>NC_066314.1:9966634-10566634 GCF_022539315.1 Serinus canaria
TCTCAGTTCAGAACTAAAAAAATTGAACTGAAGCAAAAAAATCATGGAAACTTCCATTATGAAATATTAGTAAGTACTTCCATGTAAAGATTGCTTATTGATATTAAATTAATCTAACTAAATTCATACTGTCTTCCTCATTGGAGCAATACCTTGGATTTTCGGATCTTAATTTATATTTTAAAGGATTTACTGGTATAAGGATGGGAATTTGATTTTATAGATTTTGATCTTGATCTTGATCTTGACTTTGCCTTGTAAGAGAACTGGTGAGTGTGGTCTTAGGGCTCTTTCACCAATGCTCTGCTCATCTGATGTTCATGCTCAGAGTTATTAAATTTAGTTAATTTGCTATGTGGGTGATGAGTAATTAGCCTCAACAACAAGAGCAGTACTGAATGGAGATGACTATGTAAGTTGTAGGCTTGGACAGCCTGGGCAGTACTTATTTTGGCAAGTGCTGTATAATCTGCAGTGTCTGGTGAGACAGGCACTGCTCCTCAAGCTCTTGCCTGTTCCTGTGCACATCCAGCCCAACTTTCATTAACAGGAATAGGGAGACTGTTCCCATCATGGCTGTTTGTGGAATCGACAGATGAATGAAGGATTTCTCAAGCCTTTATTGGTAAGTTTTGAGCTTTCTGGGAGACTCAATAGCTAGAATGGGAATTGGTTCTGAGGGCACAAGCCCTCAGAATTTCAGAATTAAATTTTGGAAATATTTTGGAGTCTCATTTTTCATGTTTCATAATGAGACATTTGTAGTATATGCAGGTGGTACAGCAAGAAGAATTTGGGGAGGGCTCTGTGGACCTTTTGGAACAATTAAACTGGTTTATTAGTCAAAATAAGAATATTTTACTGATCCCTCTTATTACTAGAATTCTCTTTGAGAGCTGCCACAAGTAATAGCAGATAATCATGCTACAGATTTTGAAATAATTTCTCTCTTAGTCATTATAGTGCAAGTCTTTCCAGAAGTGGCTTGGCTGTGCAAATATTCATGACAATGTGAAAGTTAAGTTCTGATGCCTTTAGATTGTATATTTTGACATGGCCAAGTTGTAAAATCTGATCTACAGATAGGGGTCACTGTCCAGACACATAATGTATTGTTCAACAATTACCTGTGTATATGCAGATGTACAAGAAGGAATGCTCTACAAAATTTTGATGGCCTTGATTAAATCAATTGATGCATCACATATTTCATTTCAGGCATCTGATTTAAGAAAAAAAAAAACAAACCAACATAATGATATATAAAAACCCACATAATGATATATAAACACCAATCTAATTACTTTTTCTTTAGCATGACTGAGTACAGAGTAGGTGCCCTATACAGTTCATTACAGTTGAAATAGTAAATTTTGTGTATAGATAAGGTCTTTGCAACAGCTCATATTTGATTGATTTTTTTTTACATTTTTATTGTTATTTAAGAAGACTTTTTGATAGAGTTATGTAGTTTTAATTTATTAATTTACTTAGGAGATATTATTAGGCCAAGGTGCATGCTGAAATTTATCATTTTATGGAACTCTTCTTCCCTGCCCCCTCAGGTTTTTTCCCAGATCTCTTTCATTTATACTTTGTATAAAAGAAATGCCTGTATTTTTTAGAAAGACTAATATGTATTTGAATGTTGCATAGCAATGTTCACTCTAATCAGCTTAGAAGCTATTTTAGAATATAACTCCATTTGTTTTGATATATTATTTATCATGGAAAACAGAAATATTGCAGCTGTTTATTACTATGAGTTATATGAATTCATCTTTTTGTAGTCTTATTATTTAAAAAGTGATGGTTAAAGACTAAATATAAAGTTACTAGCTGCAAGAGTGTTTGATGAGTTCCCCTAGAAAGAGTGCATTTGTCAGCCTGCAGAAACTCCTTGTGATACTTGCAGTGCCATATCCTTTTGACTTTGGAATGAGCTTGGAACACAAAATCCCATTGAAACAGGACAACATTTGCCTTGGGAAGGAGGGACAGGAAATGAATTTGACTATGAAACACTGACTTAAAAACATCAACCAGATGAAGAGCTAAAGGGATGCATGGATAAATGTATAATTCAACTGCACAACTTGATGTTATCATCTGACAGGGAAATG
Source organism: Serinus canaria (assembly GCF_022539315.1). NCBI lineage: Eukaryota > Metazoa > Chordata > Aves > Passeriformes > Fringillidae > Serinus > Serinus canaria. The sequence goes on from NC_066314.1 coordinate 9,968,758, forward strand.
ATCTTTAACGTCAAAGATCAGTCAGCAAATCAGCCAAAACCATCTGTTATGACATTTGGTTTCCTTAAGATCCATATTTTCTCCAAGTTCATGGAACTGGCTCAAGTTACCAGGAGTGAACTACAATATGGGTAACACACAAATACTGTTCTATTCACTGGACCATTTGAAGAAAACTAAATAAAGAAGTTTATTGACATACTGTTTGCTGGCAACTAATACTTTTAAGATAATTAATAAAATTAGACTTGTGAACCATAGCAATTGCCTACAGATAGGCAGTTTCTTTTAAAATATTGTATTGGGAGCTTTTGAGAATATTGAAGAAATGTTCTTCAATATTCTCAAACTCATACTGCAGTGTATTTAGTTTTTCACTACTTTGTATATATCTGATGCAATATCTGTGCCATTAATTTGCAATTATGAAAATTGCATAAGAAATAAAAAGAGACTTTTAAGTTATGTGAATGAGTCATTTCAAAACCACTGTTTTTCTGAATTTAGTTCAAGACAGCCCACACCAGGGTGAGTGCAGAGTATATCAACATCTGTAAGAGATCTTGAGTCTGATGAATTTGTTAGTCTTTAAAGCATTTTTCTCTCTGTAGAGAATACTGATCTTTGATTTCAAAAGCGAGGGGTTTTTTCCCCTCTTTTAACTATATGAGGCATAAAAAACCCAAACCAAAACAAAACAACCTTCCAGAAGAATTTATTACATTATCTTATAATAGTATCTATAGTTCTTTATTTTTTTTTTTATCTGCATTTTTTTTTCCTGTGACCTGATATTTTGGGAATTCTTTAGAGAAACCCAATTGTATTTTAATCCTACAAATATGTGTTACCATGTTTAACAGCGTGCATGTGGGTGGCCACTTAACTTTTTAAAGCTGAGGGAATGGTATTTGCTGAACTTGAAAAAGTAACCAGGAATATCTTCTATCCTCCAATGGTACAGCATAGGCCAGGTGTCTCACACAAGAAAATATTACAGCCTCTTTGCATGCAAATGGATAAACTAGCATAAAGTCTGGCACTTCTTTTGATTTTGGATTTTTAGTGGATGTTGTAAATATGAAGAGGAGAAAATTATTCTATAATCACATTGGCAATATCACCAATTAAACTGCAATTACCATGATTTGAACATCATGTAATCCATGACTTTATCAGTAATGTGGAGTTCAAACCTGACATCCTGAGCCATTCTTAAGAGAATGAAAGAGCCCTTCTTGTCTGGGTCTGCAGAGGAGAGCGTGGTGAACAGCACAGAGGCAGCAGCTGAGACCACAGCGTGTGTTCGGGGTCAGGGCGAGGGCTACCGTGGCACCGTCAGCACCATATGGAGTGGAATCCAGTGCCAGAGGTGGGACTCCCAGTTTCCTCACCAGCACAACATCACTCCTGAGAACTTCAAATGCAAGTGAGTAGAGACACGTGGGCATTATTACTGCAGTGGGGAAAGAGCTGAGTTTTAAAATGTTTAACAATTCATGGCGCTGGAACAGACCATAGGGCTCTGTCCTTGCCCTTTGTTCTGACGCGTCCACTCTCCCTGCTGAGGCTCAAAACTATTTAAGCCTGGGAAAATCAGTCCTCCAGATCTCAAAGGAATAGTTCTAGATGAACTTGTGTGAAACCCTCGGGATTTTCATTAACCTCTCCTTCAAGCATCTATTCACCAGTATGGTTGTGAAGTGTCTGGATGTGTTCCAGGCTGGGACTTGGATCCCAACAGCATTGATACATTTCCACTGGATATTTTTCATGGAACTAAAAACTTCTTCAGAGCTTGATTGCTAACTTTAATTTAATATGTCCTTAATATTACCTGAATGTAATCGTCTCTGTAATAATTAGCACTCATAATATTTGAAAACACTTCTTTAATTTTTCATCTTTTAAGTCCTTTTTCTGTCTCATTACTAAATATAGATTCATCAATAAGACTACTTTTACTTGACTGACCACTGGTCATCAAACCTTTCTGTATGGTTCATTAACTCCCAAGGTGTGAATAATCTACATATTTTAGGCAGTTGCCTTAGTAATGCTCATTCAGTTCTTTTTAACTAAGCCTAGAGGAAACCTTGTTGACCAGATTGCAGCCACAGCCCAGTTTGCACTAAATATCTTTACTGATGGGTAAATATTGGTAAGAATTACAGTATTAGGCCCATTCTTTCCATAGTCTGTTATCAGCAAGTGCTGCAGATGTTAAAAATACAGTGAAATGTGGAGATGCACAGAACATAGCAACAACTGTCAGGAGACAGGGAAATAAAACTTACATTTAAGAGGTTTGAATATTTCATGCAAGCTGCAAAAGACATTTAAAGATGTTCCCTTGTGACTAACTTTTACTTTAAAGGTAACAGTTGTATAGAATTTCGACATACGCTTTTTTTTATTTTTTTACAATTCAGCTTCTTAAATGAGTTACTGATAATCTAAAGCACTTTGTTTCTCCAAACTCAGCAGAACCATTCAAAGTACAGGGAGTTTTAAGCACTTTGATAATGTTTGTATTTAAAACCACTTGTAATATATTGCAGGTGTATCCAATGTCAGTTCCGTGCAAATTTTGATGGAGGATCCTGGATGCAAATATTGTTAATCTTAAAATGAAATCTCATATCCCATCAACACGTGTCTGCTAAAAATGAATTTCCACAAACATATTCCTGTTACAATTAATTTTTTTTCCTGCACACTGCATTCTTACTGGCTCCTCATCTCCTTGCACTTGACACTGATCAGTAACACAGAGACCTGAATGAGCCTGTATTTTTGTTATTTCATGACAAAAACCAATGGACCACATTGGTGGGTTTAGATTATCCCTGCTGTGAGCTAACGTATTTATTTTTACAGGGATTTGAGGGAGAACTACTGCCGAAATCCAGATGGATCTGAATCACCCTGGTGCTTTACCACTGACCCAAACATCCGTATTGGTTATTGCTCCCAGATTCCTAAGTGTGATGTATCAAATGAACAAGGTAACAGAGGAAAGGGTGATAACATGATTTTAAGTGAATGCCATACTGTTCCAAACGTCAAGTAGACAGCCTTAAAAACTGGAGAAGTTGTGTCTGTATTACACCTTTGTCGTTCTGCTTTGGTTTTATTGGCACGCTTGGGGATCATTGTGGTGTAAATGAGATTCCTTTCTCACTTTATTTGTAATTCCAGCAGGGAAAGCTGCAGCAAAGATTTTATTGGACATGATTTTTAGGCAAGGCCCATCTATGTATCTGCTCTACTGTCTTTACCTTTCTTAGTTTGAAAGGCCTTTTTCCACAGCTGAGATGATTTCCTTGGTTCACAGTCTTTTTATAATTGCATATCAGGCTACCAAAAGCGTTTTTTTATCCCTTTTTATTTTCTTGCAAATACCTCCTGGTCTAGAAGGGATTGATCCTCTGAGTTCTTACCTACCTCTGCCTTTGAGGTTCATTCTGAGTCTTCAGGCAAATGTTTTTCCCATGAGGTTTTGGAATTACTGTAACGACTAATTTTGCATCCTGGATGTGTGTCAATCACAGCATAAACTGAGGCTAAGACCTCAGACCTATAACCCTACATCAGGCTGCATTAACATCTCCATCTTTAAATTTTAGCCAATGTTACCATAAAGTTTAAAAAGTTGCAGTTGCAAGACTTATGTCAGAGAAAGGATTAAACTTTTACTTCATTCTGTGTTTCCGTAAAGTATCAATTATCAAAAAGTAAAAATACTGATGAATATGAAATTAAGTGCTTTATGCAAAATGTCTTTATAGTACTGATAATTTTAAACAATTCTCTTGAAAAGCCTCAAAAAGGCTTGTGATAAAAGCTTATGAATTAAACATGACTTCTGCTGGAACGAACAAGCAAGTTTTTGAATTACATTAAAATTAAAGTCATGATGATTTTTTGATTTTGCTGAAGTACTTAAGTCTAGAATTATATACTGTTGCCAATATCTGAAAACTGCACACAGCTAAACCGAATGCCTGTTCTTTTATAGAAGTAGGAATAGGGGACCATTTTTTCTTGGTTTTGTATAAACTAGCTTCTGATAACTTTTAGGATATTCTGTGTGACCCATCTAAATTAATCATAAACCAACTATTTATGAAAGAAATTTTCCAAGTCCATGTAAGTAAGACAAAATTCAAAATACAGCTGTCTTGGGGATGAGGTTCTCAAACAGGAGATTATGTATTTAAATTTGAAAACTATTTTCCATTTTTCTTCTGATCTGATTTATGCAATTGCCTTTAATTGTCTAGCATTTGCTTAAAAGAACACTTGTCTTTAGTAATTTGGATTACTGATGGAAAGGAAGAGTTTTCTTCTTAATGTTGCACAATTCACCCTCCACTTTTTTGTCTCATCGTTCTTTTTTCAGATTGTTATCGTGGCAATGGCAAGAGTTACATGGGGAATCTATCCAAGACAAGATTTGGGCTAACTTGCTCCACATGGGACAAAAATATTGAAGACTTACGTAGGTGTGTACATATGAAACAGAAAGAGATGGTTCAGTGAGTCCTGAATAAATACTGCCTCCAGATGGCAACTCTTTTTCATCTGCATTGATTCTAAAGTAGCCGCTTATGTCCTGGAGCTTTTATTATCCTTGTTTTCCTAACCTTTTTTTTTTTCCTTTTCTTTGTGTTTAAATATATTGCACAATATGATTTTTTTCAGGCTAACCAGTAATTGCAGGCTTTGGGATGTTTCTTAGTGTTCAGTTTACTGGCCTATTTTACCCTATCCTTGTCCTTGAAAGTTTGCTACAATGTGATGATATCAGAAATAAGAGGAAATGGTTGTCTCATCAGCCTCATCTCAAAGCTCATGCTGCTTCAAGGAGGAGATTGGACTTCAAACCACCTAATGTCCCTTGCAGCCTGAAATTGACTCTTTAGTCTATGATCTAGTGACACTGACATCCAATGCCAATGAAAAGACCTGCAATTTCCGTTTACCATTACTTTGGCTTCATATTCAAGTAGTAGAACAACATAACCTTGATTCATAAAATGTTTTGCTGTCTGTGAGGTACAACATAACTTTGATTCCTAAAATGTTTTGCTGGCTGTGCTGAAAATAGTTTATCTTTCATTTTCCTTTAGTTTCTGAAGCTGATGCAAATGTGTCAATATGAGCTTTGGTACTTGTTGTAGAGCCACAGTGCTGAACATACAAGCCATTGTCCTTAGGAAGGACTGTGTAGGTCAGGAAGTCAGTCTTTGGGGAAGCTGAATTGAAAAGACAGATTTCAGTGGCCATGTCTGGTATCATCAGCTGGAGTGCATGTGTTTCTCCCCACAGATGGTGAGAGAGAGGATACATATTCCAGTGTGCTGTCCATGGAAGGGAAGCAGAGGTTTAAGCTCATGCTGTCTGAGAAGCATGATAAGTCTTAGTTAGCTGTGACTCAGGCAGTATAAACCTACTGGATGCTTGATGCAATTGCATTCATCCTATAGAGCACAGATCAGCCTTTCTTTCCTTACTCCCACCCATTTTCCATCTGGGAACTTCTTTGGGAAGTTATCTGTCTCACTCCAACAGTTTCTCTGGTTATGGGTGTTGTAGAGGCAGCGTGAATGGTTGTTTATTAACTAAAGGAGCAGTACAGCTGTAACTAAAGAAGCCTGTATCCTTGCATCTGACAAGCCAAAAATAAACTTCTTCCTCTGCTTCTGATTTTGGCCTCAAAATTTTACCTCTACAGTGCTTCACGTAGGCTTGCAGCTTAGGTGACCTTGCACTGCAGTTGGTCTGAGCCATTCATCTTTCTCATTGCCTGCTGCTCATCCTTGCTTGCTTTCTTAGTTTGCCTTTCTTTTGCCTTTGATTTAGCTTTGTAGATTCAGTGCTCCCTTGTGCTGCTAACCTGCAGGAGATAGAACCTGTGCTCTGCAGATTTTCTGCGGGCATCACAGGCACTCTTCTAATCAGTATATTGATCCCTCCTGAGGATATCTATAGATTTTAGCTTCAGTGGGAGATCTAGAAGCCTCCCAGCTGTCCAGTAGACACAGTGCTTAAAATACCAACCAGAGGAAAGTTGGACCAAGATCCAGAAAATATTTGAGTCTCATCTTCCCTTTGATTTTAACCAGTCCTAAACCCTGACCTGTAGGCTTCTCAATCAGCTAATAATACAATGTGGAGCAAAGCAACATTTAACCTTTGAAAATTTGGGCTATAGTATAAAGCTTTTCAACACTTTGAATTTTTTTTTCCCTGTAGGCATATACAAATATTCAGAGAACCAGATGTTAGTAAACTGAAGAAAAACTATTGCCGCAATCCAGATGATGATTTTCATGGTCCCTGGTGTTACACAGATGATCCTCTTGTGCCCTGGGATTACTGCCCTATTTCTCGATGTGAGTACTTGGCACGCTGCTGGCACTGTCAGCTGTGCAGTCCCAGTGAAGCCACGGTGTCACAGGCCTGTGCACACCTTCCTGTTGTCACTTGTGGCTGCAGAAATGTGTGATTCTATCAAGAATCAATTGTGCGTGACTGAGAAGGAGCAGACAGAAGCTGCTTGTGCAATATATGAACAAGGGGTTCTTTTCCTTGACCAGCTTGGAGATTTCAAGACTTATTTATGCAGCAGGAGCACAAAGGGGCTATTACAGATGGTCAAACATTTTCCAGCAGATCTAGCTATTGAATGAGGGCTGGACGGAGACAAAGAATTGTCTAGCGGTCAGAAATCTGGCTGTGGCCTCAAGAAACCCAGGCAGAGTTATCTTCTGGGCTACAGGCTTCAGAGACTCTTTGTGAGATCTGTCTTTGTAATGTTAGGATAACGCACTATATATATGCTGAAGTGAATATGTGCTATAGAGATTAGATTCTGCTTTCGGATGTTTATGGGATGATTTAACTCCTGGCAAGAATTAGGAAAATCATGCCTCCAAAGTTGAATGTTTAAATCTAAATAGCTTAAATAAACAGAATTAAGAATCCTTGGGAATTCATCAATAAACTGATGACAAGTAGAAAAAGATAGTTTTATGCTGAAAAATGTGCAATTCACTTTATATTCAAAATCTTTCTCTTCAACTCTTATTTCTAAGTTATTCTGCAGTATGTCCTGGGAGAACACTTAAATGGTAAATCAGGCTTTTGAATGCATGTCTGAGATCTCTGGAGGTTAAGGATAATGTTACACTCATTCCTAGAGGCAATCTACTGCATTTCCTCATAGCCTAAACTCCAGCATCTCTTCTGGTATTTGAAGTCTCAGGTGATATTTTGGCATCTATGTGAAGAGTAAACAAAACTGTGCAAAAGGTTATTTCTGTCAATAGAAATAAAGAATAGCTGAAAAAATGTACTTTTTATTCACTTCTTCTGAGTTCATTATTTGGATCTATTAATTCCAGAACTGGTGAGTAGTACATTTCTGCAACCACACACCAGAGTGGAAATATGCCAGTTTAACAATGGTAACTCATATGGACTAGTATTACAATACTGTATAAATATTTATGCACATACATACAGTTGTACATAGGAACACATACATGTATGCACACATGTGCATACCTATATACACATACATTTATGTATGCATGTATACCTGCACATAGAAATTTCACTGTGGATATAACTGCATCTAAATATATGAATATACCTATGTGTGTGTGTGTTTTTGTATCTATATATACACACATATTTTCTTAATGATGGAAATCTACTTGGATGAGACTGTTTGAATTTTCCTGGGCAAGTTTTCAGCAGCTACCCCTCTACGTCTAGCTCAAAATGCTAGGTCACTCTGTATGTGTCACTCAAGGTAAACATTTAGAAACAAGTTAAAACATACTTTTAACTAGTTTTTAATTGGACTAGATGGAATACTGAACAGATGTTGGAGATCTTGTTTTGATAAGAGTAAGTTTTTGTTGATAGGAACCTAAAATGTCTTTCAAAGTTTTTTAAGGAATTGAGAATTTCTTTCAGCCTCCTTTGGATTTAATCACATGATTTCTGTAGTTCCTGAAAGCTTATAGTAAAGTGATAACTATATTTTTCAGCATTTGCTAGTTTGAATGAAACATGTAAATTGAACATGATAGGCAGCCTGATGTCTTTAGGATTCAGCCAAGAAGAAAAATGCTTGACATCCCCGCTCCAAAATGTTTCTTTCTTATTTCATTCTATTGGAAAAAAATTCTGTCTCCTTGTTAAGCCTTACTGAATACTGCTTTTCAGTGTACTGAAGAAATCATTGAAGTTTAAAACTTTGTGAACCATTAAACTTAACAATATGTCATTTGCTGTTGAAATGCAGTCAATTTTTAAATGTATTTTAATTTTTTATTATGGCTATCTTCTGTGTCTGTCTAGGTGAAGGTGATACAACTCCTACTACAACCAGCTTGGATGGTAAGTAAGTTTGTGTATGAGCTGTGCAGTGCATGACTATGCTCTAAATGTAGACATTTCTTTCCAATTGGGAAACAAAATAATAATTAGTACAGTTTTAAAAAACCCACCATACAAACTGAGCAAAATTAATTCTACAAGAGAAAAATGGGGAATAGCTTTGTTATACTCCTTTATCTATTCTCACTCTCATGTCTTTCCAGTGGTGAGATTTAGTAATGAGCTTCAATGTTTGCTTTTTAACTATGTAAATCTCAAAAACCTATTTAAATTTATGTATTTTATATTCCCTATGGATATTTAAATAGACCTACTCAGCTTCACTGAAGTAGTTTTGATGGCCTAGAAATATATTTCATTAGCACAGGAAAGTTAATACATAATAAATATTGACCTTCTTGTGGTCCTTATGTGCAACTGTGCAGGTTTCCTACCACTGCTTTTAGTAAAATGTGATCTCTGGACCTGCTTTCAGATACTGCCATTCCTTGTGCCTCAACAAAACATTTGAGAGTTGTAAATGGAATCCCAACACAAACTAACGAAGGATGGGTGGTTAGTTTGACGTACAGGTAACTATCACTTTGATTAGAAGGGCAATACAACTACTAGGATATTTGTTTTAGAATTGTAGAAAAATGTTGGCCATAGGAACAATAAAAGAATATTTCTACATTGCAATTAAGTTCTGTAAAAGCAGAGAATCAGCATTCCTCTGATGTCAGGTGATGTCATAGTATTCACTCTGCTAGTGAAATACTTTGTGTGTTCATTATAGCTAACTTCTACAGATGAACCTGCCAAGCATTCATAGTCTTCTGTTCTTCCACTAAGCTACTGCAGACCTTTGCATAACACTGGCTTCACATTCAGCATTAAAGTGGTTATTTTAGAGACTGATAAAAAAGAATTGAATTTCAGATCAATATTTTCACTTTGATGGCAAAGCATTTATTTGTGAAGTATAGGATTCAGGATTTATACCTGTGTCAAAGAAAGCTTTCCCCCATGACATTGCATGGAGTTAAAATTTGTTTGATATTAAAAAATATAAATAAGTAGGAGCTATAAGGAAATCCTTTTCATTCTGTAAAACAAGAAAAGACCCTGACATGTACGACTTGTATATAACACATGTATTATATTATGGCAGATCTTTGCTGCTGTGTAAAAGCCAGAACACAGAAAGGCTGTTTCCTATACTCTTTACTCTGGTTCATAACTCATCAGCTGGAAGTGTGAATCATTAATTTATAACAGGATGTATCTCATGCATCGGCCCTGGTTCTTCTATTATGAAAAAAAAAAAGGTTAAAAAAACCATGCTTTGTCTGCTGGGCCAGACTAAAGGGAAGCTCAATTCTATTAGCTTATGATTCATCATCTCATTTAAAACTATGTTGCAAAAGAGGTATTAAATGAAAAATGGAGATAAAGGAAAAGATAAAATATACATTCTCTACATCTCTTCATTGCTAGAGAAGTTCATGGAGGGGGGTGGGATCTTCCCATCCCTGTAACCTTGGCATCGTGTGAGATCCATCAGATCAAAATCTTTTTGGGAGTGTATCAGATGGCTCAGAAAGGCATTCCTAGAGGAAGATCACTCTATTTCTTTGACCAAATAACCAGATAGGTGGGCTAAATCTTTTCCTTTTGCACTGTTTTAAAAGTAGCCTTGATATTTGATTAACTTTTAGGCAGGTAAGGTGAATTACATCTGGGTGTCTAAAATTGAAATAGCTGTTGTTAGGGTAGTTGAACCTGGATTTTCTGCTATGCAATAAAATTCCATGAAGCATGAGTGCTTAAATGATTGCAGATCCTTTTATGAATAACGGATTCCTGGAATACTCCAGCAGCAAAATCTATCCTGAAGTATTACATGGGGGCATAAAAATGTAGTTTTATTTTGTATTGTTACCAAGGAAGCAAATAGAATATTGTCTGAAACAAAATCTTAATGACATCTGATCTTTCTGCAAGAAAGCCTAACTGTATACTCCAAATGGAATTGCTGTGTCTGAATAGTGAAGGCCCAGTGAAAATTAGAAGCTATTCATATTTGGTAAACAAAGCCCATCTCTAAATCTTAAACTGATCAATGAAATTTTCTTGTATATCCAATTCAGATTCTGTAATCAAATGTATTTAAGTGTATTTAAATGGATTTCATCTGCTTCATGGAACCAGCTCTAAATTTGCCCCATATTTAAGTGAAGAATTAACCTTTCTATGTGTACTAATGAATCTTCTAACGCAGATGATGAAATCCTGTATAAAACAATAAGTGATGTAAACTTAACATATACTCCTGACTGTGATATTTTTATTATAAAACAAGCTAGAACCTAAATTTTAGAAGACTCCAGCCTTTTGGACCAGATATTTTGCTCCTCAATCAAAATATGATTAAAAAAAAGTCAAAGCTCTGTGTTATCCTGCTGTCTGTGAACTCCATATATAGTCTGGTATCCATCCAGTAGTTCTTCACAAAGCTTTGGACATTTGTGTGATTTGAATTTATAAATTGTGAGATTTTAAGCTTTTCCCAAATTGCTGACAATTCTGATTCACTTTCCAAAGAGCTACAGAAAATAAATGTGATTTTGGAGGCACAAAGAAGGAAACTAATTAATCTACATTCCACAGTAATTTTTTTTTTTAAGAACTGTCATGCTTAATTGCTTTAATTTTACTTGATATATTATGCTTCAGGTTTTCTATAATCACATGTAGGATGTCATACACAGAAGATTGTTTCCAACTGAAGTATGTGGGGACGCAAGTCTCCTAGGGCTTGTAATCAAATAGGAACTCTCCACCTTGAGGTCAATGCTTTGAATAATACTTACATGAATAATGACCAAATGTTGTTTACATCTGGTGGCAGTTTGGGGACTTGCTTGAAAGTTTCAATCCAATTCCTGTTACAAAGAATTTGCCCCTTTTTTTGTTCTTTATTTTTTTTCATTTTAAATTAGGTGTCTTATTACAAATTCAGCTTTGAAACCACTAAATGAACAGGGTAACTGAATTTGTCTTTCTTTCTGGTTTTTTGCACATTGGAGTAAAGCTCTGCAAAGTCATGTTACTGTAAGTGTTGAAACTTTGGAGCAAAGGGACAGAGACAAGTTTTTGAATGTTGTCAGTCTGCCACTTCTCACCAGCAAGCGTGTGGGGAACAAAACACTCTTTGAACTTTTTGACTATGTAGAAACTAATATTAGTGGGGTGTTTTTGGTTTTTTTTACATCTTTTTCCTTTTCTTTTTTTCCTCCAGGAATAAGCATATCTGTGGTGGTACTTTGATAAAAGAAGAGTGGGTTCTTACAGCAAGGCAGTGTTTCCCCTCTCGGTACAGTAGTCTGGAACTTTGCAATATTAAAATCCATCTATTTTCAGGAACTTATCAGCACGATGCTTCTTCAACTTGAGTGCAGCAGTTTTTCCTCCTGTTTGGCTTTAACACTGCTTTTCTGATATAAAAGGCCTGTGGGACCTTGCTATTTTCTGTTATTATTGCTGTAAATCTAAATAGCCCTGGCTATTTTACATAGAAGCATAAATAGATTTTCCAAGTGTCATGATTAAACAATTGCCTCTTTATGAGAATAATCTCATGCTTCTGCTTAACTGGACAAAATAAAATAAAAAACTTGGGTAAATCTAGAAAAGTTCAAAGGTTCATACTGTCCAAGGATTTAAATGTTTGGATACTGTTATGAAAAAAAAAAAAAAAAGATTTTAGTAACTGTTAAAGATAAAATTATGTAATGGCTTCAGGCCAAAACCTTACATCCAAGCATGTTGATTTTGGAATAGCAGTTGGCAGCATGAAGCCATTTCTGCTAAGGAGCATTTTTTAAGATCTTCCAGCATAATCATATTAAGCAGAGTTTTTCTGTTATTTTATTATACCCTCAGCTAAATCATAACCAACTTTGCCTCATTTAGGTACAAAGATTTGAAAGACTACAAAGCCTGGCTTGGAGTCCATAATATCAAAGGAAAGGGAGAGGAGAAGCGCAAACAAGTCCGGAACATCTCCCAGTTGGTGTATGGCCCCACAGGGTCAGATTTGGTCTTACTGAAACTTAGCAGGTTAGTAGCTGTTATTGTGAATTTTCATCTTTTCACTCTCATCTGCTGGGTGAGATTCTTCCTGAATGAGATTTGCAAGTTCATTGCTCTGCTATCCCCAGTACTACAGATGCTGTCTCCATGGGGTAAATTTCCAACTGGAAGAAATTTTATTTGATACATGCAGAAATGCAGGCCCATCAGTGGTACTGAGAAAACAGATGTCACTCCTGTGAAATCATACCTACATTATTCTTCCTGTTAACCCTGTCTAGGTTTGTTGGGAGATTTAAAGAAAACCCACTAAGTACCCACATGGACTAGTATATGGTTTTAATTTATAGAATAAGCACCAGATTGTAGCTGAGATCCTTGTGTATATACAAGCTTCCAAAATTTCTCCCTATGAATAAACCTATATATCCAAATGAAATGCCATCACTACTTACTTTTAAGATTAAAACCCAAGTTAAATAGCATAAAAGTGGTGACAGCATTTCAAGAATTCTTTTGACAGTTGGCAGCTGTAGTACAAAAAATAGGTAGAAGAATCCATCATATTCTTCAGAAACAGAAAATGAAAGGAAAAGAATTGGCATAGTTTTAAATTGCTGTGGTCTATAACAGACTTAACATAATTTTAAAAACACAGTTGAGAAGGTTAAGTAAAATCCATTATATCCATTTTTTTTTTCTTCTTTTCAGACCCGCTATATTGACAAATTTTGTAGAAATAATCCGCTTGCCCATTTCTGGATGTACCATTCCAGAGAAGACCAGCTGCAGTGTTTATGGATGGGGATACACTGGATGTAAGAAACTATTTTTAAAAACTAAATGAATACGTTGACAACTTACTTCCTCTTGTCATTATAGGTGAGGCTACGGGTATGGCCTGATGCCACGGTTGTCCAACACTTCTTGTTAAAAAATAGAGTTGTTTTTTTTTCCTAATTTTGTAAATCTTTGAGCCTTTTATCTAACTTAATTTAATATGAAATATTTTCAACTAGTCTCTCCTTTTTTTTGTTGTTGTTTCAGGGACAGAAAAAATGATTCAAACATTTCGAGGAATGAATTAGAGAAAAATACCAATCTAAATGTTAAAAAAAAATAGCAAAATTGCTCTGCAGAATGTTAACAGGGTTTTTTGACAAATCTGTGTTCACCTACTTGAGCAGTCTCTTTTTGTAATCCAAAGCAGGACCCTGTGGAAAAACTAATACAGAAACATGTAATCAAAGACTAATAATAAACACAATAACAGCAAACTAGGGATGCACAGGCAACCCTAAGTCTGGCATTTCCTAACTTTTGAGTACTTGACTTTGCAGCCTTTCTAATGTTTATTAAACACAGTTTTGTGTGAAGAAAATACAAATATGTGGGAGAACAGACATTTATTTAGTCTGGTAAATGCTATATCTGGCTAATTATGTGTTGATAAAAAGTTAATAGCTGCCAGTTGACAATAATTACTCCAATATTTACTGTGCTCAAATGTTGTTTTGCCACAGACCCTGAGTAAGCAGCAGCAATATACTCACACTGTCCTGGAAGCAGAGCAGAAGCTAGGCTGGAATTCTGAGGCTGTCTTCCTCATAGCCACTACTCTGCCATTTCTTTGTGGGTGGCAATTAATCTGTACCAGCCCTCTCCCAAATGACTGCCTTTGATGTTCCCAGCATGTCCATATTAGCCATCCTCTGGGGGCATCGGCTGTCTGGGGGACAGGGACATCAGGCTGGAGCACAGCACAGCATCACAGGAAAGCTTAGCTTAAGAGAACTGATAAGGAATTTGCAATGTTGTGGAGTTATGTAATACAGTAAATACATAACATCTGTCATCCAAGGACTTTGTACTATATTTTTTACAGTACTTTATATAATCCTCACAGAATCCCGGTCAGGGAAGGAAGAAGTGTTACATCCATTTTTTTTAAGAAAACAGGATTATAAGTCAGTGGAGGGCAAGCTTGGCATTTTCTTTTGATGGCTGTGCAGAGAATGGGCAGGTCCAGTCCCTTCATTTATTTTTGCAGCTTGTACAGGGCTTGTCTTTCGACATGTAGAACAAGAGTAAGCTCCACAGGGCTCCTGCTTCCTGACCTTCACACTGATGAATGGAGATTGCACAAGGCTGTGGCTCTGCCCTTGCAGGCACAAAGTCATTCAGGGTAGCTGAGCCAGCACAGATTGAGAAAAACTCCACTGTGCTACAGTATTTTTCAAGTAACACATCCTTCCCTAGGCCATGGCAGGCACTGTTACACATTAACTCATGTTTAAGGCAGGGAGCAGAATCCTCCCTCCACTGATGGGAGTGATAACATTTTCAGGCTCCTTTTCTGATTTCTTTGATGACTGGGCAGTCTGGTGGTGAGCTGTAGAGCAAGCCCAGTTACACAGCCCTTTATTCTAGTGCTAAAAAACTTATCCAGATATTCTCTGAGAACTGAACAGACATGAAAACCAAACAAATGTCTGGCAAATCCTATTTTCATAAAATATAAGAAATAGAAAATACAAAAGCATGCTAACAGTGGGGATAGACAAAAACATGAGTTTTGGAGAGAAAGTACAATAACTGAAATTACATTAATAACTTTATGTGGACTGCATCTTGAAACACTTTCCCCTAAAATACAATATTTTTTTTCTTTTCTTTTCAATTGTAGTAGTCAACTATGATGGCCTTCTCCAAGTAGCAAACCTGTTTATTTTGGGAAATGAGAAATGCAACCAATATCTCAAAGGAAAGATTACTGTGAATGAGTCTGAAATCTGTGCTGTGGCTGAAACCGTAGGTGCTGGGCCTTGTGAGGTAAATATTGCATTTCCTAATACATTTTTAGGACTCTGGCTATTTCTTTACCAAAAAAATAAATTACCGGAGGCTTTTTAAACTCATTCTCATTGCACTAAACTTTTGCATTGAAAAATGATTTGGGTTGCAAGTCTTCTATTTTATGTCAGAGTGCAGAAATTACTTTCATTTTACTGTGCTACCATGCCATTGAAAGATTTACAGGTATCTTATATATACTCATATACTAAAACACTTCACTAGACTGAGGCAAACTTTTATTATTAAGGACAAAGGTGGGCTCTGTGGTAGCAATGGCTGTATGTTTTGATTGAGTAGAAATCAAAGGCTGGAGCAAATTTACATCCTTATTTAGATGAGGTATTGCATGCAAAATGCTTAACAGTCCGTACTGAACAGAGGTGATAAAGTTATTAGGGAAGGAGAAAAATCCAAAAATGCTCTGAGGTTTCTATGAGTCAGGAGGCTGGAGCATTTTGGTGTCTGAGCCTGAGCAGCATCTTGATGAAGGAGAGCCACTTCAGTGATCATGCAGTTTGGGACAGTTGTTTTGCTTAGATCTAGTTTTGATGATGGAGAAAAGACATCTGAGGAGAAAAGTTGTAAATAATTTATTACAGGAAGATATAATATTTTTTTGATGGAAAATCTGACTGCAGACATCTAGAAAGAGGGAAGTCATGAAAATTATTAAGTATTTATTATCTGAAATAGGATTGTTGATTTCCTAATACCGACGTTAACTGTGTAGTCAAATTTTCCCTACCCAAGGGTACTGCCAAACCATGGGGAACAGAGGTCATCTTCATAAAACTGAGGCCTCTTCCATTTGTTATTAATAATCTGTGGGATCATTTTTTGTTGCAAAGTATTTTCTTCAAAATAAAATGTTTAATTGTAAATGAGGTCTTAGACTTGTCAAGGCTTATAAATGAAACATCTGCATGGGAGTCTGCTGGGGATCCTGCACTTTGTTTTCCCCTGCTAGAAGAAATGGAATGAATTAATATTAGCAATCAGTCTTAATCACTGAGCAGTTTCCTGTTCCCTAAGTTCTCCTTTGAAGCTACTTTCCTCAGCAGAGAACCAGCAGAGGAACAAAATCAGATTGGCAGGTGAAACTCCACTCCTGAAAGTGTTTTATGAGCAGCTCTGATGGCTCTGACATAGTTCATTGTTCATGTGGGAACTAGTCTGCCGTCAGTCAGAAAAAATCCCAAACCAAATAAAGGTCAAGCATTGTTGTTTCTCTGGTGATCCAGAGAGAATGCAATACTAATTGTCAGTTTTCCTTTTTTGAAACAATAACTCACTGATATGAGAATTTGCTGTCTAGTTTTGCAGCGAGTTTGCAGGGTCCAGTCTACCTTTAGCCTGGGTAGAAACTGCAGCATCTATGTTCAAGTCCCAGATCTATGTGATTGTATCTAACTGATCTCAGTGGTCATACTCCAAATTTTCATGGAATCCATAAACTAGTGTGTAGGTATCTCATTCATTCAGAATAACAAAAAATATCATTTTAACAAGTTATGTCTCAAAATAATGCTTCAAAAGGTATTACCTTTTTATTATGTTTGTTATTCCCTCTGCCTATTAGTGCATACAAATTCTCATCCTGGGGCCTTGCAGGATGATTGATTGAAAGAAAGATACTAACCTGACTTTGCATCAGTGTTTGATGCAAAGCCTGTCATCATAACAAAGATGTTTATCTGTCAACTCACCTTCTGCTCATCTGGTTTATTTTCACATAAAAAATATTAGGCTTGCCTGGTAGCTGAAAGAGGTGAATAAAGTCTGGTAGGCTGAAGTCATTAGAATGACATGTAAAGATGGATCACAGAGCTTAATTTGCACAGAAGGAACAAAAAGTCAGAGGCCAACTCTGACATTGTTTTTCATAAGTTCCAGTTATGAAAAAAAAATATATTGGAAGTTGGTTTATGTCCTATGGCAAGAACACTATTGCCTGGTGCATCTTGTAACCCCCAAAAGAAACCTTTCAGTAGCAGACAGGTGGGAGCTGTGTCTTGAAGCATTTTGAGAAGTGACACTCATGTTTATTTTTTCCCTAGAGAGATTATGGTGGTCCTTTGGTTTGTGAACAAAACAGGCTGAAGATAGTAATTGGTGTCATTGTGCCTGGCCGTGGATGTGCCATTCGAAATCGTCCTGGGATTTTTGTTCGGGTCTCATATTATTCCCGGTGGATTCACAAGATTATGATGACCTACAGAAAACCCTGAAAAAGGCAACAACTCCCATTGAAAGATTCTGGACAGCCTGTAATTAATGTGTAATGTAAAGAACAACAATTTTTAAGTACTTGATAGTCAAGTTTGTTGAGCTTCTTTTAATATTTATGGGTGTTTTTGGTCTTTTTGTCTTTCAGTGTTGTTTTATAAATGTTGGAGTGACTTACAGTATATGCAAGTATGGTGACATATCTCCTGAAGATACTTGAATGGATAAACAATTTTGCAAAGACATTACTGGATGATAAATGATTTTGTAGAAATATATCATATGACCTCCTTGATGCTGCTCTTCAGATTATCTTAGGAGAAACAACTTATAGTTCTACTTAACACATCTTATTCTTTCTGTGAGCTGTATATTTCTCTTCATATGTAACAAAAGCCCTACTGAGAAATATATGCATCTGTCCAGGACAGCATTTATGATCATATTTCTGTTTCTCCCTTATAAGAGTTCAAAGATTTCAGTACTTTATTAAAAAATAATATCTTTAGAAAGCAATATTTTTATTATCGATGGACTTTGACAAGCCTGCCATAAGCAGAGTTCTCGTAGAAGTCACTACCACTTTCTTTTACACGATGCTTACAGACTCCAGTTCTGCACTTGGTTCCTTCACTGTATATATGGTCCTCTAACAGGTATCTAAAACCCCATTTTGGGTAGCAAACTCTTGATCATGTCTTTACAATCTGACCCAGAAATAACTGTGGATTTGCAGTGCTGAAGACAGCATCTCATGCTGTAAAGTAATCCTAAGGAGCTATTGGAAGACTTAGGGCATTAAAAGAAATTTAAATCTAGTATGCCCAAATATTTCTAAACAGACATGTATTAAGAGTTTGGTTGGTTCCAATTATTTCATTAAACTCTGCATTTACAGCAAGGAAAAGAACAGTTCAATCTAGCACCTGGCTGAGAGACTTAAAACTGGGAAAAGTAAGTTATACATTAATAGTTTTTCAGAGACATGAGAACTTCAATAAAACCTTAACTAGATTTGGACAAAATTCTATCTTTTGTATAATTCCTTTCAAGATAATAAAACAATTGCAGAGATTGACATGATCTTGTATTTAATATGGACAATATCACCAATAGTTTAGTTACTTGTTTCCTGTCTATATGTGGGACAATCTTTTTCCTTTATGCTGATAGAAAAAGGGAACACAAAAACATAATCTATGAAAAGTGCTTGTTCTTCTGTAGGCATTTAGTTTTATGTCTGGAAATTTTGTACAAGTATGTTGGCATAGGTGGCACTGATTACCCTTTAATTTCTGGAAAATTGATACAGCATATATCCAATTGTTAGTTTTACTACTGTACATGTAATGGCATAAATAATGGCACTGTTGCTTCACTTGTGACTGTGTAAATTGTAAATGTTTCCAGTAGTGTTTGGTCTGTGTATCATAGGTAGCTGCAGAGCCACAAGTTGGTCACCGTGGTGTGGATATACAAAAGGACATTTCTTGCAGAAGATGCAGGGTTGAATTCTGCCCTGTCAGAAAGCAACCACTTCAGGGGAGATGTCTTGGGAGACAGGCCTTGTCTTGGCTCACCAAATTTTCTTCAGCAGTGCACTTTGACTTCAGTAGGACTCCGCATGCTTACATCTGGTGAGCTGGGATGAGTTTCAGCCCATGCTTAAGAGGCTTGGCTTGCTGAGAATTGTGTCACATATCCAGCGGATTCTACTGGCACATGGGAAGTGTTTCAGCAAGCAGAGCTTCTGAAGTTCCTCCTGATGTAAATAATCTCTTTGGACAAGATGTGACTTCTCTGTACAGCAGATTCAAGGTTGCGGATGCTATGCAGACAGTCTGTCTCAATCTATTCTGGCCACCTCTGAAGGCTTCATGCTCTTTTAGCCTCTCTTACTTACCAGGCCTAAGAGGGCAGGATTTACCCTGTTGTATTTACACGTAATTATTGTCATGTAGGTGAAGAGTGTATTTGTACTAAGTATATACCGACCATATTGAAAGGATTACATTTTTAAGAAAGACTTCAAAAAAACTCCAAGTGAGTTTTGTTCTCAGCCACAAGTAGAATGTGGATAAAATATACAATTCCATGTTCACTCTTTGCATTCGAAGAATTGTCATGTGCTCACTGTATTATATTTGCAGGCATTTTGTTATGTCTATCTAAAAAATTTGAATCCTAAAATATTTTAGTTATAAGCTTCTGCTGTGCAGAAGACTGTGATTTTTTATATATATATATATATATCTCACACACTCACACACACACACACACACACACACACACACACACACACACACACACATATATATGATAAAAAATACTGTTTTTTCTTAGACAATGTGTAAGGATTTTTACCTGTTTGTTCTGGGCAGTGCCTCAGTAAAATAAATTGTGCAGAGTCAATGCTCCAGAACTTAACAAGTTTGTATGCACTTGCTTGCCAGGTACTTTTGCTCTCCCTATCTCAGCATGGAGGGCACCTGAGATCCTGAAGAGCAAGGGAACAGAAGAATAATGATATGTGGTAATGAATCTGTACTTCATTTATTCCTGTGAATATTTCTTGTTGGTACCAATGGTACCGTACCAGGCAATTATTATAACTGCAGGACTCTCTTAAGAAAGGACACGCTAGAGATATTTTTTCACTGTTCTAATATTTTTCTCTCTGTTATAACAAGAGAACCTGATCTAGTGCCCATCTAAATGCTGAAAAGCCCCTGACTAACTTCAGTAGGATCTGAACTTCATAGATGTGATTTAAATCAGATTAGAATAAAGGGTGCAGAACTTAAATTCTTGTCTAAGGACATTCTTAAACTCCATTGAATTTCATTCTCATTCTCTTTGCTGTAACTGATCCTTGATCTCTGAAAAATGTAATTTTAGGATACAAAATTATGGAATTAAAACCTAACAGGTGATTTTGTGCAACTGAAGTTAGTTTAATATTAATTAACTGAACTTAATTACTATTTTCTTTGGGCATTGGAACTGGCTAACACTTCTTCCTTTTATTAAAGAAAACATTTTTCCCTTAAAAAAATTTTCCCCCTATCTCTTTTTATCTCATCAACCTCATGACCCTCAGAAAAATGTAGCTCTCATTGGGAATGTACTGGTCTAGATTTTTGCTGCTACTGCTGAAATCTTTTTCTCTAGTTTAAGATTAAAATTCTCTGAGGCATTCTGCAATCCCTTCTTGCAGGTAATGCAAATGTACTTGACAGAGCTACTTACTTGAGGTAGAGCTTTTCAGATGAGGGTCCAAATATATTTCTGGGGGTCAAAATCTACTCAGGCAAAATGTCCCTTGAATTTAGTGAATGAGATTGTCATAAGAGCAGAGCCTAAGATTTGTTCAGTGCTTTTCCACGTGGATCCTTGTACACATTCTCAGCTCCAAGGCAACCTCAGCAGGAGTTGAGGCTTTGTCATCATCCTTCTGTAAAGCTGGTTGTAAACCAGTTGACCCCCACGGAGACTGTAGGAATCCTATTAGGTTGGTTATTTAGCTTTGTCTCCTTACCAATTTTTTTTTCCCTCCCTCATGTGCACTGGTATATAACTGTTTTTGAATGTTGGGGCTGCTGGCAGGAACTGACATGGCTTTTCACCCTAAATTTTTCCAGTGTTCCTTTTTAAACATACCCTTGGGCATTTAGGTGTCGCATTTTCTTGCATTGGATCTAACTTCAGGGAGCTGCCTGTGGAGTTCAGTGTATGATAAAAGTATTTTTTTCTTATTTAAGATGGAAAAATATTGCTCCCATTAAGTACAACTTGATGAATGCCTAATGAAAAGGGAACACTCTGGTTATAACTTGTAATACAAATCTTCTGTAATTAACATGTTCATTAGTTAATAAAGTTGGTATTTTTGTAACCTTGTTTACTCTTATTATTCTTAATAAAGTATTTTATAAAAAACAAAAACTTAATTAGCATTACATTTCTTATTGAACAAGGCCACAACCCCACTGCAGTTTCCCAGTTTCAATTCCAGTGAGGGATTTTAATGTGCAAAGTAAGGAGGACTGGTGTTGTAAAGATCCTCTTGTGTCCAATTGCAGAATTGAAAATAAAATTAAAGAAAGAGCCAAATACTTGGTGATCTTGTTGAGAGTTCCCAAGACCTTTCTGAATTATTTCTGCATTGAGAATGGTCTAAGCTTATAACAGTGAGAGTAGATTTGCAGTGGAAAGGATGTTCTCAAGCTAAACAAAAATATTTTCGTAGAGTTTTTTTTCCCTTGCAAATTCAGTATGAGAGGCTTGGAATTTTACTTATCTGAATAAATACACTTAACACTTCTGGAAAGGGCTCCCCTCTCAATATCACTTTGTGCTGAGGTACAAAAGATGATGCAGAGAGCAGTAACTTGCAACAAACCTTGCTGCTGCTGCTGCTTAATACCACAACCAGCAGCTACCAGAAAAGGAAATAGGCAACACCCTTACTAACCCCACCAGATCAGTGCCAAGTATTGTCAAACTCCTGTAAAATCTGAGCATTCTGGTGAGCCCAAATAAGGGACAGTAAGCTCATTACTTCTTTGTCATTATCCAGCTAAAATTTCAAAGTTCTAAGCATTTCTGGTTACACTGTGATTTCAATGATTTAAATATATATTTGCTCCAGCTATATCCGCAGTGAATCATTTTTCAAATGGACTCATGTGCAACGTGTTTGAAGTCTGATTCTGAGTTTTCCAAGGAAAACATCACTTTCTTTTTTTGTGTTTTTCAAAAAGGGAGTTTTCTAATCAATCCATAAAATCAATGGATTTTATCAGGATCTCCTGAAATCACTGGGAAGCTTGCAATAATTTCCACCATGCATGAGTGCCTCCAAAGTTATAAAAAAATCCATAAATAGTCCCTCTGTCAAAACAATGTTTTGCTATACTTTTACATTCAGTTTTCAGTATGTTCAGGTGACCTGTGTGTCTTCTGGGAACCATGAGAATTAACTTCTTGTACAACAATTTGCACCACAAAAATCTCTAAAGGGATATTTCCTTCATATTACATTCTGTTCTGCCTTTATCTTTTGTAGCTGCATGAACACTGTAATCTGCAGATGATAAATGATGGAAACCCACATTGATGCTCACTGCTTGTGTTCTGCTCTGTGTTATTTAACAATCCTCATGTAAACAGAGCAGGCCATTTAGTAGGGTTCAGTTGTGTATCTACTCTGCCTTCAAAAGCACAGATTTCTGGACAGCTATGTTCCAATAAAACCCACGTGCAATAAATAGGAAAGAAAACAGCTGGGAGGGAAAAGGCAGACCATAAAAAGATTAACAACAAAATAAGCCCTAAAAGAAAAAAAAATCTTTTTTCATGTTGTCTCAGTTTTTATAACATAGGCTTTATGGTGTGAAAAGCTGCAATAGAATAGTTTAATAGCTAAATCTACTTCACTTTGTTGAGAACACTTGGGAAGATGCAATGACTTCTCCATATGGTCGTAGAAGATATAGGACAAGTTGTTCTCCTGTCTCCGAGGTCCTGATCCTACTTGCATTGAAATCACTGTCAAAATACTATTTTAAAGCACTATTTAGCCCAATCTGGGGCTAATAGATATGTCCCAAAGCTTCCCTCTGAACCCCTCAGACTTTGTCTTGACATTGTTTCAGATCCTGACTTGAAGAAGTGCTCAGGACTGTTTGAGAGTGTCAGAGGGAGAAAGTATACATTTTATTTCAGAGCTGGGCATCAAAGTTCAACTGCAGACTATCAGATTTGCTCAGAGTCTGACTGAAGGTTAGAATTGGTTAATTTTCTTACTATTCAGATATTCTTCATTAAATAATAATAACAACCATAATTTTATCATTATAAATTATTAAGAAGAAGAACAACAGTCCTAAAACCCATGATGAATGCAGTTGCTATTAATCTAGCTTTTATACAAAAAATAATAAATTCTTTAGGGAAAAGCTCCCCACCAGAGCAAATAAATGTACCACTTCAGAGTCCAAGAGATGTCATTTGCTTGAGATATCTCACATTTTATCTATAGAAACTAGTGCTGACCTCAATTGGGTTATTTAATGCATTCTACTGGAAGAAAAATTATATAGAGGACAG
Organism: Serinus canaria; assembly: GCF_022539315.1. Classification (NCBI taxonomy): domain Eukaryota; kingdom Metazoa; phylum Chordata; class Aves; order Passeriformes; family Fringillidae; genus Serinus; species Serinus canaria. Next base: position 9,992,446 of record NC_066314.1, read on the forward strand.
TGCAATTCATAACAATTTATCAAAAATTAGGCAAAACCCACAACACTAGAGGTATACACTGGATTAGATGAGGCTAGTGTAAAACACAAATAAGGATACAGTCCTTCTCTTCCACAGAGAGAAGTTTTGCCTTCAGCAATATCTGAGTTTATAGTATTTAATTCAGTTCATATAATACGGACTAAAAAAATCCAGATGGTTTTCTTTTCTTGAGGATTAATGTCAGCATTGTACACACAATGAGCAAATATGCATTTACATCAAGATTGCTATTACAAACCATGTCAACAACAGGCTCATGTCTTGGGCGTAAATATGCCATCTGCTGTTCAGCCTTGTGTTTAACAGGGCCCTCACTTCACAGAGCAGTTACAAAACTGCCATCACAGAACTCCCTCTCCATTTTTTTAATTTAATTTTTTATTTTTTTTTAATTTTTTAAAATGAAATCACCGAATATTTTCTTTAATAGCATTGTGTGTCCCCACATGGGACATTTTTTTCTGTTACATACATTCAGAAAAAGTCCTCAAAATACCTTTAGGAAGTGAAAACTCATTGCAGCCCAGCCTTCAGCTATCTGCCCTGATGTTCCCAATTTCCCATCTAGTACATTAACTCATGGAAAGGAATATTCTAGTGGGCTAGATGGCTTCTACACATCCCACATCAGCAAAGCCTGGAGAGGTGCTCCACAGCCATCCATACCAAACCAGCCTTACATTGCCAGAGGTCTGGTATGGCTGAGCATCAGAAGCACAAAAATTACACGTGGACACAGAAACAAGTGCACATCATACCCACCCAAATGCACCTGAATTCCTTCACAATGGTTAATGGTTCTTTGTTAATCTAGAATTAATTAATTCTCAGTCTACACACATACTTCAGGAGAAGGATTATAACCTGGGGTTTTCCTTGTCCCAGTGCTGTGATAACTCAAGTGCCTTGGCACAGGAACATGACAGCATGTGAAGAGAGGTTGTCCTACCAGGACAATTTATCTCACTTTCAAACTAACCAAGAATAACATGGAGAAGTTTTATAGTGTCAGCCAGAGATATGAATTTTTGATATCCTGATTTGGCACATTTGTGATGACAAACATTTGCAGTGTAAGCCTGAGCTGGAATAAAAACTTACATACCTCTTATCCTTTGGCCATGTTCTGGATTAGCTGGATCCAAACCAATCCACTTAGGTCTGCAGTGATTGCATGTTTGCATATGTCTTTGTGGGCATGTGTGCATGCCCATGTGTGCAGAGACACATGTATCAATTCTTCCTGGCACAAAACTCTGGGATGGCTTTTTATTGTTCTGGAAGCAGAAAATGTAAACTTGGCTAATTTTCAGGCATCTGTGTTCTTGTTTTGATACATTGGTATAACTATAACCTGCATCTGAAAGCTGCAATATTTAAAAGTTAAAAAAGGTCAGCCTTGGCCCTTAAGATGCTCAAATGTTTTAGGGAATCAGTGCTAACCACCTGTATTTACACTGTTATTGAAAGAGTGCATGGGCCTTTGGAGATCCTTCTAGATGGTTTCTTTTTCCTTTCATTCCATTTTAATTTTTGGTCGGTATCACGAGAGGCTGGCCTTAATTTTAAAACAGCCTTAAAAGCAAATATTCTTCCTTTAGAAACCTGCTTCCTTACCTGAACTCTTTCTGGGCTGTTATCTTAATTAATTTGGTTTGGAGTGTCTTCTAAAGTCCTATTTTCTCAGGCTGATTTCTCACATTATTTTTTTTTTTATTTTATCAGAGACACCAGGCTGTATTTGCAAATGTTTTTTTTTAATCCCTTTTGATGTTACTTAGGGTTAACAACTTTTTAATTCATGTAACTCCCTAACACTAATCCCTGAGCATTAATTCCTTTAACTTTCTTTGTAAGTTTTTTAAGTCCTACCTTCCTGTCTGGTTTATACATATGGCTGGAAAATAAAAGGAGAAAAAAAAAAAAAGAAAGGCTTTTCAGTTTTCTTTAACTGGCCTTTGCGTGAATGCCGCTAAATTTCCTTATCGGTACTTTTTCCCATCACGACATGCAGATCTTACCAACTCAGTCTGCAGGAACATGTCAGTTTTATTGGTATGTTTGACAGAGACCAGGCTGGTTTCCAACTGAAATCCATTTGTTTTTCCTCCAGCCTGCCTGCTACACCTCCCCAGGCTCACTCTCTGTGTGGCTTCCTCCAAAGAGGTATTTCCCTGCCTGTTTCGGTATGTATTGCACATTGCCTTTCAAAATTGGCAGCAGAGTTTCTTATCTTTCCTAAATTACCCTGTGGAGGGTGAAATTTTCTTCCCATTTCCCTGTCAAATTTTTCAGGAGAGTAAAATACTTCTTACCTTTAAAGCAATTTCCAACTAAAAGCAGGAAGGAATCGGTGAAGCTGATGTGATCTTGGACAGCAAAGCTCACAGGGAAACATCTCACTTGAGCATAAAGCAAAACCCCTGGATGTGCTTCCCTGTTAAATATTCAAATATAGTCTTGGGATTCCCATATTCCTCTGAATGGTGATTTCAGACACTTGAGAAGAGTTTGTGAATTCCTTTCTTGGATCAGACATGGTGAGGCAGGGGCGTTTGCAGAGGCTGCTGCAAAGAGTGATCCAAGAGGCTGCTCAGCACTGCTGACAGACAAGGTCACCGATTCTTTTTCTTCTCTACTGGGTTTCCTTGCTTATTTTCTTGTTTGCCTTGTTTGTTTGTCTGGTACTTTATTATTCTATTCTAATGCTGACAGGAGGAAAATAAACAGGGAAGAGTAGGGCTGGTGGAAGTGTTGTGTTTGAACTGTCTTCTGGGTGAGATTTATGGTCTGCTAAGGACAGCTTTTTGGAAAGTTCTCTTCAATCCTCTCTTGGCAGTTTGTTCGGCCTCCTTTGCTGTCTGACTACACTTCACTTTCTCTGTTTGAAAAGTGCTTTGCTCATTATCTTCTCTGTGAGGGTGGAAGTGATGAAGTCACTTTGTGTCTCTCTCCCCTTTCCCCCTCCCCACGCCGCTATCTCTGTCCCTAGGTGCCAACTCAGCAACAGCACAGAGCGCTCACTGCAGGACATTTTCCCTCTGCAAAATCCTGACCCAGGGATACTTGAGCAAACTTGTATTGGAGAGCAAAATACAGCAAAGGCACGGAGCAGAGTGGCATTTCCACATTTGCCTCACTCTCTCCAGAGACCATGCCTGTAATGACAACTGTGGTGTGTGAGAGTAGACAAAGAAAACTCACTCTGGAAAAGAGAAGAATTGTTAGAAAAGATTGTTGCTCGTACAGAAGGCTTTTGATTGCTCTTCAAGATGCTCGTCCGCCTGCACATGAATAGTGAATAGATGCCTGGTGTGAATCAGAGACATTCTGCAGAGACAAATGTAAAGGTTAAGGGCTACCCTCCGGGAACTTTAGGTGAGAGAAAGCAGCACAATCATTTTAGGTCCCAGCCCATAGGAGTGGCCACTGAGGAGCTTGGGAACCACAGAGCTTCTGACCACAACTCATGAGCTGTATTGTTTTCAGGTTTTTTTCTTTGAAAGATAAATCTAAGAGAAGAAATTCAACTTTGAGGGAAAAATTTCAGCAAGCTCTACTGAAAAAAAATCTCAGCAGCACACCACTGACTTCCCTGAGATCAGCTCTTTGCGCATGGAGTGGTTTGGTTTGGTTTTTCTGTTTGCTATGGGCAAACTGAAAAAGTGGCCTGAACCAGTTTATGTCTGTATCTGAATTTAGCCAGTCTTTTGAATCCAGCTCAGAAGATGAAGATCAAGGGAAGAAAAGTTTGGGGGTTTTTAATGTTCTTTTTCAGGCCACATCCTTCCTATCATTTTCCCAATTTTACATAATCATTAAAAGAAGAAATGCACTCATGCAGAAAACAAACCAAGCCCTTCAAGTGAGAGCATATAGTAATTTCATTCAAAAATGCTTCTTTTAAGGCACAGAGTCTATAAAAACCACACCAAGAGAATACTGTACTCTGTGGTCATTTGTTAGTAAAGCTGACAGGAAATCAAAACTGAAAGGATTCTTCTGTAACTGCCAACTTGCTGTAATGGAAGCCAGGGGAAATATATTTATCTGTTTACTCGACTAAGAAGAAAGAAACCAAAACATATTTTCCTCCAATAGTAAAAGGAGATTATACTGTTACTAGTCACTTGTGTGCTAGACTTCCCTCCAGGCCTTTCCTAATGTTTTGTCTCACATTCAAAACAAATAAAATATGAGCTCTGAGGAAAAGAAAACATTTCACAGATTATAGGAACTAAAAAGAACTTTAGGTGCCTAGCATTTCACCTTATAGCCTAAAGGATATTGCCCAACACTACACATTATTGAGAACCAGAGTTTTGCAGAATTTTTTTGGAAACAGATTTCATGCCTGTCATGTGGTAGAAAACTGCATCTGCAAAGGAGGATAAGACATTTAGAATATGACTCACTAGTTTTGGTTTTCCCTCCAAAATTTATTTTTATTGCATTGGAATAAATAACATGAAATATAATGGATCTGATTCTGTCACCTCACCATGCTTAAGACTTGATGATCCTAAAAGTCTTCTCACAAAACAATTCTGGACTTCTTGTAATGGATGATAAATCAATTGAATCATAGGATGGAGGCTACTACCAATCTGATAATAATGTGATATCTACAGTTAAATCTCAGTAAAAAACAGTTTCATGATGATGTGAAGAATAAAAATAGTATTAAATATTCCAAGGCCAGACTCAGCAGTGGATTTTATCATTGTTACATGGTTTTTATGATGCAGAGCTGCCATAAATGTCTTCAATTAATGTATTTGCAGAACTTTTCCTGCCATGTAGCAGTCAAAACCAGATGGCAAATCTTGTCACAGATATTTCATTTGATTAATTCTTCTGTCTGGGCAGATTCAGTGCAGTCTGTCAAACCATGAAGATAAATAAAAAATTAAGATGTTTTTCCTAGAGACTGCTAGTTGAGTAAAGCTTTAGTAGTTGGAAGATGGCAAGAATCAAATGAATTTTTCTTTTTTTATCTAACCATGGATATTTACCCTAACAGGGTATCTTTGATGTGAATCTTAACATAACTCTTTTTAGGGTAGTTGCATGAGGGTAATCAGTCAGTTTATAGTGAGCAAGATAGTTCCACCATATAAATAACACTTTAGGTTTTGCCCAAGTTTAAAAACCCACAGCAGGAACCATCATATTTGTAGCAAGAGATGAATCTGCACATGTTACCACCACACATCACATCAACAAGTTTTGCCGTGGTTTTTTAGGCTTCTCAAATTCTGTCATAATGTCCAAAGTGCTGAGAAAGAATCTCTTGCATAGATGCTATTCCTAAACACTGAATATATCTATGGAAAATCAGTGAGAGCAGGTAGACTGTAACTTATGATTTATTTAGCACCATAATAGGAATGTGAACATATTATGCTGTAACAAAGAACTTAAGTCCTTATTTGGGAACATAATTAAACATATGTTTAACTTCAAGCATAAACTTAAGACCCACTGACAAATGCCTGCCTTTGAAGATGCAAATAATCCAGTGAATTTATAAAGCATTGTGGCTTTGGCTGAATGTGGGCAAGGACTCCATTTAGGGATGCGTCTTGTTTATACAGTGCCTAAGACAGGAACACCATAAACATAAAAAAGACTCCCAAAACTGACATTAAAAATGTTAATGGTTCCCTTTAATTCCTCTTCTCTTTTCAAAATAAAACTTGAAATGACATTCAAAGGCTCAACAATGGCAATGATATGGGAGAGAACCAATTGAAATTTTCTTCTGATTTAACCACAGTTTGTGTGTCTTCAGTGAAAATGTGGTGCCATGGTTTAGTCTTCTGTATTGGATGCCTTATTTCATGTCTTTGTGCTATTGAAAGGTAATGCAGAGAACACTTTAATATGGTTGCATTTTAATGACATTCCATCCAATTACTTCAGAACCTGTGGGGAGCACCTATAACTGGCCTGTGCTCTGGAGCTGAATTTAGATTTTATATCTCTTCAGCATCTATATTACTCGTCTAGACACATCTCTTAGGATTCAGAATTACAAATGACAGATTGTATACCAGGCCTGACATTTATGTGATTGAATATACAGATATCTTTATAATATGATGATAACTGTATCTGATATGTGCTTCATCTAAAATCAGAATGAAGCCTAAATCATTCACAATGGCAGGGTCAACACCCCTTTATGATTACATCAGAGAGTACAATATATCTTTATATGTGCAAGTCATGTCTTGACTTTCCAAACTTTTTTCCATAAATTAAAGTCAGGTCTATCCTCAGAAGGCATGAAAGATGATTAAAAAAGACTCAGAAATTATTTTTAAAATACTACAAATAGTTAAGTCACATGATTTTTTTGAGAAAACCAACTGAATTGTGTTCAAAATTTATTCTATGTCATTTAGTAAAGCTAGATTCCACATTTCTACAAACAAGGCAATTGCTGTGAGATTAGCATGGTAGATTTGTGGATTAAAACCAAATGCTAATGGCAAGTGAGGATTCACATGGAAGAACTTGAGGACATGTTCCTCTCTGGAGAAAGAATGAGTTCTGAAATAGTTCTTTACAATCAACATCTGCATTGATTTTATTACTATTAAAATTTTATTTCTTTTACTGATTGAACAATAATTTATTTGAGTTGTATTCAGTTTCTGTCTTTGCCTCTGACTTTTCAAGATTAACTTTATCTTTGGAGTTCTCTCAGCAGCCCTACTATCCCTGCCTGTTCCTGGCACTCCCCTCATCCTGCTCACAGCTCAGGACCCACTCCAGGAACTGCCAGGTCTCATCCCAGGGAGGCTGTAGGATTCTGTTTCCACCTGTCCTGGCTCATCCCAGCCTCAGCCTGCCCTCATTCCCACAGAGGTTCCTGATGTCCAGGGCTCTGTCTGTCCCTCTGCCTGCCCTGCCTTGCCCTGGCTGCTCTGACACCCCCGGCCCCTGGCACACGGAGGCACCAGCCCTCCTGGCCCCACAGTAACATTTATTCTTCATTTTTAAATAATTATAATACCTTTTTTTCTCCCATTTCTTATTACCAAATCAAGATTACCAGAACCAAGCTTCTGATGCTCCTTTCTGCTATGGTCAATTTTGTTGTCATGGAAGAGGAATCAGTCAATGTGAATTAATTTGTTTGATATGAAAGATGCTCCACATTTTTGCCCCATTCAGTACATTTTTCAAAACCTTCCATTTTCGCAACTGAAAATTTTTAACTTCTAAAGGACAGACTTTGTTTCAAAATGGATATCAAAGGTTGCTCATTAGAAAGTGCTGGGGAAAAAATTTTGCTTGTAGATAGGAGGCTTCATTTTTAAAATGTTCTCCTTTCACAGTTACCTTTTATCTTAATTCAGGAACAATTTTAACTAATTCTAATGAAAACACCTCCTTTGTTGGTTTTGTGACCCATTGGTTGGGGTTGAGATGTTCTGGATGAATTGTCAGCATGCTGAACAAAGACACTGGACACTGTCAGGGAACACTTATATTTTACTGTATAGTTGCCATAACCTCAGCAACCAGCCCTCTATTTAGACTGAAAAGATGTTGGTTAACAAGCCCTTAAATTCTTACAATACACTTCCACCAGAGTGGGGGCAAACAAGCCCTCAATTAAATACACTTCAGTAAGTTCTCAACTCCCTCAATAAACTCCTCAAAAGCTGCTGGCTCACCAGCCACAGCACACCAGCACTCAAGGGCACTGGCTAACAAACCACAGCACTGCCACAATGTCCCCACTCCCACAATAAAGTCCACTAGGGATAGGGGGAAGAATATGGGAACTGCACTTTGCCCAGGCAGAGCAAGGGAAGAAGACAAAAAATATGACCAGTACTTAGCTCCTACACTGGCCTCACCATGTGGATGGTCTGTAGCTGGGATTGCAAGGACAAAGAAAGAGAAAGAGGAAAAAGTCAGAAAGAAAAAGAGCCAGGGAAAAGAGAAGGGAAAAAAAAGTGAAGGGGCTTGATCTGCTCTCTTTTATAGTTAACCTGATGCTTGTCTCTTATGTAAATTAGACTTCTCACACATTTTGTTCTTTCCTTCACAGCCAGCCCTTCTCCTCAGAGTGAGGTGGGGGGAAGTGGACTGAACCCCAGTCTCCAGGAGGAGCAGGAATTTGGATCAGGACAGCACTGCCCCACCTCTGTGGGACCCTCTCCTGATCACACACTTCCTGTAGCAATACTCAGTGTTTGAGATAAAACATGCTTAGGTCTGGTCCTTTAAAGCTGAACATCAGTGCTGAACTCAAGGACACAACTTTGTTGCAGTTCTATTACAATTAATGCTTCAAAATGCTCCGCAAGAGGCTGTTGCTTTCTCCTGAGTCCTTATGACATAGAAAGGAAATTGAGAGACATTTGCCTTCATTTTGCTATAGAAAACAAAGGAGATTCCATGCTTCCAAGATTCATGAGCTTTTGTTATTCCCAGATACTTACATCAAAAACTTTGAATAGAACATGAGAAACAAGAGAAAAATGGTGCAGTTTTCAAAGGCATCAGATCTGAACATAAGGACCTCTAAATCCCTTACATGTGTGAAAACACAAGCTTTGCCTTTGTGTTTCTTCATGTTTCCTGAAGTAAAAATTTACAAATTTTGGATTTATTTACTAGGTGTGAATTTTTTACTTTTAACTGAAATAAACTGTATATCACAGTTGCTGATATAAATGTACATATACATTTAAAAAAAGAAACCTACCTTTCTTCCACAGTGGAGATTATCAGACATGAAGAAAAAGAAAAATTGAACATCTTTAAGAGAAAAGAAAATAAACTATTTACTGTTTTATTTTAATCTTATTTTATTATTCCACTTTGAAAGTGGCTATAACCCCATCTATTTGATATTAATTTGATATTGATATTAAAAATTATGATAGATATTTCAGATACTGTAAGATTTTAATTTCACATCAAGCTATTTTTACACATTAAATTTTCATAATATTTTCCTTATTATTGAAGTAACTAAACATGATAGTGGCTGTATCCACCCAAAACCAAAACGCACACATTTTTACAGCCATTGTGTACAAAACTTTGGTGCATGAAGTAATATATCCAAGCTGAATTGAAAGCGTAAGGGAAACTTTAAAGAGGTAGAACGCAACCAACATTGAAAGTTGGCAAAGATGTTACACAGTTTAACACAAGCTGTTCCTCTCTAATATCATAGTGACAGTTTCATACAAATGACATTTCGTGAGTAATAAAATGACAAATACATCATTAAAATTAGAGACAGATTGCTAAATGGATTAGACTGCAAGTATCTTGGTTTTTTTCCTTACTTTTCCACATGCATATTTCATCTTGCTGAAAAACTATATGCCAGTGTTGTTCATATTGCCAGACCTTTAAATGAGTTTTTAAATCCATTCAGTTCTACCATGAAACAGCTCTTTGAAGGGAGGAAATTCAGCACTGATTTTTTTAGTATCCTTGAACAAACCACTCCCAAGCTCTTGGATGCATGAAGTGCCAGGCAAACACAGGGCCTTGTCCATGTATCAAGTTATTGTAGAACAATGAAAGGGCCTCATTTTTTACATTGCTTTTCAAATATAAAATCTAGTTAAGTGCTCAGGTTAGAGTATCAAAAACTATTGCAAATCTTGGTCTGAAAGTATATATAAATGATTAAAATATTTGGGGTCTAAAATAGAAACCAGTCAAACAACATTCACACAGGAAAATACAAGATGATAGGAAGACAACCAAATAAAATAGACTCCTCTCATAAAGAAGCTAAGAGGCTAACAAAATAGATATTTTAAAAAATAATCAGAAAGCTATCTAGGACATCAAACATGAAGCGAGGTAGGCAGAGTTTCATTACAGTTTGTCAGAATCCTGTGGTAAACAAACCATAGTTTTGGGTTTTGGGCTCATTAAGATTATTTACTGTAATGTTAATTGTAGAATAACTTAGGAGTAGTTTCCTAGTCTTATTTAAATCCTTCAGGAGTCTACTGATTTTAGGATCTATTTTTGTATGTCATTCCATTGTAGACTTGAGCTACTTATCAAGGGTGGCTAGAGTATGTCTATAGCCCATGCAATAGCAATAAAAAAGATGATGTTTCATTAAAAGGGGAAATAAAGAAGTTTGGTTTCCTATGGATGTGTCACTCTTAAATATCTTGCTCTGTAGCAACACCAAATCTGCCTCACTGAACAATATGGGCAGTTATGAGGGTGGTCCAGACCTCTGTGTGTGCTGAGAAATAATTTTTTAGAGACTTTTACCCTTTTAAAGTGAGTTTGATCGGAGCATTCAAAAGTTGTTAGGGAAAGACAGACCAGCAGATGGGCCTGGGGTCCACCTGGGGACCACCTGAAGGGTAGGGGCTGCCCATGAGCCAGCAGTGCACCATCACAGCAAAGCAGGCCAGCAGCCTCCCATGCTGGAGGGACAAACACATTTCAGGTCTTGGAGCATCTGACCTAGGAAGAGAAGCTGAGGGAGCTGGGACTGTGCATACATGATTCTGTGCTCCTGTTTCCTTAGGAAACTCATCTGAACACGTGTATATGAAATCATCAAAGTAGCTGTGCAGCTGGTTCTTGTTTATTCCTTCTCATTGAACAAGTAATTTTGCTTACTGGAGGCTACTCATACATCCTGCAAATCCCATCTCTTGTAGAAAGAGAGAGCATTCAAATGGAAAAAACTTCACAGAGAACACCGGATTAGTTAGAAGCTCCATACGTTTCTCTCACAGTGATTTGTTAGCCAAACTCCTCTTTTATGATAGCACTAAAATATCCTTTACTGGGGAAACTAATGGGCATCTTATCAGACAACCTTCTTAACAGTGTTCCAGTGGAAACCAGCAGGGATCCATTTTAGAATAACTGGACACAAGAGAAAAGAATCAAATAATTTTTTTTTAACTTTTTCTTCTGCAAAAACTGTAGAATTTATAAATTTGAATGGTAACTGCAGCCTGTAGGAGTAATCTTAACTTTAACTTGTCACTCTTTGATGAATTTGCAAGCTATTAAAAAGGAAGTGGAGATCCCACCAAATTGACCATGAAGAAGTATGTACATCTGATACAAATCAGGGCTATTAGTGGCTTGGTAGTTTCCACTTTTTGTTAATGAACTGTGGAAATGAAAAATTGGTACACTTGGCCAAGTAATATTGTTCATAATAACCTTCAGGATTGCAGTCGTCTTGGATCTAGCTGTACAAAACTGTCTTTATGCCAAGGCACAAGTGAGAGAAACAGCACTGAAAAATGTTAAAGGGCCTGGAAGGTACTGAGTTAGTCTGGTGAAGGACTAAGAGCCCTTGGCTTCAACTGAAGCAAAGACCCACTCAGGGTGAGTACCTCACTCTGTGAAATAATCTTCTGATTAAGCATGTGCTATTTCCTCCTCTCCCGAAGTAAGTGTGTGCACATTAACATCTGTAAATGTCAGACAAGTGATCTGCTGTATTGAGCAGTCTCACTTTAAACCTGTCTAATGCATGTCCTGTCTTTGTAAAGATACAGATGCTTTCTGTGGTCCTATAAAAATGTGCATTTTAATGATAAATGGGACAGTTTATAGTTCCAATTATTCTTGTCTCCTTTGAAGCAGGAAAACTGGCAATCCCTTATCTAGACTTTAGCAGGTTGAGATAAACCTCGATAGCAAAAAGTATCTGGGATTGTCAGAGCTTTTAGCTACAGTAAACTGCTTAAACTGAAAGCAGCTGTTAGTCAAGAGGGAACAATACCCATTCATTTGTAAGATGTTCTGTGGCTGGGATACTATTAATGAGTTTTTTCTTCAGACGAGACTATTGTAAAAAGTCTGAGTTACACATACAGACACATATGCACAAACATGCACAGGCAGTGATATAACACACATAGAGTTTGAAGAAATCTTCTTTGGCTAATACAGAGTAGTCTCTTGGAAGAAATAATCCCTGGAGATCACTGTGTTCAGAAAACTATGGTTTGGTTCCAACAGTATAAAAGTGAGATTTCACTCACAGTTATGAAAATGTTATTGTTGCCTCTACAGATCTATTATTTCCATTTAATGTCTGAAACAGTAAAATTATCCTCACTGAGAAATCCTATTCTGTCTGCTTCTTATTTGTTCTTAAGTATATTGGAACTACATGGACAGTGCAGTCTTCTATCATGTCTTCTGAATCACTACCAATGAATTTCCTTTTATTATAGAAGACAATGACTCTGCCTCCTTCTGGGTTTTGTATTATGTTTCTTCTAAGCTTCTATTTAGTTTTCTAGTCCAATTTTAAATTTGTGTTTTAGTTGATACTGTCATCAGGAAAAGATACTAATTAAATTTGTAGCACATCTTCAGTGTCCTCACTTTTTTTACAAAAACACTCTTACAGTCTTAGAATTCTGTGTGGACTTATTCAGTCAAGAATGAAGTCTCCTGTAGTTATTAATTATGTACCCCAGTGCTCTTAAAATGTCTATATTATGCACCTATTTTCCCAAACCAATCTCCTGATAATATGAAAAACCAAATCTCCAAGACCAAAGCTGTAAGTGACAAACATCTACAACTGACAGTGGCAACAGTATATATTATTTGCAAGAGGTAAATACTTAGACCAGTTAAAAACCTCTTTTCTGTCTACAGAAGTCTCAGTTCTGTTTGATTTTTATGTGGTTTCTGTGCTCTTCTAATTAACTAATTTCTGTACTAATGTCTCAATCAATTCTGCTGGGATTACAGTATATTTTCCTTAGAAAAGCAGTTTGGACAGTCATGAAAGTCATGCCCTGTTCAGGCTTGACTTCCAACCTACACTGATACTTGACTTTGCAACGACAGGGTAATGTCAGGACTCCTTTCTGGAATTTACCTATTAGTTCACTATTGGCTATGAGACAGGGGTGAGCATCTAGTGGAAAAGATCAGGCTGGCAAAGGAGAAGGTTTGGGTTATAGTAGGTCATCTCCACACAGTTTATCCCCACATATCTGCCAGTGGGTCATCATAACTACTTAGAAGCTCAATTTTCCTTCTAGTTCATTTCTGTGGAGGCACCAATGCATAGGTGAAGTTTGAATCCCTGCATTGCACTCTGAAATTGAAGACTAAATAAATAATTTTTATCTTACAGAGAGAAGGGAATTGGCAGCCCATGAAAATCTGAGGATTAGCTTCACCCTTCTCTTCATATTTTTGCATGAATTCAGACTTAGTTGATTTCCAGACAGATTTTCCCATTTTCATATGCATATGCTTATTTTTGACATGACATGGCTTATGCCAGGACTTGGCAGGTTGATCCACAATTGTGAACTTCCCTCCCAGACAAGGACCTTGAGCCTCTCCTGTGAACCAGAGACCCAAGTTCCTGCTGTCAGGATTGTTTGTGTAATACTATAAAATAGGGGGGGGTATAATCTATTCAGGCCCTGGTACCTTTCCAGTTTGAAGTATCTTGTACCAGAAAAGGGAAGAACGATTATTTGACTTACACTGAGGTAATTACTTGCATTACTTGATCAGTTTTGAAGAGAAAAAAAGCACTTCTAAAATCTGCAGATGAAATTTCAGGCTCCTGAAATCAGCTGTCTGCTGTGTGACCTGTAACCTAGGTATCAACAAGAATAATACAGTCCAGGGTACATGCTTCTCCATTTCTATTGAAAATACAGTAAAGTAACATCTCCTCCATTCACTTGGGATGCATTCTACTGCTTTCCTCTTAGCAGAAATTGAAATCTCCCCATCTGCAAAATAAGTAAGATTTCATAGGTGCAGGACTCCAGGGTCTGCTCAGGATATAACCCAACAGCCCAACAGTGTTTTCCTGCCTGAGACCACGATCTGCTGACCTGAGTCCCTGTGCAGGCGCTGGCCTGGACCAGCCAGTGAGCTTAGGAAATGTACCTAATCCACATGCAGGCATCTGCTCTCTGTCAAAATTGGCTTCAATTATAACATAAAGCTTTCTGGATTTCTCCAGAACATTTTAGACAGAGCTGTGATGTGGTTGGTCATAAACCTGATGCTAAAAAGTTAACTTTAGGTGGTATTTAAAAGGCTGCCATCTCATCAGAAGTAGTACAGGTGATCAGTCTGAGAACTGCTTCTTCTATCCTTTCTCATCAGAATTTTGTTGTTTGCTGATACAGCAATTATTGTTAGTTAGGTGCAAATGATGAGTAGAAGTGAATCAAACCATCCTATTGAGCAAAACTGAGCTGTCTGGATTTTATACTTTTCCTAACACAATGAAACTGCTTATTTGACCCTGTTCCTCAGTTCTCCATTTGCCAATGAAGGAAGACATCCTTGTGTATCAAGATTGCCAAGGGACAGAAACTGAATTTCTAAAATATGGGTAAAAAGTGTAAGGAGTAGAAAAGAGATAGCAAAGTCAGATAGACTTTTAACATAATTATGGATTACAATACTGTGTTATAAAACTTTATTTTCAATGTTTATATTATTGTAATGCCAGATATTTTGATCCTGCCAGAGCCAATCAAATTTCATGAGAACATTAACTTGGCTTGGAGCCAGGAAATAGGTGTAAACATCAGACCTCATTAGATTTCTTTGAACTGGACTGAAATTGAGGTTTATTTCAGGCCATGTATAATTAGACAGTTATTGTAATAATTCAAATTTTTTTCACATTAAGACTTTTGCATTACACCCTTTAAAGATGGGAATTGAAATCTTCTATGGCCAAGGCAGATCAAAACAAAATTTGTCATGTCCTTTCCATCTAGAGGACAATAAACATTTCTATCCAACAACAGCCAACTCCTGATGCCTGTAAGAATGGCAGAGTTTCAGCAGAACAGAGAATGCCTGTAGATGTCATGTGTGTATGTGAAAGGAAGAATCTGCATTTTATAAAGGGTCATTTAAACCCACAATAATTAATTCATTTCTAAACTACTTTGTAGAATGAGTCCATCTTGAAGTGTCTTATGAAAAATGATTCTGCAGAACTGACTGGATTGAATGATTTGGGAGTAGATTATTTCATCACAGTTGAAAGCTTTTTCCATCTGCTGTCCTTGCATGCACAGCCTGTTTCTAGAAGCATTTTTGACAGATTTAAGCTGACTGGGTTTATGTATTTACTTAATTTGTACACAGCAGGGTACAGCATCTACAGGCTGTTTCAGAACTCTCAGGCCAGTGGATCAAAAAGTAATAAAAATATTTCTTTTTCTGAATAAAACCAGATAAACTGAAAGAATGCATATATGTTGAAAAGGAGGAATTTTGTTATTATTTTTGCTGCCTTTTAGTACAAGCTCTTCTGTTTGCAGCTCATCTTGTGCTCTTTAGAGAATTCTAGACCAAAATCATCTTCTTCCCAGGTTTTTACTATTGTGATCTCTCTGCACCAACCTTTTAACTTTAGTCTCCTAAGACCCTCTCCTCCTTCAGTCATTAAAAACACTTAGCCCTGCAGTTGTTGGACAAAAAAATTATCTTTTGGCATCATCAGATATTTCCTATTGCCTTTGTCTGAAATATCCTGAAGAAATTTTTTTCAACAGCTATATTGTTCTGACATTTGAAATAATTTTCAATAGGGTTGGTGTTTTCTTAAAAAAAAATATCACTGATCTGCAGTACATTTTTGTTTTATTGTCATAGTTAATCCACTTTATACTGCCTGGGAATTCATTGAGTAGTACAGGCAAGTAGTGCCTCTGGAGCTCACTAAAAGGGTATACAACTTTCCTGAAAATTACAAAATAGTATATTACTTGATTACTTCCTCTCAATTCATAATGAGCCCACCATGTAATTCTCTTTGAACCTGTGCTATTCAGTATTTTTTACTTAATTTAGTAACAAAACTGATTGTTCAATAAATATTCAGTATGCCTTGCTGATACATATTTTTCTATTTGGGGAGAAGGTCCTGATCTTCTCATAATAGTATATTAAGATTATCCCTAAAATCCTGTAGAATTTCAGTATAAGAGGAGTTAGAGGTGAAAAACCCAAGTGTAAAGGTAGCAATGCTTCACTAGATTTATATGGTTACTTCATATGGACATTTGCTCTGATAATGTGACACAGATTGTGGCCATTCACTAAAATAATGTGTTACTAATTGTCATCAGAGAAACTGGTGAGCAGTCTTAAGTTTTGCAAGCTGAATACCAGGAAGTCCCGTTTTAAGACTGACCCATGCAATGAGATGCTGAAATGACTTTTTATGTCTTAAAGAGCTTTTAAACTCATAAGCAAAGTCAGGTTTGGCTTTGTGGTTTATTGGTAATAAAATTGTTCTGTTGAAGCATCCTGTCAAAATACTCTAAATGGTTGCTTTGCTTGGGAGATATGTTCTCTGAATTCATAGCCCTCTGAAATCAGAGCAGTGGATTGAAAAGGCCAAAAGATGAGATTCCAGAGCTGTTTCTGCACTGCTCTGGTTCAGAGAGCACAGCTCTGTGGAAATTTAGACACCATGAACCAACTTCAGAGGTTCAGTGGAAGATTTTTCTGGTACAGAAGTACCTGTGGGTGCAGCTGCAGCTAAATGTTGTTTCATGCTTGATATTGTCATGGGAAAATGTGCAAAAGTAGGGCTGGATCAAAACTGAGTGTGCTACAAGTAGAAAGAGAAATGCATATATTACCAATTTTTGCCACAAGGATTTTGGATTGTGGTGCAGACTGTAGTGATCAGCCAAAACATCCTCTCTCTTTCCAGTAGAGCAGGACACCTCCCAACAGCCTGATGGCACAGTGGGGCCACGTGGGCTCTCTAGAATATTGCTTCCTCTGTTGTACTGACTCTGTCCACCAGTGCAACAAAGAAAGACTCATTCCTCCCTTATTGCTATGTCCTGCCATTTTCTTAACTTTGTCTTCTTGCATTTTGATAGAGGCACAACCTGCCTCCAGATCACCTCTCGCTCATGGAAACTTTATTGCCAGCACATCTCAAAGCCTTCACCAGTTTTGATACCCAAACAGCACCATGAGGCAGAGAAAAGAAATTT
The DNA here is from genome assembly GCF_022539315.1 of Serinus canaria. Classification (NCBI taxonomy): domain Eukaryota; kingdom Metazoa; phylum Chordata; class Aves; order Passeriformes; family Fringillidae; genus Serinus; species Serinus canaria. The sequence goes on from NC_066314.1 coordinate 10,009,500, forward strand.
GCATAATAGATTAGAAAACAAAAGTGCAGGTCATAATTAACCACAAATGAATATCTGAAGGAGTGAGAAACATCAGGCCAAGAGGAATTATGGAAGCTCCATATTCCAGAGAGAATACACCACTTCAGATGGTAAACTGTTAAAATGAGGGGAACATATAAACCAAGAAGTTTTGTTCTCATGATTCATGACATTTTCAGTCCATAACAAGGCTTGAGGACAATAATGACAGTAGCTTTTCATTATAGCTCTGTTGGTTATATTTAAAAAAACACCAAAAGCATTGTTGTTTTCATGATACACTTGTCTAGCCCTTTTCTCTTTGATTCAGCATAGTCAGAAGGAAAACTGTATTGGATTGGGTGACCAACATATCTTCAGAAATTAGAAACAAAGTCATGTAAACCAGAATTGGAAAGTCATCCCAGCAGTTTATCTCTTTTACGAACAAACAATTACTGCTCTATCCCAGTGCTCCTCCCTGAGTATCAGAACTTGATATGAACTTTCTTTGGGGAAGATCCACCGCCTCTCCAGGAGAAAAATGAATGACCTGCTGAGCCATTGGCCATTAATTTTAGGTGCCAAAGACAAAAAAAAACTGATTTGGAAGGAAAATTCTGATTCCACAGTCTTTATTTTCAAAACCCTTCTCTTAGGGTTTTTTGGGTGGGTTTGTGTTTTTTGGTTGTTGTTTGGTTTTGTTCTTTTTTTTGTTCTTTTTGTTTTTGTTTTTGTTTTTGTTTTTTGTGGAATGTCTTATAATGTGGACTTAAATTGCAGGCAAAGAAACCTCTCAATATTTTCATTTTGACACTGTAAGCCTTCTCACAGAGCTGCTACAAAGGGAAGTAACATTTCACTCAGTGACAACTGAAGTAAAAAGCACATCTGCCCCAAAACATGTACTTTCTATCCACAAATCTGTCCATTTTTCTCAGTCAGTATTATTGTCACACTGTTTGTTCCATTACAGTAGCTTGCTTTTGCCATGAAAATTATGATTAGACTTTCATTACATTGAAAACATATTTTTACACATGTTTCTACAGAAATCAGGGCAAAACACCCTCACCTAATTCTTGGGTTGCTAACTTCATTTTGTGAAAATTAAGCTAGCTCAAGTAAAAATTGGAAGTCAGGAGAAAATCTGTCTCTTTTTTTGCCCTCCCTCCAAAGAGGTCACTACTTAGCACATTACTAGTTCTTAGTCATAGTAATTGTGGAGGAAGTGAGTTCAGGCTGTATCATGTGACAGTGAAATAAATTGCTGAATGTTCCATCATCCAAATGATCAAATAGCAAAATATTTGTGTTGAAAAAGGGCAGCACTTTGTCCCTGTACTTACATGAGAATTTGTGTATACTCTGAAATTGATGGTCAACAGATGTCAGAGGCTGCAAAACTCCTGTTTTGTGAGTCCAAAAGGAGCTAAATATGAGATAGCCACCAATTTAATATGATATTTCTCTCTAACTGGGCACATCTTAGAGCAGAATTCTAAAGAGTTCAGATGGAAAATTCAGAAACTAAAAGAGTTTTAAGGGATCTTGAAAAGTGTCTAGTTTAGGCTAGACCAGTATGTTTGAGCTGGTTAAAACTAAGTGAGATGAACTCAAACCACGAACAATTTTAAGTGGGAGTTGAACTTACATGCTAGTCTGTTCTGTGAGTCAGGCCAAAGTGCCTGTTATGACTAAGGAAGTTATTTGAGACTTTCTAGGGGCTAGATCACTGGAGACTTCCTCAAATGGCTGAGTCCTCACATTCTCATCTAGCTGATGTCAAAGACACTCCTGAGAAAGGCCAAAAACTTGACTGACTTCTCAGTTTATCAGTTCCACACCACTTTCAAATTTTGATTGTAGGACAAGAGGAGGATTCCTCATTAGTTAAACTGACTGTCTTGGATTAAAGCTTAGTTGTGGAAGGGAGGTCCATCATCAGCTAATTTGTTTGTCTGCCTGGCAGGCTTTTATTTTGCTGTGGAAAAACCTTAAGCCCACAGTATAATGGCATTACTGTCTGGTATTCGTAATTCTAGCCACACAGTCCCCTTTCTTCAAAATTCATCTGCTCATTATTTGCCGAAGCCAACTTTATTTTTTCTGCAAGATGCAACAATAAGTAAACAACATATGTTGTTGATTCAAAGAATTAACAAAAGAGTATTTTTTTCCTGCTCGAAAATCCTGCCTGTTGAGTGTGTGTAATATACTTGCTGCTTTTGCTAATTTCTCCTGCTTCTAGATGTTTGCATTCAGAAGCTGAAAAGGACTTAGATGTTAATTGCACATGTGCTTTGAGTAATGAATTTATCCTTTTAAATATATCTTATATACACTTTGACAAATTCCTTTCTTTTTTCTTATTCTGTCAGTCATTGTACAAATGAGTACAAACATTTGTCTAGATCTTTAAGCAATTATTGTGCATGGCTGGGTGAGTTAAGTTCCTTTTTTTCTGCAGTGGAGTGTGGTTTCATCTCTGGATTGGTGACACTGTGTTTAATGTGCATGACTATATATATTTCTGCTTTACAGCAGCCAGCATCTAAAGTCTGCTCTTGCTGACATTGTTTCCAGTTGTGCAGAGCTGTTACTCAAATGCCATCACTTTTACCTGCAAGGACTCCAGGCATATTATAAATATGATAGTGGAAACAAACTTCTGTGTTATTCCCAAACCCATATTAAAAATCCTACTGAGAAAATCAATAGAGAACATTTAGCTGAAAGACATTGGTGGATTTGATGGCCCTGTTCAGTCAGGGATAGTAAAGATGTAACTTTACTGTAAGTTCAGAGTGTGAGTCCTTCCCAGTAACCTTACCCACCCACCCAGCTTTCAGGAAGGCCTCTGACACATTTTTGCTAACATGCTCTGGCTCTTACTCTGTCTAAATTGTTCTTTGGCTTTGAAGACCATTCATGTCAATGAAATGTTTGTGTATGTGTTTGTCTAAATCTCAGTCACAGGAGGATTTACATAAGAAATTAAGATTAAATACCAGCAGATATAATTTGTAAAACAGTTGTCTAGACAGGAGAGGGAGCCTTGTGAGACTTAGCTGGCCAATCAAAAAGCGTGATGTGTAATGAGTCACATGAATATTCATACTGAGGAGCTGGCAAATGATCAGAGTCTGAGGAGTCACCTAAGCAAAAATTGCAAGAACTAAAAATTGAAGAATCATAAAAATTACTAATTTTGTAAAATTAACCTACGCCCTGGCTTTTCACAATTGCTTTTTAAAAATATATTAGTTGTTTGAAAGTAAACCTTCTTCTCCCAGTGTTCACTGATCTGCTAATTATGGGTAAAATATTGTCATGGTTTTATAGAGTGTTTTTCTGTCTTCTGCAAGCACTAGAAATCCTTCTATTGCAAAACATCCCCTTCCAGATACAGTTGAGAAAGTTTATACAAGATATATTGCATGAATTACAAACCAGTGTAATACAACATATAACTCACTCTATTCAGTTCTCTGTGCCTATGTGAATTAGAAAATGTTAAGAGGAGGTGATAAAAGTTTAGCATTTATTCTTCAGAGTACTGCTGGAGACACACATTCATATCCAGTACTCTGAAAATATCACAACAAATTTTTTAAATTATTAAAGTAGAAAAAAAATCATACCTTCTCTTTATGCAGCTCCTGTTTTCTTTATCAGGCATTAAAATACATTCTATATAGGACATATGAAATAAAAACAAATACATATGTCAGTAATGAGTGAAAGTTTTCACTAAGTTGCACTAAAATTTACATAACAAACAAAAAATGAGATAGCAAATATAATAGCAAATTTATTTTTCACTTATTTTATGATTTTAATTGAGATTCATCTGTAAGAACATTTTAAAATGAAGCTCACAGTTTAGATAACTATAAACATGCTATTTTCAAAAGCATACATAAAGCCTACATATTAATAACAAATGTTATATTTACATGTCTATATGTTAAACTTAACCATGGAGAATATTATCTTGCATGTCAAATTTAATCAACAATTTCCCTTTTTCACAATATGTTTACATTTGATGTACACACTATCTATTATTAATTTAAATAAGGTAGAAAGCAATTATTCTTATAACATATATTCTCTGTGGACTCTGCATTTAAGCTATGCATACCTACCTACTTGCATAAAGTCCTGCCAATTGTTTGTACAATAATGGAGTCTGCATTTCATTGTCTCCATCTACTCAATTATTCCTAATCTTTTCTGACATCTTGTCCATGAAGACCTGTCTGAAATCAGGCATCTGCTTCTGATTAGAATCAGTTGTGATTTACACATATCAACTTCTAATCTTGCTTTAGTCACTGGACCTTCGTGTGGTCACTAGTCTCTGCTGGCTGAATGATTTCTAATTTGATTATCCTGCATTAGTCACCATCTAGCAGATGTAGACATGAAAAATTTCCCAGTAGGTTTATAAAGTCATTTATGACAGGAAGCAATTTTTCAGTGCATTCATCACTTCTGTCTCCATCACGCCATTTCTTTCAACAAAGGGTTTTTGAAATATAATACCAAAAAAGGTGAAACCATACAGCTCCAATTTTAATGATTATGCTTCCAACTTTCCCATATAGCCCAAGCTCAGCAAGGTTATTCATGAAAAGTTAAGTCTTTTCTAAATAATTTGTGCTAACTTCTGTATACTTCTGGTTTTACTTATAATTACCAGTAATCATTATATCTGTGAATATATTTAAGTTCAGCAGTTACTCTCAAAGTCATTAATTATTTACTCTGAGTGCTATGTGATTGGTTGCCAGCCATGCTGTGCTAACCACATTGTATTAGCACTATATTAGCTGCTAGCCTCATTACATGTCCTTTTTATTATTGAGCTAAAAATAAATGATAGACTAATGAATAACAAAATTCAGATTCTTTTAATTAGTGAATTCATGTCCTCACTGAGACAGACATCTTCCTGTGAGGGAATGCCTTTGTTAGAGCAGCTGAGATAGTTTGAATAAATGGAATATTCAGCACAGGAAACTTTCTTCAGGTATGAAGCTGTGCAATCCTCAAAGTCAGACACAGATTGCTCCAAGGTTTAGTGAACCTGTTGTGAATTAGACCTATGGGGAGACAGTGTAGTTTGAGACTCTGAAACGAAGACGAGGGAGGAGGTATTTACATAACTACTAAGTAAGCTAAATTATATGGGAGAAAATAAAAAGAGGAATGTGACTTGCTGTCTGTAGGACATGGAAAAGAAATATTATGGTACGATATTCATGTGAAATATTCATTTTTCAAACCATTATGAGAGGTAAACACAAACATAACATAAAATTTGACAAATATAGGAAATCATGGGATGCAAATAAGCTGACAGATGTGGAAGAAAAGATGTTCTTTATGTTCGTTATTCAGATGGTTTTAGTCAATATGTCAGTTAGAGACTTCTGGAACATTATTGCCCTTAAACTGAAAAAAATTTTCAAATTTTCACTTTTTAATATGGGCTAAACACAAAGATTATAAGAATAAAAAAGACAAATTTTTTTGTTTGTGAGTCAACTTAGTTTTGTTTTGTTTTGTTTTGTTTTTTTTTTGAGGGAGCAGTAATGTCCAAAAGGAAAAATCACACTGGGCAGTGGATCCATCACATGGTCTGTTCAGGGTTCAGAAAGGTCTACAATTTATTTTGAAGCTGATCTCTACAAGGGAATAAATGCATAATAATAATAATAATCTGTGTTTCATTACTGCTCATGATTTTAACATCTTGATTTTCAATTTCATATTTCGATCTACTCTGGCTCTTATATTCCTGAGGTCATGTTCCAAAAAAGATCAGTGATTGCATGTGTGTGCTTTTAAAATGCAATTAACACAATGTTTCAAAAATTAAGTAAACATTTAGGTTTAAACCAAAGATAGCTGCATACAAGTGCTTGCAAGTGTATGTTTGTGCTAAAAATTGACGAACTAGTAAAACTCTTATTAAATGGATCTCTTAAAGAAATGTGAAGTTGATAACATATTAAAAATGGTCACTTGTCACCATTATCAAACAATTCACAGGCATAGCCTTGCAGTTAGGACAGTGAGTATTGAATAACCAATCCATTAAATATGCAATAGTAATTTTGACATTTGTTCAAACTCAAGTTTTACCCTAAATTATTTTAGTTTTTAATTTTTCAGTGAAATACTACTATGTATGCAATCATATCTTTTTTTTTTTCTTGCTTTTGTTCTTTTTCCAAAGAAGGCCACAAATAGAATTGCTGATATCTCTGTTGCTGTATTGTGCTTGTTTTAACTGAATGGAAGCACCACATATGGAATATAGTCCCTTCAGCATCCCATTCCTGTTTCTCTGCAATGAAGTGTCTGGGTGATGATGGTCCCATTCATGGATGAACTCCCTTTAATCTGTTTGACTCCTTCAGCTGAGAAAGAAGTCCTAGCAAGTCCTGCAGAATTTACCCATGACTAGGGCTTCAACTCAGTGAAATGAATATTTTAGAAAAATATTAATCTTGACTTCTCATCCAAGAGGGACAAGATGTACCGTTGAGCCAGGACATTTCAAGTCTCAGGGCTGAAACCCTGTCAGCCATTTAGGACTTTTTTTTTTTTTCTCACATGAGGAAAGTTAGTTCACCTGTTTTTCCTGGAATACTTTATTCCCCAGTGTGCATCTAAGGAATTACACCAAAGCAGGATGACCTGAAAGCAATCATTGTGTCTGAGTCGAGACAAAATCAGGTTTTATGAAATTGAGAATGCAGTATGATTAAGGGGGAGTGAGAAATATAGGAGAGGTAGGAGCAGTTATGGCATTCAGGCTCTCAGCTGCCTTTCTGGTAGACATGAAATTCTGCCCAAAGAAAATTTGTTAATACTTATATTCTGGAAAATCTTTGCCTTTTGTTCAAGCAATGAAGCACCAGGGAAGAAAATCTATCAAAAATTGCTAAGCACTTCAATATTCATTTTGTGGGGATTTTTGTGTGAATTTGAGGGAGCTATACTGAAAACTAAGCATGAAGTTTCTGTCCACATTCTGCCTAATTAGACAATGGAGAAAGTGAATCACTTGTAACTGGGATTTTTTTCTAGTACTTTTTCTTCCTATTTCCAGTTTTTCCTTTACTCCCCAGACTTACTTTTTACTACTTTTTTATTGGATAAAAGATGTCCTCAGAAATCTGTTATCTGTGGCAAAGGAAATACATTTTGTTTTCCTGGATCTCGTAGTAAGCTTTCAGTTCTTCAGGTTTTTTATATCCAGGGACAGGGAATACCTTAAGCAGGATGAGCTCCAGCATTCACTGGGAATGTTTGGCCTTGATTTCCACAACTTATTTAGATACAAAACAATTAAGCATTGCCAAAAGCAAGCAGTTGTGTGCAGCTCATTCTTTTAGGGCTGCCCTGGTAAAAGCATGGGGTTGCCTGCTCTTGGAGGGCTTTTCTTCTCATTCTCATAGTCAGTGCTAGCTCATATTTCTGTTTGTTTCTCTATGGGCCACTCTGTACAGCAGATATGTATTTACTCCGTGATCTACAGCTAAGGCACATTTCCTTAGTTGGGAGCTGGCTGAACCTGAGCTGAAATCTGACATGTGGTTTATTTTAATGGGAAATTTCTTCTGTTTCATCATGGTATTTGTCATCTCGAAGTAACTGCAAGTTGTAGTCATATATATCTTCTCCCTTGAGTGGGATTTCCCATATGATGGGAAAAAAATAGCAGAGTGTCATGAAATTTGAGTACTGAAAGGGAACACCTTCCCTCAGTCTCAAATTGTTTGAAACACACAGTAATAGCATCTCAGCAAAAAGCCAGGCTATTATCAAAGCATATCTTTTGTTCACTCTGTCCTAGTGAAGGCAGAATAACTCTCACAGAATCTCCCTCACAAAAACAAAAAAAAAAAAAAAAAGAAAAGAAAGAGTATGTTACCATTTTAACATTTTCAAACATAGGTAATTTGAATGTGTTTAGAAACACCAAAGGAATCTTGCCCTCTTTGAGCTTTATTTTTTATCCAGACTTATTATGCAAGGACTATGATATTCAGGGAATCTTTCTGTAGATAAATGTTTTTCACCACTGTTTGAAATTAGAGTGGTGAAGTAATTGAAGGTATTACCTACTTTATGGGAGACAGATTTTGGAACCTGACTTCAGCCACCTAAAAGAAACTCCTGTAGGCTCCATGTGTAAATTGGGAATACTCAGAGTCTGCAAGAGTGACTTAATAACTTGGTGAGTTGCTTTGGATGATGTTATTAAGTACAAAAGTACACTCTACAAAAGCTGATGCCTCTCGTTTGTTCGTTGACAACAATACCATGATATAAACATAGGTCTCTTAGTGAAGAAAATTAACATTTTCTAAAGCACTGATCATCAGGTCTCTTAACTGGAGTTGAAATTAGAAGAGTCCTCCTGAAAACACTACCTTACGATTCAGTGCAAATTTTTTTTTCACTGAAAAATCCATACATGGAGAAAATCATATGTTTTCCTGAGCTCTTGGACAAGAAGAGGTCAGTGATGCACCTGGACAAAAAAGGAAAAATGAGGCTTATCACATACCAAACTGATTAGATTGTTGGCTCTTCTCTAAAAAAAAAGAAGGGAAAAAACCTTTTTGTGCTTTCAAAGATAAATTCCTTATAAGCTGTGACTTCTTTCACCCACCCAACGCCATTGCTCTGAAGTACAGTCCCAAGGTTTAATAAATGAATAATTTTCAGTGTTTTATTTGTAATATTGAAACAGAGGATGCAGGGAAAAAATGTGTTAAATATAACATTAAGGACTGCAATTTTCATGTGTGGAAATATGTTACATCATTAAAAAGTGCTACATCTTGATAAAATTGACCAGTTGAAGTTTTAATATTGAAAAAAAGGAAAATATTTGGCTTCTTTTACAACTAAGTGTCCATAATTTCCTCTCTGTTTCTAGAGACCTTCTCATCTTTCTTCTTAACCCTTTCTTTTTTTTTTGTTCCCATTTTTTGTCCCTTTCCCCCTCTTTCTTTTTTTTCCCCCCTTTTTCCCCTTTTTTTAAATTTTAATATAGCCAAGGGAATTTTAAACTACTCTGTCATCCACGTCTCTCTACCTTTTATGATGGAACTAAGATGACTAACTTAAAAACTTATATGATCAAAGGAAAGGGAGATGTCTTTCCAGAGGGAGAAATGTGGTCCTGGTTGGACTGATTTGACACTAAATGAATGTTGGTTTCTCTTCATGGGTATAGTCCAAGCATTAAGGATGAATGAAGGCATGCATGGGCCCAAATTGTCAGATGGGAACAGTCACTAAAGACAAAACTCAGGGGCAGCATACTTCAGGAATTTTGCTCAGGGTGAGGGGAACTCCCTAGAAACTGTGAGAAGAGTTAAGAATATAAAACCATCTGGTTCTAGTCAGAATTAAAACTCATGTGTGCCAACATCATGTTGTTGATAGTGGTCAGCAAATGCTTTGGTAACTGCACAGCTGTGCAGCTTCCAGCCTTCTCTTCTAGGGCCTTTCTATAACTGAAGATTACACCACATCATCTGGTTTATTAGTTTTTGATGGATCTTCCAGTGCTTAATTTTTTTAATGTGTTTTGGAATCCATTTACACTTTTGGCATGGGAAATTATCTGTGGCAGTGAGTTCCACAATATAATGAGGTGTTGTATGAAAAAGTACTCCAGTTGTTTCCTTCAGACCTACTGCCTGATAATTCTACCTAGTTCTTCCTCATCCTTGTGTTGTAAAATATAGAAATTATTATACTCCAGTGACCTTCTCAGCCTATTGATGATTTTACAGCCTGTCAAATCACTCTTGGTCCCTTCCTTTCCTGAGAATGGTTCTAGACTATTTAAAACTTCTCAGGTGGAAAACATTCCTCTCCACTCATCATCCTTGTCAGCTCTCTCTATCTTTTCAAGTTTTGCTATATTCATTTGGAGAGGAGAGTGGTGAGGAGCACTTTCAGCAGCATAGCAGGTGTGTTTGAGTTTTACAGTTTCCTATTGTGTCTTTAACAGCATTCTCTTATTCTCGGATTGTTGATGATCACTGAACTGGCAATTCTAGAGAAATAAAGATCCAGAAATCCCTTTCCTCACTGAGAGCTGTTTATTTAAAGTCCATAATGATACAGGAGTAACTGGATTTTGACTATTTTATATTTATCAGCACTTCAGCACTTAATTTTCATTTTACCTTTTAACCATCCAGTATAATCTAGCATACTCAACTCTCCAAAATCAGTTTATGGCATTATTGTCTTGAAAAGATGAATATCAACAGGTTTTGTTTTTCTTGTCATCTCAAGCCATTTATATTCAGCCATATGCATTGAAGTGCAGATCTTCACGGATTAAAAACGGTAACATTACTGATTGTTTGTTCTCATTATTTGTTTCCCAGCTTTTAACTGACCATTACTTTATGAGAAAACCTTCCCTGTTAGAGTAAGAGCTTGGATTAGGAACTTTGAAAGTTTTTTGAAAATTCTTTTTTTTTTTTTTCTCCAAGTCCACAGTGAAGCACAATTTTCCCCAGCTAAACTCATACTGAATATTCTCCATTAAATCATATTTATTCATATTCATCATATAATTCAGTTACTTGGTCCAAGAAAAAAAAAAATCTTATGTGTATTTTCCTGGATATCTCCTGTCAGATATTTTAAAAATCCACCATTTCTTTCAGCATTTTCACTCTTCCAGCATCCAAGATGACTCAAGAAATTCTGATTATCTCAAATATAATCTGATTTTGAGTTTTCAAGGAAAACTCTTTTGCATTCCTTAGTCTTATCAATGATAAAAAAATCATCAGAACTTTAAAACTATTCTAAGCAAACTTCAGTTTGAGTTATTTCCTTGGATTTTTCTGCCATAAGGAAAGTGTCAGAGTTTACCTGCTCTACTCTATAGCAGACACCAATGTCAATAATTCACTTATTATTTCTGCTAAGACTGCATCTTGTTGAAGACATTATCTTTTTTTCATCTTTTAAATCAACTATAAACCCTGAAGACAAATTGGCATGCTTCCTGCTTTGGGTATGTTCAAAAAAGGTTTAGTCACAGTTTTTATCCCTCCTGCAATTATTTAGGAAAGTGATTTTTGGCCTATCTTATTCCATGCTTGCCTGACTTTATGCTTAATTCTACCCATCTTGCTTGAAATAATTTCCTATTTATTGAAGAAAGCCCTCCTGGTTCTAATACCCTGTTTTATTCTTCCATGATGATTTTCTGTGGATCTGTTAGGCTCTTTTTGGGTAGGCAGTTCGAGTTTACTCTAAGTCTTTGTTACAGTGTTTTAAAACAATTTCCTTGCCACCTGTGAGCAGTTTGCAGAGTCTGCAGACATCTGTTAATAACATATTTGAGGGGAAAAGAGATTTTGTGTTACAGATGCTCATGTGTTTGACGGTGTGTGAGATTAGGATTCACATCTTGAAAAACTACGATATGCTTTTCAAAATGAATAAGGACAAACACTCATGGTTGGACTCTATGATCTTCAGGTTCTTTTCAAATCTAAATTATTCTATGATTCTGTGATTAAATAATCATTTAAAAAACAATATTTGATGTATTGTACTTCATATAATACCAGAAATTTGGTGTTTTTTCACTACTACAAGGTTTAACATTCTGATTTTCAGGATAATCTTCAACAATTCATTGAATGTGAAGAAAGGAATGTAATTTTCCATTCCGAGCATCAGCAAAGGTTTACAGATTTTTCTTTTTCTCCAGGGTTGTTTGTGCTCACTGTACAAGGAGGAACCATGTAAAACACAGAAATAATACTGGGAATGGAGTCTCAGATGAACAGTGTGGAAGAAGAAGACCAAGTGGATAGGAGGAATTTTCTTTGCTTAAACACTAGACAGAGGCTATTCAAAAGTTCCATAAGGAGGAGCAGGCAAGAGGTTGGTAGATGAGGCTGACTTCTTGAAAGAGGAACTATCTAGTGGAGGTTCCTTTTAGAAAGCTTTGAAAGCAAATTTCCTGCCTCTGAATATATGCTCTGGCACAAGGACAGACATCAAGAAAAGAACATAACTCTTTCTTCTCTGACAGATGTCCTTCTGAATGAATGCCCATGGCATTTGTGAAGTCAGGCATTTGAGAAATCAGCACTTCTAAGTAGAATTACGTATTTTCTGAGCCCAAGAAATGGCACTTTCAGGATACAAGCTTTTACAACTTCTATGAGAAATGCTTGACATAATGTCTTTTATATCAGTTGGCACTTAAAGGTGTGAATCAAGAACATGTAATGAATGCTTGACTTGTAGGATGCGGGACAGTTCTTTTTGTTAGGATATTTCCAGTGTACTGAGGAACATAACCTAATTCTGAGTAGCTTGTCTTACTTTTGTTAAATTAAAAAAAATATACTTTTATCATAAAGTGACTGCTACAAACCACTTTTGTTCTACTGTGGCTTCAGACTAACTGTTCTTAGTATATTACTCATTTTTCCTAAACATCTTCTTCAGAAGAAACTTAAAAAGGTCAAATCCTTGTTTATAAAAAGCTGCTTTTGACTCAGTGGTATTGTTGAAATAGAAAAGTGAACAGTATTTAGACACATGGTAGACAGGAAATATATTTCTTCTTTGTCAATAAATGACATAAGTTTTTCTCATAATAATGCTTGCATTTTATTAGGGGAAAAACATTAACCATAAGAAACACAGTTGAGGGGGTGTTGTTTTTTAATTAAAACAGGATGGTTTCACCTACTTAACTGTCATGATCCAAAAACATAAGCATGTCTCAATTACTATTTTGTATGGCACATCATCATTTCAGAACAAATTGGATTCAAAAGTCTGAAACAGTAAAATCCTGAAACTAGTATGGGTAATGGAATGGAAATATATTAATTTTAACAATGTCATGTTCCCTACATGAGCCTATGTGGGCCGATGCCTTCAGGAGGAACAATGAGTTATAAAAATCTCAGTAAAGTTTATGATTTACTCTTCTTAAGATATTTTCCACTCTACTTTGCAACTAGGAACCTAGGTCTTCCTGTAAAAAAAAAGAAGCGTTGAAAAGAGAACTTACGCAAAAAATGCAACTAATAAAATGTTTAGAGTTTCTGAAACCAATATTCAATAAGTCTTTTTTTTCTTCTCTTTGGTATACTTACATTCTTTCATTTCAGGTAGGACTTAGGGGCTGCAGTGCCTAAAACTTGGCCTAAGTGTGGGGGGCAGGCAGATCTCTGCTCTGTGTCCTGTGTTCTCAGACAGGCTCTGAAAACTGCCTCAGCAGCACTACAGCAGTGGATAGGAGATGTCAAAGCAGCACTTGGCTTCGAGGTTCTTTCACAAGAATGTGAAAACACCTCAAGACTGCAGTCAAGAAAGTCTATAAAACTGCAGTTTAGTTCTCGAAATTCTGTTTAAGGTTTAGGTGCAAAGTGGCTTTTTTCTTGTTTTGCTTTGTTTTCTTTTTCTTTTCTTAAACATAGTTGTCAGTGGAACAATTTGCTCCATTTCACAGAGCATTCTCTGACCCAGAGGACTTCTGAAGTCTTTCTTGAGTAGAAAGTTGAAAAATCTCAGCAAGGAAAGAAGACATTTTGCACAAATTGCCAGAAGCTCTGCAATCCACTCCTTCTACATCTGGAGAAGTCTCTGGAAAGGTCTCTCAATGCCCCTTTGGCAAAAATCAAGAGCTGATGTGCAGAATTCAGTTTTCTTCATTGCCTAGTGTCATTTCCAGTGCAATGGGGACCCTGCTCAGTCCATAACCTCTTTTCCAGGGGAATGCCAGTCCCACAGGTCTGGTGGCATTGCATTTTCTCTGGTGCTATGAGGTGCTGGCAGTAAATCCCCTTGAACAGCTCTTCATGCTGATTGCTGATTTCCTTCTCAGTAATGCCACATGACATATCTGGAAGTAGAACTTGTTCCACATTTCAAAGATACAGATATTACTGTACTGTTTTGTTTTGTTTTGTTTTGTTTTGTTTTTTTTTTTTTTTTTGTTTTTTTTTTTTTTTTTTTTTTTTGTTTGTTTTTTTATCCCTGAGTTTTTATTTCACTGATTGTAAAAGAAAGACAAATTTTAATCTCTTTGGTTTGTGCTCACTTGTGGTCAAAATAATTTTAGAATACCTGCAATGGGACAAGTCTAAGAATGTCAGTACAGGCTATGAACCAGCAAAAAGCATTTTCTGCTGTTGTGATGCATGGAAGCTGTTTACAAATAAATTTGGATTCACACTTTGAGAGGTACTCACTGATCTTTTTCCATTTGAGCTCCTGTCACATGTTTCATGTCATATGCCTGGAACAACTGCCAACTTTACATTGTTGTGCACTGCTATTTGCATCATAGAAGGAAATTGCTGAGGAAATAGTTAAAAGGGTAAATGTCTTTCTTATGCCAAGTAGTTAATACATTAAGCTGTTGATTTATGCTGTGAATGCTGTATGTTTGTGTTTCAATATGTCTTACGTTACTGCGCTCTTTTTTTTTCTTTTACTTTTTAATCTTCTGTTCTTTGAGCCTGTTATATAATCATAATTTACCAGTTGCAGTGCCTGGCCTTAAATATTTACCACATAAAAAGGAAGCACTGTGAAGAGTCAGAGTACTGATACAAAACCATTTTCCCTGAAATCCCCTGTACATAGAACATGATTAATTACACAGCTGTGCATCAGACCTGGCCTTGCTTAGTATACACAATCTATAAACAATGCATGTACATATTTATACATAATGAAACAAAGGAAAGAGCACAGAGTTTACTTGGCCAAGAACAAGTATTGCATCAGTCTAATATCTGAATATCCCCAGAGGCAGGATGAATCTCACAGCTTTGTAACATGATAATTTGATGCCCTAATAGTTTTTTTGCATTGATGTTATAATAAATACTAGACAGATGTTTAATTCATATGTAGTCCATAGTACTGAAATCATGTATCTTTGTAATATATGTATCACCAAGATACAAGAGAACACCATTTTTTAATAGCCTTGAGTTCAAACTGTGTTCTATTTCACAAAATAATGTCTAGAATGAGGACAAAAGTTATTTAAAGTTAACTCAGTTAATTCTCTTTGATTTACTGAGAGAAGTGATAAGAATGGGAGTATACTTGTGAAATTTATGTTTATAAAAAATAAAAATTAAGAAGAAAGGCTATGAGAAATTATATTATGTAAGAAGTTTTCACAAAGATTTCTGAATATAAATAAATATAACTGTCTAAAATGATGGAAAATGTCTATGAACTGCAGTATGTAAACTGTGAAATGTTGACCTGTTCCCACTCTAAACTTTATTTAAATTGTACCATTACCTAATGCGAGAATAATTATCATTAGTTGATGAGTGAATTAAGTTCAGACTTGAAAAAATTAGTTTTGAATCTGAATTGAGGTCCAAGCTAAAATTTGCAGACATGACTTTAATTCTATAAACTAAAACTCTATTGCTTTTTAACCGGTGATTGCCACAAGCTTGATCTTTGATTTTCAAACTTCAGATGCTGCAGATGTCAGAGGTTTCCCTGCTGTTTCATAGGCCTGTGTCAGTGCCCCTGCAGGGAAACCTGCCCTATGTTTAAATTGTACTGAATTTTGGAAAGACCAAGAACAACATCCATTTCATCTACTGATTCTTAAGGTATGGATATTTTTGAGTATTGAGGGAAAACCTATCTCGTATAATGCCATCAGTTGTAAAGGGAATTAGGAAACTGGCAGAACCAGAATTGAGTAGTCCATATGAATCCAACAAGCAAATGAAAGAGCCAGGAAGAGCACCTAAGTGACCAGAATCCCCAGCAAGTCCTGTTGGCTGCACCAATGCAATGACATTGATGCAGTCTTGCAGTCTCTTGACTTTCACTGCAATCACCTTGCAATGACTTCATTTACTTCATGTGTCTTCAATTTCTGTGCTACATAAGGTAACTCAGAAATTACAGAATTTATGTTCAGCAGGAAATTTCATATTTTTTTGTTTGCAAAAAATACGTAATGTCTTCTTTTTTTTTCCCTCATTCCAATTTAATTTGTGTACTATCTTGGTACATAACTATCTTGTTAATACAGAAATTTGTGGATTTAATGAAACCTGTGGCTATTAGCTGTTTGCATTATCACAAGAAAAAAAAAAAGATTAAAATAAAAATTACTGTTTGTCCCCGTGGTATACTTTGGTTATCATTTCAGAAGATCTTGAGTTGTTCATGATGTCTGAACTTATGTTCAGAGGGAAAAAAAAAAGTGATTCACTGACTGAGTCAGAGCTCCCTTTTCTTTCTCCTTTTTTCTGTTTCCCTCCCCATCACTCTCCTTCTCTCATGCACCCCTGGCCCTCCTAAATTATTTCTCTTCTTTTGAAAGTTTAAAATAAATGATAGCAGCAAGCGACTTGGCTGCTATGCCTTGGTCCTCTTTTCTTGGTAACTGAATTAATCCTGTTTTCAGCTGTTCTGAGGAAGTCTGAGACGTGCATGTGTTGGTGAGTGCTGTCTGGACCAGTCACTCTGCACCTGTGAGTTATAGTCTGGAAAAGCACAGCCAGCCTGAGGCTAAGTTGTTTCTCTCTGGCAAAGAAAGTGCAACCCCAGCCCTGGCACTCTCTAGCCATGGAATAACTGACTGCAACCATTAATGTGACATTATTGCAAGTGGGTTTTTGATGACAATGCTGTACGTAAAAAGGAGCAGTAATCTGCTGACCTCCTTTGAGAGCATGTCTGACAGCTTTTCAACAAGGCCTGGAGGGGAAATTCCCACCTCTAGGCAAGCATTTAAAGCTTTATTCACACTATATTACACCTTGCTCTTTGAATGGCTTTGGTGGTTTTATGGTTATCTAATATGAACAAAGGAGAGAGAATTTGATCCTAAGCAAATGTGTACATGTGCAAGAGAGAAAGAAAGATAGAGGCTGAAATATTTTTTCTGAAACTGGAGCCTTAAATGATTATGTTTCAAGCATTCCTATCTCCAGTGGAAATCCTTTCCCCACAGTCAATCCAAAGCCTGTTCAAGTCAATGGCTCTTGGATCTCTGTCATCTGCAGCTATGGCAGACAAACAAAACAAACTGCTATCAACTGTAATATGACCTAAGTGTTTGCAGCTCCTTAGCAAAAAAAAAAAAAAAGTCTGGCTTTGGGTAATTTCAAGGAGCTTACTGAAGTGTTTGTTTCAAGTGTGTTCTGTTTCTAAGCAATTTCATATAAAGGAAGCAGGAGAAACTATAAGTTCTCATTGAGTTGTTCCTGCACCTCATGCAGGAAAAAAATACACTTTTGAAACATTATTTTTCCTGTTCTCTGGATAATAATAGCATCATTTAGCTGCACTTTGAAGACAGAGAATTTCTATCTGTCCAGAAAAAAAAAAAAAAAGTAAAGTAAGTTATGCTTAAAAACATCCAAAGGAAATAGTACATGTTGAGCTGGCCCAAGTTGTTTTGTTTCCTTGAAACTCTGCTAAGGACCTGGCCCAATGTGTTTCATTTTGTCCAAGTGCTTTAGATCTGTGGCAACAAGGCCCGGAACATATCACTGATCTTGTTTATGAAAGTGTAGATATTCTGAGAATGAATAAAAAAAATCTTGTCTTGGAGACATCAGCACACCAGCTTCAGTTTGTTCACTTTCTGCTGCAAATTCCTGATGTATGTCTTCACTTTTACTGACAGAGGTTAGGTCGTCATTTGCTTTTGGAATTTAACTTCTCTTAGCTGAACAAGAGGAAAAAATAGAGGACATGAACATCAGAACTTTTTCCCTTGTTGTCATAAAGTGCTGAATGAGTTTGCTAGAAAATACAAACTGAGTCTTTATCAGTTTTCTGATTGCAATAGCAGACAGAACAGCCCTGCATAAATCAAATTGGAAATATACTTTCTCATGTGCTGTCCTGCCAAAATTGAAACTTTTTGGTGAAAATTGCAGTGTGGACTGATGACTTATGTACCAAGAGAAACCACAGAAAAAGTGGAACATTAAAAAGGGATTAACAATAAGGGGATTTAGAAGAATCACTAAGATGAACAGGACCAAAACCTTTGGTAAGTCTGGCCCTGGTGGCTGGAGGTAGTTTTCCCCTTACCACCGTGCTGGATAATGTGAAAAGGGTGCAAACACCTTTGAGCTAGAAGGGGCAGAATTGCACCACCTCTACTAAGGCTTACAAATATTCACTTCTATTACCCCAGTCCCACAGCAGAACTTCTGTCAGAAAAACAAGCAGAAATTTGAGGGGTTTATATCTTAAACTGATGAAGCAGTTTGGTCTGCTTTGGGAGTCTGTGCCTAAATACAATGTTCAGCAAAGAGACTCAAGTAATGCTATAGGGAAGAACTTCTGACAGTGAAGATCAGCTCACTTGTTATGTTGCAAAGATATCATTAATTTCTCTGCCTTTAGAAAGGTGCTCACTTGCTGCAGTCTCTTTGTTTATCTTGTCTTCTAAGGTTACAGCTGAACTTGTATTTATCACTCAGTGAATTTGCTAAGATCAAATCTTTTGCCACAGAAATAAGCCAAACTTATGATCCTATTGTTGCTGGCAGTAAAAAAATCTTACCAAGCTGTTGGAAAACAGCAAGAATTTATCACTGACTTGAGTGAGTTCCCAATTTTCTTTCTGCTCAATCACTTAAACACATTTCTGATTAGCATTTCACTGGACAGAGATACATTTGAAATCAGTGCTCATTCCATAGACGTAGCTTCCAAAATAGTTTCTTTTACAAAAGACATTCCACAAGCATGATCAAATAAAACATGTTCCTATTCCACCACAATGTATTTCAATAAAGGAAACTATTTATATATATTTAAATAGAACTGACAGCAGCAGACAAAAGTCCAGTAGACAAAAGCCATTGTTCTATTAATGCTTGACTTTATGAATTTTCACTTTCTTAAAACACGGCGTTCTGAGATAGGTTAAAAAGAGAGTTTATAATTAAAAACTAATCCAGAATAACCCGTGATAGAATATGTCATTTACACTTAATTAAAAATAACATCATGTAACTCTTTCACCAAGAGAAAAGGAAAAATTTACCTTCCATTTGTGCCCCCAAATTCTTCTATTCATTAATACAGAGATCTTATGCCTTATTCTGTTTAATTACATTCCACAGAAGTTGCATTTGTAAATATGAAATGTCAAAATATCAGACATGCATGGGAAAACCTTGAGAATACTGTGTTAAAAGAAAATAATTTTTCATGCTTTGAGGAGAGAATACAAATTACATAAGCATGTTTATCTGTGCTTTTTTTCAGGTGCTAGTGTCATTACAAATGACAACACATTCACTTCTGAAACTGGATTAAAGAGATATGAACTAATGACTTGAAAGAATTATTCCTTCATGGGCAAAGAGAACAATTCACAATAAATATTTTCTATTTTGCTGAAAACCTCAGATATAACTGGTTCTAAATTTATTGAAGGAGCTTGTGACTGGTGATGCTTTTTCTCCCAAACCCTTTTCTCTGTAACTGGTGAAATATGAATGACAAGGGTTTTCTGAGAGAAAAAAAACCCTGCCTGCTTTTTGTCACCCTGCCTGCCTTTTGTCAGAGACATATATCACATCCTTTCAAGGGACTCTCTTAGGACAGGGCCCTGAGAATGCATCTTGTCATGCTTTAAGTCACTCAAAGGACAATACTGCATTAAAATTTAGGAGCAAGTACAGCTGGGTTTCCCTTGGCTTGCAAACACTGGCCAGGAGTGTGCTACTGAAGATGAGCAAGGAACAGAAGTGAAAATCTGGCCATCAGTTTTGACTCAGGCCAATTCTGCAGTATCTATAACTCTAACAAAGTTTTAACACACAATTAAAGTGTTAAAATATCCACTCTGTGCTGCCACATCTCAAACCTAAGCCAGGGGAACCTTTTCCCTGCACAGGAAAAACTTCAGACTCCATGAGCAGCCAGATTTTGACTTGTCTTTGAGAATGGTCAGAAAATGTTGTCAATTAGTGCTCATTAAACGAAACACATCCAGAACTGGAAGAAACCACTTAGGAACCGAGAAAAATTAATTTATTTTTCTGGATTACTTATTTATGTTAAAGTAGCTTCAGATTGCTTATGTTATTGTATAGATTAAGTTTATTTTTAGAATAGTCCATGTGTCAGTGGAATACCATGTCAATAACTCCCTACTCTATTATCATGGATACAGTTCAGGACAGAATTTGATAAATGAAAACCAGTTAAAACTACATTGAAATGAAAAGAAACCTTTTGTTCATTCTTTTTAAGGTTTAGATAAGGGTAAATTTAGATTGGCATAAAATGAAAACCTTTTCTTTGGAGAATTAAAAATACAGTGAGATTTGCTAGCATTAACCAAATTTCAGCAGTGACTAAGGTAATAATAAAGTTTTCATGTAAAAAACAGGCAGGAAAATGTCAGAATTAGGCCTTGGCCAGTTGTAGAATCTGTCCAGGTCAACTTTGAAAGGATTTCCTATGCAAAAGGTTAAAATAAGTACCAGAATATTGAAAAATACTTTCCTCTTGGACTGAACTTCTGAAACATTTTTCAAAACATAGCTTCAGTGGAATTTGAAACAAGAGACAGATAAAAATGTTTCTGCATGGCTCATATTTTACTGTACTACCTATGAACAATTTGAAAAACAAGCCAAACTAAACCAGGTTTTAGCTTTGGTTTACAGCCAAAAGAGATATTAATGAGAATTATCCAGTTTTTACTCCATCTAAAGGCTTTCCAGTACAGCTGATGATATTGAAAATGGTGGCAGATAAATGATGAAGGGAGAAATTTAACTCTTCAGTTTCAGAAATTTTTTATTATGTCTGAAAGAGAGTGTTGTATGCAATTAGTTATCCACTCTTCTGGAAGTACTGTGGAAACAGAAATTTGCAGTAAGGGTACCCACAAACACAATATCCTCAGAACGAGGCAGAATCACAGAATGGCTGAGTTTGGAAGAGACCTCTGAGGGTCAGTTTGTCCAACCTCCCTGCTGAAGCAGGACCTCCTAACAGAGGTTGGCAGGGCCAAGTCCAGGAGGCTTTTGAATATCTCTGGGAAGGAAAGCTCCACCCCTGCCCTGGGCAACCTCTGCCAGTGCTCAGACATCCCCCCAGTGAAGAAACAACTGCTGAAATTCAGGCAGCACATCCTACATTTCTCTTCATGCCCACTGTGCCCACTCATGTCACTTAGAATAAATTTATTCTTCTAGGGAATTTATTCTTCCTTCCTCAATGTCTTGAATGCTGAATTGCAGTTTTTTGACAATGATGACTAAGAAGTGCAGAGAATGTAGAATAGAGATTATTTAAAGTTTAAAGCCACCTCATCCTACCTGATAAAATTCACAGTTACCAAGTTACAAAACTTAAGTAAATAAAGCTTGGGGAAGACTGTTCCTTTGTGTTCTATGAATGTAACTGAAAATAAATCAGCTGGAAGGAATCTAACAAGATTAAAAGAAAAGGCAAATAATATTATCACCTGTTCATTTTCTCTGCTACAGTGTTTTACTTGGATGCTAGTAAGTCCAATATTTTCCATTCCTACATATCAGATTTTTGTTTCTACAGAAAAATTTTTAGATTCATAAGGGTAAAGTTCATTTAGCATTTAAGAGACAAATGAGGTCAGCATCAGTACTGCAAACGTTTTTCATTATAGAAATTTAGTCACAGGCTGGTTCAGAAGTTGAAAACACCATAAGGAGAGCACAAGACACTAATCTCCTTCGTGACAGTGACAATTCCCAGAGCTTTTTAATACCAGTAAATGCTCTCACATATTTGAAAAAGACCAGCATTTCATATGGATAGAATCCAAAATATCATGGTTCTTGAAATTTTAAAAGCATATTTTTGGGATTGTTCTTTTAACTCTGTTGGGAATCTTATATTTTGTATCCAAAATAGATTTCAGGTTGATTTTGGCAGGTGTTTATTGTTGCTGAAAATCAGCAGAATTAGAACAATATGAGGAGGAGCTCTGGCTGTGGAACCACCCTAGAAAGTTGCTGAAATATCATCTCCTCTGATCAAATTTTAAATTTATCTCCTTTCTTCATCATGATTTTCTGAAACCCAGATGTCTTCCCCTGTTTCTGAAGCAGTGTTATAAGCTGCTGTTCATCCTATATGTTTTCAATCCAGCTATTCACGCTTCTTACGTCACTTCTCACATGTTCCTTTTAGTCTGGAAATCTTCTGCCAGCTCAGAACTAATTTTACTACAGTGTTTTTGTATCTTCAACATAAATTAGATTTTCATCCCAGATTCTGTAGTATTTTAGTTTTTAGTTCTGCGATCCAGAGACTTTAGCTCATTATTATTTTGATTTTGGATCAAGGATAAAATTATTATTTTTCAGCACATTCTCGGTTTAAATGAAGATTTCTTCACTTCTGAGGATTATTTACTTCTTTAATAAAATAGATTTCAGTTAAGGACTTCAATAAAAACATAAATTTGTTACTGAAGGGAGAATTCATACTGCTGTTTTCATCTGCTCATATGTTTTTGTACTTGACTACTACCAAGGCTCACAGAGATTTCACCAAAGAGAACATGGGCAATAATAATGTGAATATGTTTGGGGTTTATGCTCACAAATATTTCAAAAAATCACGTTAATGGATGATAGCCCCTGGCTATTTCCACCACAACACACTCCCTAACTAGAACCTTTGAAGAACATTTAAGTTTCAGCCTTAGTGCCTGGAATTGATATAAAGCAGCAACACTGACTACAGACTACCTGCAAATTTCTCCACTGTGAAAGAGCCTTAGTTGTCAAGCTGGGTTGTGCAACACAAGGACCTGCTATATTCATTATCAATCCTTGAAACTTCTCTTTCCATATAAACATTCATGATAAATTTTAGTTTTAGTCTCAGCAGTTATGTTGGATTTTAACTAGACTACTTATAAAACCTATCATCTGATTTCTGAATTTACATCTTCTCTTTACAAGCCACATTCTGAAATGTATTTTTTTCATAAGGTATTCTAAACCAATATTGGTATTTTATTTTTCAAATAGTTAATGAATAAATAATGTTAGGTTGTCTTTTATAAATATATGAAACAGATAAAATTGTTGCCATGAGTAGCAATCAATGGTGGGCTTCAATGAGATCTTGTTCGTTTTCTGTGGTTAAAAAATGAGCAAAACATGAAACAGACAGGCAAACAAATTTACCCCAAAATATCCAGCCACGCTTCTTTAGCCTGTTCAACAGTGTTGAGAAGCCCAAAGTCAACCCCATACCTCTAAAACTGAGAGAGGATTGAAATACGTCTTCTACAAACCAGTGATACTTCTGACTAATGTGAATGTAAACCAAGTTTTCTATGCAAGCAGACAAGTTAGCGTTGAACTTCAAAGTACATCCAGTAGAAAAAATATAACCTTTTAATAAACCTTGTGTTGCCTATGTTACAGACAGTAAAGTTGCAGTGACACAATCAATGGTGGATATGGGAAGCCAAGAGCAGACCCTATAGCAGGCGGTGGGGCAAAGAAACAATGGAAGCTGATGTTACTCTGCCTACTCTCTTCCATCATGACAGTTCAGCCAGTGCCTTGAGAAAAATTAGGTCTAGTCACATAAATTTGCAGTAGCTTGAATCTGTTTAGGTGGAGTGCAAAGGAACTGAGGATCTGGAAATCACCCCTGCCAAGAGGAGAGTCAGAGCACATGCCTTTTGCATAACCCCTCAGTTCACAGCTGCTTTTCAAAACACAGCCTGGCTCCCTCTCCTGCAGGCTGTGCTGAGAGCCAGGGGTACTGGATATGTTTGAACAAGTGCCCTGGACGCTCTTTTTAGGTATTAAGCCAACCTTCTGTAGCAGCCAATGTAGATTTGGCTTGGAGAATCTTTCTAGGGTGCAAAAAACAAGTATGCTATGCAAACCCTTCCTATAGGCACTTTCTGGTTTATCTGCACAATTCACATTGTCTTTGGCATTTGGTAAATGTGATATTTTTCATGCACGCTTTCAGCTAACTCTTCCACTGCTGTGAATGCAGGGTATCTAGCTAGGCAGGCAGAGGGTTCATTTATTAATGAGAAATTAATGAACAACTTATATTAAATAGCACTTGGGCCAGTGGATCAGAATAATAGTGTGCCAGGTGTCCCAGGGCAAAAGAACCGTCTCAACTGGAGAGTACAGGCTAGGACAAGAAAAAAGGCTACTAACACATGGTAAATCACAGGGAAAAAACTATAATAAAGTTTACCATGATAGACAGTGGGAAAATTTCTACAGCAATTAATATCTAAAGGATAATTGGGAAAAACTGGGAATAGGATGAGCCTTCAGAGTGAATATGCTTTTATCTAACCAGAAAAAGCCATGCAAAGAACCATTTCCTAAAGTGCAGGAGACAACTGAAAGGTCCATTCTAGCTCCTCATTCCTTTGTTCTTGATTTTGTCTTCTGAGAGACATTAAGGTGAAATAATTCCAGTGAGAGGCTGCACTTCAGGAATGAATACAAATTAGTACAACACCAGCTTTTGACCTCAGACTCTTAAGTGGTTCTTGATACATTTTAAAAAACATATGGCCTTTGTCAGACAAAGATATGTAACTATGCATGGGTGAATATTAATATTTCTGCTTGAAGTTAATCTAATTCCATGTCTTTTTAGGAAAAAAAAAGTTAAATTTGTTGAAATCAACTACTGTTATCTTTTGTCTAAGAATATAGTTAGCCAGTGCTGACAACTTTAATGTAATGCATACTCATATTTAAATAAAATATGACAATTTGAAAAATAGTGAAAACTTTATTCTGTCCAAGTGGTTTTTCTCATTTTTATTTTATGGCCTAAAGACATCAGTGTTAATTCCTAAAATATGTACTATTTCAGTAGCTGTCTATACAGGTCTTACAAGAGATCCACATCCTGAAGAAACTCTTGAAATAAATTATAAAGCCTGCTGAATAAAGTGTCTTACATAATCAACAGAGATGCACCTTTTTATGATTTCTCATTGAAAATTCCTGAGAATATTGCTAAACTGATGAGAGATGAACCTCTCTAGAAGAGACTTCTGGACACATGGCACATTATGTAGGGTAGGAATGGCCTAGGAGTGACCTTTTCCCACCATTTTCCCTGAGGAAAGCCAAAGATAAACAGAAGTCCATCTAAATCCTTGAGGAAGGGGGGTAACCCTGCAAAGATGGCTGGAGCTGTTTTGATCTGTCAGACTGAACTCGAGACCCACTGATCGAAGGCTTATTTGAGCAGATGGGAATTGAAGAGGAATGCCATTTAAATGTAAGCATTAAGTATTCATTTAGCATGGAACACAAAAACACTCATATATTTAAAGAGATAAAGAGTGCTTTGAGAATGCATTTTTAGCTAAATATATATGTAATTAGATGAATTAAAATGTCAGGTATCTTAACTATTCTTCTGAAAAATTAGCATTTTTTGTTTACATTTTCTTTGATATTAAGATGCTTCAATTGGAACAATTTGTGTTTGATTGCAATTTTTGGGCTTCAGTAGGACTTCTGTAGGCACATGAAACTGTCCTACAGAAATCACTGTAGAGTCAACACCTTGGAAATTCTGCCAGCATTCCTAGCTGGTATTAGTGTTCTCATACCATCAAAACAGGAAAATAACCCTGACCCAGGAGAGTTTTCTTTTTGATGGTTTGTGTTCCCATCTTCCTTCCCTTGGCCTAGCCCATCAGGGCTGACTTGCAAAGCCCACACTGCTCTTGTGAAATTGCTTTGGCTCACAGCAGGAGGATGGTTGATATGTCTAAGTCTAAAGGTATGTTCCTTGAATGTTATTGAAAGAAATCTCAAGTAACCACGTTGGATTTTTTCCTATGAACTCCCATGGGAAAAGAGACTGTAAAATGAAGAGACTTACATTCTCTTGCATGTCACTTTCTTCAGAGATTAGTTTGTCTTCCCTACATTACCTTGGCCAGATACCTAAGAGACTGTTGATGTTATTTGGCAGCTTCCTTGTCCATGAACCTAAATTTTCAGTGTGTAAAAGATCACACATATTTGTAAAGGAACTCAGTGGTTGCAGAAGCATGTTGATTGTGCTCTAAATATCTAGTTCTAGTTCTGTCAAAGTCTGCATAAATTACACACATTTTCTTCCAAATTATATATTCTTAAAGATTATTAGGGTAAAAATAAAGCTCTTTAATAATTTGGGTCCATTGCTATTTGGAGGCATTTTTGTACTGATGCAAAAAGTAGATTTACTGCGTGTTTGGGTGCTGTATTGAAAAAGCAGAAAGCTTCTTTGTATTCAACTACAGGGTGCTAAGAATTTTTTGATTAATGCTTTTATTTTTCAGATGTGAGAAATACTTGAATGCATAGGAGCTCCCTTTGGAAAACAGTAGCTTAGGTGCACAGTAGGATTTTGGTCTGAACCAAGGAAAGGAATTTACACCCTAAGACAAATTGTGCCCAGACTGGGAACTCGCTGGGAATTAAGGTGATATAAATTTATGTTAAATTTGGAACACTTGATCCTCAGCCTTTGTGTCTTACAATGAATTACAGGCCCAAAACAGAAACAGAATAAAGTGTATGGCTCATGTTATAACATTCCTCTTTTTGTGAGCCAAGAACTTTATTTATCATTATATAGTTCAAGTAACAGAACACACCAGCTGAGCCTGACTAGTCATACCTAAGCAAGGACAATTTCATATATTTTTGTGTTATCACATTTGTATAAGGGCAGATTTTCTTCAGCTAGCATGTAATTCCAAACAGTGGAGGATACAAATAGGAAACAGATTTTGTGCTGTATTCGTAAATCCTAAGACTACAGGGCTGTAAAGTGAACTGATTTATAGTTCTGAGAATTATCAAAAATAAATTTTACATTATAAAAATGGTTTGGATGTATAAAAATGAAAATTTAACAGGATTCACAGTCCTTCTGAAGTTTGGAACTAGATCACTAGATAGGCTTTGTTTACGTGATCCCTCCTCATATGATTAATATTAGCTCACAGCATGTTATTTTTAAAAGTACTTTTTCAAAAGGCATAAGAAAAAAGATCATGTTGCCCATTTAACTATTTTTTTTTACTTTTCTCTGATGCATTCTTTAGCTACAACAACTACATTCTTTTTAGTGAATCCAGATAGTGAATGATTTATAAAATCTCTGAACCAACTTTGAGTTATGAAACCGACCATAAAGTAAGACAACAAAATGATCTGTAAACAACGTTTATTCCAAAAAGATGGTCTTTTTATCAAACTCTTCCTATTACTTTCTATTGATTTTAAAGATTAATTTTGCTTTAGGGTATTTTGAGCAATAAAAGTCCTGTGGAGAGGGGAAGAGAATTAGACAATAGGAGTGGCAAGTCTTCAGAAAGAATTCACTTCTACAATTTCCACAGCTTCTTCTTATATATGAAATTTACTTTGCAGCTAAGCTGTTAACAAGTAAGAGAATTTGATATTTATAGAAGCATGTTCTCAGTCCAAAACTGTACACTAAAATGCATTTTTCACTACCAGCTCCTTAAAACTGAAATTGAGAAGAGATTTTTTTGAAAAAATCACAGCTTAGAATAACAAATTTAAGATACAATTCCAGTGCATATACTTGGGAGACTTTCTGTTGATTTCATTGGGATTCAAACTGAGCCATAAGATATTTAACACCACCTCTAATCAGATTCTGTCAAGAACCTGAAGTACTAGAATGATTATTTGTTGTCTTCCAGAAGATCCTCACTGTGACAAGTACAAAATAACCCAAAGTATCTTGGAGAATGCAACACAGACATGGAGGAAAAAACACATGCTTGGAAACATGGAACTGAATTTAAGATAATAAGGTATTTAGTTTTGAGCTTAATAATCCTCACTTACATTCAATGGAGTAAGATAGATAACTATGAGGTATATCACCTATTTATTACATTATTCTAATTTCTGGGGGCCTAATTCTTTTTACTAGCTCTAAAGGGAGCTTTTTTTGACTAGATAATATTTACTAATCTTCATGGAGGCATGCATGCCAGCATATGCATGTCACACAAGTGTGCCTTGCCATGTGTCCCCTGAGGCAAAGCTGAGGATGCTTTACCTCCTGGATCTCACTAGGCACAGGAAGGGAATGAAAGAATGGTTTACAGCTGCTCTGAGGGGAGGGGGCAAAAGAGGGGGAAAATGTAAATATTTTCAGAAAAACTGTATAAATTATCATATGGCTTTGCTCTTCTGGCTTGTATGGGTTCTTCTGGGTTCAACATTAATTACTCTGGTAGATATGCACAGTTCAGTCATGATTTAACTAACACAAATGAAATGTTCAGGGCATTTTTTATTTTTCATTTCTACCCTGGGAAATCAGCTATGCAGGGGAATTCTTTAGACATACATGTTCCCTGGGTTTGTGAAGGAAAATGGGCATCTGATAGCAGTTTAGATTTGTCCTGCCTGAGACCTGGATTATTTCCTTTTCTAGTTTCCTCTTTGGAAGGCAATCTGTAACTTTCAAGTTATCACAGCAGGACTGGTTTATGGACCATTTCAGTGCTGGTCTTTATGCAGAGACTCCTGGCTGCACAGCTCTCTTGGTCATACCACACTTTGATAACTGAGCAGAAAAACTGAGCAGGAACCTGTCTTGTAGAGCCAATACCCTGGAAAGATCACACCAAAGATCCTGTTGATCTGTGAGTCAAAGCGGAAGGAAAAAGAATCATTAAACAAACATTCCTGCAGATCTCCAGTTGAAGGTGCTCTCCATTCTGTCTGATATGTCCTGGCATCTCTGCGGATTCATCCATCTATCCATCAGCAATGTGTCACTTACACAGTCTGTGCCCTTTCAGCCCCAAGGCTCCACTCCTGTGAGCTGTTTCCTCTGCTCCCACTTCTGTAAAGCCTCCATCCCTCAGCTTTTTGTGCTCTTGGTTCAGCCAATTCACCTCTGGGAATTTCCTATGGAAATGGCTGTAAATACAGATCAATTACTTCATTTAAGTGCAGTTTCCTCTGTCATTGCCTTTTTTGCCTGTATGTCAACCAGTAAGGACATGACTGACCAGGGGAAGAGAAGATTAATGGTCACCTCATACTTTGAAAAGGCAGCAGGGGAAGATTTTGCCAGTTAAGGCTTCAAGAAGTCTGCAGGCAAATAGGCTGCAAGAGCTTCAAAACTCTTCTAGCCAGAGAACAGGCTACCCCAAGATGAGATTCCAAAGTTTGTGCCTGAAGGAACTTCTCCCTTGTGGCAGGAAGATTCTGACCACAAACACCCTATTTTGTGACCAAGTTTTATCAAGTTCACGGTTTTCAGTGGTATGACTCTGATAAGAATGGCAAATTCATAGAAAATTGCATAGTCCAAGGCATGAGGTTGCTTTGGTAATATTGCATTTTGATTTTTCTTGAATAAAAGTTCCTAGCAATTCCCAATTTGCTTACAAAAATGAAAGAAAGTATTTCAGTCTGAACTGCAAGCATCCCTTGAGTTTCCTGTGAAAAGGGCTATTCTTTAATCAATTGAAGCAGTCTTTTATACACAGAAGTGTTCAGGGATTTATAGACTAGTTTCATGGTGATGACCAGTTACAAAAACAAAAAGCAAATGACAGTTGAAAAGGGCAACTTGTATTCAAAAGCATAGCTCAGATTGAAGAAAGTTTGAAGGAGTTATTGTTTCTGCATATAAATCCTATTTCTTTTATGCACTTTTAGCATTTCCAGATGGTAAGTTGCTGTGACAGACACAAAACCAAAAAGATACACATATAAAATTCTTATATCATACATTGGCAAAATCCAAACATGAATGAAAGAAATAAATAATGAGGATTTAGGAATATTTTTTTTTTATTTATTCAGGTAAGTGCTTCCCTCACAATCTCTTGGAATTACTGCACTGAAATACATTTAGCCACATAGTAAATGGCCAACAGAGTGGTGTCACTGCCGTGACTACACTGGAAAAGCTCATTTCTTCTTCTGCCCCTAATTGGAGCTGTAGCAAATACAGAATTGTAGTGCTTTTTAACCATTATTGTGATTTTCAAATACCAAAAGATCACAGTTTCCCTCATAAATCACATACAAATAAATATGATAATTAAATCACCATTTCCTTTGTAATGAGCACAGTATGAAAAGCTGATGTATAGGCTATTATAGTACATAATGACAGTATCATTTTAGCTGAATCCAAATGATGTTAAGCTTTGCTTTGTCCTTTTATTTTCAAACACAGATTTTTAAGGAAAGTATATTAAACATGGGAAAGAATGAGAAATAATCTGAGAGATAAACCAGAAGAGAAATATTAAAAGACATTAAAAGATATGGGAAGATATTAAAAAAGTGACAAAGCATGAAAAAATGAAGAAAAAAACAGAATCAAAAAAGGAAAGAAATTCAGAAAAACAAGTAAGGTGATTATGAGCCTTACTTATGATATATAAGCCTGAGATGCAAGGACAAATTTAAAATTTTAACTAGGGTATTTCAGAATGTTGTCATGTGTCTGTTGGAATATATCTTGATTATTTTAATTATGGAACATAATTCCATGGTGGCTGGACTTCCACGCTTGGGTTCCAGTCTTCAGATTTTTGGCACTCTCTGGATCTTCCTTTCTGTAATATTAGTCTCCAAGAAGTCATTATGTGTTTTGCTGAGCTAAAGTTTTTTTCATATTTATCCAGCTTCTATTTAGAACCCGTTGGGCTTAAAATTATTTGGTGATCTTATAATACAATTTTATTTTATAGGAAAAAAAAAAATAACTCTTGCATAAATTCTGGCTAAGACAAAAGGATGTAGGAACAGACCCAAAGCATATGGGTTAAATTAACGCCTGCTGAGTTGCAGTGCCAGCATTTGTCTGATTTAATGACATGATTTTAAATAATTGGAGGGGGGTCTTGAGCATCCTCCCTGTGATTTTCTGATGGATTAATTTTAAACAGAGGCGCTGGGAACATTTGGGACCACTAGTGTGAATGTTTTCTGTTGGTTAACAGTGAATAATTGGCCTAGTTTCTTGTCCCATTTCTTCTTCAGAAAAACATAATTAATTCAAATGTGCTGGCCAGTGATATGCATAGCAGAGCTGCAAGCAGTGCTAATAAGGCCAATCTCAGGAGTGAATAAAGCAGATCAGATGGTCAGGACTGGGACAGGCAACAAAAATGAATCAATAAGAAACAGGTCAGTCAAGTTCAACCTATCACTACATAGGCCAAGAATATTTAAAAATATGAAGACTTATTTATAATTGAACACTAATATAGAAGTTTAAGAATATTAAAGGTGACATTTTAGGTGCTGATCATGATTCTGGAGTTCAGGAGGGAAAATCAAATGATAAAGTCTGGTTTTCCTAGTGCCTGAGGAGTTCTTTCTAATAGAAAGAAGAAATATAATCTCAATGTTTTTTTCAATGACTGCCTCAAAACCACTCTTTTGGACATATTATTTTGCCTTCAACAACCTCCATTTGTTTTAGGGTATAAGATGCTATCTGGTTTTGAAGGGGTGCTTTTCAAGCTGTTAAGACTAATTAAAAAATAGAATTAATTTCTCTTCTGATTAGCTCAGGCAAACATGCAGATGTAGATTTATATCTGGAATTTCACTTATACAACCAAGATTAAAAAAATGAAAAAGCTGCAAAGATTGAATGTGTATACATTTAACATGGAGAGCAATTTTAGAAGAAAAAGTGTCTAATCAGAACTAATATATTGTGCTGCATTTTGGCAAATAGTGTTGCATACAACACAAAACAGAAAAGTAGGTCTCAAGTGCATAATGTTCTACTTATTCCAATTTATTTTTAAGGTATGGAAAACCTGGGCTAGGAAAATGAACACATTCATTGCAAATCCAGAACTGAGTGTGTAATGTGACCTGCAATTGAATCACAATGACTGCAGCTTTTTCTTGGTAGATAGTTCAGTATAAAGACCTTATTTACTATATTTCTTCAAACTAAATAGAATAGCCCCATACTTGGAGTAACCAGTCTGCTACTCCAAAAGCTTTTGAGCAACTTTTCTAACTTAGCCAGAGAAGTATCTAGTTTTCAAAAAGTTTTCAGGTTTTAAAGAGAAATGATACAGATTTTTTTCTAATGTAAATCCAAGGTGTCTCCTGTAATGCTGAGCATCTGCACAATAATGTTATGTTTTTAATGAAAGCAGGTTTTGGAAATTAAAACTGGAGGGGCAGAAAACTGGATGGTAACTCAATAAAACACTTAGCTCCTGAGCTGAGAAAAGTTTGGAACTTGAGCAGAACAGCTGGAATTTATAATTTCTGCTTTGCAAAAATTTCATTTTTCCTGAAAAATATTAGGTTTTCTGACTGAAAATTTTGCAAGGTTTCTTCAGCAAAGAATCCAAGCTTTTTGCTTTTGGATAAATTTGCAGATTGTGAAAAACTTCTCATGTTTATACTTCTAAATTTTTTCCCTGTACTTGTATCTGTCCAATCAAGTGAAGTAATCCAAGAAACAAAAAAAAAATCAAATTTCCAGTTTTCCAAGTGAAAACACTTTCTCTCAGAAATATATTTTTTTCAAAAAAAAAAAAAATCAAGAAAATGAAGAATTTTCAGTTCAAACAGAACTTCCCTTACTTAAAGGTGTTCTGGCAAAGTAATTCTGACCCGTTGTTTACAATAATAATGACCTCAGGATCAATATCATTTACATGAACCTGGAGAATGTAAATCAGAGTATTAGGTCAAAATGCTGGTTTTATTTACACTTACTTCCACCTTGAAACAAGTCAGCTGAGTCCTTGTGTTTTGAAAAAAAGCAAAAGAAAACACAACCAAAACATAACTACCTGTTAGCAATAATTGTACAAGCTTTAACACCAGAGGAGACTTCTTCAGTCAGGCAGTCTGAGCTTTTCTTTACCACAGTGCAAACCAGGAAGGTAGGGAACTGATAGCAGCCCAGACTCTCACCTCAGCTCCCTGACCTGATTTTTAGAAGAGCTGAGCACTCAGAGTTTAAGCTGAAGCCAGCAGGCCTTGCAGCTGTGTGGTTTTCCTGCCAATCAGCCAGTTGGCCTAAAAATAAGAAAATAGCTTTGAACTGGCTAAGGGCTGGGGAAGACAATCATTGGTTATCAACAGTAATAAAGGGGTATTACTTTTATAGTAGCTTGACCTACTTCATTTTAAGAAAGAATATGCAATACAGCATTTATTTTGGAATACATCATCATGAAGCTGAAGCTGACGTTTCATTTTCTTTAAGATGGTATTATTCATTATACCATACCTGGGATAATTTTACAGACTTAAAAGGAAAACATTGCGCAATCTCTGAGTCACAGGGGGGATATGTGACAGATTCAAAACATTCCTTTTCATTTCACTAAGCTGTTTCATGAGATAAATACTTCCAAGAGCCTGAAAGTTTATTATCTATAAACTCTGTTATAAAATCAATTATTTAAGTACTGTTTAATATTCTTAGAATATTAGAACTGGTGAAGTAATAAAAATATATGTTCCCAAAGGAAGGATTCAAAACCTTCCCAAAGGCCAATCTCAGGAGTGAATAAATCAATTTGTTTCACAATCAAAATCTGCACATTTTAAAATATCTCCTTTCACTGTGCAGTGACAGTGCACGTATGACCCTCCAAGTCACCTTGGATGGTGCCTAAAACATCCTTCATAAATTCATGAAAGTGTTAGCCTCATAATAGAATTAATGGAGAGAGAAATGATTCCTTAGTCCATAGGTTACTTCTTTTGACTTTAGTATGGACTAAGGAATCATTAATTTCTCCATTTAGCATGGACTCAGCCATGCTGGCTGAGACTATGCTCCACAACCCCATCACCTTAAACTTCCCAAGGAGAGATTTGAAAAAA
The DNA here is from genome assembly GCF_022539315.1 of Serinus canaria. Lineage (NCBI taxonomy): Eukaryota > Metazoa > Chordata > Aves > Passeriformes > Fringillidae > Serinus > Serinus canaria. The sequence continues at coordinate 10,043,465 of NC_066314.1, forward strand.
TCAAGAGCAATTCCTGGAGTCAATAATGTTCTTTTTTGTCAAAATGCACGCATTTAGACAGAAAGATTAAATATAAAATTCAACTAAGATTATGATTGTCATATACTCTTTTTCTTCTTTGTTCTCTTCTACTCTTCAACGAGCAGAACGATGTGAACTCAAAATAGCTGCCCATGTGCAGAACAGCCCTTCACTAACTCCTTGTTAGAGTATAGGAAGAAATGAAATTTTTTCCAGCAGTATCAGCCTGCTTGTTCCTCACTTGGTCTCTCTCAGTTGGGAAGTTTTCTGGAAGTGTTGGGACATGTGAAGGTGAAGCCATGCTATGCCTAAGCTACCTCCAATGTCAGTTTGTTTCCAAAGTCTAAAGGCCAGTTTCCATGGATCCTTCACACCTAATTAGTCCCAGGACCAGATCTCAGATGAACTTGGTAACATTTTTTTCTATTTCCAGAAATGCATCTCAAAGAATTCAATAATGGCAAGATACCTCTCTTCCCATTTCAATTGTTTCTTGAGTCTAGTATTCTACTTTCTTTTTTGGCCCTGTACAAGATACCTCACATAAACATTTCATAATGTCCCTTCTGGTTTATCTAATATTTATATTTTCAAAATACCTTCCACTGAGGTACCATTAGGGCACAGTCACCTTGAACCATGATGACCTTGCTGCTCCTCACCAGAGGGCTTCAGCCCTCTGAGGCAGCGAGAGTCACAGAATGCATCTTCTCACTGCAGAAGTTCCTGTTATTTCAAAGGATGTAGACAATAATCTTCCCCTCCCGTATCACAAATCTCCTATGTTGGGTCACTGCACAGCCAGTTGAAATGTCAGTCAAATATGATCACCATATTTTGCATTAAGAATTTTTGTGAGCACTGAGAAAACAGCAAGAAAATCTCATTGTTTATTGGCGTAAAATAGAGATTTTATTTCCTTGCAGCTCACTGCAAATCAATCACAGCAGATGGAACCCATAATTCACTTGATCTGGGATTTCCAGTAACTTGAAGTGACAGTCTTAAGCCAAATCTTCATATTTCTTTAATTCTCTAGTTAGTGTCACTGGCAAAGCAACCCACAATGGAGAATTTTACTTTTGAGCCCTGCTGCTTGCTCCTCCAGGCCATCACCACTGCTCAGAAAGGGAAGGTGCAGCTTGATGTGGTCTTTTTGAAGACAAAACCTGATGTTATCCTACCAGCTCTTACTCAGTTGTCCTCAGCCCTAATACCTATTATATGCCTTGAGTGTAAAGAAACTCTGGAGGACTGCATTTCCAGGGATCCTTGATCATGTGGGTTTTTTTCTTTTTGTTTATTTCATTCTTTTTAGTTTGTTTGGCTTTTTGTTGCTAGATTATTTTTGCTATGATGCTCCCAATATTAAAAGCAAATGTCCATCATTATTTTTTTCTGAAGGAGAATTTTCTGTTATTTTTCTTTGGCTTGTTTTTGCTTGCTCATGCTTTGTTTTTGTTGTTTTCTTTGGGGTTTATATTTTCTTTTTTTTGGGAGTCTTTTGTTTTTTGTTTGGTTTTTTTTTTCTGATAGTAATGGTGATATATTGGTATTTGGTTTTTGGTTTTTTTTGTTGTTTTCTGATAGTAATAGTGATACTTTTATATCTGGTCTCTACCTTCTTCAGAAACTGAATTTATTTACAGAAATTCATTTTCAGTGCAAGCAAATAATTTCTTTCCATCTCAGGTAAACTGGTAAGAACATATTAGTATTATTTTTTTCTTGGTAGAAAGTGTAAAAGTTGGATTACTGTGCATATGTTTACAAGATTGACAAATCTTATGCTGTTGATAGCTTTTGGAATGTCTTATTTAAGATTTTTTTGTTGACCTTCCCAACACAGTTTCTCTCAGAGAAATGGTTACCTTCTCAACCAGCTGTAGAGATAGAACAGGCTATGGACACCTTCTCACCAAAGATTTAATTCTTTGTGAGTTTTATGATTAAAAAATTGCGCTGACTTCTAATGAAATTAAAACATTTCAGTCATACTTCCTGATTTGTGATGACACTTTCACATAAATAAATAAAGTCTGTACTGCTTATCTTTCAGTCATGAGAACAACTTGTGATCCACTTGGGATGCAATTGAAGGTGATGAGAGAAATGATGGAAATACTCCATACACTGAGAAGGATTTGTCTGGATGGAGGATGGGCATGCTGAGCTCTTTTAACCTCTTCAATAATCTTGTGATTTCTCTTGGGAATGAGCAAGCACTTTCCTTTCAATGGATTCCTTGGCAGTGACTGTGCATATATCCATCTTGACTTTGACCTCCAAAGCTCACAGCAGTCAATTAAGCAGCATTTCTGTGAACTGTCCTACTTTAAATAATCCTGTCATAATGTCAGACTTTGATTTTCTTGAAACTCAGCCTGAATAATCATGCATTTTGGATATATCCTGGTATTAATAGCTGAGCGATTTTATTCTGTGTTTTAAACCTTCCATGGAAATTGATTCTTTATTATCTATAACAGGATCAAACCAAACTGGTATCCTGAATGGTCCTAGACTTGCAGGTACCAGCCAGCATGGTGAGCACATGCCAAATTGGAAATACCTTGGCCCAATGTGTGTCTGAAAAGTATTTTAAGGATATGTCCATACTGGTAAATAAAACAGGCTTATCTACTTTATAACTACAAAAATGCAAACAAAATGGTTCTTCTCTGGCCCTAAGGCCAAATATCTTGTCACAGTTTACATCAGAAGCATGACTTAAACTCTTTCCCCAAACCTCCAAAAGTGCATGGCTACATCAAAGCTACCTTAACTGTGGGATTCCCCAGAGGGCTTCTGAACATTGGGAAAGCCCAGCTGAGGTGGGAAAAACCCCTTCCAGGGCTGTCCATTAGACAGTGCCTGTCAGTGGGCCAGGGATCCAGCCTGTGCCTGGATGAGTTTTATTTGCCCACATATTGATGGAGCCCTGTGATCTGCAAGGTGCTTACCTGAAGTGCAGAGGTATTTGAATGTGTGTCAGGAAAAAACAGAGAATATTCCTTAACCCCTTTGTCATGGGCAGGAAACACAGGAAAATAATCTGATTCTAATTACATTCATAAGAAACCAAACTTCACTTCCAGCCAGGAAATTTACAGCCCATGTCCAGCTTTAAGCAAAATGTCATGGCCAACTGCTTAAAAATGGCTTTATGTAATGAAAGTGCTGACAGACCTTTAATTATATCTGTGAGTGTGACTATATAGCTGAATAATTTTCAATTCTTCTTTGATGCTTGAGGTCTAAAGCAATTTTAATTCACTGTGAAGTGACATCTACCAGAGTACCAATGTGAGGCACTTTATTTTAATATTAAGCATATGGAATTACAAACTGATTGTTTCCTAAGTGTCCATAACTTTTGCACTGACTCCAAAGCAGTCAATTGAATTAAAAGTATTATCATTATTAAAAAATGGGTTTCTGTAGCTGTGGAAGCAGGGGAATAATAATGTAATATAAATCTTACTGATTTTTGGTAACCTATTCCACCTACTAATTATCATTATGGCAGCAGGAAAATCCATTTAACATTGGCTAATACTTGAAAGTTTGGGAACTTTTGTCATCCTATTATAATTTTGCCAGACTTCAAGAGTTTGCTGCAACTTGCCCCTGCCAAGCATCTGCTTAATTCTGTAGGATTTTCCTTTGCTTTCTGTCTCTTTTTATATTTTAAGTGTTACAAGCAACTCAGTTAAAGTGGAACTTTATAAAGCTGTGATGAATTACAGACTTATGTATATGGTTAAGCCACAGCCCAGTGAAGAATTATGTTTTTCTAAAGTTATAGTGTTTAAATAGTCCAGATGATTCTAATGATGCACATTTAAGCACATTTGTGCAAAATAAAGCATGTCTATATCTGTCTTTGTAGAAGAAAGGACCTTACTGTGTGTAGTAGTGGTGAAAGCATTTCAGTTTCATAGAATAGAAGTTCAAATAGGAGTAGGATCATTCTACAATCATGGCTGATAAAACTTAGATGCAAGGAGAAGAGTCTTCCCTATGTTTTTCAAATATCTGTATTTAGCCCAGCTCAAATTCCTGTACAAATCCTATTCACAGTAATCTGCTAGATCTAAAGTCCTGAAAAAGAAATTAATTTGATTAAATTATTTCCAGAGATCTAGTCTAAAGATTTAAATTACAATTCAGACATATTTGCTGGGACACAGTTTAAGCATACACTGATGATTTATGTATCTGATGGAAGGATCCTATTACAAACAAATGAGTAATTTTCAAGCCTTGTAAATTATTAAAGGATACCAATTCTCCCACCTTGCAGATGAAATATATTTATATGTAAAGTGGAAATGGTCATGCGAAGTTTTCCCACAGTGAAAAAACAGCACTAATTATGAAAAAAAAAAAAATCAAGAAAACCCACTCATTGTCCCCCTCAAAAAAGCCTTTTATATTTCATACCAGAGCCTCTTGGTTGACTTGTCTAAATGAACTTTTCTCTAAAGCCTGTCAGTAAAGTAGAAAGTTCCATTTCCCTGATACACACATATTTCCATGTGCCATCTACTCACCAATGAGCCATACCAGACGATTGCAATACAAGGCTTTTAAATAGTAAAAATGTCTTTAACTCCTCTTACTTCAAAGAGAAAAACAAAGTTTGCATCTTGGCTGGAATTTCAGACATCCCTGGAGCCAAGTGGGTTGATTCCAAAAATATAGGTGGAAATAGGTTGTTCACCTTTATGTAAAATTAAACACTGGCAGTCATTGACTTACAACTCCAGAAACCCCAAAGAATTTTTGTGCTGGTGGAGAAGCAAGATGAAAAGATAACTCACAAATTTAGCATAATATTCTCACATGCATCTTAAAAAACATGATTTTGTCCTTTTAATTTCTTTGAATTAATTGTATTTGAGTAAGTCATTACCTCAATTGTTTTGCATTTTTCCTACAGGTATTTGTCCAAGAATAATACACAATGCTCCCATCTTTTTCACAAAGTGCCTTATGTGTAAAGGCATTATTCCTCCACCCTCACCCCCACCCACACTTCCCCAAACCATAGAAGACAATTTGTCACAATTGAGGCAAATACTGCAAACAGCAGAAGTAAAAAGCAAACATCAGGGATCAATAAAATTATTAATGTATTTTTATAGTACTGCCTGCTAGTGAACATGGAAATTGCTTATATTTTTTTTTTTTGCAGATTATTAATAATGGGGATGTATCTTTAATTTGTATAAGGAGCAAAGAATCCATTAGTTAGTTTGATGTGGCATATTTCTAAATGGGGATTGCTTTGATTTAAACTAGCTAAATGGATCTGGACACAGGGCAATTGTTAAAGAATTTAGGGCACTTTGGGGTCTTTTTTTGATGAGGAGTGCAGGCTGAGAGGTTGCAGTGTTAAGGTCGAGCTGCCAAAGCTCTGGCAGCATTAGTCTCGTTGGAATAGTGTGTCAGGGAGAGCTGTGTTCAGCCCGGGGCTGAGGCTGAGCAGGCTCCACAGCTGTCCTGCAGAATCCCTCCCTGGGGAGCCCCACAGGCTCCTGCTGCCTGCGGAGGTGCTGCTCACCACTGTCAGGGCAGGAGATGTGATGTGTTCAGAGAAATGCATAAAAGTGCACCTGGGAGCAAGCCAGGCAGGAGATAAACAACTGCTCTCCTTTCAGGGCTGCTGAGAAGGTGCAAAGGCAATTTTAAAAATGATTGTTATCATTATTCTTTTTATTGTTACCATTCCTTTATTTGCCCAGCAATCATTTTTTGTCAGATTTTTCCTGTGTTTTGCATTGTGCTGTCTCCAAATATGTATAATCCTAATGTCATAAATTGACCTGGTTTTCCACAGGTACTGACATAGTTATTTGTATGAGGTTTGTGTTAATGAACAGGCTGCCAGTGTTTCTGTGTTTTTGACAATAGCTGCACAGACTCCCTGTTTGGGAGACTCATATTTGGATATTAGAAGTGGCCAGCTTTTATAAAATGAACTGCTACTCGTAGAAATTGAGAAAACTGTAAAATTTATAGAACTACATGTACAGACAATATGCATTTTTAAAAATCTGTACAGCTTCATTTGATAGTGTAAACTTATTATCTAAATAAAGCAATAAATGATGGTTTATAATTCTGGTAAAATAAGTATATTCAAAGTTGCATATTATAGCTATTTTTAAAGTTAAATTAGCCCATTTAAAAAAATCCTGCTCTATAATTAAAATCAGTAAAAAATATACTGTTTTTTTATGCTGCCAGGTATATATAAATAATAGTAATTACATTGAAAAACAAAACTGATTCTCAATTGTGTCTCAAGCTAAAGGTGTAGATTGGAATATTTTTAGTAAATCTGATTCCATCAGACACAAGGCCATCTTTTCTGTCAACACAATCAACCTTCTGATGTCAACTAATAGGTGGATAATAATAATATTAATAATTCTAAATCTTTTACAGAAGTAAAATTAGTAGCATGCAACATTGCAATTAGACATGGTGAGTATGAATATGATCTCCCCCAAGTTCTGTATTTCCATGGTTTTGTTAAGGAACGGAAACAAATTTTTTAGCTATAGAACAACATAATAGGGAGAGACACTGATTTTTTTCTCACATATAAAGACCCATTATATGCCATTGAATACTTTATTTTACAATTGCAAAATTCTGCAGACCATTATTGTTTTGCTCAAATGGAGAACTATGTGTGTGAAAACCACAATTGCAGTAATATGATATTATGCCATAGACTGAAAAACGTTTGTGGAGGATATGTAAGTATTTTCCATTTTCTGAGGATTCAGAGTAGATAATTTCATATCTGTGCCTGCAGATAAATGCAAACCCATACTGCTAAGAAGGAGGTAGCAAATGTATACATGTTAAGGATAGATTTTACTATGTCTATAAAATGAACTAAAAATTAATTTTTAAACTAAAATGGAAATAGGTATTCTAATAATTTTTATTCTAATAAATAATTCTATTAAATGCTCTAACACACACACACACACACACAAAAAAAAAAAAAAAAAGATCAAGCCTAGGTAATATATTGCAAAATGCAGTCATGTATTTCACAGAACCACATATTCTTACTTTGATGCTTCAGTGTATCAACTCTTATATCAAAGTACTGTATGAAAAACATTATAAGTACATTTTTCACAGTATTTCATGAACAACATAATTTCACACTGTAAATGGTAATTGATTAAAACCCTGTGAATGACCCAGATTTGGAGCTGGCACAAACTGAGTACCTTCACTGAACTCAGTGGATTTAAGCAGCTTAACTGATGTCAGTATCTGCCCCTGTGACTGAAAGCTGTGAAAAACAGTCCATTGTAATATAGAACTGTTTATTTACGAGAAACTCCCTGTGAAGAACAGCAGGATGCCAGCTTTGCTGAATGGAGGATGACAGAGGAAAGGCAAAAAGAAAATGTGGAGAGGGCAGAAGCAGGGAGGGTCTGCCCATAAGAAATGTAGAAGGATCACATAGAGATGGAATTGGGAAGTCCAAACCTTGATTTGGTTTGATTTGCATTGGTGTAGGATTTTAAAGGCAAAATAATGGCTTGTCAGCTGTAAAGAGCAGACCATGAGGTCCCATAGGTGGGTGGTGCAGAAGGTTTGTTTTTTAAGTTTATGGGCAAAGAAAAAGAAAATGCACTTCTCGTGATCTGCAAGGACAAGGAGAGCCCAGGAAACCATTGTCTGCCCAGTCACAACTTAGTCCCTGGCAAAATTGTGGTGAAAGTGCTCATGAAGGCCAGTTCATTCCAGTCTAAATCTTTTGTGATTTTTGATGGTTCAGCGTTGCTTGTATAATCCATCTTTTTTAAAATTTAAATAATTATAACAGAGGCTTATAAATAAAAACATCACCCAGTAAAATTAAGCACAAGATTTATTTGATATGCAAGAAATTAACTTTGTGCTTAAATAGTTAACGCTCTTCTTACTTTTGATTGCTACTTGTGATTTTTTGGTTTAATTCCATAAAGGGAAACCTTGTTTGCCATTTACTGTGTTTTGAAGTGATACTTCCTGCTGCTGCCATTCCCTTTAGCTTAATATTTCCATATGCTATAAAACAAGAATACTTTTAAATATAATGTCTTAGCACATTGTGTATCTAATTTTTTCTTATCTTACAGGGTAAACATTTCCATTCAGTGTTTCTACCTTGGTGCTCACCTGTCTTTTATCTAGTTTAATTCCTGTGTACAAGATGTAAAGAAAATTACTGGCTCCATATTGAGGCTCTAATTCTTTCTTCCTGGAAGTGCTGAGGTGCTGTAGGCACAAAGCATTTCTTAACTCATAAAAACATTTAACCTGCTGGTTTGACTCCCTCCATTTCTGTCCCATTTGCCCAAAGTAAGCAATTATACAATAAAAAATAAGGATTTTTTTTTTTTCTAGAAAAGGGGCTTATATTCATTGGCAGCTCTTCTGCTCTTCCCTCTCTCCTCTCCAGACCCATATATAATATGTCATCACGCTATTGCCTTATGAAATCTTTCTTAACACTCTGGGAATGCTTTGAATCTGCTGCAAATCTAAACTTCAAAGGAGAAAGGGTCTGTAGATTGACAGAGAAAAATTGCTTTAGAGTTCTATATTGAAAGACTTGAATTAAAAAAAAAATCATATCCATGGAATGAATGGCAAGAAAATACATTTCTAGGGTTTTCAAAAAGGAAACAAAGTTCTAAGCACGCAACTACCTAGAAATGTTAGATTGTTGAAGAAACCTGGAGAAGAAGCTGACCTGCAAATATCTACAATAAATAAAATATATCCTGCAATGGAGAGTCAGACAGAGTCCTGCAGAAGTGGAAGCAAAAGCTGAGCTGTATGAAGCTTTTTTTTTTATCACTGCTTCTGATCATTCAAATTATTGTGGATACTTCTCTCTCTCTTCTCTCTTGCTCTTCTCTTCTCATCTTCTCTTGCTCTTCTCTTCTATTCTCTTCTCTTCTCTTCTCTTCTCTTCTCTTCTCTTCTGCTTCTCTTCTCTTCTCTTCTCGTCTCTTCTCTTCTCTTCTCTTCTCTTCTCTGCTTCTCTTCTCTTCTCTTCTCTTCTCTTCTCTTCTCTTCTCTTCTCTTCTCTTCTCTTCTCTTCTCTTCTCTTCTCTTCTCTTCTCTCTTCAATCTTGCCCATTAAATAATAATATTAATAGATTGTGGTTGCACAATGGCATTTGCAAATCACTACCAAAAGAGTGCTTATTGTCCTACATGCTTCAGTTTATAACACCATTCTCTAACAAGATCCAGTCCCTGCTTGAATCACAGAGCTGTAGAAATGATGGTGTCACTGTCTTGGGCACAGAGCAGATTTGTCTGGAAAATAAAATACAAATACCCTAAAACCACAAAAAGCTGCTATGGAGTGGAATGTGTGACTGATAATGTGACTGTGCAGCAATGCTGATGTGTATTTATAAAATTCATTAAGAATGACATAAACCTCTACCACTGTAGTTCCTAATGATGGAACTAGTAAGTTCCACTATCGGGAGATGTTTATAAATTCCTAACTTGCATCTCTTGTTGAAAGTCTCTGATCATCTTATTTCAATTAAAAGTTTACTCCTTAAAAACAACAAAGATGGCAGAATGAAGACTAGAATTTATTTTATACTCTGCTTGCTGAGTTATGCTTCACCATCATAAATGTTTGCTTTAGTTTGAGGCTTCCAGATGTTTACTTCCCTTTGGTGAGCTCAGCAAAACAAAGACTTGTGGCAGGAAGATTTTGTGATCTGTGAGCAGGATTGGCCACCTGATGTTTAATTACTGTGGTTATTTGGTCACTGTTTATAATTAAGTTCAGTCTAGAAAAAACTAATAAACTTTAAATTAAATTCTGTCAAGTCCTAGATGTCAGTAAAACAATCTATCACACTCTCTGCTGCTGAGCTTCTGATTATCCACCAAACCTATTAGCCATGTTTGAATTCTCTGCATTTCCTGGTCAACTCTTTCCCTGTTACCTTACTTCTCAGCAGAACTCTGAAATGATTCAAAATCTCAGTTTTAAAATTTACAGCAGGGTAAATTTTCAATTAATACATTTCATTTTTTGTTATTGTTCATCTTCACTGAGGCATCCAGAATTTGTTTTTTGGGTTTTGCTGTATTTCTTGTCCAAAGGAAGGCAACGTTGATGGTGATGGGTCTTCAGAGGAAGCTGTATGGGCGCCGAGGTCCCTGGGTCTGTTCAGCCTGGAGGAGACTGAGGGGACAGTGACTGACACTGAGAGACCTCACTGCAGTCACAACTTCCTGATGAGGTGAAGAGGAGGGACAGACACTGATCTCTGCTCTGTGGTGACCAGTGACAGGACCTGAGGGAGTGGCCTGAAGTTGTGCTGGGGGAGGTTTAGGTTCAGGGTTAGGAAGAGGTTCTTCACCCAGAGGGTGGCTGGGCTCTGAACAGGCTCCCCAGGGCAGTGGTCACAGCACCAGCCTGACAGAGTTCTAGAAGGGTTTGCACAATGCTCTCAGGCACATGGGGTGACTCTTGGGGCTGATCTGCACCGAGCCAGGAGTTGAAATCAATGATCCTCCTGGGTCTCTTCCAACTCAGCACATTTTGTGATTCTGTGGTTATTTTCCTTTCCTTTTTTTTCCCCCATAAAGAGAATAATGTTATATCATGGCTTCAGAATCTTATGTAGGTTTTTTAGTCAATAACCACCCTCGCAATAAGGTTTACCTCTCCAGCCCCAATAGTTTTTTCTGAGTAGCCACACAACCAGATTCCATTGTGTGAGCCTTCATCTGACTTTTATGACATACGTAGACCTGCAGGCTTTTATTAGGGTATTTTTTTTGGCAATTTCTGATTTTATTTAATAGACAATTTAAAAATACAGGTTGAGCCCATTTTATGAAGGACTACAGTACAAAAGCTGCTTTATCAGGCTCAGACCATGTAAACTGCCACAAGTATACATGTGAATAAAGCCGAATTTCCGAAAATTTGCCAAGTACAGATCAGCACTAAGAAGCTGCTTTTCTTCCATTTAGTCTTATTTTCAGTGAAGGGTATCTCAGACATAATATATATCTTACAGTTCCTAAGGCTTGGTGCTGTTGCATTGTAGTAAATGAAATTGTTTGACTTGATTGTACTATCCATGACCAGCTGTGGAAAAAAACCCAAAGAATCAAAAACATGTCTCTAATTCATCACTAAAAATTTCGATATAGTTTATAAAGCTTGTAGATATCTTATGATTTTATAGTAGGAAAAAAAAGCCTTTTTATAAATATAGTTTGTTTCTGTGATTTATTTATTAGAGTTGCCACCCAGAATTCTTGAAAGCAATTGTGATGATGGAAGGACCTTTTAATGCAGACTAAGTAGGATTTAGATATGGAAATGTAATTTTTGTAAAAGAGAATTACACAATATGCCCACCCACTATTGAAAGATCCTTTAACCTCGAAGTGTTTAAAGTCTCATCCCAACCATGCAAACAGAAGTTGTTGCCAAGTCATGTGTTAAACACAAAAATGACATTGAGGGATTCTGCCAGGAGTCCTTTGAGACAAGTGAAACATTGTCGACTTCCAAGAAAGCCAGTAGATGTATACTCTAAAAGAGGGAAAGCCAAATGAAAACTTTCCACTTAGCTCTGAAATGCTCTGTGGAAGGCTGAACAAAAGAGGTGAGCATGTGGAGGCTGCACAGGCTATCCCTCAGCATTTTGGAAGGTCTAGGCTTTGGACATAAGTGAAGAAAAACACAAGCAAAACTCCAGCCAACACAACATGCTGACACCAGCTCAACCTAGAGTGGAGGACTGTTTATGCTTCAGATGAATAATTACAACAGATAGAAGAGTACTTAAGTTATGCAGAGGTAGCCAAGCTTTAAAAACCTCACAGGGAAACAAGAGAGTGAAATACAAGAATTTGTTATGAATAAAGCTGAGAACTGAAGTGTCAATGAGAATTTTGCTGAGAAATAACAAACCACAAAGCCAGCTATAACTACCTCTGCTGTGATACTCACAGGCTTTCAGCTACTTTCTGTAATGCTGTACAGAAAATAAGTATGGAGAAGACACAAAGGCAAAGAAAAAAATTTATGAGATGAATTTCAGGAAAGTACATCTAAAAAGAGAAGACCTCTGTTTTTTCTCATAGGTATTATGATATATCTCACGTTGGCTTTTTTTTTGTGTGTGTGCACCTAAATTTGTCTCAATGTATTCTTAACAGAGATTTGAACATTTCATCAATGACATGACACTGCAGCCTACCAGTGACAGAATTTTCTGACTAATGTGTCATAAATTTCTGAAAAAACAAACTTTTCACACACAGGTGAAACAAAGGCACCATGAATGTTTTGTTGCATACATGATTCAAGGTGTTGATCTGCTGTGACCTACCCCTTTGATCCTTAGTAAATACCTTCTGAACTACTCACAGTAGTAATAATGCAATTGGGCAGATGAAGAAAGCACTTCTAGAGAGTTAACTATGAGTGGGATGGGACAAATATATTTTGCAATAATTATCAACACCTCAGCATTTTTACAGCTGTCAACTGCCTTTGTTTGGCTGATACTGAACCCTAAAACTGAGGAGGGAGGTTTCTCTGTGTCGTCTTCAGTGTCCAGTGGAAAGAATTATGTGAAAAGAGGCCTAAGTAGATCTGAAGTCTCTGCCTGACCTTGGATAGAAGAACAGTGACTAGGAAGAGCAAAATCTAATACTCATATAAAAGGTTAACCTAAAGTATGAGACTATCGTGAAAACATTGATTTTGGATGGGAAAAATCACCCTCTGAATTTACCTTCATACCTAAATTAAGAGTAGACTATGAGACCCTATTGATGTCTGAGTTTTAAAGAGTCAAAATTAGGTTTCTTGAAACTTCTGAAGACTAATTTAAAATAATGCCACACTTTGGTATCCCATAATAAAAAGAGAAATGTGCTGCCTTGCTAGTACATCTCAGCAGCTCTCAACAGTGGTAAAATTAGCTGATGCTCATTTTCCTCACATTAAAATATATTAAAAATTAAATATTAAAATAGTGCTGTCGCTCTTTGGGTCATTGAATCAAATAGCAAAGAGCAATCCCATGAGAATTATGCACCACATTTTTCAACATGGATGCAAACAAAGTTTCAGTTCAAACAATTGTTTTAGCTTTATGTGCTCTATTGATATAAAGCAACCTTTCAGTTGAGTTGGCACTCATTATACATTCAGCTGCCTGTCTGCTTTTTAGTCCAAATAGAGATCAGTTTCTATTATTACTATCTTAGAAACTGCATTTTTTTGACAAAACACCTACCTGGCTCACTGTGTGAATCACATGTAATTTGAATTAGGGTTCAAAGTTCTTTCACATCTGAATCTGTGTACTTAAATGAGAGAAATGCATTGGCACCAGAATATGATCTTCATGGTTGCTGTCAATTCTGAAAGCCATTGCATAATAGAGATTGATTATATTATTTCCAAATCTATGCTTAAAAGTGGAAATTATCCCAAACCCATAGACAACAAAACCAAACTAAATAAAAAACAAAAAAAAACAAAAAAAAAAAAAAAGAGAGAGAAGGAAGAAAAAAAAGATTTGTTTGGTAGAATGCAGTTTTATCTCTCAATTGCCTTTTATTTGTACCATGGTTCAGAAGAAATAAACTGTGCCTGAAAAATTCTGATACATTTTAAGTTAATGATGAGATAGAATGAAAAATGTTGGTGAGCAGTAATTGGGTGGCCCAGTACCATTGTATACCATTTTCAGATCTGTATTTTACAATTGGTAAAATTAATCCACCTTGTTTTTAAACTGTATTACTTGAGCTCTTTATGGCAAGGTGCCTTTTACATTTGGCATGGAAAAAGTGTAACAGACCATGTGAATCTGAGGCTAAGGAGAGCTATGTTCTTTCTTCTATGCTGTGCTGGCAACTACAAAATTCAGGGCAGATTTTGCCATTTTGCTAATAGATTTTATTGCAGCCATTCACTGCTTCATAGGACACCCACAGTTCTTTAATCTACCACATCATTATGTTAAACTACATCAATATTCATGTAAATGTGGATTCAATATATAGTATTTTGTTTCTGAAAGATCACTTATCAAGAAAGAATAGACAGCTTTACTTAACTTACTAAATCATTTAATGGAATATTTAATAGGATAAGCATTTAGAACTGCTTTCCTGTTTACACTATTACAAGGGAAGACTTACTGAGAGGTTGTGATTTGATTAGTTTCTTTTAATTGGTAACAGATTATGAAGACATACAGACTCCCAGACAAATTGACTGGCAGGTCCTTTCTTCAGACCCTGGGTAATATTAACTTTCTGCAAAGCATTAAAACTGTGGTTGGCAGTGAACTTTTTGGGGCTAACACTGCTGCCTGCCTTTGAAAGTGAGTCCAGGGTGATACCCAGCAAAGGAACAGTAGTAATTCACACTTTCATCAAAGGCTTATTTTATACAAATGCTATTCTAGCCCTGTGCAATTAGAGAGAATTAAAAGCATAATTCAGCTTTTCTTGACACACTTTGGCAAATACTCAGTAAGGTGTATTGGAGAAATTAGGCCATATATAGAGAGAGAACCCACACAAGATGTTTTTAGCAAAATTAGTGTGTTATTCTGTCTGGTTATTAGACATTCACTGAGCTATGGCAAAGCAGAGCTCTCTGCAAGTGTCATTTGACTCACAGCCCTGGAAAATCATATAGACCTAGACAACAGGAAAAGCAGTGTAAAAAGAAAGCGTAGTTAACTGAGTGGGGGGCAAGTGCAGCTTGATATTGCTGAAATTTAATGTTTTGAGGAATTGCAGTGGAAAATAAGGGAAAAAAAATAGAATTCAAGATTTTCATTTTCATGTAACATAAATTTTCTTGTTTCTGCAAAACATTTTGGAAGATGCCTGCCCACTACATTCTATTCTATTATGGAACTTTGTTAGAAAATATTAATAATCTCGTAAATCATTAGGAAAACTTTAGTTTTTAGTGTCTTTGAAGCTAGTGTTCATTATTCACAATGCCTGAAAAGGAAAAGCATTGTTAAATCTTAGTCCAGCACTTAACTCAGTGACTGACAGCTTTTCCTAAAAACATTTTTAGCTGTCTTAAGGGTATAGGACAAAAACAAAGTTTCTAAATGCCCTGAATCATCTGTGAAGTTTTCTGCCTCAGAGGATATTTTGGGCCTGAGTGAACTCAAAAATTTGCATCATAAAACTGTTCATATGGATATTTTTTAACTTGATCTGAAACTTCAGCAGTAGAGAGAATATGCCTTTTAACTGGACTATGAAGAGCTATTTTGTACTTACTGTGGGAGATACAAGCAAGCCCACACTGATTTTTTGACTGATAACATTTTGAACCTTTACAATTCTAACTGTGCACTCCTGTAGCACATTATTGCTGGTAGCTGGCCACAGGCTTTGTACTGAGCTGGCCAGGCTTGGGGACTGAGGCTTGCTGGATTTGCCTGTATAAACTTGCATTGCCCAACCTGCAGATTTGATTTTTCCTTGGTTTAGCTGAAATAAAAATTTTCTTCACCTGATCAGGTGGCTGTTGCTGGTCTGGTTCACCTTTGTTTTCTGGAGTTAAACCATGACAATGGTGCAATCATGGTTTTACAGAGGTTGTACTGACAAGTAATTCTTTTGTTCAGAATGAGCCATTTTCAGCATTTACACAATGATGTCGTGCAGAGACATTCCATCCTGGCACAATATCAGGGACCTTGAGAGGTGGAGAGGCAGGAGGCAGAGCAGAGGAGTTCAGGGTTGGGGTGAGAAGAAATGGGAACCAGAGATGGCTGCAAACAACTCACCAGGGGTCAGCAGAAGAAATGTCAACCTGCAGCTGGCCAAAGTTTCTCTTAGGAGAAGAGAATAAAAGAATTATGTAATATCTGCTAATTTACCATATTCTGTAAATTCAGATGTGACATGGAGTTACAGAGCAATGCAGAATGGGAAGAGGTGTAGCAAACTGCCCAAGTGAATCCCAGAGGGACAAAGAATAAATGATTGACACACATATCATCTTCCTGCCAGTGAAAACTCTGGACATCATGGCATCACTCCAGCACCAGATTCAGCCACCAACCTGGGATTCAGAGGAGAAATGGTAGGTTAATTCACCACCAAGAAAAGGGATGGAAACAAAAAAATGTTTGTAGAACAATTAAAGCTATTATTATTATTGTTGTTATTATTATTCTATTTTTTCATTATGTAAGTATTAATTTCTTTATTTTAATTTTCTCTTGCTATAATAATTTTATCTGAGCTCGCAGTGATTCTTGAGTAGACTCTTGAGATTTGAATTATGCTAACAATAAATTATCTGCTTTATATACAGGGCATGTTTCCTCTTTTCCCATAAACAAGTTTCTGAGCACAACAGTAGAAATAAAATATGCTAGGGTAATAAATAATGTTTAATAAATTACAGATGTTTGCCATTAGCAGATTATAACACATGAGAAAAAGAGAAACAATAATACATCAGAGGACACCACCAGCAAAGTCTTACTATGTAAGTATGTGAAACACTTTTAAATATCCTCCACTCCATCAATATTTACTAATGAACACTACTCACCAGTCTCTGACATCAGAAGTCCAACTTCAGACAGAAGCATATTGACTTCATTGTTATAAAGTAATTTGGATTTGTAATCAATAGTTGCATGTGTGTATTTGTCAGTGCTGCTTAACCCTGTCAGTGGTTGCTGCATAACTCTAACCATAGTCATAGGCTGCTGCATGAATGTCATTCCAGATATAAATATTGATAACAGATAGTAATAATTTTTCATGTCAAATGATAGTAGATTGAGAATGATTTGTCATGTGTTCATGCAAGTTTTAAGTGATATAGATATGTGTTTGTGCAAGGGATTTACTGGCTGTTGGAGAAGTGGAAGTGCTTGCAACAGTAATTATTTTTTGTTCTTTAGGATGTGACTAATGAAGCTTCTGTTAGTAGTCTGGCATATAAAATAAGACATATTACACAAGTCAGTGCCATTTTCTTCCTTTGAAGTGTTTGGATAAATATTTACCTATTCACTTCACTTATTTTATTGTGAGAAATAATAGAGATAGACATTTTTTATTGATAAGGTAGGTCTCTAATACTCTGAAAACCAGAAATGAAATTTTCGGATACTTTGTGTGCAGTAAATCCCACCAGTTTAGAAACTAAGAGAACATCACAATAAAAATTAAAAAAAAACCCTTGGCATCTATTCTTCTGGATTTTTTTGGTTCTTACTCTGCAACCTCATTATTTCCAGACAACACAAATAATTGGTTCACACTCTTTGGCAATTGCTTAGGCTTTCCATCAGGATGCATTTTGATCAAATCATGATATTATTACACTTACAGCCGCTGATTGAAGTGATTTTTGAGTGAGCTGAGAGCAGAGCTACCCAGCAAGGATAACTGTACTTGAGTATTTGATTTCTAAATCTGCCATTCTGCCATCAGCATCGTGCCTGTGGCTGCACTGAGTGACACAATCAGTGCTTGATTTCCCTCCAAAGTGGCATCAGACTTTTTCCATGCAGGTCAGTGGGTGAATGAAAGTTATTCAGAAACTTTTATTATTAGAAACTTTTTTTTTTTTTGTGAGAGCAAGTTCATTCTGTTAAACATTTGCAAAGAAATCAAAAAGTAAAATGCCTTAATTTGAATTTAATATCAAGAGAGCAGTTTGCTGACAAAAGGTCAAGGTCTGACTGTGACCTCACAATATTTTGACTATGATTTTGTAAAATAAAAATAAAGTTGTTTTGAAAGGATATATCTGCTTTACTGAATTACAGACTTAAGAGTGACACTTAGGGGGAAGAAAACTTTCAAAATAATACAGTATTATATTTCTGTCATCTGAAATTTTTCTATGTGAATGTTTGTTCTACAACACATAATATGTAGAAAGTCTGTGACAACTATACTCCTAATTTAGATGCTAAGTGAGTTGCCTAAAATTAAGTGAGGACAATCTGGAGCAAGCTATGTGGATTGCTATAACTGTACTGAAAGACAATTTAAAACTTTCATTTCTTTAACTTGAAACTAAGCCAGTAAGAGGAAGGATATGTTATCTTAGAGAGTTCTCTTCCTTGGATAGGATAGAAACCAGGAACAGTTTTTACTTTCATGATGATATACCCATTTTTGCAATAATTTGAAACTTGACATCACTATCCTTGCCAAATTTCTGTATGGATGGCTGTAGTCTCCTTTTATGTATTTGCCTCCATGTTCTGCTTGGCATCACACTCACCTTCTTGCTGTTACTTACACCACCATGCCATAGAATACTATTATCCTATTATAAGCAGATTTGAAATTGCTTTTGAATCTTCTCATCAGCTCTCTTTCTACTCAAGAATCAAGAGATAATGATAGGTTCCTTTGCAGGCAATAAAGCATTTTAATGAAACACTCTGAACAGATTGCTTATCCCACAAGAGTGTATCTGCCTGCTGTGTCTGTGCATGTGCATAAATAGAGGTAGTCAGCTGTAGTTATTTTACCTGGCTCTCGTACATCCTGGCTTTTTTTTTGCTTTTGTGGCACTTTTCTTAGCTTTATAGATGGATCACCTGCATCTTTCCTATATTTTTTGGAAACTTGACAATAACACAAACAGTGGTACTGGAGCTGTGACTTTGCCATTGTTCAATAAAGTAGAACCTGCTGGATTCAAATGTGTGCATCTTATAACCAATCCAAATGACAGCCAATGCTAATGCAGGGTTATATTTTCTCCTGTGCCTTGCCACAGATAATGCAGGTATTTCAGGTACACCTCCATGTTGAGACCTGAGTTTCCATACCTGTTTTCTGGAAGAATTAAAGTCTATTTGTTTTTGTCTAGCTTGAATAACCTGACACCATTTGCTCCAGTTTTCTTTTTTTTTTTTTTTCTTTTTTTAATCCAATAAAAAAAAAAGAATAATAAACTCCCTGGGTACTCTGGTGTTTGGGATTCACCACATCTTCAAGCTAATACAACTACAAGCTAATAACTAATATAACTTTGAGCTGTATTAAGTGGATGGTGGTTGGAATAGAAAGGTTAAAGGAGAGATTTTGAAGGAGCATTAGTATATTAATAAATTACAAAAAAAAAATAGGAAACTCTACTCCTTTTCTCTCTGACTCTTTTACCTGGTCACTCTGGGAACTCTAATGATATTTCTTAGCTGGAGCCTGTCCCCTAAGAGTTCTGCCTAAGGCAGCCTTGAGCTAGGAGACCTTAAGCACCTAAAAGTATGGAAAACATTTGGTGAAGAGTTCAGGAACCATAAGCACACCAGTGTTCAATAAGTGTGGATACATGAATCACAGGTCTGTATTTATTTCTTTCAAGTAAATTGTACTTTAACTTGTACAGTGAAGTGCTTTTCACAAGAAACACCGAAATGAATTTACAACCATCCAGTGAGAAAAATGAAGTGATGCAGAGAGACTCACAATAGCTCAGTGGAACTGGATCAGGCCCAATCCCTTACAAAATAACCAAGTTTATTCTTTCTATATGGTATCTATTTCTGGTTATTTCCTTGAGACACACTACTCCAAAAATGGCTTTCATTTTTTTATGACCTGTTCAAATTCTAAAAATAATACAACCTGGAGTGAGATAGCCAGATAAGTAATTAACACACTAAGCCAGTAAATCAAATTAAGAAGCCCCTGCCATAAGGAACTCAGAGTGTCAGGACACTTGCAGACCAGACACAACAGATGGTAACTGTCTCAATCCTTTAATTTCATTGTTCAGTGACACAATATTGAAGTAAATGTCTCTCACGCATCTCCCTACAGTTACAGATATCCCCAGTGTTTAAAGAAATTGCTCATTCAGTCCTTCATTCCTCTCTAACCCATTATTAGGGTATTTATTTCTGACAAAATGTTACTAAAACCCTCTCTGAACTTGTCTATGGCTACTTCAGTGCTCCAGCCCTTGCCTTGTACCTGCTGCTCTGCATGTCAGAGCTGTCTGCTCAGCCCAGCAGCAGGGAGCTGGGATCCTGATTCCATGGTATTGATGTTGCAGAATGCACCAGGTTTGTGTTCCCCAGGTAGAAACATTAGGGAACAATTCTTGGAGCAGAAAAATAAAATAGCCAGGAACCTTCCTGAAATGATTGTCAGCAGTGGGTCTGAGAGAATCAGAGACTGAGAAGGCAGCATACACATGACGGAGAGAATAAAAAAAAAAAGAAAAGGAAAGATTCTAAAATCAGAAACTCAGGACCAATAATTCATATACAGTGGACCAACAAAAAACCAAAGGAAATATTAAAGGGTCGAATCTGATGGGGCACCTTCTCCAATGTGTATTGATGAGTTGGTCCTAATTGACAGACTCTGAGAAGGTTATCAGGGAGAGTCTGCTACAGAGAAAAAAACACCAAAAAATCTCTAGAGTTTTTCAAATTAGTTGAAAAAAGAGTCAATATTAATTTTATAATACGAAAGATAATGGACCCAGCATGAGAAAACAATATTTTAGGCCTCATTATGTAAGATGAAGTTACTAAACTTTGTAAGGCTTTGTCCGACAAGAGACTTGGTATCATTATCTTGTTATAGCCAGTGTAAACAACTCTTATCTGATAATGTATAATAATCCTTTATTGTGAAAACAAAGACAGGATGTACTGAAAAAAAAATATTATATAAAAAGTTTAGAAGGCTTTCTCACATGGCTGAAAATCCATTATTAAAAAAACTAAAAAGAAAAAAAGAGAAAACAAATTAATTTTGTTTACTGGAAGAGTAAATATAGTGGTTAGAAATGGAAGGAGAATGTGTAAAAGCTCTGGAAGGAAATAAAATAGTCTCATTTATATAAACTGAAAAGTAAAGAGAGAAAGCAGGAAGAAAGAGTGAGATGAGAGTGAGAGAAGAAGGAAAGAAATGAAAGCAAAAAGGAAAAGAGAGAAAGAAAAAGAATGAGAAGAAAAGGAGACAAATAAAAAATAAAATTGAGTATAAGAGAAAGTGAGAAAGAGTTAAAAATAAACTTAATAGGAGGAAATAAGAGAAATAGAAAGAGAAAGAAGAATGCATGTATGACAAAGGAAAACAATGATTTTTAAAGTTGAGCAACAGTAATGGTTTATTGCTGGATAGAGATGACAGTGATCTTCAGTGTTGCACTTATCTTCTGTAAATATTTCTGTCCTGTATTTGGAAAGTAAGATGACACACTTATTAGACAAATGTGGTGCTTTCCAGATAAACCACATTTACAGGGAGTTAACATTTTGGAAACACAGGATTAAACCATTCATTGACACCAGCAGGGCTGTGGAAGATCTATTAGTGGCTGGGGTTAATTTGCACATATATTTTGCTACATCCAGAGGCATTTAGTTGGAGGAATTTACATTAGAAAGAATGTAAAAGTTAAGTCACATCTGGAAAAATGCAGACAATCAAACCATGACGCACAGGGTCACTCTAAACAAACATCACTGCTTTTGCACTTTGTTGCAATGAAGAAGCTTTGGTTAGCAAGATGGATAGCTCATTTTTGTGGTTTTTCTAAAGAAGACAGATCCCCTTTAGCCTGTATTTTGTGGCAAGAATTTTGTGTGGGTCCAATGCAACTGCTCATGGTAAGAGGGAAGGGAATTACAGTACATCCAAAGCAAATTTTAATTAAAATTTAGGTATTTTAGTATAAAATTTATTTCAATCGGTGACAAAAAGAGAAAAATGCTGAAAGTTTAGCAGCATTATTCGTAAAATTTGACTAGCCTGACTGGAAGACTAATTTATATTTGCAAAAGCTTAGTTATAATTTTTTACTTTAAATCTAAGCCTTGTTAGTATGGGAAACTGAGTTAATACTGCAGATCAGTATTTTTTGGACAGTTTTCCAGGACTGAAGGGTTCTCATTTCATTTTGGGCATTACAATTTATCAAGGCACCAGCCCTTGCAACTCCTTAGAGTGGATTTATGGCATTGTTGTCAAAACATTTGCAGAAGGATCACAGGAGAGCCCACGGAACGGTTTCAGAAGGATTTGCCAGAGCCCAGGGAGAAGCTGTCAGTGTGCTGCCACCTACAGAAGCAGGAGCTCCTGAGGAGCTTTCACAATGACCCAGAGTTGACCAAGAATTCAGCACTCCCATGAATTATCTGAAATGATATTTGATTTATAACAGCTCCCAGATGACAGGAGGTTGACACAGTGGCAGGAGGCAGAAGATGGAATAGCTGTACCCAGAGATGCAGCTTTCCTGGCAACATCCATCCCACAAAATGCTTTGTCAGCTCTAAATACAAAGCTACACACCTGGAAAGGTTGAGGGTGTCTGACATTACTCATCATTGTATCCTGATCTCTTCCAGGGGTTATCACAAAAGAAAATATTAAATCTCTGCAGAACAGATGACTGTTTCATAAAACCTGCCCTTTTCTGGACTTTATTTACAGGAGTGAAAAGAGAAGTATTTTCTTCCTGTATACTTTCTAGGAATACAGTTTCCCTATTTTCATGTTCAAAGTTTTTAAAGGCTTGAACACAAATTAAGAAAATAGAGGAAAATTATTTCAGTGGCTGAAGAAATCCCTTAATTGAAAGGTTCAAGTTTTTTCAGAAAGAGATACTTAATGTGATCATAACTTAATTAAAAGTGCCTGCATGCCTTCAAAGAAAGAAATACTGAACAGCCTTTAGCTCTTGTTATAAGCTAGAAAGGTATGAAACCCTCCACACTGTTAAAAATACAAAACAGAGAATACAAACCCTCCATACAGTTAAAAATACAAAACAGAACTCCTTGATTTATGGCCTACACAGTGTAACTTTGAGTGGTTAACTATAGATTAAATGTACCAAAACAAGAAAAATTCTCAAATTCTCTGTTGGACTGGATCTTTTTTAGTTGGTAGAATTTAATTAGATATCACTTATTTGATTCAGACAATGGATAATTAAATAAAACAGAGATACTCAAAGAGTGATACTTGAAATTACTGTCAGAAACTATTTAGGGGCTGTGTGCATGTGTTTGGTTTGTTTGTTCTTGGTTCAGTTTTGTTTGTTCTTGGTTCAGTTTGGATTGGCTTGATTTGGTTTGATTTCACAAGTCTGAAAGGCTCTCTGTGAATAAGGGCAAGGAACAGTCTACAATTTACAGTCAGTTACAGTAAATATAAGGGGAATTCTTTAGAAGTTCAATTTAGTAAATGAAACAAATCTTTCCAGCTGTGGGCACTGACAGTACTTGGTCACAGACATACTTCCATACGTATAATACATATTTGACATAGCAAGGGTAATTGATTTTAAACTTTTCTTGTTTGTATATTTATTCTAAATAGCAGTTGTTTGCATTTTCTCTGTTCCTACAAATCCTTTTCAGAAGAACATTAACATTACTGCAATAGGTTCTGAAACCTGTGGTCCTATTGTTCTTGCTCTCTGCATGACAATGTCTTGCACATTTATTTAAATGTGTTCTTTTCTCAGATACAGCAGAATAATTTTCAGAATCAAAAACATATTCTGCTCCCTTTTATGCAGTATTTCTGTAACCTGTTTATTCAATAATATTTTGATGCTAGCAAATAAAAGATCCAAATTTGATCATGAAAACACAGACCAAACTGACTCACTCTGCAAGTGAAACTTTATATGTCCAACTTTTTGAACTATTTCTTCTTAATTACTCTCTGTTTAGTTTTAGTTTTAGCACTCCCACTCTAGAAGACTGTTTAAGTTCTGCAGAAGTCTTTAAGAGTATGCTACCATCTTCTGGAAAGAGATGAAAATAGAGCTTTTAACTATTTAAGATGAAGCAAATTTGTGTTATTATCCGCACTTGCAGACTGAATACTTATACATTTCAAAGCCCCTGTGAGATTTTTCTAAACAGAGAAAATATTTCTGAAATTCAGAACATTTAATATTTAACCATAGGTGTTTAAGAAATTTCTCCTCAATGAGAGAGCTTTTTCTTTCTTTAACCTACACCTCAAATTATATAATTCTTGACATTTTAAGGCTCATTAACAGTTTGCTTGCACAGCATGAAATCTTGAGAGCTGAAGTCAACATTTCTGTAAAGGACTCTCATTTCATCAGCTGAAATTCAGAGTTCAGCTCTTTTTATACTGCCATTAGCATCAGCCTAGAAAGCAAAGTTCATGTCACATCCAAAGCTGCCCAGATTTCCAGTAAATGTATCCAAGCTTGTGGGTTGGCCTGTTACAGAGATAAGGCTGTTTATGAAGGTCAGTCCAGAGAGCTGAGGGACCAGATTTTAGTGAAGCAAGCCAAAAAGTAAAAAACTTTTTGGATTAAGTGAACCAAAGTAGTGGCTGCAACTGAAACCACATTATCTTCTGAAATTGAAACTTCTGCTTTATATTAGAAAAAAGACATATGGAGCACTGTAGCCTGGGTATTGGCACTTCCCATATTTAATATTCTATGTACTGAACATTTTACAAGACACTTTTCAGAATTTCTTTGCTAAGAAACAGCATTCATTCAAAAGGCTAAAAATCTCTGATCCAGAATTTAACCATTCTTTTAACTATGATTTTCTTGGTAAATGGTGCATGTCCCAGCAGTTCTAGATCTCATTGCTTTTATAAATGCAGTTCCCAAATTTTCCTTTTTTCTTTTCTGAGATATTTGCTGTAACAACATGTATCCAGGATTACAACAAGAGCTGTGGTATTGAAAGATCTGCACAGCAAACTTGGACAAGAAACTCTTCCATTTGAAACTACTGTGGGAACCTATTACCACACTCTAAGAGGTCTGATGAAGTTAGACTGGTTAGGTTACCTTAAGGGAAAACAAGATTTTAGAAAGACAGATACATGTGTAGACTTTCAAAAAAGAGATAAAAATGAAACACTGGGTGTCCATATTTCTCCTTTTAGTATTTCCTCATTTCCTGTTTGAACTGGCAAAGTGGGGCAGCTACAAAGGAAGAGAAAAAAGAATTTTTGTTAGTCTACACTCTTTAATTTGAGTGTTTTATATTTTCAAAGTCCAAAGAAACACGGAAAAAAAGAAAAGTGGCAGTGCTTTTTGCAGGATAGTTCTTAATATTTTTTCTGTCTTTGGTGTATGAGAAAATAAGTAAATATGGACAGCTATTCTCTTTCACCTGATATTTCATGGTGGGGTTTTTTTGCCTCTGTTTTTTGCATTGATTCACAAACAAAAGAGAAAATCAATATCCTTCCTTGACTCTTGCTGGGTGACTTTCACAAGGTAGTACAGAATATTGCAATGATAATAAGAATTCTATGAAGAAGGTTAAGTGGCTGAAAAATTACGAAAATTTGTGGAGTTTATTAATCAAAATTTCAGTATTTTCCTTTGAACATATGGGTGACAGGGTCGTACTTTAAAAAACATATTGCTTGTCATAGGACTAAAAAAAAATATTTTCAGAATAATATTTATGTAAGCATAATTCCAAATGCTATAGGGACTGAAACATAAACTACATGAAAATTTAGAATAAGTGGAAGATTGCTTATTTAATTCAAGTAAAATTCCAATTTTAAGCAGGTGCAGTATTTCCATTAGCTGAGCCAAGCAACTTAACAAGAAAAATAAATTCACCCAGGGTTTTTTTTTCCTTTTCCTGTTCTCAAAATCTTCAGTGTCATGTGTACTTATTCATTTCACTGCAATTGATTTAGCTATTTTAGAATGAATACTTTCATTTACAGTTATTCTGACTGTTTTAACAGTATAAACCATATGGCTGTCTATCTGTTCAGCAGAAAAGGTTTTATCCTGAAACACTAAAGGAGAATATATGCTCTAGAACAAAAATTTGGTGAGTTTTGATCATTATATCTTCGAGGTGACTTCTAAAACACAGACTCTAGAGCTGAAGCTCTGCTGCTTCATGTTTGGATTAACTGAACATGCAATGTTCATGAACAAACAAATGAAAATTCATTCTGGGAATCACTTGAGCACCAGCAGAAAAAGTATTCTCATTATAGCCCCAGATGTAGTGGCATTTGTCCAGGACACTTGGCTTAGCAAACCAAGTCTTGCAAAAACATCAAGGGACTTTTCAAGCTCACATCATGGGAACTGCTGCACAAACTAAGGTAAGATGGTTGCTTCTAGAACATGCTTATGCAAACATTCCTTCAGTATTAAGATTGATATGCCATTTATTAAAAAAAACCCTTATTGGTTTGGGGTTTTTTGGCATTACCATATATTTTTTACATTACCAGGTAAATAACACTGTTGGTTTGAATATCAGCTTACTGGGCTACTCATCTGTGCTTTCTTGCATTGTTAAAGTAACAGAGTCCTGGTTTTGATAAACCTCCATTTCCTGGTGTGTTTTTTCATCCAAAATAACATTATTCTTTACTTTTCTTTACAATGCATTTCAAATTTTACAATTAGGGCTTAGTTAGGAGGAATTAGATTTCAGAAAATGTAAACATTAAGATTCTACTTCTGAAAGAGTAAAAAAATCTCATTTATCTTTTCATCAACAGATAGGCACATTACCATCGTTAAAATTATTCATGTGTTAAAATTTGTATCAATTTAATGGTAATGAACTCTTTTAATGGTAGGCACAATAAGCATATTATGGACTTGGTTATGTTTTCTGGGTGTTAATAAAACAGGAATGTGTATATGTTTTTGCATTGTTCTTTGAAAATTATGTTAAATCTCAGTTTTTCCTGGTTCAGAAATAAGGGCAAAAGCAGTTTGAGAGAAACAAATTTAATGACTAAGACCAGCAAAAATGGAAAATTATTCTTTTCAAGTCATGACACAAGGAGAGGGAATAACTAGAAGTGCATTAGAAAGGATCCTGAAGTAAAAATAAATTTAAAAAAGAAGTTTCATTCTGTAAGGAAATATGACACCATCAAGTGTAAACGATGGCACCATCTCGGAATCTTTGCTGGTTTGAGTGGCTCTGAGATACATTACAAAGTCTCGTTTCTTAGCTTGGCTGTCCAACAAGGAGTCAGAGCTCTTCATTTCTCACTCTCAAGGTTGTTTATTGTATCTTATCTATAAAACTCTTTCTACTGTCCTGCCTAGGTCTGCTCAGCAGGACAGTCAGAAGCACTCTGCCTGCCCTGGGGCAGTGTTATCTTTTTATACAAAAAAACTACATGTACAATATTTATAATTACTTTCCAATACCCATCACCTGTGCTAGACAGGAGCTTCTACTCTAAACCAATCTAAAAGTGCCAACATCATAGCAGAAGATGGAGGCCAAGAAGAAGAATGAGAAAGGCTGGACACACTCTGATTCTTCCATCTTACCCCCTGAACCCCCATTCTAAAAACCCCAAAAAATCTCTTTTTCACTCTGTGATAAATTCAGTATCATTCTACTTAAACTTTCATAGCTTGTAATTCTTCACATAATGTTGGCAATTGTTTTTTCCAAGGGCTAAATCAACGGCACAGGGGTCTTGGGCTCTGTGCTAAGGTCTCTGAGCCCCCTGGGCAGGGGCTTGAGTCCCCCTGGACAGCCAGAAGAATTTCCTGGGCTCAGACAGTACCAGGTATGCAATATGGTCTTTCTTCCTAAGGAAATGCTAAAGTGACTAAATGTGCACATTATGGTGTCAAAATTCCAGGGGCATATTAACCCCAGACATCATCCAGCAGCACATGTGCGTGATCTGTGTCAGCATTCCCCCTGCTCTGGCAGAGCAGGCACCTCAGCCTGGATTGCTTCAGTACCAGCAGGGGACTGACTCATTCCAGTGCCTTGCACGTCAGGGCTGGGCTGGGAGCTTGGAGGCTGGGATGCTGTCCCTGCTTGGGGGTGTCAGATCAGCTGTGCCTCAGCTCGGAGGGTAAAACAGCAGCACAGCCCCTCTCTGCAGGAATGGTGCCAGGCTGGAGGGGTTCAGGTTTGCTGCTGGAGTACTGAGACCAAAAGGGCTCAGGAGCTCCTCAGTGAATGGGTCTGAAGGGAGTTAGACAGGGCTCTTCTATCTGAAGTGATGCAGTGAGGGGGGACAGAGAGAAAGAAAGACAAAAGCAAAGGCTGCTTCTCATTTGCTTTCAAATGTTTCAAATTTGCACCACTGAGCAACTTCTTACACAGGCCAATTTAAATAGGACAAGGGAGCAGGGTTTTAAACTAGATGAGAGATTTAGATTAGATGTTAGGAATTCCATAATCAGAGAATGGTCAGGCACTGGTAGCCCAGAGGAGGCTGAAGGTGCCCCATCCCTGGAAGTGTTCAAGGACAGGATGGATAGAGCTCTGAGCCACCCCACCTAGTGCAAAATGTCCCTGCTTGGGGCAGAGGGATGGAACCAGATGAACTTTTGAGGCCCCTTCCAGCCCCAACCACTCTGATGATTCTATTATAGTTGTGTATTAGCAAGTGGCTTTTTTTTTTAATTACATATTTAATACTCGAGAAGGAGTGCCCAAAACTGGGGTGTTCAGTAGTAAAAATTGCTAAAAATTTGTAAAATAAGTTTTGTATCTTTTAACCTTTTGTTAGCAGCAAATACTAATTGTATCTTCTAATCTTTGAAGCAGCACTAGAAAAACTCATAACTGTCAGAAAAATGTCCTTTTGGAATTTATATAAATATTCTAAATACAGTAAAGTGATTCCTTAAGACATCATTATTTCAGTTATAATTATAAAATGCAATATTTTGAAATATCACATTTTATGAAAAATCCTAAGACTTTCTCTTCTTTATTTAGAACAAGACTGAACTTCAGAACTACTAGGTCTTCACAGATTGCTCTAATAAGAATATGTGTGATAAAACTATTTTATACCTTTGCCATTAATGAAGCATTGTGACCATAAATGTTCAAAATATGTTAGATCTTGTTTAGGATGTATTTGGATACTTAATGGAGGGACAACATTTTAGTTAATAACTTGACAGAGTACAGGAAGAGGATTTACATATTAGGGGTACGGGTGTTCCCTGAAGAATGGGATAAAAATCTCATATGGCTATAAAAGCTTGTTCTTTATTGTCCACAAATACAATTTGTGTGGGGAAAATAGTGGGGAGTGTCCACTATGGGAGTTACTTGTGTTTGTGGGAAAACATCCTTCCAAATTAGAAATAACTGTGAAGTAATTTATTGTGAGTTGTTTTTCTTACAGTCTTCAGTAATTTTCATGAATACGCTGTAGGTAAAGTACAACATTATTCCATCAACTTTTTATAAAGCTGATTTTTTTTTACTAACTTTGACAGACAGTCACTGAAATTCAGCAACTCCAGATATGATCTGTTTAGTTTAAGCTAATCTTTAAGTGAACCATTTGAAATTGCTAACAGTACATGGAACAATCTTTTTCTATGGAACCATTCCACACATATAGTTTATGAGCATTGCTGGCCTCACTAGGCTCTGGCTTGCTCTACATTTCCTTGTATTTTGCATTCCCATGAATGAAAATGAACAATTATTTATTCTTGGCTCTCCCAAGAATGGAGTGAAGGAGTAACTTAACTTTTGCCCTGGGTGTCTCCACCTCCTCCAGTCAGAGCAGATGTCACAGGCATGTGCTAGCTTTCAGCCATCCTTATTATGTCTTAATCATGTTCTGAACTTACTCATTCCCAGGAGTCAACAAAGAGTAGTCAGGCAGTAGGAGTAGTTATGGGAAAGAAGAATAAATAGTGCAGATGTCAGGAATTAAATCTAGACCATATTTAAAATGTTTCTGGCCTCTCCTGGAGCCCAATTCTCAACTGTTCTCCTCAGAGCCCCAGTCCAATGGTTGAAGGGTTCTGGCATCAGCCCTGGATGCAGCTCTGAACCCACAGAAGGGTTTCTCAGCTTTGGGCTCTGCCCAGTTACCCCAGAGCAGCCTCACCTCACTGATGGGAGTGCAGGGATCTCAGTGACCCTAGTGACCACCACCTTGCTCTACAGTCCAGTCAGGATCTGGGTTTAGCAGAGGGAAGGAGAGAGGTGGGTAATCAGCATGCTGTCAAAATGTCTTGAGTTGGAACCAATCCACAGGAATCATTGAGTCCACTTCTGCCCCTGCTCAGGACAGTCCCAAGAACCACACTGTGTGCCTGAGAGCACTGACCAGACACTTCTTGAAACGTGCACTTGAATTCTGTCAGGCTTGGTGTTGTGCCCAGTTCCCTGGAGAGCCTCTTCCAGTGCCCAAACACAAACAGGGAGAAGAATCTCTTCCAAGTATCAAACCCAGACCCTCTGACAGCTTCAGACCATTTCCTCAGGACCTGCCACTGGTCACCAGAGAAGAGATCAGCCCCTGCCTCTTCTCTTCCACTCATGAGGAAGTTGCAAACCACGATGAAGTTTCCTCTCAGTCTCCTCTCCTCCAGGCTGAACAGACCAAGACACCTGAGCCGTTCCTCATACAGCTTCCCCTCAAAGCTCTTCACCATCTTTGTACCCCTCCTCTGGACCCCTGCTTTGAGCTTTGTGTCTTCTTTATGTTGTGGTCCCCAAAGGTGCACACAGGACTCAAGGTGAGGCCACAAAGGGGAAGTGACAATCACCTGTCTCTACTGCTTGGAGTGAAGAATGGCCAGAAGAATAGGAGGGAACAGCATAAAGAGGCGGAAAACCAAGAAGTGACTTGGGAAGCAGGGAGAGGAGGAATTCTGCCCTTCGGAGAAGCCATGCAGGAGAGCAGGGCTCCCATCACCTGCCCTAAACCTGGAGTGTGAATTCCATATGGCACACCACGATGCTGGTTTGCAGGATGGCCACCAGATGCCACCAGTGAACCAGGAATGAATTTGGTTTGGCTGGTTTTTTTGTTTATTTTTTTTTTTTTTTCTCTCTTTCTCTCCAGAGGCTGCCGGAGGGACCTGCTGGACTCCGGGAACCTTCGATGTGGTTCGTGAATAGGTTTTGGCTCCTTCTATGAAGGTGACAAGAGTATTAAATTGCAGACACTTGAAAATTCATAGCACAGATGTAAAAATAGCAGAGCCAAGGACCAAATCTGTGCCTTTAGTCGTAGCAAGTCTCTTCGAAGTATTTTAACCCTTAAGCGACTTTATTCTTCTGCTAAGGACTGGCTAAACAATACTGTCTGAGAAGTGAGCAAAGTCCATAGAATTATTTAGATTTTGACCCAGTGTTTGATTCAATTGTCTCTTCCTCCCCCTCACCTTTTCTTTTTTTTCTCCTTGCAAATACAGGGCAAAAATATTTTTCTTCTATTTTATTTTTTATCTACATATATAGCCTCATGATTGAGACTCAGTTAAGCCTAAATTTGATGAAGTTATTTTTATGCAAATATTTAATTAGAAAGTCTTCATAGGGAATTTTAACCCATTGTGAACTTTGTATTTACAGGAAGAATTACACAAAATCCATTTGGAAACGTCAGCAGGATTGACTTTGAAATTACAGCTTTTGTTCACTTCATTTCCAAATAGCTAAATAAAATACAAAACCAGCACAGTAATTGGTAACTGAAATTAATGTCCCATTTCCAAATCTATGAATAGCTCAGTTGTTATATTATTGTTTATTTTTGAATTTAATAATAGATATGCAGTTGTTTCTTTGACAGTAGAGCTGTTGTAATACATATATTGGACTATCAAACATGTTGATCATCAAAGAATACACAACATTCATAATCCAGAATCAAAGATATTTTGCTCTTGATCACTTCAGCTTGAAAAAACACTATCAATATAAATCAAATATAAGCTCTTTTTTACAGATGATAACACTGAAATAGTTTTAACACACTGGAATAATTTGCAACAGGCTCTGGATGTTATTTCCAGCTTAAGTAATATACTGATGTTAGCATTATCAGCTGTTGATACACAAATTCTGCTGCAGTATACAGCCCAGACAGCCACAATGCACAGAGTACCACCATATAACACCAGAATGATTCACCCCATGCAGAGCAACACCACACCTCTTCAGAAGGCTGCAAGCATCTGCCCTTCTTGTTCTTTATCCAACCTTTTATCCCCCCCATGTTCATGCCCTGCCCCTGTGTGCCCTCTGCTCCCTGTGGTGGTTGCTCAGTGCCCCTGGGCACTCCAGGGCTCAGTGCTGGCAGTGCTGCTCACAGCTGTGCCCACTGGGGATGAGGCTGGGCCAGCCCCACTCCCAGGTACACAAAATATGTGCCTAAAAACACCATTTAGGTTCTGCAAAATGCTACACAAAATGCCCAGAGCAGAACAGCAGCAATGTAAATGGTCTGGTCAGCACAACTGTGCCTCAGTCTCCCTAATTAAACAGAGAGATGCTTGATCCTTAATTAGATATTCACATTAGAGAGTCTCAGTGACCACTGGAACATGACTTCTGTCTTTTCCCTTCTCTTACAATGAAGCAGCAAGTGTCTCTCTAGAAGTGGGTTAAGTTTTAAGAGAAGCAGCTGGCCTTGGGACAAAACCACACAAAGTTCTTGTTGGTTGTTTTCCACTGAAGCTGTTTTCCAGCAGGATATTGGGTTCTCTTTAGAAGGACATTTTTTGGAAGGTGCCTGCTTTCTGCAGACAATTTAATCTTTTATTTTTGTTGGAAAAACAGAACACCTGACAGCTGAAAACCCTTTGGCTGAAAACAAAACAAAGCAGAGACTTGGAAATGCCCTGCAGTGCCTTACGTCATGCATCCAAGTCAGACTGCTGCCCTGTGCTGCACCCCAGCAGTCTGGACTGCAGGGTGGGGAGGCTCTGGGTTGGAAAAGCAGGAAAAGGGGCAATCCCTCATTTCTACAAACCCCAAAGGGAGGTTTTTAAGCCATTTTTTTTCAGGTTCCTACTGTGGTTTGTTATGAATAGCCTCAGATGTTTTCTTCTAGAGAATTTTGAATAGGAAAAGCATGTATTTTGTAACCTTTTCTGCTATTTTGTTTCAAGCTCCCCACCTGCACAGAACAACTCAGCTGACTAGAGCCAGGCTGGGATATCATCCTACATGTGGGGCAGGGTAAGATCTGGCAGGGGGAGCTGGGGTTGGACAAAGGTGGGCAGGGCTGTGGGGACAAGGACATGGCAAAGCCCAGCCAGGATGGCAGGTCAGCGAGCTCCAGATGAGCAGGGCAGGTGTCCAGAGATGGGCATGGCTGCAATGGTCAGCGGCTGGAGGGGCTCAGACTGCTCAGGGTGGGAGCTCTGGGCAGCAGATGCAGAAATGCATCTCTGCTGGGGGAGACAGGGACCAAGATCCCAGAGAGTGGATTAGGATCTTGGTGAAATGAAGGGTTGCAGGAGATGAGGGCAGGGCTTTGAACTGTTAAGACAAGCAGGAATGCAACTTCTGTAACAGGAAAGTAAAGTGACTCTTACCTGTGAGAACCACTGGGAAGCTTTTTTGTTCTCTGTTAGTCAGGCTCAAATGTATACTTTCCTTGCCAAGAATTTTGATTTTGGACTAACTGTGCTCATCACTTCCACAAGACTCTTCTCTTTTGTGTCTCTGATGTTCTGGATTTAATTTTAGCTCTAATTCTAATTTTTTCTCCCCTGCCTAAATCCCAATATTGTTCACCTGAAACCATCCACATGACTGTTATTAATAGATAAATAATTTCCCTCCCGTCCCCCTTCAGAGCTAGTTGGATTTATTCATTTGCAGCTAACAAATGCCATCTAGTGGTTTTTTTGGGTCTAATTGAGCATCTAGTAAAATACAGCAGCTTGGCTTTGTGTGAATAGGAATCATAAGCAGTTAATACAGAAAAGAGGACTCTGTGCTTAGGGCATTCTCAAGTCATCTCATAGTTTTTGTGGACTAAGATAAATAAATACAAATTGATCTGGTTGTGTTGATGTATGATGTTTCCTTACCTCTCATACCAGTTACATAACCACCAGTTCTAATCAAGTTAGTGCAGCCACGCTCCATTTTCTGAATAAAATTTGTATATACACAGGGGAACTTCTCCACACCCCTGTTTTTTCTCACTCCTGAAAACAAATATGTGATTCATGAAAGATATTTCCATTTAATTAAGCCAATGAGTCAGGTGTTCAATTAGTGCAAATTCATTACACAGAAAAAGATTTCCAAACCAGAGATTTGCATAAGCCATGAAGGGCTGTTAAAAGCATTGGAATCTAGAGATGACATCTACCTACAAAGTGGACTGTAGAGGTTACAAGGGTTTGTAAAATCATGCTCTGTACTGGGCAATAGTTATAGAGAGAAGTTAGCACTCCTCAGGATCATAATGTAGAAGATTTGAAAGCAGTACATTTCCACTTGAAAGCAGTACATTTTCACAATGCATGTTTTATAACTTGTAGGGTGCATTGCTGTAGGATTCTGACCACAAGTGCAAACGAGTTTAAAAATGAGCTCTGATAAATTCATCTGGCATAGATCCATCCTGGGATGTATGGGCATGGATGTGTACCATGCCTGGATGAACTGTCTAGCTCAGGATCTCCTGGGGTGCTGAAAGTAGGCAGGATCTCCAGAACAAAAAGTTAGCCTATTTGTCTCACTTTATGTGATTTTTGCCTGAGAAATAAGTTACTGATGATCATCTGGTAACAGGCTCTGGACTTTGCTTCAGCCCTGGATGTCAATTCTGACATTCTCATCTGGCTCAGAAACATTGTAAATATTGTCTGATTTAAGAGATTTCCTAAGTGAAGGGCCTATAATCCTTTACTGGAAGGTATCAGACATCCACAATTTTTATGCCTTACATGCACTGCATATATATATATATATATATATATATATATATATATATATACACTCATGAGTGTATATATATATATACACTCATTCATTAAAATTCTGACCTATTTCAAACTTCCCCTTTTTACTTTTTTTCTTTTTCCCTTTTCATGTCTTCATCAATCTCCTTTCTGGCTTGGCCAAACAGACAAAAATGCTCTCCATACTGAGATAAACATCTCATTTACCAAAGTGTGGTGTATGAGTAAGGTGGTAAAATAAAACAATTTTGCCTGTTCCTACTTTGTGTATTATAAACTACAGAGCAAAGATTATAAGTAAAATTACTCTGAGGTTTGCCCTTTGTGACCAGTTTAATTAATTACTTCTCACACAGCATGAAGAACATCTGCCAGGTGAAAGATGAAGATCCTGAGGTTGTTCACTGTAGTTCATCATGTGCTAACTCTAAAGAGAAACAGACTTAGAGCAGTCTCTTAGTCTCAGTTTATCCTAAAATACATACATAAAGAGGTTAATTTATAAACAAAAGTAAATTACTGAATGTGCAGTAATAGTGCAACCCTTTCACCTGTGATTTCAGTGAGGATGAAGAGTCACTCTGCAGGATCATAACAGGTCATGTCTTTTCACAGACTGGAAAAAGCCACCAAACCCTGAACAGGTAGGAGCCATCAGGATATTGTGGCACCAAAACTATTGATGGTGAATTCAGAGGTCATCCTGCTTCTGTGGGGGTGACACTTGTGGCCTCTGACCGGGAAGTAAGAAATGTCTTGATGATGTTTTGGATTTCACTGAGCCACCACTTATGCAGGGGGCCAGCCCAAGGGGGATCAGTGGTGGCACCAGTGCCCTGGCAGCTCGCCCTTGCTTTGGGGGAAACCACAGCCAAATCAACTTTTCACTGCACACTCTGTGCTCACTGTTGAATTGCTTGCATTGAAGCAACTTAAGATTCAAAAAACACTTCTGTTAAGTAATTTATAGAAGAATCAAAATGCTTTTAGGTTACATGCATTTTTTTTCTATATAAAAGCCATAGGTGAGAACATTCCAGCTTAGACGTGCAAAGGCCAGATGTGATCTCTCCTATATCACAGAATATATCATGACAGCTCTCTATTCAGACCTTTTCCTCTGACTGAATAGAGAGTCAGAGGAAAAGGACTTTCCTTTGTCCCTTCTCAAAGAACATGGGTGAAGGAAGGGATAGAACTCAGCTGTCAAGTTCTGCCAAACCCCAGAATGCAGCAAACTGTCTCACCTATTCTGACTCTTCTTAAATACATTTACCACCTCTTCTAAGGTAAGTTTAATGCAGTATGTGCTTCCCTGCTTGGCAGAGGATTTTGCTGCTTAGTAAGTTAAAGACCATAACTGGAAGAATAAGAGGTGGTTAAAACTCCTTCTTGCTTGGGGTGGTTTGAAAATTTAATGTCCTGCCTCCTGGCAAGGTTCATGACTGTGATGATGGGGGGTTCATATTTTACTCCTGCTCATAGGGCTGGCCCATCCAGCTCAGCACTGTCCTTTCTGCAGCTGCAATTGCTCTCTAGCCCCTATCCCACTTTCACAGTGCCCTTGAGCCACTGTTGATTCCCCTGGGCAATCCACCTGACCCTGCTGTAGGACAGCAGTGATTCACCAGGGGAAAATAAAAATTAGCAAAAAATCCTTTTATGTAGTTTTCTTGGTTTGCCTATTGATTATTACCTCTTACTTTATTCATGTGATTTCTCAGGAATGCGAATTATCTATAAAGAGTCTTGTCTTTAAAAGAAAGAGTGATTGATGCAATTCTAAATTAAATACACTAAATAGTTCATGAGGTTAAAAGGATAACATAATAAACACATTTCCCAAACTCACACTTTCTCAACTGTTTACATTCATATCCATAAAAGAAACAAAATCTGATTAATGGAACTACCCTGGTAGTTTTCATATTAACTGATCAAATCCCCCTTTCTAGACATGTATGTCATAACATAAGTTACATGTATATTTTACAAAGTTGTCATGATTTTTATGGTGGAATTAGGGTCACTAATGAGTTTCAGTTCCATTTGACCTGCATAAGTGCAGAAAAAGCCTTTTACAATACTTTCTCTATATTTATCCACATCTTCAGTGTGTTTAAACAAGTAGTTGAAATAACACCCACAGTGAAATAAAAAACCCAGCAGGGGCAAAAATGTATCAGATTAGCAGGTTACATTTATGCTAACTGATTTTCCATACATTCAGATGTATATACATATTCTAAGTCAAATAAGATATTTCAGGAATCTTGAAAAATTAATCAGCTTTCAGAATTTGGTTCTCAGAGGATAAATGGAGAGTTAAAAGTCTAGCCACATTTGCTGATTTCATTTATGCTGTCATAGTGTACTGTAACTATTGCAATAAGTTATGATGAACCAATGCATCTCCTGAAAAGAATGAAAATAATATGATTCTCAGAATTATGTATAAGACACACTTTTGGAATGGGAAGATATGAAAGAACTGTGGATCACAATAAAAAAAAACTAAAGAGTGTGAATTTTAAATATTTCTGTGATTTGAATATGAAAAATGGTATGAAGTGGGAGTTTCTAG
The DNA here is from genome assembly GCF_022539315.1 of Serinus canaria. Taxonomy (NCBI): domain Eukaryota; kingdom Metazoa; phylum Chordata; class Aves; order Passeriformes; family Fringillidae; genus Serinus; species Serinus canaria. The sequence continues at coordinate 10,080,832 of NC_066314.1, forward strand.
GAATGAGAGTCTTAAGGGATAGTTCCTATTAAATTAAATAATATCTGCCTCATTTCTTAGAGCAGGGATGAAACTGTGAAGGTTCCATAGGTAGGAGGAGATTACCAATATTTTAAAAGCCTTGTAATGTGTTTATTTCTGTTCTGGTACAATGCCAGCATTAAAAAAGATGTCTGGCTGTAGAAAAGGTTATTTAAAAGATAGCAGATACCTTTTGTGCCTCTGCAAGGTCATGATTTGGTATGATGATGATTTTAGATACCAGTCCCCAAATTTCATGCAAAGATAGGAAACATGTGAGGTATAGCATTTGGTGTCCAAGCCTATGCTTAGGAAAAGACTCCACAACACTCCATAATTGGTTTAGATACTGACATGGAATAGGGAAATGAAATAAAACACCAGTCTGTTCACCACAGACAATACAAAAATGTTAAAGAGCTACTGTGAAAGAGGTGATTAAACAGTCAGAAAGCCTGTACAGCCATGTAAGACTGGCAATTAATCCCACAAGTTCAGATAACAGATGTTTTAGAAGGTTTGAAGTTGAAAAATAAAGGAAATGAGATAGAAAGCACAATGACATTTAATTATTTTAACAGAGCTCTTTTTAAACTGAGTTGTAAAATTGTTGACAGTGTGACAATGCATTTGCTAAGCATGATCAGGATGATGCAGACCTTACCTTTTCTCTAAAAATACACAAACTCTTACAACTGAGCTAAAAATATTTTTTTTAAAATTTACTTTTTAGTAATATTTGTATTAGTTCTACAAATGTAATCTAAAACCAGGGAGGTGTATAACACCCCTGAGAGAGTTTGAAAGTGGATGCACATGTTACCTTTTGAGGATACAAGGTGGCTAAGCATAATTTGTGAAAATGGTAATTAGTACAGACTTCTCTTATTCTCAATGACAATTTGATATGTGCTGGAGCACAGTCAGGTACACAGACACACAGCAGTACTTTGGGATCTCTGCCTAAGTGCAGAATATGGGGTGTTGTCTCAGTGCTGTCACATCTAAGGTTTGCAAAGTCGTATAATTCAGGATCCTGCCTGGCAGCTCTGCCATGGCTCTGTGTCAGCTGTAAATTACTGCAGTGGGATGGCCTCCAAACCACTCTTATGTCTCTCAGATGAGCATCAAGACTGCTTTCTTCCTATCTTCAGCAAGCAGATGAAAATTAGCATTCTCTTTCCTTAAGCATTTTTTTTCTTTCTTTCTTTCTTTTCGTTCTTTTCTTCTTTCTTTTCTTTTCTTTTCTTTTCTTTTCTTTTCTTTTCTTTTATGTTCTTGCTTTTCTTTTCTTTCTGTTCTTTTCTTTCTTTTCTTTCTTTTCTTTTCTTTTCTTTTCTTTTCTTTTCTTTTCTTTTCTTTTCTTTTCTTTTCTTTTCTTAAAACTTGTCAGAGGCATTGACTGTAATCTCTTGCTGGGTCACTGTGATGAGATTATATATATGGCTGAGAGTGAATCTTTAACAAATAAATCTATAAAACACAGCTGTGACTGATTGACAAAATAAATCTTGATCAAAATTTGAATGAAGGTATTAAACAAGACTAGAAAACTTACAGTGAACAACAACCTAGTTACTGCATAAAGGCAAATAAGGCAAATTCCTCTGGAAAGTGGAGTACATGATCATGAATCACCTTGCCTCTGAGTAATGACAATAAACTATTTTCCTAAAGAAAATCCTTCAGTATAAAAGAAACTGTAACCCATAGGGATTGAGAAACCTGCAGAGTTAGAGATTCTACCATTGGGTTTAACCTAAATTCCTGCTCACTGAAGCAATTTAGACAGCATTAAAATCTGTGCTCAAGAAAAAAATGCCTTGCCTCTCTCAGGACTCCTTGAAACTTCCACTGACACCTTTCAATTCCTCTCAAGCTCTGTTCTTCAGAAGAATTTAAGGGTGCTTTTATACCAAGGACACATGGAGGCAGAAATTAAATAAATAATACCCTAGATATTAGACTTTATGTTTTGTCAATGTATATTTATCATTTTGCAAAGAACTGGAGTGTTATCAATCAACTTTATTGGGGTCATAAAAGCCCTGATCAAAGAAGTGATTTGTCCCTGGCTGTCCAGCTGCAGAAACATAATCCAGGAGTCCTAAATATTGATGCCAAGTACATCCAATCTTACATGTCTTTTATACCAGCTTTAAAAGTCTTCTGGCAGAAGATGAAAGGTGCTGTGAAAATATTAAACTATACAATAAAAGTCACCTTTTTCTAGTACATATACAATAGTCTAGGATGGAGGTCCCAGCCTGACAGATGTTCCATACTATGGGAGCTGTCCTCAATACTGCCTTGATTGTTTTCTAAAACAAATAGAGTATTTATTACATTGTCATGCCTTTAAACTCCTGTAACTCAGAATTAAAAGTGCTGCAGTCTCAAGAAAAATCATGAGATGTGAGAGGTTTATGAAAGCTTGTGAATGCTACATTATGTTTGAGCTCTGTCATATTCATTTAAACATGGTGTGAAGCTGATGTGTTGCTATAAATACACACAAAGGGGAGGTTTTTAAAGCATGAATTTCTGCAGATGTACATTTTACTAGAGTTGAGTGAGATCTTGGTTCATGTCTAGAGACAAGCTCTTCACTCAGACCAGGGCTTCTCAATCAGATTTCAATTGCTGTTTTCAATGTGTGTGTGAGTTCCTGTGTCCTGCAGAGGGTTTTGGACAATCTGAGAGCATCTCATCTGAGTGCTCCTGTCTCAGCACTGCAGCTCCATCCTCACCAAATCTCCACTGCTTGATAAAATCCTGATACTCTTTTTTTTATTAATTAATCTCATCAAAACGATTTCTCTCTGACTTGTTCAAAGTATGTTGCTCCAAGATCTACAAGAGTGCACAGCACATACATTTTTGGCTGCAGAAGTGACCATTTTAGGAGACTTTTTTTTGTCTGCTCATCTGTGCCTGTGATTTATCACAGCCCTCAGTCACAAATTCACTGAAATAAACAGACTTCAGTAGAAAATCCTCCAAACTAAAACACCAGAGACCAAAGTAATTTCTTATCTCAGTTCACACATAAAAGGGGCAGGGAACTGCAGCCCAAGGTAGCAGCCAGTGGTTGAGAATAGGCTGCAATATTGAAAAAAACCTATAACATGGAGACAAATTATATACAAAATTGTACTATTAAAAGAAATAATTAATTTGAAATACATGGCTGAGAAAAATTTACCACAAGACAGGAATCCACAGGAAATGTGCTAATTTACTACTCCAGCATTTTGGGCCTAGCATAAATTTCTTTCTTATGAAAATTTATACAGCACCAGGCCACAGGATGAACTTTTGTTTTGTTTCTCAGTAGATTGGTCTGAAGGTTTTCCTTAGAGAAAAAAAAGAAAATAGCAGCAAACTCACCCAAGACTTAATTTATCAGGAAGAGTCCAACAAAATGGACTCTTAAAAAACAATTTAAAGAGAGCAGGTCTGAGGTTGCAGTTGTGTATAGCCCAGCTGCTAGCATTACCAGAGGTCAAACTTAGTTTGTTTTCAGCATGTTTCTTTGCACAGATATTAGTCTTTGTCTTTAATTTTGGCTAGGTCTCTATTTTCCTAGCTCAGGTTAATCTAACACACCATCTGTCTTACTGTTTCTTCAAAAAACCTCAACAACCAACATGTACAAGTCATGGTATTTGAAATACTTTTCTTTGGGTCAGTTTGTTAAATTGCCTCAGATTAAATAAACAAAATCACGGTCTGCTGTGTTTTCAAAACTGTAAATTTATTTATATAGAATATCTGTTATTTTGGGGTAAAAACAGCAAGTCATATATTTAACCCCTGTAAGAAATTACAGATCTACAGAAGTGACACTGGTTTCTGCTCTCTGAGGGCCTGCACAGAAGGGTGGTTACATAGTCCAGACAGATTTAGATATTTCTCTTACTAAAGGCCACAGTTTTCAGATGATCAGAGTGGGAAACAGGGTGTTTTTATGAACACACATAACATGGGCTATAATGTCATATAACATTACAATGGGGTGTTATTTATTCACAATAAATGAATTTATTATGGGGTTTTTTTGGCTTTCTTGAAGTGAATTATCTTATTTCTGCTGGTAATTTTCAGATGATCTTGTATCCAGCCCTTCAGATGCTTAAGATCAGACCTCAGGCTAGGCTCAGAAAGAAAAGTGGAGTTAGGGCACAGTGTAAATAACCCATTTTGTAGGACCCAAGGTGAAAGTCTGCTGTGCCTGTGGCCAGAGCTCATCATCTGTGTTACACAGCTCTCCAGCTCATCCTATTTATTATGTGAGAGAAGGATTTGCCACAACACAGTCCACAAGTGGTGCCCATGGTGCCCAAACCAGACAACACTGAATGCTGCAGAGGGCCATATCTGACACTTTCTCCAGCTTAGGTGCTCCTGTGTTAGGAAGATTCAGAGTTTGAAATAGATTAATGTGGTTTTATGACACTTTTTTTTAATATTAAAAAAAAAAAAATCTCTTTTTTTTTTTTTTCACTTGCCCAGCAGTGGTTAAGCCAGAGCTTTAGGATACTGTCCCTTCTCATGTCTCACTGCAACATATCCCTGTGGGTATTTCTCATGTAAGAATTAGAGTAGATAAAAATGTACACTGACTCTTCTGCTTGCCAAAGCTGAACTGCTATACATCCAGGAATGAAAAATTCACTGGCTGAGAGACAGTGCCTGGTGTTGACTGGACTTCTGGCCAGTTCTTGTCTCTCTTTATAGCTCTGATTTATTAAGTTGGGGAAAGGGACAATAAACTACCTCTATAATAGGAAAGGTTCCTTTAAAAGCTGGAAACTGACCTCAGCTCATGTAGTTAAGGATATGGGTTTAAATTTTTGTGCACAAATCTTGCATCTCCTTCCTGCTGCAGAATTTATAGGGATGCAGTCAAGCTCTGCTCTGCATGTAACTCCTTCTACTGTCACTGGTCATCTTCTTGCTGGCATCTAAAACTGGATTGGGGCCTGGTAAAATACAGGGTTTCCTGATAGAAGTTTCTCAATCTCTTTTTAGAAAGTACTATAAAAAGAGAGGAAAATCCTGAATGCTTCAATTTTTTACAACCAAATTAGAATGGTGCAAATTAGCATCATGTTTTTTCCTAAGTATTGAATTTACCAAATCTTTAAAGAAAAAATGTTTAGGAGAATATATACATATAATTTTATTACAAGCCACATAAAAAAAATCAACAGAAGTTGGTCCAAATGTTTAAAGCATCAACTCTTTAATAACTTTGGTTATGCTTTAATACCATTTTCTGGTTAGGAGAGAATAAAAAGTCCCCATAAATCCCATATGTGGAATTTTATTTTTTTTTAATTACACTATAAAATTCAGTCCCATAAGACTTTTTCATATTTAAAATTAAATCAGTATTTTATTTAGTTTCAAAAGATTAGAAAAATAAAACATTTCTAAATAGAGTAACTTCATGAAACAATAGAATTTTATTTAATAGACCATTTTCTATTAAAAAAACTATCAAATGCTTTTGCAGTCTTTGATAACAAATTCAGAACTAAGTCCTGCTCTTATTCAAAGATAAGATGGTGTTGTGTTAGTATCTCTGTTTGAAAGGACTGATGGTGTTACAAACACTACAAATGTAACCATGCAGTACTTCAGGATGTTTCCTTCTCACAGCTGAGTTTGTCTTAAGGTATGCAGACTTTGTATTTCTGTTAAAATAGTGTGCTAAGATTGAAGAAAATTAAAATAATTTTATATTAAACAAAATTAAATGTTTATATTAAATAAAATTAAAATTAAATAAAAATAAAATTAAATAAAATCAGTAATTTTGTTGCTATGTGTTTCATGACCAAGGTCCTGCTTATGTCCCTGTCCTTCTTTCTGTGTGGATATAAAATGCTGGGAGATCTACCAGGAGCCTAAGGCAGATCTTAATTGACCCTTTATTTTAAAGTAAATGTTCAATACAAGACACTTTCTTTTCTTCTCTTCATTGAGCTTTTTCAATAACTAGACAGATATTAGAAAGTTGCAGTACTTTCAAGAGAAATTGCTACTGAAATCAAATTGCAAAACAGAGTTTAGTTCAACAGAGAGCAGAAAAGAACATCAGATGCAGGTTTAATAACAATTATTCATGTGTATAGAATTACATTCCAAGTATAATTGGAAATTTTTTTCCTAAAAAAATCCCTACCAAATTCATACAGAAGAAATTATTTTACCAAAAACTTGGTTCAATTACTCATTCTGTCTGTGGTCCAACAATTCATACATGAATTGTTAATCATTCCTAAAAACCTACAAGTACTACAGGCAAGCCACCAGTTTTCAGATAGAAGAAGCAGAAATCTGGTTTTACTGCCCTTCAGCAGAACAGTACACAAAGTTTCAATAATGAAGGCAATTCAGGAATTATAAAGATTTTGGTTTAGAGGCCTATTGCCTTTCCCAGAATCACCAAACAATTTCACTGCCATATGATTTGCAAAAGCAGGTCTATAAGTGTCTCCTGTGAGAGGAGAGAATTAATAAAATGGACATTTTACACTTAATAAAATGGACATTTTCCAAGGTTTTCCAAGATGTTGCAGGTGACAAAGGAATCAAACATGATTGTGTTGAATCTTATATTAAGCCAGTAGCAATAAACCAATACAAACTAACAGTGATTTTTCCTATGACTGCATTAAAATTATGTTTTAATTCCCAAGTGTCTGGATAAAATGACATAATTTTTACCATTCAATCACCAGTAAATTATCTAAGCAGGTGGAAATACTTTAATCTCTTCTTATTGTGTTTGTCTCGTGCTGGGTACAACATATGCTGAAATCAAAGGTTCAACAGTCAGGCCAAAATTTTGGTATTTAAAGAAAAAAAACATAAAGGAGTCAAAGGCCATTCATGAAGAGCTTTGCTTCCCAAGAGCCCCAAAACTCAGAGCATCCTCCTGCAGTCTTCATTAAAGAAATATTAATGTGTATTTGAGTCACAAGTTATTTTAAACTTTTTTCCAGCTGAAGAATCATTTACCTCTTCCAATCACACAGCAGCAGCACCAGCATAAAAGAATGTCAGAAAATAAGTAAACCAAGAAACATTATGAATCTCTACCCAGAACTAGCAATTCTAACCCACTACCCAAACTGGTGCTCTCCTTTGCATCACAGAAGAAGAGGAAACAAAAAAGCCCAGTAGATTGGATTCTTTGTCTGTGATTCCTTTTAAAGCAGGTTGAGGTGAGCTGAAATGACAGCCTGTCCCCAAGAAGAGGGTACCACTGCTCCCTCTGCTCTAAACCCCTGCTGAGAGAACTGCTGCCCAAGATGTGCCACACAATGGCCAAAGCAGGTAAGCACCTGAGTCTGCAACAGGCACACCTGAGTCTGCCTCCCAGGAGTGGAAATCCATCCTCGCCCTAAAGAAAGCACACAGTGTCTGTGGGTGACACCCTGCTTATACACCTTGAGTTAATGATTTCTTGATGAATCCAGAAAAAAGAGTTAGGAAGTGTGAGCTTCTCTAATTCACAGACTGGGATAGATGTGTCAGGGAAGTTTTCAACAAAAGATTTTTTTACAAGGAAATGCAAGCTTGTAGAAATCTAACAGGTTAGAATTTAGAAATTTGGTTACTCTTTTTTTTTGTTTGTTTCTTTTTTTTTTTTTTTCCAAAATAATTTGCTAAAAATATCTTTCTGATATAAAGAGAAAAGTTGTAATGGAAAAGAAATATAGAGAAAGTGGATCCAGTTGAGCCAAGCTCTCATATATAGAGGCATTTTATCCTGTGCCTTGCACAGCCCATACTGGTTTAGCTCTTGAATCCTTCTCTTGTTCTTTCTCTGGACCAGTGAATAAGCAATTATTCTCACACATGATCTTTTTCAGGAGACAGCTCTGATGTACACTGTTAACTTAGTCTGGGGTAGCTTTACTGTTCACTCTGTACAAGAACAGTTATGGAACAATCTGTTTTATATACAAAGGATTTGCTCTTTGCCACTTTCTGTGGTTCATTTTCATCAGCTAAAGTGATAGATTAATGATGTATCAACACTCCCTCTGCAGGGACCTGGCTGTGGGTTTCCTCTGTCCTGAGCCAGTGCTCTAGACAACAGACACTTCTGATCCTGTCAAGGGGGGCAGAGGGGGAGTAGTCACAGAGAACAAAAGAAATTGGTCAGTTTCTGCTTTGAAGTAAAAGAAGGAAAGCATTAAAACCCCTGAAAATTCCTAAAGAATAATGAAAAAATTTGATGTATTATTTGTTCAGGAAGTTAGCTATGCAATGAATTGCATACATGAAATGTGAGTGAACTCTTTTTTCTTTATTAATATCTTACTGTACTTGAACACGATATTATTCCAAGAAGGGATTTTTAGTCCAGTCTTTACATTTATTGTAAAGGTAGGATGATTTCATTGCACTGAGTACTTCTTTATTTAAGACATCAGAAACCACCATTTATTGTCTCTAATTTCACATGACATAAGAATATCTTATATTTCAATATCTTATATTTCACCATAGCCAGGATTTTTTTGCTATCCAGCAATGATTTCACACAGAGCAAGTCCTGCTGCAGGCTCTTGGCTTCTCAGTGCAGCCTGAAGAAGATACCAAGAATTCAGATGAGCTCAGCTGTCATGAGTTTCCATCTTTTTGCTCAAGTTTAAACTATGTCTCTTCTTTTATAATATTCATAAGATTTAAAGAAAACCTATGATATATTTTGCTATGACATTTAAGATTAAAGTTGTTCATAATATTTAATTTTTTAATCTGTTTCATATACTCAGTCTGCACAAGATCTAATGCAAGTATTTTTTTCTTTACCCCTCTCTTCCCTTATTCCAACTGCTGTAGTAATGTCACCTCTAAACCAGGATAACTCAAGGAAAGAATCTTTCTTAAAAACAACACTAAATAATTTAGGGTTTGGATATGTATGGGGATATTCCTCCAGGCACTTTCTACAAGTGGACTGTTAAATTTGTCACAAGCTGGCACTTGTGTTAGTGATCATTTCCTACAGGTAGATAAGGCCAGATTTGTTTCATGTCAGTTTTATGCAGAAACCAGAGCTGGCTTTTGCTCGAGTCCTTGTGCCCATCCCTCAGAGGTGGAAGGACCTCTGTGCCTCTCAGAGCAGGCCTGCTCTGTCCCATGGGCACTGCTCTCATCCAGAACTTCCCAGGAGCAGGGGACAGACAAACTCTGTCCTCGGGATGCATCTGAGCCCTCCCACCCTCCTGAAGGGACAGTGCTCATCACTGTGACACTGCACTCCCAGAGCCACACCATCCTTGCAGGTCACTTCTGCAGCTCTACCCCTCACAGGTGAAGTGTGATCTCAAAACCTTTTTCTGTGGATTTTTTTACTGAGCACATCTTTATTTTTTAACTTTTGCTGTAAGCCATCAGTCTGTGGTAGCTTTCATATTTATGTCCATGCAAGATCACCAGTTGAGCTCCCATCCTCATGCAGATATAGAAGATATTGCACTGACTGTGTTGTTGCATTTTCTCTAAATCTTTGAGCTTCATAATCTTTCTGATGTGAGCAGAGTTTGTGTAATATAAGCCATATTTCTATCAAATGTGTATTACTTAAGGTAGGAGGCAAAGGAGTGTTTTTGTCTAGTCTAAACTCCTGCATAATATGGGTTGTATAATTTCAACCCATAATTTTGTCAGTGTTTTAAGCCATATCCTTTCAGGAGAATAATAGAAGGTTCTTTGTCTTAAGACTGCCAGGAAATGTAGACAGTTCCTAACCCCCAGAACTGCCAAGGAAATGTGTGTACATTAAATCTTCTCTATTTTAGTATTGGCTAGTGCTTGCCTAAGAATAAAATATACAAGGCATAATTAAAGCCTGCTGGATTTCTTCTACTGCCCATGTCCTCAATAAAACAAAATAATCAAAGCTGTGGCACATTCAAAAAAGACTTGGTTTGTCCTAGAAAAAAAAAAAAACTAAAAAAGCTGGTAATTTTCTTCAGGAAGCTAAAGATTTAAAAAAATATACTGTACCTCAGCAGTAAATCTGTTTAATAAACAGCCTCTCACCAGAATAAACTCTGTTTAAAATTGTTACTATTTTTATTTTATTATGTATGAGGAATTACATGGAAAAGCTAAGAATAGATTGGAGACAAAAGCCTGAGCTGGTAGGAATGCTTTGTTTGAAAAGTTTAATGGCCTGGTTTGCTAGGCTTTTCTTGCAGAATTCAGAAATCTCAGTAGCTAGTTTCCTTATATTTGTTTTCTCCTGTTTATTTCTTTCTGTGTATCACTAAATTTGAACTCCCCCCACTACATTACACTGTATTTCCTCAGTGATTTGAAGCCTGGGGACTGGAGCTGAATGAATAATATTTGACAGACTAAAAGCGTGGCATATTCCAACCCCAAATTCTCAATCATGTACAAAGAAAGTGAGGGCCATGCTAATAAATTTCATTAGGTGCAGGCTTCTTGGTCTGGGCAGTGGCATTTGCCTTTCACAAACCTGTAGAGTCACAAGGGGCAAATCAGCATTTGTCTCTCATCCCTAGCACACTTCTGCTGCTGCTGCCTCTTTTAAGGAGGAGTCTCCAGCCACAGCCACTTTGTATTTTTGAAGGCATGCCTGCAGTGGTGCATACCCTAGCCTGGAGCTAAGAGGCAGCACAAAGACCAGTGATATTTATTTTGCAGAAGGTGACTGGAACAGTGTCTGAAGCATGCATGAAGTGCAGGAAGAGCCCTAAATCCTCGTGCAAATGTCTATACACAAAATGAGGACTGCTACTTCTGGTCCTGGCAAAGGGCATCTTTCAGATATCCCATGTATAACAGAGGCTTCAGGACAGCTGGTTGACTAGTGGGCTGCAAAATACATCAGCATAGAGCTGGAGCTACTCTAAAAAGTGCTGAAAATGTTTTACAAGCCAAACCCAGTCATTTTTATATGAGTTTTCCTTTAAAAAAGTAAATTAGAAGAAAACTAAATCCAAACAAAAACTGGACAGACACGAACAAGAAGGATCAGCATAGCTAAAACCTCTCCAAACTCCTGTAAAAATAAACTTGGTGCATTAGATAGTGGATCTATTTTATATGAAAACCAGATGGGTGAAGAAAGTAGAAAAAAAATCAAGCTGCAGAGCATGCACAAAATTATAATGATACAAAATATCATTTAATGAGGTAAAAAATGTCTTCCGTTGGCACTTTTTCTAGCACTCACATCCACTGGACAGAAATTTTCAAGAGAGTGTTTTATTCTCATGCCTCCTAACTGGCTTCCTAATTCTACTGCAGAAATCATATCATGACTTGCAGCTTCACTCAGACTGCATAGAAGCTGAAATCCAGTGTCTGTGCTTACAAGAAGAGGGTCAAACTAGCATTAGGACTGGCACAGTCTTTGATTATTTTTGTAATTATTATTTTGAGACATTAGGTATCTGAGTTGGATGCCATAAGTTTTGAGAAAAAGAAAGTTCTGTTGTCTTGTTCTTTCTTTTTTTCTCTTTCTCTCGTTCGAGTGAGTGTGTCGCGTAGGAGAGGGCTAGTGCTCGAGTGCGGATCGGGAGCTCGTAGTAGCGTAGATGCTGCTGCGAGTCTCTTCTTCTCTTCTCTCTTCTCTTCTCTTTCTCTTCTCTTCTCTTCTCTTTCTTCTCTTCTCTTCTCTTCTCTTCTCTTCTCTTCTCTTCCCCCACGAGCTAGAGCTCCTAAACACTAAAAAGCAGTTAAATAAGAAAAAAAAAAAAACAAAAAAACAAACCCACAGAATCTCTGTGTGTGAGTGACAGTGATAAGCTCTTCTGCTCATCTAGAAATAGCTATTGAAATATTTCAGAAAAGCAGTGCTGTTCTAATTTTCTGGCTTTAGTGATAAAACACAGGTGCTTTAGAAAAGATGCAAAGGACTCACAATAGGAATAATTTCTTCAAGAAAGATTTCCTTTTTATTCTTCACATAAAAGAGATTTAAACCTGAAAATGCAAGTTTTCAAAGCCTTTCCAATGTTCTTTATTTTAGTGTTAATTATAACAGCTTTAGCTTTTCTTGGGATATGTATAAATAACAAACTTTAAAATTTGGTAGGGAGATAATCTAAGATGTTCTGTTACTCAGAGTTGGTGAAAAAATGGTTTGCTGCTTATACAGAAGAGAAATGAAAATGTTGCACACTAAGGAGAAATATTCATTGAATTTATCAAAGTCCATTAGGGGTAATTTATAAGGACTGGGCCATTTAAGAACAGGAAGATGGAGATGGCACATAACAATATAAATCACAATTACATGTAATGATTTGCATCACTGAGACATTCAGCTGCAACTAACAGGATAAGCTAAGGTCTTTTCTTTTGAAGGAGACTAGTTTTGAATTCTCAAACTATTAGACAAATTATTAAAAAGACAGGTCTAAATTGTTAATGCCTTCATGGTCACTAATATCTAAAGAAATATTGTATGATATAAAATCATTTCTATCTAGGATGTTTCCGAAATCTGGAAATTTATTGACAAGCACTGTAAAGGCTATCACTCAAAGAATAAGATTTTAAAAAAACCCAAACCCATAACAAAGAATAAGATTAAAAAATAAGCCATAACAAACCAAAGACCTGCAAACGAACCAAAGAAAGATGCTAAAATTCTTTGGATGAACCTTCTTGATTAAGTGTTCTTATAGAAATGTATTCTTGCTTCCCAAACAAATCCAGTCAAGTAACATAACTATACTTGGTATGTTACATTGGGTAAAGAAAAGTTTAGGAACATAAATGTTTAATTAAGATTATGAATAAGGCTTTGAGAATATCTGATTTTTTATTATCTTTCATTAAAAGAAAGATAATCATTATCTGTTTTTTTTTATCTTTCATTAAAAGCAAAAAAAGAAAATAATTCTGAAGAATATTTTTTTGAAATGTCCCTTTTGAAATGGCCTTCTATTCCAACAGAGGTAAAGGCTGTAAAACTGTATTCAGGTCTGTCCTAAATTAAATGTTTAATTAAGAAAAAACTGTTTTTCCTGTTCCCTCTTTCACCTCCAAGTTCTCAGCAGACTCATCTATGGCACAAAATCTTATGGTGTGTATCTGTTTCCTAATAATGGTTCCAGGAAAGGACAGAGCATAGCAAAGAAGGAGGGAAGATGTGAGTTATTAAGTATTACTTCTGGATCTCAAGTGTCACAAGTATTCACAAGTAACCTGTGACTTCCCTTTAGTTAAGGAAAAACAATAAAAAAGGTAATATTTTTGTTTTTTACCCCTTATATCCCACTGATGTCAACAAGGCCAAAGGATGAACTGCAGCCTTAAGGAAGGTTGGTGACAGTTCTGGGATCATCTGGGTATTTGCTAGAGTATGAAAAACCAGTCAAGTTTCCCTTCAGACATTTTCTGTCTCCTGTCATTCTTCCAACAGCCTCTCTAAAGGCTGAGGGCTGAGCATCCCCTACAAAGGGCAACCTCAGCCAGCTCCTCTTGACAGGATTTTGATGCAGAACAGCAGCAAGAAGTCAGGCAGAGGAGATCTTCTACATCTGTTTTGAGCAATTAATCCCCTAGAGGTAACTCCACTCACATGAAACTAATTTTGCAGTGTTTTAGCTAGAATGTGATTGAGTGAGCAGACTGGAAATTGAAGAAACTTGGTATTTATTTTGTGAAAACAAATGAAGAGGCCATTAACCTTCCAATAGAAATGATTACTGTATATGTTTTAAAACACTACTCTTTTCTCTTCCCAGGCTTGAGAGCTGTGCAACAGCTTTGGTGACAATCAAGATGATGCTGCTTGTCAACACTAAGCCAAAACAGATTATTGTGATGAGGGAATCAGAACTCTCCAGACACAATCATGAAATCTGACCCTATAGGCTCCTGCAGCCTCTCTTGTTATCAATCAGCTGCAGGTGAAGTTCTCTCAGAGAAGAAAGCAACCAAAGTTTATTTCAGAGTGCATTAAGATAATTTCCTAGACCCCACTGAAATAAATGAATGCCTCTCTCACAAATTAGTGTCTGTTTGGACTTCAATAAAGGGAGTTGAAGTTCCTGTATTTCTGAAAATCTGAGGTCACAAAAAGAAGTCTATTCTATTTCTATGTTTTCAGATTCACATAAATTCATCAGCTTGCATGAGCATACATTTTGTAATTCCACTGCCAATGTACAGACATGAGTAACAGACTTAGTCTATATATATTTTTTTGTGCATAGATACAGATACTAACACAAAGTTATCTTGAAAATGATGGAATAGTGGGTATCAAAACCTCTGCTCTGGACTGGCCTGAAATCAGAGTTAAAAATTAATATCTTTAATCATTGTTAATTATGGGTTATTTTTTCTATTCCTAGCAATTAGTTCTCATGTGGTATAGGCTGATCAAAACTGAAATGTCCCATAGAATAGGCACTCTTTCAAATAATGCTTTAGCAGTGTACCTATCCCCTGGGAGAAACATGGGGGCAGGAGGGTCAGAGTATCTAAGCAAGTGCTTGTCTTAAAAGTGTACCTACAGAAATTTTATTCTTTATCCACCTTTATCTCCACATTACTTCCAAAGAATTTGGCATCTTATTACCCAGTCTTACTTGTAATTGACAGAAGGATACCAAAGTATTATTAAAACTTTGGTAGCTGAATAGAGGAGGAATACCAAGATAACTACTCCCAACTGAAGAATAAAACTATCTCCAGAGAATTACAAATGTTACTGTTAGATACTTCATAAAGCACACAGGACAGGACTGTATGAAACTCACAGGAAATCAGGCTTTATAAAACCTGCTGCTCCTGAAAGTGCTTATCTTACTTCCTGGCTGTGCACAAAGAAATTCCCAGGGCAGACACTATTTAGCCACAACTGAGTGTAGAAAAATCACATTAGTAGCTTGGTCACCTGCAGTTTCTGAGGCCAAACTGTTTTGCAAACATTCATTTCTTCTGCGTTAGAAAATAAAACATAAATTCAATTTCCTTCTGATGTCCCCCCACAAAACAACTTTAAGGTGAACTCCACTCATTTATTTGGAGAAGTTTTGTAGCACTGAGTAAACCTACTGGGGATATGTGCTGGTAAACTTTCTAACACATTGCCTAAGCAGGAGACACAGCTTATCCCCTTCAGGCTCCATCCTCATTCACTTTGATGTTGGAAATAATTTTTATTTTAATAAGTTGCCCAGGCAAATGTAAACTTGCCATTCAAACTTATATTTAACTCAAAGATTAATTTAACCTACTGCTTCCAAAAGGCTGGTTAACCATAGAATCATAGAATGTTTTATGTTGGAAGAGACCTTAAAAATCATTTCATTCCAACACTGCTGCCATGGGCAGGGACACCTTCCACTAGAGCAGGTTGCTCAAAGCCCCATCCAATGTGGACTTGAACACTAAAAGAGATGGCATCATCCCCAGCTTCTCTGGGCAACTTGTTTCAGTGCATCACCACCCTCACTGTAAAGAAAATATTTAGTTACCTTACAGTTTAAAATTAAATTGGTATTTTAAGAACCAAGGTTGTATCTTCTCATAATGAAGGAATTATGACTGCTGTGCAGAGATATGTAAATGAGATAATTTAAAAGTTAAAGCCATGTAAATAATTATTGCTACTTTTCAGAATTTTTACGTGCGATAAAGAGATTGATATGAGTGGTTTGGGGATTTTTCCCCAGATGAAAAATTGATGGATCTGTAAATCATTGAATTTTAGGAATAACAGGATCTCTTGTTCTTAGCAGATGTGTGTCTTGAGCCCTCCTTCCCCATGGAGCTCTTCTATGACTAAATCTGATAGGAATTTGCTTTCAGAGTTATCTTTAAGATATCAGAGAATCTTTTTCTCAGCCCTCAAATCCAGGAAGATCATCAAGTCTGGAATAAATTTTTATTATTGACAAAATCAATTGATGTAATTCCCAAAGAACTTTTGCAGTTGATAAATCTTTTAAGAGTTGCTTTATTCTGATGGCAGTTCTCTGTGTACCCAGAAATGTAGGAAACATTTAGAAAATGCTTTGCCTGCAAGCAGATTGACTGTTAAAATAGAAAAGAACCATTGCTATCATTGTCAGAAATTGGTGATCCCTTCCCCCTGCATGCGAAAGATAAGGCAGAAGATCTGAGCTTAGCAAAGTTGTCTGGGTGGATCTCCTCTCATATGGGCTTGGACTGGGACAGCCACTGCTCAGGGCTGAATTACTCAGCTTGAAGCAAGCACACCCAGGATGACTTTGATGGGATATTTAGTCATAAAAAATTAGGTATGAAAATCTATTTCCATTTAAAGAACACTGTATTTCCATTTAAAGAACACTGTTGTTGGAAAGGAACTCCATGAAGAAAAATCCATCGTAAAAATATGCAGATACTGTGAAACTGAAGGGACACACTGAAAATACAGAGTTAAGAAACACATAATCAATGGCAAACACTGATAAGTAGGTTACACTGATATCTGAAGAACTATTTTTATGTTTTACAGTTTTCCTCACTTGGAGGGCATCATCTCACTGCATGATAGCTCTCACCAATCATTATCAAGCAGTGAGCTGAGTGTCTTTTTGTGTCAGTGGACTGTAAGGTCTCATGAAAATTAAAGCATGTTGAGCTTTCAGAAAAATAAAATACAATGAAAAAAGATGAATTGGATACAACCCAGCTTGGAGGTTTATTCTATTTTTTATGTGAAAAAAGTGTATGTACTTTATGATCCCTCTGGGTACAACAGTTCTTAAACCTTGTGAATTTTAATATGAGTGTATGAAACCATACAGATTTGAATAAGATTTATGAACAATGCACACTTAAAATTATTGTCTACACACAGCAAAAACAAAAGCCCATCTCATCACTAGTTTCTTCTCACCCTGAACTTTCCCTTTAAATCTTATAAACCTGATAAAAGAAGCAAGGGGGATGTCACAAGTTTAAACTGTTTTTCTATCATCGGGTCAGTAAGGTTTCATGTATTTTCAGAGAATTTTATGATTTACAGTTCTCACATTCCAGTCTGGTTATGAGTATAGCAAGGTCCCTGCGACTGTCACATCCATGAGTCACATTATTAATCCACTGCCAGACTCTATTTGAACTGCTACACTTGTGAAGGAGCCAGCATGAAACTCTTGGTTTTTGCAGACTGTCTGATGGAGCCTTAGTGAGTGAAAACTAAAGTTTCATAGATCTCAATACAATTCCAGCCAAATACAGCCACTGATATTCCCTTGGTATTTATCTCAACTCCTATTGACTTATTAGGTGTCTAAAAAGCAGTAGCATGCAGGGATCAGAGTCACAGAACATGCATTTTGTAGAAATGTCAGAAAAAATATTTGGAGATGACAGTGACAACAGAATATTTCTAGTGCATTGTGGTGATAAATCTTACAGACTGTCTTACATTCAATAATACATTTTAGCAAACAGTTTTTTATATTTTCACATTACATTCTGTATCATCCAGCCATAGGTGTTAATAAAAATTTTACTAATGACAGCATGGATCTAGAGGCACCCAATCTGATTACATTCCTCTCATGCTGAAATCCTTACTGGGAAACTCACAGACACAAATAGACTGATTAATGGACCAAGCCCTTTTGCAGTAAGAAAGAGCACCATAATTGTTTCTCTGTATCAAGAGAATTCTGACTTGAGTCCAGTAACAAAACAATAAAATCAGTCATGAAAATCAAGGACTGTGAGAAAGTAATGAGAAAACACTAACCAGAGCAAATTACTTATTTAGAAGCTGCTGGGTTTTTTCTGTTTAGGAAAAATGTTTTAAAAAGGATTTTGAGGGAAATAACACAACAGGTGAGTGACTCTTGAATGAAGGGAAGGGCAGGATGGGGAAAAAACATCAAAATTCACATTCCTCAAAATTCACAAAGTTTGAAAAGGGGGCAGTGAAAAACAGCAATAAGGTTGGAGAGGAAGCTGATGCTTCAATACAATGGATGAGATGAGAGGACATCCCTTCATTAAGGAAAATTATTGTGACACTGCAGAAAGGAAGGTCACAAGGACTGCAAAATGGATGTGGTAATGCAAGAGTTCTCACAGCAGGTTTGGAGTGTAGGAATACATTTGGCCAAGGCCAACAAAGGATACTCAGAAGTGAAGATGATGAAAGCCTGGACAAAACCTTTAGCTGAACATGGATAGGAAAGGGAGATATCCTAGACTGATTATATGGGAAGGATATGACTGCTTTGATATTGGTCAGATGAGCTGATCTGGTGTGCAAGTGACTGTGGCTAAGGCCAGGCAGATCATCACCCTGACTGCCACTATGACTGAGGAAAGGCAGCATGGAACATATGAAATTGGCAAAAACAGGATCAAGCAAAAGGAGGAACAAAACCTACAATTCGTTAATTCAGAGTATACAGCTCAATTTCTATTTGAGGGAAAAAAAATACAGAGAGGAAAAAAATAAAGGATCATTAAGGTTGGAAAATATTTATAAGACCATCAAGTACAATCGTAAACTCAACACTGCCAAGTCCAGAACTTAATCAAAGACTACTGAAAATAAATAAAAAAGAAAAGAATAGGCAAGAAAATGGATGCTCATCTCAGAAGACTGGAAAGACCAAGGTTACACAGACCAGGAAGACTAAAGAGGATAATGAATGAGAAAGATCTGCACTTACAGAGGAGGAGGAGGAGCAAGGATGAGGGG
Source organism: Serinus canaria (assembly GCF_022539315.1). NCBI lineage: Eukaryota > Metazoa > Chordata > Aves > Passeriformes > Fringillidae > Serinus > Serinus canaria. The sequence continues at coordinate 10,099,565 of NC_066314.1, forward strand.
AGTGCTTGTATTGAAAGTTTGCTATATCTTCTCTGCTTTCAGATATAGACATTCAATGTCAGGATTGGGAGGCTCAAGGTGACTTTACTAAAATTGAAAATGTGTTCGTGGTGTCCTACTTGACTTTGGAATTACAGTACTCAAAATCCAATGGAGGTTAACTGAGGCTGTTTGCATTCAGGTGTAATTCTTATCATTTGATTTACAAGGTGTGTGCCCCCAGGTGAGCTGATTACCCTGCACTCCTTTCACAGGCAGTGAAGAGAAATTCATACCTGTAGGAAATAACTTAGGCTGATTTATCTTTGACTGCCATGTTTGGATGAGTTGGGTTTTTATTCTTTTTCTTTTCAGTCATTGCAAAGGAAACATTGGGCAATTAGTTCCAACTTCAATGTTTGTCACAGAGCTCTAAGTTGTCTTCTTTTGGCCAACAGAATCACGCATTTAATGGTTATTTTCTAGTGATGTTATAATAATCTCTTTGGTCCAAAGCACATTAAAATCATTTGAGATTTTTTTTGAAATTTTTGAACAAGTCATGTAGAATGAGACCATAAGAATCCACTGGCAGCATGAATTATGTGCCTTTACTTATAAATTGTTGCAGTCCTGGGGATATTTATGACAGCATTGATTCAGGTCTAGAAACTCTTTTAGCTCTAATGGTCACCTTTGCATTTGATCATTCTGTGAAATCACAGGGAATTAGGGAAATATCTGTCACCATGCTAGACAGTAGTAAACAGAAATTTTACAGGGTATTTAATTTTGCTTATATATTATTTTTCACAACTGAAGGTCTCAGTTCTCATGTGTGTGCCCTTTCATATGTCAATGCATATATTTAAAATTCATGTAAATACATATATATTTGTTCAAATACACATGCCATTTATATTAAGGTTGCTTCTCTATTCCAGCAGTGATAACAGAACCAAAAAACTCCCTTGATCATATCCCTTCTAACATCTGCTTGCATTTTCATACATACCCATTTGGGACAAAATTCTTTGAATGTATTCACCTCTTTAACTATTTTAGTTAGGTCAAAGAATACAGAAAAGGGGAATTTCATGCAAGATAGCTTGACTGGAGAAAAATTAGATAAGCATGAATTATGACAGTTATAAAAATAGCAATATAATCCACCTTCCCTCTAGTGTGTATTTCTCCCTCTATATGAATCCAAACTCAGTTTTAAAAGGAAGTTTAGGAAAGTAGATACTAATGTTCCAAATCTGTACTTGTGCTGCATCAATTACCTGCTGGGAAGGAAGGATCAGCATGGGTGTTTGCACTGGAACAACATACTTGTGCAATTTATTTCCTTTTATAAAGCCTGGAGTGGCTCTAAAAATCCTTTAGCTTGTGACCTGGAAGAAACTTGAAGCTATTACAGTAGCTTTGGGTTGCCAGACTAGCAGGTTACTGCCAGGCATCACTGACTCTGCCCTGCAATATTGTCTCAAGCTGTTTACATTGGCCCTGTGCTGAAGGGCAAGTGTTATTTGGCCATTTCCACCAGTTTTTCTTCACCAAAAAGCAATCTTACCCTCAGCTCACAGCATTTACAAAGCACTGCTGTTTTCTATTCAGGGGTGAGGGAGAGAGTTGAAAGCTTAGCCTGGCATTCTTCAGCCTCCACTATGCAGAAGCACTTCACATCATTAGCTCAGTATCTGCCAACACACTGGCACACTGCACGGGAATGCTCCTTACTTCCAAAAATAACAAAGCCAGAGCAAGGGAAAAGCCTATATTTTATACAAAATAAAGCAAGTTTTAGTCTGTGATGTGTACTCCTAATTGAACCCACAGAAGAATTCTCTTATGTCTCTCAAAACAAAAAAAGTTAGAAATTATAGAAATACAGGATACAGGAAAGCTCAAAAGGGACCGTGGGTGGTCCTTAGTAGTTAGAAACCACAGGATTACTTAGTGAGAGAGCAAAGCTGTGGAACAGAAACCAAACCTCTGTGGCAGATGAGAACATTATAACAGCCATAGCAGTGGGGAATTACAGGGAGGAGATTTGCACAGCCATACCTTCAAACTCAAGAGCAATAGTGAAAGACCAAAAGCTACAACTGTAACTCAAGAATAGATCAGAAGAGATTCAAGGTATCTTCCTTTATCAGAATGCAATTCAGATCATCCAACCATCCCTACTGATGTAATCACAGGGACAAAAAACTCCTCTGGAACTCGATTTTAAGTTAATATACAGTCACTTAATACAAAGTGTTTCGACAGGACAAATTAATAGACACCATTAATTATTTGATTTACCAGAAGGACAAGAGTAATCTCTACCCAAATCTTTATTTTGATACTGGTTTTACTTCTATGACTAATTTTCATTTCCTCTCAAGTTCTTTTAATTCATTGGTTTGGTTTTTGTTTGTTTGTTTTTTGTTTTTTTTCTAAGCAAAGACTACAGAAAACTTACAGAAACAGAAAAAACATTATTTGGAGGGAATTGCAGAGGTTTCAAATCCAGCTTCTTGGAGGATGGTTAAATTCGAGGTTACATTTAAAAAAAATGTGTTTTGAAATTTTCTGAGGACACAGCTCCAACAAGGTCTCTATCTGGGTCTCTACTATGGGTTTCACTTGTGTTTTTGTTGAAACTCCTGCCATTTCTCTGGGCCCATCCATTTAGCTTGCTGAGGTCCCTTTCCTCTGAAGCCCTGGGGTTTGACTCTACCCCACAGGGCGACGCTTGTGAAGGAGGTGAGGCTGTCCTCCTGTCCCATTCTCCAGGTCTTCAGGAGATAAATTAAACATTATAGCCACTGTACCAACCCCATTTAGGACATTATTTGTAGCTCAGGAACAGTCAGATTTTCAATGGTAGCTTGTTGTTTTTTATTAAAGTACTTCCACTCTTCGAAATTATGCACAGTTAAAGTGAGACATTTCAAAGAACTGACATTACCCTAAATCCAGAAACACAACTGGTTTTCACCTACCCAGCAGTCCACCTATCCAGTCCATATCCCTCCTGGCAATAATCTGACTAAAGGGCTGTTTTGTGATACCACACCAAAAATCCCACTGAAGCCTATCTCGCTTCTATTACCCCCAGGGTGTCACAGATATTCTTGTTTGTGTTTTCTGTAATCTATGCTCACACTGTGTGTGCTCTCAGGAATATTTATGTTGATCAGAATTCAAAAATAATTCCAGAGTAAAGTCTGTAGTGATGAATGCACCTACATAACCAAAAAGCTGATATCAGCACTAAAGGTGCTACAGAAAGAATAAAACAGAACTATTCCAGAAACACTGAGGGCTGCACATCTAAAGCTTAGATAGACAATCCTTCCAAAATAACCATACCTTTGGCTCTATTCATTGAGTGTACACCATTTCTTCTTTACTTTTTACTATGTAGAAAAGAATTACAGATTATTTAATTCAGTCTTTGTTTGAACATTGTTGTTTTAAACAAGCTAGTCAGCATTCTTTTCTGAGCAGAGCATCAACATGAAGCTTAATGAGAAACCCAAAAAAGAAAACAACTTAAAAACACAATTAAAGCAACAACAAAAAAAGGCAACCTCCCCAACACACAGGTATGAAAAAGAGAAAGCAGCTGCTGAGCATCTAGCCCAGGAGAAGGTTTTGAGGTGAGCCATGTCTCTGAATTTGTATCTGGTCTGATATGAAAGAAACATCATTTATAGGAACTGTCAATTAAACCAGGAGATGTGATGCAGTAAACATTAACTCTTATGATACCATCACAGCATAGGTTCCAAACTAGATGTCAGTGCTGTGGCATGAAGAAAGTTAGTTTCATAGACAGATAAGAAAGGGTATTAAAACATCCCTTTAGGATAGGAGTAAAAATGCAGCATGGCAGAATGTGGGGAAGTTCTGGGTCTTGACAGGAGTGTGAAGCATGTGTTGTGTATGTGATCTGTATGGAAGTAGGGAATGCTCAGTGGAGCTCTGAATCCTCTCAGCAGCAGCCCAGACACTCTGTGAAATAAAAATCCAGACATCAGTCTGGCTGAAAGCATTGAAACTAAGCTAAAAACATATGTGATTACTTGTATAGGTGACAAGAGAAACTGGAATATAAAGTACTCTAGACAGTCAATAAACCTGTCTTACAAACTTCCCTTTGTCCTCAGTAAAAAAAAAAAAAAAACCCAACAAACAACAAACCTCTCAAAATCATCCAAAAACTTTGCCTCGAGTGTAACTAAATATAAATGCCAAATATTTTAGAAAACACAAGGTTAGTGAGGTTTTCTGACTGCAAAAATACTATCTATTCAAAATAAGCATAAAAGAATCCCAGCTCTGCACACTAACCATGTTGCTGTCTGCTCCTGCTGTTAACCCATGAAAGAATTGTTGGTGCATAATTAACATGTGCTCTGTAAACTGTGCCACGGGGTTTGGATGACCAGAGGCAACTGTGACATCTAGCTTCTCAGTCTTGGAACAATGTGCTACGTGATTTTGGAAGGCTGAAACAGAAGAATCCTTTATCATCATAAACCTCCTGATATTAGATACAGATAAGAGTAGTTTTACATTTAAAGAGTTTACTATTATTCAGCCATTTTTTTTTCTGTTTTGTTTTCTTCTTCACAGCTTTCAATTGAAAAAGCTGTAAGAGGGAAGGGAGAAAAACAAGAAATTTGTGTTTTTCATAATATCAACAGGTATCCCTAGTAAAGAGTGTAATGATGTGCTGCTGAACAGCATTTGTGATAACTACAATAAAAATAAATAGGCTATTTTAGAGAAGCAGCTAATAGTGTTTTCATCATAATTGCCATGAGTGCTTTTCAAAGGCAGATTATGCAAATATTCCATGTTCAGCAAATTACATTGATGCAGTGACTTACAAGCCAACTTGAGATACTTTCCACAAGTAATAACACATTTAAAGTTCAAAAGAAGTCCTTCCAGTTTCTAAAACAAAGAAAGGTCATTTGTGACCCTAGAAAAAGGCTCAAAAATTCTAGAAGGTTTTGAGACAATGCCTAGAAACTGCTGCAAAAATTCCACTCTAGTAACAAAGGAGAAGGAGAAGCTCTGTGTGTGTTACCCTATAACTGAGGCTGTCATCCCTGCAAGAGCAGCTGGGCTAGGGACACCTTAAACTGTACATGAACTACTTTTACCTGTGCTGGTTGATGCTTTTCCACATGAAAAGCAACAACCACTTCTTGACACAAACCTTCTGCTTTTCAAACTGAGGACTAGGTTTTTCTAAAAGAGGGCATCTTGAAAAATTGATGCACAAACTCATGGTGGTGTTAGTCACCTCTCTGCAGATGTTCCAGAACTTGCCAGATCATAGATAATGTGTCTCACCTGGCAGTGAGGCAGAGCTGGTCTGACAGATTGAGGGCAGTCAAAGGGTAGTTATTACATAGGCCATTACAAAAGAAATAAAACAATAAAACCAAACTTTATAATGCATAGATCCTCAAACAACAACACAGCGCTAGAAGCTAAGGAATACACTAGAATAAGAACAATTAGAAAAAGGAATTGTGCCAGCTTTTGCCTGAGAAGTTTACAAATGATTTGTTTTTCCTTCATGGTGATATTATTCAGGTGTTTTTTGTGCTAAATACTGAGTTCCAGAAATTTAGGTGGCTGCTATCATGCCTGATTTTCTGAGACTTTTCATGCTGCATGAGTTAGTTTGTGTGCCATGCTGTGAAAGCTCTGTTGTGATCAGAAACCACTTTTTCCAGGGAAGGGAAACTGGCACTGTGCAAACATTAGAGCTCAAAGAGTGCCCTGTAGAGCAGTGAGAGATTCCATGCACCAATTATGTAGCAGCACGTACATGGGAGAGGAAAAATCATCTCATCTGATTCCATGGATTCAATTAAATTTTAACACTGATTTGTGTGTTCAGGTCTAGTGTAGATGAGAAATGCCAAATATTGTGCTAGTCCAAGTTTTGTGTACTGGGTAACTCCCAGTCTGAGGAGGCTTTAATTGTGAAAGTGATGTCAAACATTTTCAATCTGATGTGAAAGTCATAAAACCATAGAACCAGAGGATCTGCTGAGTTGGAAGGGATCCATCAGAATGGAGCCCTGTGCACAACAGCCCAAGAATCACACCATGGGCCTGAGAGAATTGTCCAAGTGCTTCTTGAATCCTTCAGGCTGTGACTGAGGAGCCTGTTCCAGTGCTCAACCACCCTGTGGGTAAAAACCCTTTTCCTGATATCCAAACTAAACCTTCCATGACCCAGTTCCCTGCCATTCCCTCGAGTCCTGTCTCTGGTCATGAGAGTGAACAGAAGAGTATCTGCTTCTCCACTGCCCCTCATGAGGATATAGAAAACCACAATGTGCTCTCCCCTCTGTCTTCTCTTTTCCAGACTGAACAAATCAAGTGACCTCAGCTGTGCCTCAATAGGATTCCCCTCCAGACCCTTCATCATCATCATCATGGCCTTCCTTTGCACACTCTCCAATAGATCAATGTCTCTTTTACATTTTGGCGCCCAAAATTGCCCCCAGGACTCAAAGTGAGGCTGCCCCAGTGCAGAGCAGAGCAGAGCAAATCCCTCCCCTGGATGTGGTTGTCTGTTGGAACAGGGCATCCCCCATGGCAGGGAGAAATAATGCATCTGACTCCATGGCTAATTAATTACTTTATTCTACTATGTTATTCTATATTATATCACACTATATTAAATTACACCTAAACTGAATCTGCCAGCACTCAACTGTCCAGGATCTCATGACTCTCAGCTGACAGTCCTGACACACACACCTGGATTCAGTTGGTCAGTGAATCAAAACATTCACACCAGAATCCAATGACCAATTCCCCTCAGGTAAACAATCTTCCACAGTGCATTCCACTTGTGAACAACACTGGAGCAGTAAATGAGATAAGAATTGTTTTGATCCTTCTTTTCTCTGCTTCTCTCAGGTTCAGAGAATGTGAATTCCCATGGTTGACTCTCTGGGCTGCCAGGGCACTGCTGAGTCATTTTCAGCCAGGACCTCCAGGTCCCTTTCCCCAGCTCTGCTTTCCAGGCTGTCCTTCCCCAGTCTGTCTGTACATCCAGGGCTGCCCCATCCCAGGTGCAGAACCCAGCCCTTTCCCTGGTTGAACTTCATGTGGTTGGTGATTGCCCATGCCTCTGATTTGTTGAGGTCTCTGCAGGGTCTCTCTGCCCTCAAGGGAGTCAAAAGCTCCTCCCAGTTTAGTGACTTTGGCAAACTTCCTTAGTGTTCATTTTATCCAGTGTCCAAGTTGTTAATGAAGATGTTGAAGAGAGCAGGGCTGAGGATGGAGCCCTGCACAGCCCCACTAGTGACAGGTCACCAGCCTCTAAGCAAGTCCTTACAGATTTCTTTATTAGGTGGATTTACACTGCATTTAATTTCAAATCAAGCAGCTAAGGCAAAAATGATCACAACTATGAATGCAGTTGAGTTTTAACTTGAAAACTAGTCCAGAAATCAAGGTAATTTAATTTAAATTTACAAAGCTCCAGATAAATGTCTAGATCCCTTTTGAGACCTTCAAAAAATTTGCCAGTTCTGATGTTAAAATATTTTGGCAATCAAAGAGCTGGTATTAGCTATTATTAAGTGCTACTGAAAGTGGAAGAAGTCTTGGGAATTCTTTCAATAATGGGGGTCTTATCTTTCCCCAGATTGTATCTATAATCTTGTAGGTTGCAGGTTTCTGATGGTTGCTAAAAACTGCTGGAAGCTCAGAAAAAGCCTGATTTTTTTTTTTTTTTCACTTAAAAAGTACTGGAGAGTTCCAACTGACCTCAAGGTCTATGCTGACATAATACAGCTTGTAGTTAACTGTCAAAATTTTTAGAGACTTGTATATATTTTTAAAATGTGTTTTATGGCATAAGTTGTTAAATATATAGATTTTTATAGGAATACATGTGTGTATATAGACTGGTTAGTCTATTACAGAATATATTGAACTAAAATTTTATGCTAATAAAAAATAATGTATATATATTATATATATATATATACTTAGAAGTGCATTCAGATTTTTCTTAAGACATTACCTCCTCCAGATGTTATTTTCTCTGACATTTTAAAATATAAGTATAAGCTGTTTTTAAGCTATCCCTTAATACAGTATGTTTGTTAATTAACAAATTTAAATAATCTATGTTTAAACAATCTGTTTTTTCTGGATCGATGCAAAATTTTTGTAAATCTTATCTGGGATGAACATTTTTGCAACCTAGCATGAGTAAAAAGTGAGTTTCTAAAATAGTTTACTGTTTTGGGTTTGGATATTTTCCTTTATTAATCTGGATTTTCTCTGGACAAATTAATTTTCTAGGGACTTAAAATAACTGCAAGACCCCATCCTCTCTCAGCACCCTATTTTCCCTCATGTATATCTCTAGCCTTGCAGACAGATCTTCCAATACTTCTATTCTAAACATAACTTTTCAGATGTTGTTTTCTCAAAGTGACTACTCAAATCAACAAAATAATCCTGTCTACTCTATGGATGCCAAACCAAGCTGATTGTTCAGGGATTTTGTTCTGTTTTGTGGGGTGGGTTTTTTTTTTTTGTTGTTGTTGTTGTTGCTGTTTTTGTTGGTTTGTTTTGTTTTGTTGTTGTTTGTTTTTTTTCCCTAAGCACAAGGTATATGTTAGCATGAGAACAGATGAAGGGCAGGCTGGCTCCAGGCTGAGCTGAGCCAGGCAAAACCAGCCACGTTGCTGTGTTGGCTCCACATCAGCAGCACTGGCCATGCCAGGAAGGGGCTCAGGGAGACTTGATGTGCTGGAGTGAATATCTCAGGAGTCAGAACTCTCTGTACTGGTGCCCAGACTGGGAGCATTTCATCCTGAGTGTGGTATCACACCAGTACAATTCCCATGGCTCCAGTGTCACTACTGGTTTAAGTTAATCAAAGGGAAATTCTCCCTTTGTCTCCCTTGTGCCAGCACAAACTCCTGCACACCTGGGTGAGGAGCCAAAGCACTTCCAGATAGACAGAGACTGGACCAGGAAAAAACTTGGTAAAAGAAAATTACAATAAAACAATAAAACAGAAAAGGAAAAGGATGGGTTCTTGCATTTCAGCTCTGCTTCCACAGCAGAAATAGAGGCAAAAGGAGGGATCAGACTGTGGTCAACTTAAAATCAAGCTTTGCTTATCAGACCTCATGTATGGAGGATCATGCTGTCTCTGACTTTCCTGTGAGGAGATAAAAGCTTTCTCTAGGCTTCCCATATATTTTGTGTTTTCCTTTTTTCTACTATTGGCTTTATGTGGCCTGTATGTGGAGACTTTTTAGGTAGAATTCAACACTGGAATGATCAGAAGAAAAACAAAGTGAAATTGCTTTAACTGAGGCATTTAGGAAAAGAGTGAGAGCAGTCAGAAGCCAAGAGCTTGGTGATGGCAGTCAGTCACCAGCCCAGAGAGCCTGAAGGTTTAATTCCAGTTTTATGTCTGGCTGTCACGGGCTAGGTTTGCTCAGATAAAGGAACCATTTCTATCAATAACTGTGTTAGTCAGTAAACTGTGATGGAGGAAGGGAAGTGAGGTTTCTTTTCCCAATGTAAATATAAGGTTATGGCAAAATTGTGTGATTCCCTAATGGATTGTTTCACACACTTGTATAAATCTAACTTTTGGCTTAAAAAAGCGAGTTTTAACACATTTTCTCAGAATGCTTTCTGAAGTCTCAGAAGTTGTTGGGTTGGACAGTTGCTGTAGGGGTCCAAGTGAAACAGGCATGGCAATATTATCAACAAGTACACAGTAAATAAAAAATCCACAAATAACTTCATCCTCTTTGGATCACCTGAACTGATTTCTCTTTCTCTTTTTTATAGGAATCTAAAGATATTTTTGTTGATCATTCCTCTTGCACGTCCATAAATTACAAAGAAAATGTAAAAAGTAACAAATTAAATGAAGACTTTGTAGACAAATTCAGTTTTATACAGAATGGCATTGAGGTAATGATACTATCTCTCCTTAAACAGCCCATTTACCTAAGTGAGTAGTTTTGATCTAAGGTGAGAGAACTTCCCAGAGACAAAATTCAAGATCTTATTAACTTAAGCACATACAGGGATGACCTCTTTCTGACAGATTGAAGTAAAAGGTCAGAAGGTCACACAGCAGAGCAGAAGGTAGTGAATGAAATCCAGAATCATCAAAGCTAACAAGAACAGAGATCCAGAGCTTCTCTTGCTGTGTTCAGCCATGCCAAGAAGTGTAGGTAAGGGCTCAGACCCAATATATTTGTAAAAATGTAATTGAATTTCATAACATAATAAAAAACTTCATGTTTCCAAAGAAGTAAAAAAACCCAAACAAACAAAAGAAAACAACACCAGAAAACTTTTCTACAGAAGTCCAAATCAGACTTTTTTAAAAAACCCCTTCTTTTAAAGTATACAATATAAAATAAAAAATGGATTATTAGAAACATTTTCTTGAACCACCACTGCAAGCTGCTTAGATTTCTTGGACACTTATAAAGGTCAGTTTATCTCCATTACTTGGAAAGGGAAATAGAATGTCCCAAAGGCTGTTGGGCACTTGAAAGATGAAGTGTCATAACATGGTAAGTGACAAGATGAAAGCACATCTTTTGGTTTATTTTGATATGTATTCCTGACCTGCAACATTGGGCTTCAACATTTAAAAAACCTCATATTGAATTATCTGCTCACATGTGCCCTCTGGCCTTTCCAGAACATTTACCCCTTTTCTGGCAAAATATAAACCTTCCCACATTCATTCTGTAACCCAAAAAAACATAATGTGATATTGTCAGAAGCAAAACTTTTCATTTTTAAATAACCATCCTAGATTAAATACATGAAGCCAGTTGAGACCTGCCACAGAGCCAGCTGCGTTTACCAATTGACAATAAGACAAATTAACTGTGCAGTTGAACCACCCCAAAATTTGGTTTTTGCCTTTAAAAAAACCCCTGTGTTTGATTTAAATTTCTAATTGTAATTTTGTTCATTTTAGTTTTCATTTTATCCAGACTACTGGAGGTAACAGATAAGATTTTTTTTTACATAAATTAGATACAAGTTTTCTTAAATACATTAAAGTGTAGCCTTCAGCAGCTTGATGCTCAAAGTAGCTTAACTTCAGTACATACCATGCTAATGGAGCAAATATTTTGAAGGCACCTTAGGGATTGAGTGGTTACATGATTTATTTTCTGAAGGACATTACAGAGACAAGAAAATGCCCAAGTAAACCATTGCAATTTTTATAGTGTGCAATATATGTCAGAGATGAATGAATAATCTTCTTGTTATAGAAAATCAAGGGGACTGAGGTCTACTAATATTACTGCAAATGTCAAAAGTTTCCACTTCACTCAAATGTTTAAATAAAAAAGAGAAAGACAAAAAACCCAATACGATAAAAGCCAAACAGGAGAGTGTTTTCTCAAGGCTTGTCTAATCAACATGTAATAATAGTGGAGATTTTAGCTGTCCTTTTGGTTAACTATTAATTTACATTGCAAATTACAGTTGCTGCTTGTTTAAATATTACTTTTGCAGGGGCAGGGAAATAAAACTTTAGAGATGCCATAATTCTGCAGAGTTTACAGATCTTTAGATGCTGGTTGTTGAGCTGATTAATGAATACATCTGTAAATTCAATTCTCAGAGGCTCTTTCCATGCTAGCTGAAACAAGAAAATGTTGGAAATCTATTGAGAAGGTTTAAGATTCCCAGCTCAAAAATCCAAGGCACAAACACTTGCCCAAGGATCTAAATGAAGTTATTTGAAACCAAATTGCTGCCACCAATCTATTTGTCTTCAGAGGCACAGAATTTGCCAGCTTAGGATAGGCTTATTTATAAGACAGAGCCACATTGTGCTGTTCAGTCCAAACCACATGATAAGCAGAAGGAATAGAATTGTGGGTTTTTTTCTGTAATTTGTCCTTAGTCTGCTTTCACTTTGTGTGCGGTCTCATCACTTACAGCAATCAAGAAATATCTGAACATTTCCAGTAGAATAAGGCAGCATGTGACTCTGGTATCTGACTACATTCCTAATGATTAAAGTAAAAGGAGTAGTTTAAATTCCAAATGATGCCAGAATCAGAGTAGGGTTGAAAAGACTACACTACTACAAAGTAGGAGAATGAAAAGCTAATATAATTTCAGTAGATAAAGCCATATTAATAATATAATAATTTACATTTTTTGGTAATGATTTCCTGACTTTATTGACTTTTTAAATGTAAAGCAAAGTTATTTTCCTTTTCAAATAAGCTTTTGGAAAAGTAAGAAGAAAGACTGGTCTAGTTTAATTGACCTTGTTCCCTTGTTGCACTAAATGCTTTTAGAAGGCAAAGCCAATCTGATGGGAGGGTGGTACACAGGAATTTAAGAATATTTTCACACACTTTAATGCTTTATTAATCATAGGTTATCTTATCAAGCACCATTCTCCTTTTGAGTCCAACTCAAGTTTAAGATATGACCAGCTCAGGAGCCATGAGAATCACAGTGTTCCTTCCAGAAGCTGTACTGTGGGCTTGATTGAACCAGACCATTTCAAGTTTCACTTGGATCTAGCTTTGTTCTGGCTACAAACATCATGAGAATACTTTCAGCTCTCAGGCTAAAGGAATTACTGAAGCAAGATTATTTTTATTTCTTTCATGTGTGTCCTAGCTTATCCTGTGGCCAGATAAATCCAAAAAGACCAATAAATTAACTGACCACGTGCCTTCCAGTGAGAAGCTTGCCTTAACTTACTTCACATTAAAAACCCTTTTTCACAGTCTCTTTCAACCTTTGATGATAATCTCTAAAACTGGAAGAAACCCATCACCCTGTTTGTTATTCCCTCAATCATTCAAAAGTGGTGCTTACCTGTACTGTTATGGCTTTAAAGAGAAACATGAATTTATCTTAAACAAAAGATAAATCTGAGCATGAATTTATTGGTTAAAGCTTCACACAGGGGTTGACTAGCATGTCCTTTGTCTGAATACCTCTTTTCTAGGACAGGAAATGTACAGGAAACAAGGAGCAGCTATAACTAATGCAGCTTGTCCTTAGACTGAATTTCAGACCTTGGTCTTTGCCATCAAAAAGTAATTCTACAAGCTCAATTGCCAATAATGTTTCTCTTTGGATTTTAAGATAGGATGCTTTGTGTGAATCAGTACTTGCCTGGAAGGTCAGGGTGCTACTCATCATGATTCACTCTCATTTTCAACGAGTGACACTGGTCTGTTGAGAGATTGGTAATCTTAAGATTTATGCAAGGAATTTACTATTTCTGATGTTTTAGATTACAAAAAAAAAAAATCCTAACTCATATATATTTAGGAAAATAAATCAGTGGTCTTAGCTATGTTCCTCATAAATTCTGAAAAGTTGTCCTGAATTTCTTAGGCTTTTTCCAGCGTGGTGGTGGGTTAATGGTGAAAGAAATCCTACTTTAATTCACTCACAAGAAACCCTGCCTAATGCAAATGCTTCAATCAAGTCATGTTTGTGTTTTGACAAAAGGGTTCAAATGCAGCACTGATTTAACTTCACCAGTTTCTTTGGTCCTTTTGCTGAATTAAATTACCAATTTAATTTAATAAGTGGCACATTTAGTTGCCATACAGACAGATCCTGAAACCATTCCAGAATCTCATAACAGAGGACACTGAGATGCATATTCATTTTGGGGCTGGTGCTTTGGTTCTTGGCCCAGCTTCCATCGCTTTATTGTTGATGAAAAAATTAATTATTTCAGTAGATACAATATTCAGGCTTTTATGCTGTATCAGCCTTCAGTGTTTTGAATTCCTTCCAACCACCAGTAGGGGAATAGATAAGGCATCCCCTTACATATGTCATGGAAAGAAATTATCTTTGTTTCTTTTCTTTTTTTTTTTTTTTCAATATATAATGTGCTGAAAAACAAAGTAAAAGATTAGTGGGTTTTTTAGTGCAGTTGATAAAATTAATTTCCTTTCAGCAATTTGTTTTTGTATGTGAAATAATTTACACTTTTAATAAACACTTTTCCCTACTTTCCTCAGATTGCTGCTTCCAAGTTTGAGATTAGAGCAATTCACTACAAAAGTGGAGAAAATTTAGAAAACATCTCTAGAAAGACAATCTGGGTCTATATTTATAAAGAGCTATGACAAGTTATCAAGGTAATGGGAAGCTGAGGGAAAATCTAAGAAGCAGGCAATACTGGCTTGAGGAATTGAAAGGTTCTGATGTAAGAAATAGTATTGAAGCCTGCTGTAGTATAAACACAGTTAACTTGAGAAAATACAGAAAAAACTTTACTTGAATAGCAAGGAACCACCTTTCTTAGCTTGTGTCTGTTAGTAAGTGCAAAATCTAAAACATAACTCAGATGGCAGTAAAACAAAGCAAAATCCTTTCCCACACAGAAAGGATGTACTGGGAATTACCAATTCCACCATGGCTTGCTGGTTTGGGGTGACAGTAGGAGAAGGGGATCATTTGGCCAGTTGGAAAGAAATGGAAAGGAAATTGAAAAGTATGGAAGGTTTTGGGGATGAGGGAAGGAAGAATTAACAGTGTGGAAACTCTGTTGAAAAACGTGTAGTTAGATGATTAAAGCTCTTGGATCAGACAATTAAAGTAAGCTGAGGAGTGGTAGTAAAGGTAGAAAAAAAGCTTCAGGATGCCATTAAAAACAATCAAACAGTTTTATAACTATAATCAAATTTTTGTTGGATGATGTTAATAAGACTTTAATTTCAAAGAAAAACCCATCCACAAAAGGTGTCAGAATCTTCAAATCTTCATCTGAACCATGAGCACAGGAAATATTCATTCCTAGATTCGTTTTAACTGTCAGGACAAAGTAATGCCTGTTGAATGGTAGTGTCCTGTATAGTTCAATATAGATTTCTAGTTCTTCAAGCTTCCTGGAAAATTAAAATTTCTCTATAAGGAATGAAGTATATTTTACTGATTTTTGTTGTGGTTGCTTTAATTTCTTAGGCATATTTTGATTCAGGAACTTTTTTTTTTTAATTTTTAATAGTTTTTTGTTCTCTTTTAATATTTTATTTTATTTTATTTTATTTTTTTCTCCTAACTTTATTTTATCAGCACTATGAAGGAGAAAAAAATCTCTTCAAATGAAAAAATCATTCTCTAAAGTGTAAAGCAAAAGCTGGAGCTCACTATTCATGAACCATAGAGATTTTCCAAGATACCTGCCCCAGCTGACTCCCCTTTTATGCATTAAGCATAGTCCATAAATTCTATTTCAAAGTTGAAATTTACAATGGACTCCATTCATAAAACTGTCATGGTAGGTTTTCTGAGAGCTTTTCACACTGATGTGCAGAATGCTTCCAAGCTGAGTAAAAGCTGAGTGGCTGATACATATCAAAGCTTTCTCCTTTACAGACAGATGGTCAACTTGCCATTGGGCTGGGAGAAGGCAGTGGGAGAAGTGATACCTCAGACATGCCAGACTGCAGTGAAACTGCTTCATAAAGAGCTGGTCTGTGCTCTTGGCTGCCTGCTCAGAACCCCTTCTAAGAACGTGACCTAACTCCCATTGAACCCACCAGGCTTCTGTAGGAACTGGAAAGGGCCATGTGTCTGGAAAGGAGCACTCCTCTGGCATGGAGCACAACAACTCATGAGTGGGAGTTAAGAGAGCATGGCAAAAGGAATGGAATTTCTGTCTTATTAAATTTCCTCTTTGTTACTCTATTAAAAAATACAACTTATTTCATTCCTTGAAAAATGGTTATGTCTGACAGATTCTTCGTTGATAGAACTGCCACAGTTGTGACTCATGTAGGTCTACAGTGATTTCTGATTTATTTGTACCATGATCCTTTACGGTAAGTAGAGGAGGACATGTATAATGTACTGATTGGCTAAAGATCATCAGATAATGGCAGCTTTCAAATTCTCCTTCTGTACTGAATTCCTTGGGGCTTATTGTTTTATAATTATTTTCCAGTCAGTTTCCTGCAACAGTTTTAATGCTCCATTGTCTTTTTTTGAGAGGCAGAGGTCAAAATTTAAAAAAAACCTAGAAAGAGAAGATACTGTACAATAGTTATAGAAAATAGAATTGGAATAAAGCATGTAAATGTCTGCATTAGAATCCAATTTTCTACTCATGCAATCACAGTGGAAAGAATTTATAATGTGGTTTACCCAATACTATCAATGTGACTTTAGAAATTCTAATGTACATCGAGGTTGCTATTTTTCCTCTTCTCTCTGATCAAGTAAAAATAAAGTGCCTGCTTCATTGGTTCACAGCCAGAGGTGGGAAACAGCTTAACTTAAACCATTCCAAATATACTATGATAAAACCCAGGAGCTTTATAAGTTTTGTGGGGATTTTCTTTATAGATACAATCTGTAAATGATATCATTATAGTATTACAAGGATTTAATAAGTATGAGCAATTTAATTAATTATACCTGTTTTAAATTATTCTAAAAAAAAAAGGTGAACTTTTGAAGAATACACTTTGGAATGAGCTGTAGGAGTCTACTGAGTAGTGCTCACTTGCCATGCCACTGGCATTTGAAAAATATCACCAGGGCCATCCCTTTCTAATGGGAAGGCTGTCTTATGATGATTTTTTTTTCCACTTGTGGCTAACAAAATACTCCTTGAACACATCTTGACGTTATTTTAAAGACTGCAATAAAATCTGCTTTATTTCAGTATATAATAGATTCTTGTCTCAAATGTCAAGTGCAGATCTTTGAGGAACACAACCTGGACACTATTCATGCTAGAATACTTAATACTCTTATTTACCCTTGTTTCCCCATTGCCCCCTCAGAAAACACTTTCCAGATTTTTCTAAAAAGTAATAAAGTAATTCTTTTTCTCATGGGAAGGTTTCAGTCCTCACTCTGATAAATAGGGATACAGGGTTTTAATTTATAAATTAAGAAAATCAGGATCAGTATTCTATTCTATTCTATTCTATTCTATTCTATTCTATTCTATTCTATTCTATTCTATTCTATTCCATTCCATTTCATTCCATTCCATTCCATCCCAATTTATGACAGAAAAGTTCCATAACCTTTTGCTCCTAATACATTTTGCACAAGTTACTACTAACTCCAAGAGGAAAATTACCTGAATAGTAAAGAGAAGTATTTTGGATATGCTCTGTCTATGAGAGACAAGGGAACTAGAGCAAAGATACAAAAGGACAAGATTAAAAGTATGTGCAGGAAGAGGATTTATTTTTTATTGTCACCTAGGACAATATGTTTTCTAGAGAAGAAAAAAAAAAGTCTCCTTAAATTAGTGATGACTTTTGTCCTGGTCTTGAGAGAATTTTTGGAACATGGATTCTGTCCACTGCAGAGTTTCAAACTCAGAAGGCCTGAAGATTTATGTCCTTTTACTCAATATTTAATTTCACATAATAAACACCTTCAAGTTCCTTCAGTCCTTCAGCATCTTTTCCCAGCTGAAATTTACTGG
The DNA here is from genome assembly GCF_022539315.1 of Serinus canaria. Taxonomy (NCBI): domain Eukaryota; kingdom Metazoa; phylum Chordata; class Aves; order Passeriformes; family Fringillidae; genus Serinus; species Serinus canaria. Next base: position 10,117,044 of record NC_066314.1, read on the forward strand.
GAAAATTAAATTTTATACTATCTATCACAAAATAAGCATCTTGAAATAATTCTGCACCTTAGGCTCTAGGGAGAAATTTGTCATTTCTTTGCTTTCTGTTTATAATGTTGACAGAAGTGTGCTTGTATATGTGCATGTGTTTTATTTACTGTGTTGAATTAAAATTACATTCTCACAGTAGTTAGAGGAAGGAGAGATCTCTTGCTTTCAAGTTGTTTTCTTCAAAATGCAGCATTTTTTCTCCCAGACACAGGAAGTTATTATATTCCATCTTTATAAAAATACCCTTATGGATTTTCTCACAAAAATACCATTCCTGCTTTTCCTAAATACCCCTTTGGTTGAACATCAATACACAGTTATTTGTCATTTGAATGTATAAACCCTTTGCAGGTGATTGTATGTGAATGGAAAATGTAAGAGATTTTGTTATTCCAAGTAGAACATCAATGTACCTAGAAATACTTTATTGTTTTGCTGGCTGACTACCTTTAAATTCTACATATATTTTTTAATTTATCAGAATTTGCCTGGAATTTCCAGGGCCATTGATAAACTCTTCCAAGTGCAATATGCACATTTGCTTTTCCTATATATTTGCTTATCATTATATCTCAATTTTTTCTCTGATCCATCTACAAAACCTGTCAACACTTCTGAAGTTCCTGACAAGGACTATCAGTCATGCTCAGTTTAAAGTAGTGGTTTAGATGAATTGGTATTATTTACCCTTAAAAACAGGCTTCATCTGAACAATAAATGTTGAGAATAAACTGTCTGCTAGTCCTAGAGTAGGGAGCTGAATTCAGTTCTGTTTCACCTTCTTAAATCTGAAGGGAAATGTCCAGCTGAGCCATATCTCATTTGTTTGTTTTCAAATGTTCTCTGAATTTGATCCATGAAATATCCTAATGAATAGATAGGGAAAAAGAAATTAAATTGGAATGTAATGGTACATTTTGCATTACAATATTAAATCCTGTGAATGCCCCCTATATGTGCCTTGCACATTTGGATATTTTCTTACCAAGTATTGCCTGGTCACTCTGAAATAAGGCACAGTCGAGAATCCTGTGTTCCTCATAATTTTTTAACCAATAATTCTAAAGTTCTAAACTGTAATTTAGAATATGATGCTACTCTTGTTTAATCTATTGTTTCATTCATTGAAATGCAAAACTTTTCTCCTGAGACTAATATTCTGCATAAAACTCGGAGTCCCCTGCAACAAATGACAGAGGTAGTTTCCATTCAGCATTGCAATAAAGTGAATACATGTAAATTAGTAGTTAATTGGGCCAAAATAAAGCAATTTTTTTTTAACTTTTCAGTCCACAAAAACACTTTTTTTTTTTCTCTCCCACCCTTCAGGAAATTAATTCTGAAAACCAAGTGGGAATTCTGCTTAATTCGGAGTTCTGATATTCATCCTTTGCTGATAAGTACAGATCTCATGCAGAAGTTTTCCCTTACTGGTCTTTCTCATCCCTCATTAACTTCAGAAAAACAGAAGAAAATTATAACTCAAACATCACAGTTATAAATCACAGATTATGTTTTAATTGGAAACTCATTTATAGACTGATCAACAAAATATCAAAACTATGATTGAACAGCAGAGATCTGGAGCTCTTTGACTCAATAATCTCAGGATTTCACACAATGATATGTCATTAGTTATTCTCAGTTAATTCTCCTGCAAATGCAATAGAAGGACTAATGGAAAGTGCCTGTACAGAACAGAAACCTAAAGAGATATGAGAAGACTGAAAAATGAGACTATTCAAATACATTTCTCTACAGGATTTGTTACAAAATATTTAAAGAAAAAGTTTTACAAAAATTTTTACCAAGAGTTATTATGATGATTTTGGAGAATTAATTCAGTCCACAAAATTTAAGGAGAGGTTTTCCAACCTCCTTTCTCTGTAAACCGAAAAGCAACTTTTAACCACTGATGCCTAACAATTTTTAGGGATGTAAACCCCACAGCTGCATTCTCATTAGGTCTTTGTCTTTCTCCTAAACTGATGGGATAAATGAATAATAGACTGATTCTCTTTGCCATCCCATGTCTTGCCTTGATTGTTTTGATAAAAATGTCTGTTTTAAGAAAAATGTTTATTTTCTAGTCCATTTACTTCGGATGCCTTTTTATTGATTTATAGGCTTCCCAGCTGAACTTATAGCAAAGACATAGGCTACTTGATCCCATCAAAGCACATAATTAAGGCTGTGCAATAAAATATTCTCAAATGAGACAAACTTTCTGTATTTCTGTTTTACTTGGATCATCTGTTGTCTCTTGAGGGCTTAATAAAAAAAAAGAAACCTTTAAAATATTACATTGACTGAAATATCATTGCAATGCATTGGATGCATTTTATGTTAAGCTAACCTGAACCAATTTCCCTGGCTTAGTTACTTGCAAAAAATTTGAGTTTGCCAGCATAATTCAACTGGAAAGAGTGGTCTTCCTTCCTTAGGGAAGAGCCTGGACACATATTTGTCATTATTTATATTCCAACAGCACTTTGTGATATCACAGAGGCTCTGAGCCTCCTGTGCTACAGAGCACAAACCCATTAGTGGATATGGGCTGCATCCAAGCAGCTGAGCCTTTAATTTAGGTGCTAGTAGAATAAATTTATTTAAAAATGAAAAAAATTAACAAAAAAAAAAAAAAAAAAAAAAAAAAAAAAAAAAAAACCAAAAAAAAAAAAAACAAAACCAAAAAAACCTAGTTATTAACATAGGAATAGCATTGAAAGATTAAGGAGTGGAAGATTTTTCAAGTTCACCACACTGGATTAAATCTGTATTTAGGGAACTCCTTAGGAGTGGAAGGTACTGGCTCAGCAGGTGGCACTATTCCCTCAAAATCAATATCTAGCTTTTTCTTCACAGGTATTTTGGGTGTTGAGGTACTAAAAGTCATCTGCTGAAGATGTTCATTCTTAATACAGTCTCTGTATAAAGATATTGATTAAAGATACTGTAATTATAGGAAAATACAAATAATAATGCCTTGCCAAGTAGATAGCAATGTTGGAGAGATACAGTGTGTAATTTTTTTCATTTTTTTCTTATAAAACAAAAAAAAAAATTTCTTATTTTTTCTTATTTTCTAGGCATTCCTGCATCTTAGTGGGTTAATTATATAAAACACCTGAATTTGGTGCAAAATGACAATTTTTTGTTTCAGCTAAAACTTGATATTTTGGGGTTTTTTTTGTTAATGATAATAAAATTTATAAAATCAAGTCCTTTCTGAAGTCAGAAATCTTACACCACCCGGAAAGGTTTATTTGGAAAAAAAGAAAGATTTTTTGAAATACTATTTTTTTTAAACATATGAATATAAACAGAGTTATCTCCTACATTTCTGAATATGTAACATTCCTAAAGTTAATACTCACAAAGTACTTCAAAAAATGAAGTGCCTAAGAGAATAGGGTGAGTGTTAATAACTGGTGAAAATACGTGTGCTTGAATATATCACTGACAGATTCCAGTTTCTTCAGTACTGCAGACTTTGCTTTGTTAAGGCTTTCTATAGGAACCTGTATTCAGAATTAGTTTGACTTACAAATCAAAAACACTTGGAAGCACCTTTTGGAAACTTCTTTGCAATACCATTGCACAATACTCTTTTTCAATATATTCAATTAAACCTTTTTCAAATTGAAAATAGCAATGAACTGCATGAACTTTACAATCAGTGCACAATGCAGTACAAATTGAAAAAGAGTGTCAGCTCTATAGCACCCAATTTCATGGGTGTTCTCCAAACTTGTAAAACCTTTAAAATATATTTCTTTTTATTTTTAATAACTCTTTTAGGCTAAAATTCAGTGCGTATAATAACCCTTCAGAAGAAGAAAATGTAATTAAATAATTAATAAATTATCTAGACGGATTTAAAGCTTCCAAATTACTTAGGAGAGGTTTTACAGAAAATGTTTTCTATAGTCAACATGTTAATGCTGTTTTTTCTGAATAAAATTTCCACATATCACTGGTTATCTCAGAAGACATTAAAGGTTCTAATTTGGCAGTACATTTCTCTGAAGTGCTTTTAGGAAAATAAAATCCCATGATATAATAGGAGCAATACTGGAATGCTTGATCCCTTAATTGCAGTTGTTTATTTTTCCATCTTGCAATCCAAGCATCCAGGCACTTTACAGCTTACATGCAGATTTTACTTGTAAAATAAACCATCACATGTGTAACCTATCACACTAAAAGTGAATGAAGCTTTATGGTAACTTTGAGGGTCTTTTATGGCACAGAGAAAAGCCCACAGCTACCCTGGTGTTACAGATTGCTAACTGTTGCTATTTGAATTCTTCTTAATGGATAACACCCAATCATTGTTTTGCTTTTCACTGTGCCTGCAATCTGATATCTGTAAGAAATCCTAAATCTGAGTCAGCTTAAAATCTTTACTAAAATATTAAAGAAGAGAATGTCTAATAAAGCATCCAGTGTTTCTAAAAGCCATATGCCCTTATTTTTAATGTCCTAAAGTTCAAGCCAACCCTAGTTTATAATAATATTAACTGCTTGGCTTCAACTTTGGCTTAACTTGTATAAGCAAAGCAAAAAAAATAGGGAGTATCCACACACTAACAAAGGTGATGATGATTTCAGAAGTGGTTTCAACTTTAAGTCTGAGAAAAATATGGCTCTATCATTTAAAAGTAATTCCTCTGCTGGCACAGAGCTCCTCAGCAACTGGGTCATGGCTGGCTCCCAGAGGCTGGCCTTGGCAGAGGAGAAAATGGCTCTGTCTGCATTTCACATCCAGTATGGTACCTAGAAGTAAGAACAGGCTCAAAAAGCACTTAATGGAGAGCACTTGGTTGAAGCTCAGGGCTTCCTATTGCAATCCTTCCACAGTAAGTGGTTCCATGCATGGTAACAACGTGGAACAAAAATAGGTTATTTTAAAAATCCCATTATTTTATATTTTCCTGGTGTTTCTAGAAATTTCTGAATGCAGATCATTGCAAAATCTCCTTGTTTTTGCAGATTTTATTTTAAATCTTATTGCTTAATAGTTTTTCTGACATTTCTCAATCAAATAAAAGTACATTTGCCTCTAGCCATGTTTGACATAAGAGAATTCTAAGTTATCTCATCTTGTACTGAGGCAATCTGTCATTTTTGCAGGAATCTCCTCAAAAGACTGGATTCTGTTAAGAATCGGGAAAGATTAATTCCACAATTTGGGTTCTGTAATTTTGCTATTTCTTCCAAATTAGAAATGAAAACGAATCATCACAATATAAAACAGGAATAAAAGCATATTTATATGCACAGTGTGTATCTTGGTTTTGGTTTGTTTGTTGTTTTTCTTTTTTTTTCCAATTGAACAGCCATTAATGTTACATACTTTATTTTTGGGAGCTAGCATATAAATAGGTATGCAGTATTCTCTATAAAATGTATCTTTTTTGAAAATATATCAGGTTTAATTTGCACACGATAAATGCTGTCTCATATTAGAAAGCTCATTTAATTTTATAACTTAGGCCTAGTTTCTTATCAAAAAAAGAAGATATAAATTTTTCTACCTGATGAAGCAATTGGTCCAGCTATAATTCTAAACCTTGACTGTCATTCAATTTCCATTAATTTTGAAAACTAAACCTTTTTCTCTTCCAGGAATAAAATGTAGTTAGTTATTTTTTAAAATTTATTTTGGTTTGGTTTGGTTCAGTTTTTTTGTGCCTCTAGACACCTGAAGTAATCCACTTGGTATTTTAAGCAGTAGGCTGCTGAACTTTCCCAGTTTTTGACTATGAATATTATAGAAAAGAGATAAGTTCTTGGATTGCAAAGTATACCTATACAATGAACTTCAGAAAACATCCTAAAACATCATTAATATTGATAAAAAATCAGGAGGAAGCTGCCCTGATTGAAAATATCACCTTGTTGAAAACACACACCTCTTTTTATCACTGTGGGGAAAGGTCTTTGCTGAAGTGCCTGTAATTGATGCACTGGTGGTGACAAACAGCATGTGGAGTTCCATATGCTGTGCTTCAGAAACCTTGTGCAAACTGCCCCTCTAGAGCAGACAGTGTTTCCACTGTTAGAATGGAAGGTGCTATGAATGGAGCCCAGTGTTGGAAGGCAGTTCAAAGAGGCTTTATCTAAGCAAATTGGAATGGCTGATTTCCTTGCAGTTTTACAGGAATTATTAGGCATATGCCAAGCTTCTCAGGAAAACTTGTAGTAACTTTGAAATGAGGTAACACAAATATTGGTCTCCTCTACTTGGGAAAGTTTAGTAGTACAAAAATATTTTTTTTGCATTGCGAGCCTTTCTTTAAAGCCTCTTTGCACATAATTACCCTTTCCCCATAGGCAGAGGCTTTGAATATTCCTAAATATAAACACTCTAGATGCCCTATTAACTAAGAAAAAAAAGGCTATCAAATATCCATCATTAAACATGTTAATAAATCTATACAATCTTGTACTTCAAAGCCTTAATTCTAAGTACAAGCATAAAAAATGGCCTCAATCTTATAAAGAGAAGAAATCCTTTTCTCAGCTGAACTATGATCCATAACTGAATTTATATCTAGGTGCTATTTAATAGTTTTATATAATAGTTCATGTTCAACTCTATTGTAAGAATTAGAAAATTCCTAAAACAGTTTTGCAAAGAAAAATTCAACAGTACTATTTTAATTTCTCTGCTCTAGTGATACAAGAATAGAGATTACTTACGTAGTCCCAAACAAGGCCAATGGCAAAGGTGTATTTAGAAGTATTGAATCTAATTCTAAATTTCATCAACATGATGTAGTCTCTAAAATGAGCATGAGCAGGTTTTTTTGTACCTGCATCTCAGCTCTCACAGGATCCATGAGACACATCATCATTTTCAGAGTGCCTGCACATCTTCAGTTTTACAATTTTCCCTTTTATCTCACATGATTTGGGTACTTCAAACATTTGTGAGCACTGCAAAACAGTTAGACAAATGTATTAAAAAAACCCTGTTTTCTAGGCTAAGGCTATGGAAACAGTTACAAAGATCTCAGGAACTCTCCTCACATCTTAATTCAAAACTGTGAGGGGTTTGTGAGTGTGTGAATGAGATGGGGAGAAAAAAAAGGAAAAAAATGTGACACCTAAGCTCCATAAATCAGTAACCAAATCCTCCAGTCTAAATAAGAGGAGCTCATCTCATCTCTGAATGCCTATAGCTGAACACATTATTTCTAAGTTACAGTAGGGTCTCTTTGTAGTCTGTGAGGGAAGTGAGTGTCTTATAATTCCAACATGTCAGGTTAGAAGAATTCCCTTTCTGAAGTTATTTTTTTCTCTCCATTGACCATTTAATGCACACATAACACCTAGCTCAGACATCAGCATCCAACTTCTGGATGCTCGAGTTGATTCCTGGGCAGGTGAAACCCTTCTCCAACTGCCCATAGGTTTTTACACAATCTCTCTGCTTTCTGCAGTGAATTGCTCTTCTCTGATAGCCACCCAACAAATACTAGCAATAAATCTCTTTTAAATCTGAAATAGTGCCATGAAAGAATGATTAACATCTGAAGCAGTTTGTAAATAGACCTCAAGAAACCATTCTCCTGTAGGCTTTAGTATCAGGCACATGAAAATTTTGGTGGAGGAATCTCTGCATGGTACTGTTGTCAGAAAATGTTGGTTTAATCTTCCTTTTTCACATTAAGACCTCAACTTCAGTAACCTAAAATGTTTTCCAAATGTACTCTATAGGATTTAGATTTATGTAACTCTTTCTCATGATTAAGTAATCCCAGCATGAGTGAACTCAGCATTTCAATATATTCTATTATGTTCTCCATCTTGGTGAAGTTTTAGCTTTACAGAATGTTTTTGTAATAGAAAACAGAAGAAATTATGCAATTTTTCCTAGAATAATATCTTTTCTAATTAAGAAACACACCCTGATAGTAAGAGAGAAACTCTCTGAAGACAGTAGTATCAATTAATTACTGCATAGAATTTGACCTCACAGTCCTAACAAAAAATTTGTACATTAACATTAGCAAATCCACACTGTTTGACATGATAGTGCAGCAGCCTCCTTGTAGCTACATTGTCTTTAATGCAAATGTTCTGACTCCTAGAATTTAACAACAGCTCCATTTTGAGGGTCTTTTATGGCTAAATCAGTTTGGTCTCTGATTTATTCAGGCCTTTTAGCTGTAATGCAGCACAGCCCTACTGCAAACACACACATCTGAGAGTATATAAAAACCATTTTATTAAGTCACATAATGTTTGTAGGCAAGCACAGCAGTCTCTTTAAGAGCCATGTACCTGATAATTCATGCAGTCAACATATATGCAACATCTGCTTCTCTAAAGATTTAATACTTCTTCCTTGAAAAATTTGGATCTCATTGTTCTTAAAAGAAGTTAAAAGTAAAGAAATAGAAAATTGCATAAGAGCTGAAAATAAAAGCATGTGGGTTTTACAAATAACAGATCTTTACTGGTGAACTTAACACAGACAGTCTTAATTAGACCAGGCAGACTTACAAAACCAATGTAACCCTTGTATAGAGTTCTTATGGAGAAGACAGAAACTCCATCAAGTTTCTCTCTTGATGGATCCTCTAGAGGTTTTCCTGCTTGTGAAAAAGATTTTTTTTTCCTCTAACTGTACTTTTGCTTTGCTATAAAAGACAGAAAAGCCTGCTTACTGCTTACTGACAAGGTTTTTGCCACATCCATAGGGTTGAAAATGTCTCTGCTGTGTGTGTCCCTCCAAAACTCTCTGCTTTAGAGACTGTTTCACAACGTGAAGACAAATACATGCAAAACTATATTGATTTTAAAAGCATCAAATTGCATGACAGGAGAAGGTGCAAGGGTCAAGTAAATGTGGTAAATATTTCTTCCCAGGACACTTGTTTCCATATCAGTCCTTCCTGAAAAGGATTTCAGAGTAGAGTCAGAATAATAGCCTTTTTAGAATTGTTACTACATTCAAGGCTCATCTAAAATTTTTATCATCTCCTTCTAGTTCTTCTAACTCTGCATAAAAACTGATGAGAAATTTCCTTCCACTGAAGCAGAATTTGAGTTGCAATGGTTCCATTTATATCAAGCAATGAACTATCACAAAAACTGAAGACCTGTCCTGGAGTTCATAGCATCACACAATATTAAGTACTGAAAATTTGAATAATATTTTGCACTGTTCTCTAGATATAAGAGTGCTCAGGAGCCAGGACTTTTCAGACAGTTCAGAACAAGTTTGTTCACTAGAAAGGATTTTAATGGAAAACCTAACTTCACAATAGAAACTATCTCAGGTGAGTCTTCTTCATTCTGAATTCCACTTCTTCATCACCACCACCTGACAAGTTTTTGCAAGACAAGAGAGCTGCAATAATGGCAGTCTACATTTGAAGCATCCCTGAGCTCCATGAAACCAATATGAAATATGGTTGTTAGTGAATTGCAATGTCAGCAAATTCATTATCAGTGAATCACTAAAAGAATACATCAACCTACAGTGTTGTGAGGACTTGTACAAGTGAAGCCAACTGGATTTGATTCAACCTAGCTCTTATATTATCTACTGCTGTCTACTCAAGAATTTACTGTGGTGCTGCTTTTCTGCTTTACCAACAGCACAGTCTCTTGCTATTGAAACATACTCTGCAGTTTTTTTGGATAGTACTGCAGGGATAGGTAGTCTGACATTCTAAGACAGAACTTAATCAGAATATGTGGACTGGGGATTTCAGAAAGTATTTAGGATCTCTGACAAAAGAATAAGGACAAATTGTTTCTATCATTCCTCCAAAATGCAGCAAATTGGGATCATCAGCTAATGTAGATCAGTAGAACCCACTGAATTCATTAGAGCTCTTCTGGTTCACATCTGCAGACAATCTGCATAATCATGTTGTCACATGTAATAGTTATATTATGTTCTCATGATTCCTCTTTAGCTGGAGAGAAATGGCTTTCCTGCCCACAAAAATGTTAATGACTTTAGAAAATTCCCATTCCATGTTAGGGCAAGCCTAAGACTAAACTTGTATGTATAATATCTTGAAGTCTTTTTGATTCAGATGCAAGTGGGAAATGAAACTGATTCTTGTGGTATTTTCAGACAATCATATTTTTTTTTCTTTTTGGTTGAGTGAAATATTTTTGACTTCTTGAAGAACAAATTGTTATGTTCAGTCACAAATCATTTTAGATTAAAGCAAGTGAAAGAAAGAGTGTTTTGTCAAGACATTATGGAGTCATATTCCATATTTTCTGGAAGACAGAATGAGGAGAAGGATTCCCATGTCCTGTGTACCCCAGGGGAAACCAAGTCAATTTATATGATGGGTGATATCCACCTTAACAAACAGGTTTATATAATTTAAAATGGCTTCAGAGTTGCATTAATTTCCTCCCTCACTCCTCAGAATCTTCCTAATAAAAACAGGATACATGAATTTTATCTCATAGTCCAAGCTGGACAGAGACAACATATGAACACAGGGTTCTTATATCTGTTGTGTTCACTAAAAACTGCACAACCTTCCTCTTAATAAATTATTTTTAGAGAGTGTCTAAGAAAATTTGCTATCATTCAGAGATGTCTTGCAGCATTTACATTTCTGACTGCTTATTCTATGTAATAACCACCCTCCAAAGAGAAGGGAATGGCTCAGAAACTCTGGAACAAACCTTGTCTGTAGTAGAGAGATTCATGTTCAGGTCTGTTTTGCTGCTTTTCTCATTGTTATTGGAATAGCTCAAGCAAAAGAGCCTTTTAAAGCAAACAGACTCACCAAAGTTGTCTGAATCCATTATCATCATCATCATCATCATCATCATCATCATCTCTATTGCATAAATATACCTAGGATTTGCTAGCACTTCCATAACTTGGATAGGTATTTCTAACTGTATTGATACATATAACTAAAAGCAGCATTGGAATATCAATACTGGTCCTGTTAACCAGACAGCTTCAAAACCCTCTGCTATTCCCTACAATTGTTTTAAATCAAAGTCTTGTGCAGTTGGAGACTCTTCAAGGTCTCATATGTTACACAATAACTGGCTGTCCATGTCTTTTTTCTGGCAGCAAAAGTAATTGCCAAGCCAGGCTGGCAGGACTTCAGATCCTGCCTGCTACCTCTAAAGGATCAACAGTCCTCATGTCTATGCTTTCAGAGAGACAGGAAAAATTTGCTTCAAAATTTCAAAAAAACAGTGAATATTTTATGGCAACCATCAGCCATCTCAGAGCTGTCACTTGATGATCCAAGTTTGTGGGAACTCAGCACATCACTCCTGATGTCCAGAGCTACCGAGAGAACCCCTGGGGGGCTCGGGAGACTTGGAATGCTGCCAAAAGCACTTGGTGGCTTGATTTTGATCCATCTAGGGATGTGCCACCGATGTATGAGGAGATGGAACCTGTGAGAATCACTCGGGTGTGAATGGTGAAGGGAAGACATAATTATAGGGTAAATCACAGATTTTGGGGTTTTGGTACAGGGGGGTTGTGGAGACAAGGTGGAGGAATCAGGGCATGTCACCAGGCTCTTCTTTCTTCTTCTTGTCATCCATCTTCTGGTGTGGTGTTGGCACTTGGGGATTGGTCTGGGGTGAGGGTGTACTTGGTGACGAGGGTGATAGGTATTGGGGATAAAAAGTAAATATGATATACGTAGTTTTTGTTATAAAAGATGTGACTGCCTTGGAGGTGGTCAGAGTGCCTTTGGCTGCCGTGCTGGTCAGATCCCAGTCGGGCAGAGAAGGGACTTTGTAGATAAGAAACAATAAACAATTCTGAAGACTGAAAAAGAAAACCTAGAGTCCAGACTCACCTTTTGAGGCCCAGCCTGCCAGAACCATCCTAAGCGTGTGTGGGAGCAGTGACAAACAGCTGAACCCCATACAAGTTAATAATAATTTTATTTTCATTTGATTGACAACAGAGTACCAATAATACACAGGTAAGAGTTTTTGCTGTCATTCGTGTTTATCAGTGTTTTCTAACTGATTCATTTTTTTATTCTATGTAAAAGTTTCCTTTTCTATATAAAACCATTGCTATCTATTCACCTCCCCTTATATTCCTATTCTAACATAATGCTTAAATAAAAAAATTGGAAAAAAAAATAACCAAACAAAAAAAGCCAAATTATTGACCATATACTTTAAAAGGTTTACCCACACTCAGGTCTGAAAGGGATGATCCAACACACATTTGCTGCACAGCTGGTCTTTCTTTGCACAGTCCTTAGGGCAGCTCCTGCCACAAAGGCACACCCCAATGTCTGCCAGAGGAAGCAGCAGTGGCAGGAATGCAGCCAACAAAGCTCTTTGGAGTTATCAGATCTTTCATCAGGATGCAATTATTTAATCTCATTGATTAAGCACATTGCTTATGCATCTCCCCTAAGATTTGAGTCCTACTCATAACTGTAGTGCTGTGTATTACACTGTATTCTCCAGGGGACAGAAAATTTAGGTGGATGTTTAAAAAAGAAAGACCAAATAAATGCCTAGACCTACTAAACTGATAAACATTCATCATAACTGTCCAAAGACTGTGGAAAATAATGTCATGGTTTGCCATGTCAGCAAAAATTCTAGCAATCTTTAGCCATGTGCCAAGGTGTATTTTCTCTTGGCACAAAAATGGAGAATATATCAGAAAATTATTCTATTTAATTTTAAATACTTCAAAGAAGTATCCTGGGTGTATCCATATAGGTTTCAGCTCCTCTTGACCTCCTGTAGAACAGGACTGCAAACTGTAAGAGACTGAGGTTTCCAGCAATTTTGCTGGAAGATAATTTGTCAAGGATGGAACCCAAGCACCTGTTCTGATTTCATAGCTGAGTAGGAATGCACAAAAGCACAACAGAAATGGAAGTCACTGCTTACACTTACTTATTTGTAGTATAACATACCATGAATTGGTCACAGCACCAAGCCTGCCAGAGTTCAAGAAGTGTTTGGACAATGCTCTGAGGCACATGGGGTGATTTTGGGGTGGTCCTGTGGAGTTTGACTTCAATGATCCTTATGTGTCCCTTCCAATTCCGGATATTCTATGATGATTCTATAATAATTTCTTTGCTACTCTTACATGTATTCCCTAAAGAAATAGTAGATTTGCCCTCATCTCAGCATAGTTCCCCCAGGAGTCTGTGAACCATATTGAAAATTATGTACTACTGAATATTCAACCCTTTTTAGTCTCTATAGTTAGAAGTGCATTCTTTATAAAAGGATCTTAGTGGGGGTGGAATGCTGAAATTTTCTACTGAAGTGCTTTTAAAGCAAACATGCCTTGAGCTGTTATGGATGAAAGGTGTTTGTTAAATTGCTTGATGCTACAAATATCTGAAATTGAGAGGGTGATTGATTTAATTGCAGTTGTCAGACTGGTTTTAAAAGCATATTTTTCATTTCATTCTGTTTTTCAGATCTGCAGAACAGTTGGATTCAGAACATAAAGAAAAGAAAGTGAGAAAGTGTCTGACAATACTAATCACAAAATTCACCTTCTGGCTAAACCAAGGCACACTGTCAAGATGAAGTGCTGCATAATTTTTAAAACAGCCTGGACAGTGCATTTAATCTCTGAATAGCAGTCACTGCTATTGTTGTTCCAGTCACTGCTAATTTCTGAATAAAAATGTCTAATAATTGTGGTACTCCATTGCTTTCACATATATGTAAAAATATGGAACAATGGAATAAATAGGAAAATTCCCGGATGGTGTGATGCTGCAACTTAGAGCTTGGTAGCCTCTCCCAAGCTGCCAAACCCCATCAGGGACAGGGGATCCATCAAAACTCAATTCCTCTGTCTTGTGTCAAAGCTTGCTCTTCTGGAATAAAAGCAATTTGAGCAGTACTTGGAATGTGGTTTGCTTCAGCCTGATTTTGTGCTGAAGCACAAAAATAAATGCTGCTGGGTTGTTAGTGTGCTATGTTCCTGTAGTTCCCACTGTTTTCAACCTGCAACAATCAGGGTTAGCTTCACTAGAAGGGCTTTAGTTAGGTGATGCTACTGCTCAGAATGCCTCTCTGCTAAACCACTGGCAGCTTCCCAATCTCTCCTGCTGAATTTGCATCATTTCTATATTGTGTACAATAATCACAGGTTTGAAAGGCTAGAGAAAATTTTAGATAATTTACCATGACAAGTCCTGTTCCTTTCTTCTTTCCAGTGAAAGATGAATGCTGTAGCATTTCAAAGAAAGCAGAGAAACTGTAATGGGAGAAACTGTGAAAAAGCCTCCTTTGGCAGCACAGGAGACCCTGCAGCTTGAATCTCAGCTGCTTAGTAAGTTAGAGTCAGCAAGGTGAATCCTGAGATGAAGTGTTGTGGATAAATGATCTTCCTGAGTCAATAGAGGCTGAAAAATAATTAAATTAACATTTTCTTGTGAATTCATAAAAATCTAAGATTCTCCATGCAGTCAGTCACTATGGCTCTTCTCTTGAGTGGTAACTCATTAAATAAGTAATCCCTTAATTATTTTTTATTGCCAGCCCATGTCCTAAATTTCTTTTCTGATGCCTTTGAAAATACTGGCCTTGCATCTCAAATCTCCTAAAATCTGTTTTGAAACACTTACTAATGTGAAAGTTCCCCATTGATTTTAATGGGCTTTGGATCAGCCCCATGAATAATAGGGAAAAGCCATAATTTCTTTCATATGCTTTATCACTGGGAAGCAAAGAAAAATTACCTTTGTGCACAGTGTGCTTGTACAGCTTGGTCTTTAGTTCTCAGTTAGATGATATTATTGTCTGGCATCAAAGTGAAGTTCAGAGACCAAAATGAAAAACTTGTAGGAAAACATTTATTGAAGCACAGGATAATCTTAGATTTACTTTTGTTTCACCACACACACTGGTATGTGAAGGAATGTGCACATCAGCAAAGTCCTGAGCAGACAGGTCTTTCAAGGTTTCACATAAAATGACAGATACCAGGAGGCATCAGACACCTTCAGAGCTTTAGGCATCATTAACCAGCATTGTCTAAGATGTGGAGGGCTCAGAAGAGTCCTCTGGCTCTTACAGAGGGAAAACAGTTTGTCTCATTTTTCAGAGGTCAGCTCCAGAGGTTACTGAGGAACTGAGGTGGGACCTCATGGCCCTCTGCCTCTCCCATGAGAGGAACGGGAGGAGCAGGCACTGATGCACTGATCTTTTGTCTCTGGTGACCAGAGAGGAATGGCCTGGAGTCATGGCAGGAGAGCTTTAGGCTGGGTATTATGAAAGGATTTCTAACCCAGAGGGTGGCTGGGCACTGGAACAGGCTCCCCAGTGAGGCTGTCACAGCCCCAAGCCTCAAAGAGTTCAAGGAGACACATGGTGGGATCCCTTGGGTTTTTCTGTGCAGGACCAGGAGTCAGACTCAATGATCCTTGACATTCCCAACAACTCAGGGTATTCTATGATTCCATCCTTCTCTGATCTACAAAATTTCTGCCTTCAGTGGAATCTGGATTAAGGCTGTGAGACGCAATTCAAACTGTGCAAGGGCAGCTAGAGCTAAAACAGATTCAGCACAGTGTTGGAAACAGCAGTATGGGTGTAGCCTGCTGTCACCCCATAAGTACAGCTGTAGCACAACAGACATGGAAATTTGTCTTCAGTATTAGATGGAAGAGATGTAGAAATACCAAGCTGACTATGGTGGTGTGCTATTATAATTTCTGAGTCTGACATTTAAAAGACACAAAAAATGATGTTAATTGGTGAGGAAAAGATGATAAGTGCATGCAAAAATACAGTGATTATTTATAACCCTAGAGAAGGTTCAATAAAAGAAAGAGAAAAAGTCTATATATTTAAATCAAAAGCATGCATTAAGAATTCAGGCAGCACTTTATTTGCAGATTCTTTATTTCTGTTTAAAAGCCCTTCTATCCAACACAAGTTTAAGCCAGGTCTTTATGTACCATTTGTCATAATATTGCACTTTAATTAGCATCACAAAGAGCTTTACTGTGTTTCTGGTGCCAATGCCTATACTTGACTTCTATCTGGACTTTTTCTAAGGTTTTCATGAAGTACCTGAATGGAAAATTCCTATTTAATCTCTTTTTTTTTTCCCTCATCAAGACATTTCAATGGGGAAATTCTCTCCAGCTCTAATAACTGCTCATTTATTACTGAGCAAACATATGGTGGAATGGAAAAGCCATAGACTGTTCAGCTCTCCTGGTGGCAGTAATGCTGGCTTGCCTCCTTCCCTCTCTCACCACACCAGTGGCTCTCTTATGCCGGACAGTGACCTTGAAAGCCAATTTTTTTTGTGCAATGTGTCCATTGCTGCAGATATAGGAGCTGGTGACTGGCCCCATGAGCTGTTTGCCTGCAGGCAAACTGAGCTTTGCCTTCAAAGGCACCTGGGCAAGTAGATCTGCAAAGAAATTCTGCAAACAGTGAGAAGAGGAAATTAAATCCTTCTGGCAATATTTGCTTCTGGCTGTGGCAGTGCACCAGAGGGGTTCCCCTGTGCAGGGCACTGCCAGACTGCCAGGGAGGGGTAACAGAGGGGTTTGGTGAAAGCCTGCACACACCACGGGGGTGTGAGGGCTCTCCCTGGGGGCACTGGGAGGGGGGCTCAGTGGGTGACAGCAGGGGCAACAGGGACAAAAGTGATGGGGGGTGGTCCTGGTGCAATTGCTGAGACCCCAGGCTCAGCAGCTGGGGAAACTGGACATTCATGTCCTGGGTGGGGACTTCCAGCAGTTTACTGTCTTTCCTACCTTTGCTTAATTATCTCTAAAATGTTCAGGTGCTTGATGAAATGTTATTCAGAAAGGCCCAGTTAAACTATTCATCTGGACCTTTCCACAGTGTAAAAATGTTGGCCCAACAGAGCAGATGCAGGTTTACTTTCTGAGTCTGGGAATGGCATCTTCCCTTGGTCTCTCTGACCCTTTCTGACATGTGTTTCCCTAGGTAGAAATTAGTTTATCCATCTTAGCACCCTGGACCCTGGGCCTGCCATACCCAGAGGGAGCACATGCTTTCTCTAGGCTTTAACCCCATGGGATATTTCTGGCTTTGCACATAACAAGGAGGTAGGTGAAGTGGTGCAGGACAAGGACATTTGGGCTGTACTAAAAGACAAAGGACCAAGGCACATGCAAGTGACCTGCCCTGAGAAAATCCAACCTTTGGTTTAGATTGTTAGAAAGGTTGCAAGTACAATCACTGCCTCCAGCCTATGCTCATGTTTGGATGTTATTTAGGGGACACTAGTCAGACCTAGACTATTCCCAGGAGTCTTTCCTTTGAGGGGCAAGGATACTCCTTAATGTGTGCAAGAGACTTGTCACATTGAGTTAATGGAGGTCTCACAAGATTTACTAACCTTGATGTAACCTCTAGTACATTACCTCTTCTTCATCTTTCTCACTTGATTTGGACCCAGACAGAAATAAAGAGATAACTGTAGCATGTATAAAACATAATTAACCATCTATTAGGTTTTCAATCAAGTTTTTTTTAGTTTCATTTTTCATGTATCTATGTGCTAATCAACCCTTTCCTAACAGATAACTACACTTGGAAATATCTATTTCAGGGTCCAAGGCTGTCTGGGTAATCAATGGAGAGAGACAAATGCCTCTTGGGGGCAATCTTGAGACCCTAAATTAAGAACCTAATAATTTAAAAAATGAGATGCAATAATTCCCTTCCACAGAGTCGTGAAAAATCCTCTAAAAATTAGAAATTCTTCCCCATTTTTTCAGCTGATGAAGGGCTTCTTTTTTCCCAAATAATTTGCGATTTGAATATCTCATATTAAATACAAATAAGGTTATGATTTCTGCTACAGATCTCACTTTGACTTCCTTTCCATCTACCCTGATTAATTTTTTAAAAAAATTAAGACTTGTATAGTTTTAGTGGAATTATACACAAATCAAGGTAGTAAAGTTTCAGGTAAGGAAAGGAACCTGAAAAGACAGAATCAATAACATTTATTAAAACACTGCTATTTTATAAACACTTAAATATTTAAAGACAGAAATATATAAAGAATCCTCTCAAAAACTGACCTTAGCATCAATATTTTATAATCTACAGTGTATACTCCTAAATAACAAAGACATCTTTGAGCAGTTAAAAGTTAAACATTTTGATAGACCAAAAAATTCATGCCTGGACTAGATGTAATATACTTTTATTATGCCTGAATTTTCTCATGAATGGGACTGTAATATCTTATGTAATGGAAACAGAATATGAACAGGGCATTTATATTCAAAGAATACTATGAAATTTCATATTTTCCCCTTTGGGTTTTCTTGAGTGGGGCTTTATAATTCTAGCCACATATCCAAACACAGATAAAATATCTGGCTTCTTTTTTGGCCAGGGGACAGAGATATGAGTCATGGAAAGCAAGATTTATTGGTCTACCAGAAACTTTTAGTTTAAATTTTCTCCTGTCAAATTCTTTCAAAGAAACTGAATCTGCATGTAATTGCACACAACCATGAAAAGTGCAGCTTACTCTTTGACTAATTTAATTCACTGCCTTTTTGCTGAGGTTCTGGCCTGTGGCTTTGCTCTAATAGACACAAATCTTGTGTTGACTTATCCAAGTCTCCTGTTTGATTTACTGTTTTAATGTACCAGTGATAAACAGCTTAATATACTCCTTGCAGTGCTAGAACACACTGTCCAATTATTGTCATATTGCCTGAAGGTGTGAGTTGACACACAGCCTTTTCTAAAATCTGTGCATTGCTTGAGACCCACGTGAAAATGAGAATTAAATAATGAGATGGGTGGCTGGTCTGTGAAATTGGCATCCAGCTCACTGGAGCTGGAAGGGACAATAGCACCAGTGGCACAGAGCAGCAAGAGGAATTCCAAAGGTCTGGCTCCCTGCTGCCCAGGGGAAAACTCCACAGCCTGTTCCCTGGGAGCTTTGGGAGCTCTGACATGAAGAGGTGAGCCAGGAGAGGCTGGTTTGTACCAGGGGAGCCCATCTGTGGGGTCAGGACTTAAACCCCACTTGGAGTGAGATTCACCTTGTTCCAAGGAAAAATCCTGAGAACTCTAGGGAGTTCTGGAATTATAGGTCTCAAAATATCTGGGTCCTGACTTCAGGGCAGATACAGTGATTATTTTGGCTAGGGACTGTCCCCATTTTCCAGGTACATCTGCCAAAGGGAATGGACATTCAGTGCTATGGTTTTATGAGCTGTTTGCTCCATAAATGAGGCTTTGTTGACATGTAAAGGCTGTAGCAATGTGGTGTCTTCTAGGGAAGAACTCAGCCTGCCTTGGAAGCACTCACTTACTCCCAGAAACTGGGTGAGTTTAGACAGTAATGTATGAGGGTGAGAAGGCAGTTTAGGGAAAACTTGACTGACTTCTTTAATTGATCAATAGGGCATTAGATTTCAGAAGTTAAAAAAGACTTCTTCAGCAACCTAAAGCAGTGTTAATGGATGTCCTCAGCAGCACCTTCAAGGATTTAGGTACAGACAGGTCCTTCTCCTGCTGCATGCTCACAGAAGCCCTGGTGGGAGCACAGTGCTCCTGGGCACACTTGGAGCATGACACGTTGGCTCTCCTGTTTGCTTGCAGTGGTGTCATCTATGGGGCAAAGCTTTAACTCAGAAATAAAAGACCTGAATTAAAGGGTATCCTAAGCCTGTGGAGGTTTCAATCCTACTTGTTCACACAGGAAAATGCTAGAATGGCCAGACTACAAATTATAATCATCTCAGGGGTTATTGTAGCCATAGACCTGCAGCACATCTAATCCTCAAAAGGAGAGAATGGTTAAACCATGCCTGGACCTCCTAGAGAGAGTTGAGTGTTATGCTGGGTGTGAAGCAGCAGAGGGCTCTGCTGGTGCTATTGTCCCAAAATTTTATAATCCATAAAATCTATAAATGAAACATAAAGGAGAGTTTCTGGACTGAGAAATGAGTAGCTGTAGCCCAGTGCCAGTGAGCCTGGGCTTCCTCTAGACTACTTTTCCTCCTTCATGGTCTTTATTTAAAAAAAAAAAAAAAAGAAAAAAGAAGAAAAAAATGCTGTTGATTTAATGTCCATTTAATTGGATTAAATCATATTTCAAAAGGTCTCTTCTGTTTGAAGAGTGACTTCATTTAGGCTTTTGATGAAGAGATTGAAAATAAAAAGGAGATTACAGTTCTGTCTGGGATAATAATGTTATAAGTAAACATTATGATTGGGGGGAATCTACACATTTTCTGGGTTTTGGACATTTTTTTTAGTGACTTTTTTAATATGAGGTATTATGTTCTCTCTCCTTTGGATTCTTAACCTCAGAAGGACTTTAAATAACTGCTGTTCAAACATTCATCCACATTCCTCCTTCATGAGTGCTCTTCACATTTTCACGTTCTGGAAATGCTCTTGTGAACAAATATTTGCTCATACAACAGCTCTCAAAAGGTGAATAAAAGAACTCAGGAGCATTATCAAAGCAAATACAAGTGGTGCCTGGTACATGAACATTTGTGATCAGGGTTTGGCAGGACTGAGCCAATGCCAACAGGGTTTCAGTACAACACACAGAAGTGCACTTTTACAGGTTCAAAGATTTGAATTAGTGCAGAGATCACTGCTCTTGGAGAGTTCCCTGCATGATGTTCTAGCCCTGATAAACTGAGGGACACCTCTCCTGCTTTCTGTCATCAAAAGTAATTTCATAGGTTCAGATATTAGTACATATTTTACTTCCACCTTATTCTCAGGACATAATATTCTCTTGTTTGCTTGGATTTTTTGCTGAAAGCAACTAACAGAAATTACATTGAGATAAACTTATTTGACAGTCCAGTGCAAAACCCACCAAAGCCAAGAGAACAATTTGTGTTCAGAGGGCTTTTAGCCAGCTGCTGACTGCCTATGACGAGTCTGAAATAGACTAGCAGTAGGATTTATGCTGTAAGAAGCAGGCTGGTTTTGTTTTATCTCTTTTAATAACGTTGAATGCTCCAGAGGAAATATTCAAACTCAGATATTAAGTTTCCTCCAGACAAAAGGTAAGAGCTGAGATCTTGGAGGCTGCACAGCTAGCCAGTACAGTTAGAAATAAACTTAATGGATTGTGATGTCTTCTGTCCCTGGTAATGTTTGCAGCATTAGGAGCAAACCTTCCACTTCTTGTACTTCCCTTTGACAGCAGAGGGAGCATTTCATCCAGTAACTCATTTCTTTTTCTATATCCTCCTGAAAATCCTGGCAATGGTTAATAAATAATTACACTACCAAACCAAATATCTCTAATCAGGTAGGTAGCCTGTGGTCAGTTAACAGTAAACCAAGATAGAGCAGCTGAAAAAAGCAAAATATAGAAAATCAGAAGGTGTTAATTGTGGAGACCAGAAACTATTCCTCCTTTTTTTCTTGAGAGATAATTTTGTGAAGATTAAAAATCTAAATGAGTGAAAGAGAATATTTTTCACTACTAAAAGAGAGACCATGAGAGGAAAAGCAATTGGCAAATATTGAAAACTCTCATCAATTCTCAACTCCCAACGAAAAAACAAACAAACAAAAAAACTGATTAAGGAGAGTCCCCAAACCTCAAATTTTCTCTTATTTTTTTAAGGTCTGCCTGCTCAGAGCTGCCCATGAGTTTCTTTCAGATATGTCTGTGCTGAAAGCACCAACAGTTTTGTTACTGAATCCAGGCCTTCAGCTGCTGGGGAGGTAAGGGAGAGCAGACAATAAAAATAAAACTTAAAGTACCTGGAATACAAAGGGCATCACTGATTTAACAGCACCCTGTGTAAGGGTAACAAATAAAAACAAAACACATATTTTAGTAGCTCTGATCAGATGATAAACATGGAATAGCAATTTCCTATTGTAGTAGTTATTTAAAGAGATGCTTCTCTCTTTTTTAAAAATGTGCTGTCCCTGTCTCCAGCCATTTCTGGTTAGAAAAGTCATTACTGAGTACATTAACCAATGTACTGTACACTGCAGCCTCAGCACTGACAGTACTGGCTTTTCCATGAGCTTTCCTCACTGGAGAGTTTATTGATCACATTGTTTGTTTCATTGAATAGTCTTTTCATTTTTCCTTGGCCTTTTCTCAAGCAGGCTATGATACTTCAAAGAGATTTTATTAAATGAAGACCACTTGCCTCCAGGTGATATTAATAACTTTGATTCAACTACACTCTGAGCTGATTAAAACCAGGCTGCATTCGTATGTCAGGTTAAACCATGAGATTCTAAAGATGAACAACTGCTTCTCTAAATCAGTGGAAATTTTACCTGTTCAAGGAGGTGGTCACAAACATTAAAGAAAGTTTTATTTGCTCATTAACTTAGGCTTCAGCCCTGAATTAAGCTCTGCCAAAATTTTTAACAAAACTTGTAATACAACCTGTCTTCAAGGGATTCAGAATGTTTCTGATTACAAAGAGAGCCATTGGAGTATAAGGTAAGGTAGGTGATAAAATACATTTTGAAAGTTTTAAAAACTCCACACTTGATTAGGAGCAGGCTGAAAGCAATGTTTAAGCTGAAGCCTGCTCTCTAAAAATGAAATGTTTTAGCTATAAATTTCATTTAGGGATCAGGGAGTCTTACTCATGACTGTCTTTTTGTCAAGAAGGCTTCTTGATCAGTAACATCACACATGAGGTTCTAGATGGACCTGATGCATGACTGATCACACAATCTAAGAGTGGTTGAGACTGGAAGAAATCACTGGTGATGCTCATCTGGTCAAACTTCCTGATCAAAGCAGGTTATCCAAGACCACATGGCAAAGGATTGTACCCAAACAGTTCTTGAATATCTTCAGCAAAGGAGACTCCACAACCTCTCCAGGCAAGAGATAACTCCAAATCTCTCAATTTCTTTATTCCTGCCTCTCTTTATCAGATTTTTTTCTGTTATTTTTTCACCCTACTCCAAATATTAATGGAATATTTTCATTTCTTTTACTGTTTGAATCAACATTTCCTAACCATTGAGGTGGCTGGCCAGGAACACATTTGAAATGAACACACCCCTGTAAATCTGTAAATATTGTAGGGTGACTCAGGCAGTCTCAGAAGCATTCTGCAAAGCTGGAAGCATTGTATGATTTCTGAAGGGAGGACATTTTTAGGTACAATGAATAAGGTAATTTTCTAGATTCACCAGCCTAAATACTCCTGATTTCTTATTAAGCCAGTTTTCTAAGTGGAAATAACTGTGTACCTACAGTGCACATCTTGTACAACTGTGTACCTAGCAATGTTAAAAATTACACCCACACAAAAAAATAAATATAGAAACAACAACAACAACCAAGGAGAAGAAAGAATTTAGGTATTTGTTGCTTGAATTTTGCAGGCACTTCTTAGGATCTCTCTGGCTGGCCTTTAATTCCATATTTGTCCATCTCTACTCGAAGTGTGGAGAAGAGCTGCTTTATTTTGAGTAGGCAATATGCATACCCTGAAATTTGTGACAGGCACATGCTGGGCTATTTTTATTAAAGAAACTCCAGAATCCATGGCATGTTATGATAAATGCTTATCCTTGCACATTCTTAGAGATGAATTGAAAAGAAACAGGAGAATGAGGCCAGCAGCTAAGATACCTGTCTAGAAAGGGGACTAAGATTTTCAGCAAGTGGTAGGAACAGATCCAAGTCCTGTCTTAGCTTAGACCTATTTGAGTTGATGGGTTTGCACTTACATAAATGAGAGAAGAACTTGGCTTGTAAACTTCAAAAGACTCACAATAGAAAACAGGGAAAAAAACAGAAGAAATGAAAAAGCAAACAATGCCATGTGGAATGAATCTGAGACATCCCATCCCAGTAAGAACACTCAGCAGTCCATTATATTTATTCAGATCAAATGCAGATTGTGAGATATATAGACTATGTTAGGATAGGGTGGGAAAGCAAAAAATGCTCAAATAAAAGCATTATTTTGGCACTGCTGCTGAGATTAATGGGGGTTATAAAAAGAGTGCATCTAAGACTGGCACTGGAACTCCTGATAGCTAAGCAGGTTCACAGGGATGAACTTATTATGACAACCCTAATACTGAGGAAAAGAAAACACAAAATCAGAACCTATAATTTCATATGAAGTAATTACTGGTAGTAAAAAGGTTTAGTTTAAATGGAACAATGAGGTTTGAAATTGAGCAGGAATATATGTTAGAATAAAAAAGTATTGCAATAATACCTGAATAATCAGAGCACAAAAATAGAAAGTGGCAAATTAGTCCTTCAATGGAAAAAAATACTTCTTTTTTCAATGGAAAAAATACTTTTGCATACTAAGTACTGAAGACCTGCATCACCTATGTAGGTCAGGGAAGCCTACATGTTCCCCACTCAAGCCCATATTACCTTTGAACTATGAAAATTAGGGCCATCTAAAGCTTCTTGGAGACAGTGAATTTGTAGGTCACACTTGCAGAAAATCTACCTTTTCATTTTGGTGCTGCTGTGTAACCACAGGATTACTCTTTCTGATGGTTGAAGAACTGCTTCTACTCCTAAAAATATCCTCAGAGGCACAGGAGCTTTGCTATTTCTTTTTCACTACTTGAATTGTAAAAATCAGGTATGAAGAGTTCAGAGGGGCAGGAAAGTGTCCAACCCAGAATTGCTCTAAAGAGAGACTCAGCTCCACTTCAGGGTCCAGCAAAGCTGACACCATCAGCTGTACTCTCCAAATGGAGTCTTTCAATGTTCTGCTGCTTTTCAGCTGGGTCCTGTAGTGGGTTTTTGTGTTGACAGAGAAAAATATCCCCTTGCAGAGAGCTGCTCCTGGTATCTGTAGCAGCATGGTTGTGTGTCAGATGATTCACCTTTTTGACATTTCCTGTGTGTCAGAGTCAGCCTGGGGAGGCTGGCTTGGACACAGATACCTCAGACTGTTTGAGTGGCAGGAAAGCACAGTTTTGACCTGAGGTACTAAGAGATACCTCTCTGAAACATTCTTAAACTACTATTTTGATGTTGTTTTTCTAGTACACAGCTTGACTTTTTTACCTGTCCTGAGTTATTTAGCAGCATATGCAGAGGTTTGACCACATTTGCTCACTTGCTATTGATTCCTATGGGTGAAACTAATCTAGATGAGGTGGCTAATAAATACAGACCAAAAGGCAGGTGAAATTACATCATGAAGTTTATAGCAACTCCTGAAGAGACAAGAGCCTCCAAAGAGACTGTATAGATAATCCTCCTTATGACTCACAAGAAAGTCCCTTAATCTGAGGAAATATACAGCACATGTAGAACTTGTTTCTAACAGGATCATCCTCTAAATATTCCAAAAGTCGCTCCAGCTAACAGAACTTTAAAGCTATTTATTGCCTCTCTGCCAAACTGAAGAGTTAGAAAAAGTCCTGTTTGCTTGAAAGGAAAAAAAATAAGAAATGTTATTGCCCTGGTTCTTAGCTCTACTAGCAAATATCATTTTGCTAGTCCTTCAAATTCAGTAGTTTGTGTTGGTAACTTGAAATATGACTATCTATTTGCAAATTGTGATTCATAACTGAAAAATCATGAAATAACCTGGCTTTGGTTTCACAAGTTTTTAAAGGAGATGGGGTATAAATATTAAAGCAGCTAGATACAGATTTTTTGTGTGTGTGTTTCTGTAGGCATACAACCAATTCTAAATAGTAGATATGTTTTCTTCCCATTTAAATTAGGTGAAATACTGGTGGTGCCAGGCTGGCCACTGTTATCTTTGTACCTTAATCTTATAAGACAAATTCTTGCTTTGGAAAGCAATCTCTGTACTTTGATGGAATTTTGCAATTCTATCTAAAATTCTCACCCTATTATAACATGAATTCCATTGGAATCAGTACCTTTCTTCTTGAGGAGCACTAGCTACAAAGCATGATTTATTGGGAAATTTAGAATTATCTTAGGGTTTTATAGAAGCTTCTTTTTCAACATTTTGATTTTGAAACACTTTATGCTTTATTAAGCATTCTTCCAGATGGTAGTAAAAATCTTTTCCCTGATGCCTCAAACTCAAAAAACCTGTTTGTGTCTGTTACTTCAGTGAATGCCTCTATTCTATAAATTAGGCAGATATTGCACTTGACAAAACAGTGATGTGTGTACCAACCTAGAAAATCTTAGGTACAATTAAGTTGTGACATAATTATTGTTTAATATGCTAATGTAACTTACATAAATTTAGTTGTCCTAAATTTTTTGTTTCAGAATTTGGGTAAAAAAACGGAGATAATCCAAAGGGAAAGTTCTTATTTAGTGGCTAACTGGGACAGTAAATTGAAATGGGAGGGAAGGTTTAGTTAAATTTAAAGTTACAATAAATAATTTAAATATTGTTGTCTATAGAAAGAGTGAAATAAATATAATCAGTGAAATTAAATTTCCTTCATGCAATAATCCCAGAATTACCTTGTCTTTAGAAGATCCATTATTGAACACACCATCCATCACCTTATAATGAACCTGAAGGAGAATGATTACAAAATACCAATTCTTCACCAACAATAGAAATAGTGCTGCTCCATTATGCTACAACACCCATTTTCTGTACTTGGTTTTTTTAAATATTTGTATTGTTAATTAGAAAAAGCATTTATTCTGCATGATTTTACTTTGATAGGCATAGCCGAGGGATGTTTTTTTTTTTTTTAGTTTTTGTAATTCTTGTATGCATGCAATGGCTTAATTGATATCAGCATCATGCACCTATCATTAATTCTTTCTGTCTTAGTGGGTTTTACTCAATTTTACATATTATTATAGATTTTGTGTGTGACATCTTTTATGCTTTTCTCTTTTAACATGAAATCTAGGAATGCTATTCTGAGAGTGTGGGAGAGCAAACATATTTGAAATAACTTTCTCTCTCGCAAGCATTAAATTTTACTGAAAGCAGTTACTTCTACATTGAGACATATATTAACACCTGCTGAGGATGTGGCTGAGGAGCAATAAGCATTCCTTTATAAATAAGTTCAAATTGTCTTTGTTTCTAAGAAGGAGGTAGTTCTGTAAATTGAAAAATTAATTGGATTATTAAATGTAGTGTCTTGTCTTGAGATAGACCTATTATTTATGGCTACAGCTTCATCAGGATTAAGAACAAATGAAATATATCATGTTCCATCCTGGAAAGTACAAAATGCCCCTCCTGGCTTAAAGGATAAATGACATAATGCTTGTTATTGTAAGCCCCATGCTAATCACTATAATCACTACACCATCCAGCATTTTGAAATCATTATTATGTTCATAATTACTTTTACCTTTGGTCAGGTTAAAACAGTATGAAGAATCTCCTGCTGATTTGGATAATTCCAGACTGATTCAAGCACATTGTTCAGTCTTACAGCACAACAGCATTCATGGTCTTCCTGCAACTTTACTTTTCTTTATTCTCTTAGCATTAAAGGGCCAAATGAAATCAGTAAATCTGACAGAGAAAACCAAAACCAAACATCACAGAAATTGATTGCTGTAGGAATCTGAACATATTTTGAACTCAAGTCTGAACAGAAAAATACTTTTACATTCTGTAAAAGTCTAGAAAAAGCAGTTTAAAGGTTATTTGAAGTATTTTTGCCTCTGACATATAATGGTCCTGTCCTCCCTGGGAGCATGTAGCTTGAATAACCTACTTAATTAAGTTCAAGCAGAGTGAAAAGGAAGAAAATTGCATTCCTGAATGTTACATGGAAACTCCATTTTAAAGCTAAATTAGGGTAGCTGAATTCACATCGTAGCAGTATTTTGAGCACCTGAATGCCAGCAAACATCTCACCTTGCAGAGCAGGCTGCTCAAGTCCTCACAAACACCAAGTCCTTCCAGGCAGACAGATGAGGGAGCAGGCAGGAAATTCAGACAGCAGCTATGTTTGTCCAACACAAACACATCTGTTGAAGATGATCACAATAAAGGGGAAAGGTGGCAGTAGAACAAAGATACCCCAGTTCTTCATCTAGGATTGTGTATCTGTGCCTTCAGGTAAATGCTTAAAATCATTCAATGCCAATGTATTATTGGACTTACATTTTATAAAGGATATTGGCACAAAATCAATATAAAAAATAGGATTTCCTCCACTGATTCATTCTCTTTTTTAATATAGAAGGAAGTAACAATATTTAATATTTGCTGACAAGTGTTATGTCAACATATGGCATGCATGTGCATTTTCTGGGTTTATATTCTAAATATTATTGGGAGAGTAAAATAAAGGTTAAGAAATAGTTGATTTTAAATGTGGGCATATTCATGGCAGACTTTTCTGTCCTGAAGTGAATGAAATCAATTCATGCTGACCTCAGAAGTCAGGTTTGACTTTACTTTCCTAGGTGGGTACTCTCTGGTGTCTGGAAGCTGCAGACTGAAGACATCAAAGGATGAGCTACAAGTAACAAATGCTGCTGACATTCAAGTCATCACATCTGGAGTCAGCATCATTCCTTTTTCTATTCACCTATTTGGCCTGACATCTGGAACACCCTTTTATAGCCAAAAATGTCACAGAATGGTTTAGGAAACTACTTAAAACCTGACAAAAGTGTACATTTTAAAAATGATAAATTAGTCATTAGGTACCACAGATTTTTTTGTCTCAATGGTAAACAAAAAAGTCACATGGGAGCACCATGTCTTCCAGGAACTAACATAATGAACTCACCTTCAGCTGAAATTCAAACTGTAATATTAATTTTTATGCATTTAGGCACTTAAGATCAAATATCTAAAGCACTGTGTGAATAGTACATGAATCATTGATCAAATTGAAAAAAAAAATGTCCTTTAAAGGGGGTTAAGAGCTAAGGTAGGTATAATGTTTTTTCTGCAGCATTTTGTGGGCTTGCCAATTTTTAAAAAAATAGATTTTTAGCCTGAATGAGCTCAAGGCAACAGTCTTGGTTTTATAAATTACATCAAAGACCTTTTGGGAGTACAAACCAGGAGCTCAGGTAGCTTGGAACAAAGTTCTTTTGTTGTGTGCATGGCTGAGGAAAGGGAAGTTGTGCCAACAAAAGCTTTTATTTTGTCCTGTGATCTCAGTCAGACCAAAACAGGTCACATTCAGATATGGTGTGGCAGTCAGATTTTGGCATTTCAAAATCAAAATAAACTTCTTAATAATCCAGTGCTGGAACTGGGGTAGAAAAATCAGGGATCTGCTATGAGTCAAAATGACAGAGTGCCTCACAAAGAAGTTAAATGTTGTGCCTTCTTTAATGATACTAAATGTAATAGATGTTTTCCAAATTAATAGCCTTTAAGAGTAGATAATTTTGAAACATAACTGCCAGATTAATTTTGACCACACATCCAACAGGCAGTAATATAATATATAACCTGTAAGCTGCCTGGTCTTCCTCCAGTCAAGTGTGGTGCCCTGCTGTGGCAGGGAACAGCAACCCTTCTGTTTCTGGGTGTTTTTCTTTTTCCATGTTATAAATAAGGTTTTTAACCATGGAAATTTGCCCAAAAATCAAAGCCCAGTTAGTGATTATATCACCTTTTTCTCTTTATATCCTTTATAAATGGTATTGTGGGCTTTCTATTAGCATCATTTCTTCTTCCATTTTTTTTAATATTTCTGAGCAGAAATTATTTCCTTTATTATCTTTTTTTTTGTTGTTTTTAAGATTCTCAACTCCTTAAGTCTCCTCATATATCACAGGTTTGCCTTCTTTCCTGATAGCCCAGTAGCCATTCTTGGCATCTCTTCTGGTTTAAATTCATTTTCTTCAGCAGAGATCTCCCCACAGAGATTTTTTGGTCCTCACAGTCATTCAGATTTGGGATGGTGATTCCAGTCTTCCTCTGTAATTATGTTGACTTCCAGTACCTACTTGTTTACAATAATACTTACAATAAGGTTTGAATTTTCCTATTAGAGCTTTAATTCAGACTTTTCTAAAGACTAATAACTGAGACATTCCCTTAGAAGCCTTTTTCCAGCCAGATCCTATCTTCCTCAATCACTGTCTTGAGCCATCCCTTTGTTCAACACTCAGCTCCTCTGCTAATCCCCATCTCCTCCAGTTTCAGAAGGAATTTCCTTTGTGCCATTGCAGCAAATCCTTTACCAAAGTAGACAGAAACAAAAGCTGCAACATCTCTTTTGGCTTGGAAAAGGATTTCCTTATCAAGGAAGTTACCTTTTCAAAGATCTCTGAGAACATCTGCCTTTGGGAAACACATGTTGAAGTTTACCTCATTTATTATTTTCTTATGTCTTTAATTATTCCCCTCATCTCTAGCTCATTCTAATATAAGCATGCAATGAAAAAAAAAATTTAAATTGGTCTTTTTTTTCTCTTGCATGACTCCCAATAGGCAGCAGGATTTCTATATGACTGTTTCATTAAACAGTCCCAGGTACAGGGTCTGTGATTTCACATGCCAGTTTTTTATGACACTGGAATGAGTTTATGCTGGCTTCCCATTTTTAAAACATTTTACCTCTTTAGATTTTGTTGCTACTCTAGAGTTGTTTTCATTTTCACATTCTCATTTTCATTTGCCTTTGATTCTCTACCCAAACACATTTTTTCTCCCTGAAACCTGACATGAAGTACTCATTTATCTTTGTGCCTGTAGCTGGGTTATGCTAATGTTCTAAGTCAGTGTGCTGCACAGTTCTTCACACTTTCTTCTTTTTCAGTCTGGGTAGAGCAGAAAAACAGAAGTAGTTTTAAATTACTGTAACAATAAGGAAATTCAGTGAAGTACAGGCTAATCTCTGATTAGTGCTGGCTATGAATGATGACTTTTTATTACCTGTCATTGTTTCTTACTTTTTAATTCCAGTAATTACAATTCTTCTTTGTCACCAACCACTATTCAGCCTTTGCATCAACTTCAGACATACTTTCTCCTAACTCTTCCTGAGTTCTGACAGATTTATTCCTGTCTGAAAGATTTTATTCATTACTATAAACTCTTATTTTCATAGAATGTATCTCTACTATTTCCATCTCCTCTCCCCCAGTTATCCTGACCTGTCTCCCTGTGATTTGAGTCAGGGTTAGGAAGGATGATTTCTGCTCCTCTGTAGATACATTTCACACTGTTCTTGTCTTCAGCTCTACATAATTTACCAAGCATTTTCTCTGCATCTCATCTCCTGGATATTTTTTTTTTTACATGTTCTTTCTCTTTTTGCTCCCCTGTCTTCTCTCTCCTTACACTTTAGCTTATTTTAACAATTCTTAATTTTGGCCTACATTTTTCTCTACAAATCCATAGCTTTTCTTTCAGATAATGCCCCAAATTTAGCTAAAATATCTCCACTATTTTTTTTGTTATAAAAACACTAGTGAAACTATGTTAACATGAACTTCAATCTAGACTAGTTGCCTTGGAGCATGTCCGAGATCTGGTGTGTTTAAGATTGCTGAACTAGATTCTATGCTTTCATAACTGATTCCAAGAACTATCTAAACAAGCTACAGTGGAGCCTCTATGGATAAGCTTATCTCAACTAACTTTGGACCAAACAAAAGTTTCTAGATTCTCAAGTGCTCATAAATATCACTCGCCAAATTACAATATTAAGTCAAATTCTGTCAGATTTGAATTTTAAATAGGAAAGTATTCATGACTGACAAAGGCCTACAAGCCTTTTCAAACTAAAATCTAGTTCTTAATCCTATAATAGATACAGGAATTAGGTGTGTCACTTGGTGGTACAAAAGCTTGTATCTCTGCTCTTCATGACATAAGTGAGAAACTTAAATATGAGGCACCACAGACCAGGTAAATAAGTTAGGAACAGGTAACAGGTTAGGAAACACTACATTTTATTCCTTCATTAAAAAACAAACTTTTGAACACTGTTGAATCAGCACTTGCTGTTCAATCCTGGACTTAATTTCTCATGGTCCAGATGAATGTCCTTATCACATGTCTATGTCAATAGACATAGAGAAAATATTCTTTGTCTCTGGGAATATGAAATTATTTACTAAAAATGGGACAACACCACCAACACACACTACGGTAAACTCATCCAGTAATAGTCCTAAATCATGCTTATACAGTGATTCAAATCCTTGGTCTGAAACATGACACAGGTTTCCTTGTAAGTCCTCACTCACTTAACCCCTGTCAATCCCTTCTCCTCAATATCCTTCCCTTTCCCTTCCTCCTTTCTTATCTTAATGTGGTACTTACTTTGACAGACATTAGCTCATGGCTGATAGAAAAACTGTCATGAAAAAAATAAAATATTGACTTCGCTATGATTCCTTGGGAAGGTTCAGTTTTGAATAACTAGTATTTTCTGTCAAAATTGTTTTGGTGGAAAATCTCCAGTTGGAAATGGCATGAATAACTGCAGGGAACTATTGTCAAGGAAATTTACTTACACTGTTTAGGATCAGCCAGCTTGGGCTATTGGGTATTTGCTGACTTCAGACAATTTTCTGAAAAAATGTTCATAAACATTTATAATTAATTCAATTATTTAATTGATTTTTTTAAAATAAATCTGTATGATAAAGCTGTCAGATTAGGAAAGATTGCAACTAAAATTGTTTTTGTTATTTCATTCTGGTGTCCTTTATACATTCATTACAATGTAGCTTTTAATTATATAATATTATGTTATTTATTCCACGTAGAGAATGGGGAGTGCTCACTTGTGCATCAACATTGTGTACACAGTGTGCAGTGCTTACTGTGTAGCCTAAGTTATGTTTGCTGCCCAAAATGTAGGAGTTGCAACAGATTATTAAAATCAGCATGTGCTTTGTCATGGCATTCCTCTCTATGACATCCACATCCTTTGCACTTGTTCATTAATTTTCACATTTAGTGGCTGTGAGAAATGGGAGAAGGTCATAACCTCAAAGCTGATGCACACAGTAAATCAAATGGATCTCTTAATTTGAGTCATCTATTAATTTGTGGTTTTTAAGTATATACCATGACACTGCTCAAAACACACTATGTGCATCTGCAAATTTCTTACTGGAAAATAAGCATGAGCACAGAAATAAATATAAAAAACATGGCTATTGACATCCAGGACAAATTTCACTGAAGCAGTATTCTAATATTGTTGTCTTCAAGACAAATGCAGACTAGAGAATCTCAAGGCAAAGTTCAACAGCACTTCATTTTCCCATGCTTAACTTTTGTCATTCAATACTCATCTTCCATATCTATGGGAATGTTAAGATGCAACATCCTTGCAGAGCTCTGGTTGATTTTGTGCTGTGACTAGACAGAGCAACTTTGGAAGACTTAAACAGGAGATTACATTGAAGACTTTGTCATATTGAGAGTGCACAGGAAATACAAATACTGAAATTATCCAATTTGGTATTTCCTTATTTTCAAGCCTTAATTCCAGTCAATGAGACATGAAAGGAATTATACATATTGTTAATGAACTAGAGAGAAGATGGAAAACTAGTGGTCAAATTTCACAGTAATATGAGACACAGTGAAATGCTTCAAAGATCTGTGGGAAAACCTGATATTAACATAACTGATTTAGAATGAAGGACAAAAGGCAAGCTAACAAAATTTGTGTGTTTGGACACTTAAAGCAACAGCTGACTATAGGTTTTGCAGCTAATACCTGCAAACCTGGGTATCTGGGGGAGAATATGAATAAATGGGCAAAAAATCAGTCCCAAATTTGTTTTTATCTTGTAGCTCTGAGTAGCTCTGACCTATGTTATGATGTTGAAATGAGACAATTAATTAGACAGAAGAGATCCTGTGGTTCACAGGTGGAAATCAAAACAAAGAACATTTTTTTATACCTCTGTAAAGACACCTGATGCATCAACTTTACCACTGTGTGAAAAATGAAGATGTGGTGAAATTGGGGAAAGTGCAAGAAGTTGAGAAGAGTTTCTGGATTAGGTAGGAGGTGCAGACTCCTATCAAAAACCTGCTCAGAAACAAAATTAAAAGCAGAGTATGTAAAAGAACCCTTTGTCCTTACAGGGAGAGGGCTGAAAGAAGAATGATGGAAGTATGGTAGAAAAATGCAAAACTGTGGACAGAAGAAACCCTGAACTGGAAATATCCATTAATTGTCACTTCAAGGACCAAAGATTCTCAGAGGAAACTGGGCTGGGCAGGGGGTTCTTATGTTGAAACTTTGGTAGAGAAAAATTTATCCATCTGACAGGAATTTAGATACTGGTATTTTCTGCAGAAATCTGAATGTCAAAAGCTGGTACAGCTTCAATTTGTATAACTTCATGGGAGATAAATCTCTTTGAAGCTACAACAGAGTTCAGAGCCATCACTTCTGGCACTGCAGGTCCCCATGGTTTATTAGGGAGTGCTGGAGGGGGGTGTCACACAGACTTCCTCTGTTTTACTCTCTCATGCCTGTGACCTACTTTGAGTGACAGCATACTGGATGAGAGGAGGAGTTCAAATATTGCATTTCTTTTCTTCCTGTTATGATTTTCTGTGTGATTTTAGGTATATATAGAATTCTGAACAAAAGACACATAAATGTTTTCAAATATAAAAAAATGGGTTTTTAATTTATTTTTTTTTTAAATTCTTTAGGCAATTGACTTAAAAGAAATCAGTTTATTATTCTAAGTGTATTGTGTAGCTGAAGCTTGCATCATTGTTCATATTAAGAGTTTCTAGACCAAATTAATTTACTCTTCCACCAGCCAAACAAGGCATTCTGTTTAGAGGTCTACATACTGCTACATGTGTTTCATATGTGATCTCTTCACATTCAGCTGTATTTAGGCTTTGACTTAATTTGGACCTCTCAGCTGTCTTTTTGCTCCTAAACTTGTGCAATTGCTGGCCCTTCATCTACTTGAACTGTATTCTCATATAGTGTAGGAGGGAATTCACAAATCTTAAAATAGAAAAGTAGCTGGAAGTAGCTCCACCAACATGATTCCTAAGATGAGCATCTGTGTCTTATTTTGTCACCTATGGAAGACATAAGATTTTTCATCATATTTTTAGCCATCAAATTCAGTGATCCATTGTGATTATCCCAGCAGGTGCCCAAAAAACATGAAAATCAATTGTCCTTGAATCTTTTTTTTTCGCAAAAATCCCAAACAGCTAAAACATCTTTGGGACAAGAAAATCCAGAGATTCCTTGGTAAATGGAAGTTAATGGATGCACTGTGCAGTAAGATTATCTCCAGTTCTAGCAGCTGACAAACTGACCACTTCTATTTAAAACAACAACTTCCAGTGCTAGAATAGAAATCTAATTTAATGAGACTGTGAGTCTGTTTTCCTGCAACTGATTTCAGAGTCCAGGGGGAGATGAGATACTATTCTCCAGATGCTTGTAGAGAAGGCAGGAAGTAACTAGGCTAGAAGTAACTGAATCATGGACCCCAATTTGGATATTCACATCAGCAGGATCCTTCCCAAATGGAAGCTGTGATTTCCTGTCTTTAAGAGGTTCCCTTAAACATAGCTCAGAACTGCTACAGTGAGAGAGTTATTGCAGTCTTTTGGGAAAGAATTATTATTTTACATAAAGTGATCTCTTCAGTGTGTAGAGACATTTAAATGCATATAGGTTTCAGTTAGTAAAATCTTCCATGAACTTGAAATTTAAATCCTATTTAAGGAAACATCTTTCTTTTCTAGTCTGTCCTCAGGCTGAAATTGAACAGAGTTTGTGTCTCTGTGAAGGCACAAAATACAAGGTTGATTATAGTATAATTAAAAAGAGAAAATGTCTTACATCACTGAGAATTTTAGCTTTGATTTATATGAATATGGTGACTAGCAAATATTTTCCTCCAAAATTCCTTCAACTCCCTCTCTAAAAATGCTGTATATTTTGCTTATATATTTTAATAATATTTAATTTTAATTTCACTTACTTTTGTTTTATAAAAAGTAAAGAAAAAACAAACCTCAAAAAGTCACTTTATAATGTTAAAATGTTAAGATAATAAGGATCTTTTATGACTTAATACTGCAATTTTTAGGCACATAAATACACAGTATTTGAAAATGTGCTTTGCTGTACATTGCTCAGTGTTCTGGGCCAGGACTTCTGCACCAGTGACACAGTTTAGCTGTTCAGATTCAGAGGCAGATGAAGATGTCATTTGTGGTGCCTATGCCAGAAGATAATTCCTGTGTGCAGAAGTCAGTAAATACACTTCCTTCTGCTGTAATCTTGCTGGCCAGCAAGTACAGAATCCCCACTCAGCAGAACTCTGGCTCTGCTTTAAGCTGAGCTGGGCTGCAGGTCTGGAGCCATCACATGTGCTGTGCTTGGACTTGGCCTGCCTTTCTCCAGCTCCTTTGGCTTTAACAGCAACTGATTAAAGACAAGGTGGCTGTTACTTAGTTTTAGTTTATTTAGCATTTTATGGTAATGTGGTGAAATGCCTGTGGTTATGCTACAGAAAAAGGAACTACTGTAGTGTAACTATAGTGAAGTTTAAAGGACAAAGCTTAGGTGACAGCAGAGGCCATGAAGATTAGGGCACAGTATGATCCCAGTGGTAGCAGGGCTGTCAATAACTCACCAGTAATCAGTTAATGAAAAAATCAAAACTCAGGAGCTGGTGAGGGGAAGAAAAGGAAAAGGAACAAGCATACAATGCAAACTGATAAAAGAGCAGGGTGTAAAGCAAATTAGAAAACACAAAAATGGCATAAAGAGGACAGAAGAAACCATTAACATTGCACTCCTTCTGAAAAAGGAATTAACCCCCATCATTAGCACCAGGGTCTTACAGCAAAGGATTCAAGGAACTCATGAATCCCCACAACTGTCTCTAGGCTGAACTGCTGACTTTAGGAAGCAGAGAACAGTGTATAGGTGAGGCTAAAAACTGAGATAATAAAATTTTAGTGGTAGATGTTTTACTTAAATAACAACTTTTGAAATATGGTACTGCTAACAAGTCTTGCTTTCTATTTAAATTGTATTAGCATCAGTGTGTCTGGACTAATAACAGTACATGTTAGTTTCATTCTGGTTATGCTGCTAAAGCTTTCAATTGAGCCAACAGTAAATTCTAGGCTTCACACAGAAGGTCCCCTTTAGCCATAACAAGGTCTTGAGTGTAACACTGCTGAGATATAGGATATTAACAGTTGGTTTTATGCTGCTAGTCCCTGGCTTCTGGAAAGCCAGCTGGGAGCTCATGCAGCTGTTGCAATTCAGAATAGCTTTAATTTCCTGTGAACTGTTTATCAGACCAGACCAATCCTG
This sequence comes from Serinus canaria, assembly GCF_022539315.1. Taxonomy (NCBI): domain Eukaryota; kingdom Metazoa; phylum Chordata; class Aves; order Passeriformes; family Fringillidae; genus Serinus; species Serinus canaria. Next base: position 10,154,265 of record NC_066314.1, read on the forward strand.
GTCATTGAAAAAATCTGTAATCACCAAACCAGGAATAGTTTTGGAGCCACTTCATTGCCTCATTCTGCAGACTAGGTGTCAGGCTAACCAGGCTGACAAAACACACAAGGTGACACACAGCAACTCCAAAGCAGGTTTCAATCAAAACCATCCCCTTTGCATTCCTTCCTTTTTCAAATTGCAAGGTTTAAATGAGAAAACAGTGGTTGAAACGTTTATAACCTCTCAAAATGAGAAGAATAGAAAGAAAACTTTGATGTTTAAATGAGTTATACCAAACCAGCTTCATCATGCAAACCTTAAAGTTTTAAATGATCCCTGTTCACCAGCTCCTATGAGACAAAGGCAATTCCTCCCACTTTACAGTCAAAGTGAGATACCCAGGTACTTATGTACAGCTGGAAGCTGAGTTACAGAGTAAGGATACTTTCAAAGTTATTGTGCCTGCTGTTATTTTCTCTACTTGAAAAGTTTCAAGTTATCCTGTCTTGACTTCTGGCTTACAGTACACAAAATATTCAGTGTTTAAGACATAAAAACAGACTTGTGTATAAAATCAAAAAAGAAGACTGGGAAGACCATGCTGTATCCTAAGTACTTCAGTTAAATTCTTCAAGTTAGTTTGGATGGCTTCATGATAAAAATGGAGATGACAGTATTGGTCAAAAGTTCTATTTCCACAGTCATCATAAAATTTCCTTGTTTTAGACACTGACTTGACATATCATTTTCCTTCCTACTGCTCCTTCCAAATTTGGCTATGTATCAAACAATTGTCTCCTTTCCTTCCATTTGGAAACAGAACATAACACCAGCTCTTTCTCATTTTTCCTGTACTGTCACAGATATGTTTGTTTGCAGTATAGAAATCTGTGGTTACACATACATATTTTACATCTGAAACTAATACATGATGCTACAGCCAAAAGGGTATTACACCTTATCTATAACAATTGTACTGAATAAATACAGGTGATACTGAAATACACTTACTGCCATTTCAAGAGGTGATATGACAGTGACAGGGCACAGCCAGTCACAATTAACTCTACAGCTCTGCTCTGTCAGCAGCTTGGCCATTTTCTTTAAAGCAACAGCAGTTTAAAAACAGACTATGGACTTTTGTGGGAAAGTCAAAGAACTTTCAAAGAACTTTCCATCAGGGAGCTGTTTCTAAAGGAAGCTAATAATGACTTCATTGGACTTTAAATATTGGTATTGCCCACAGTATTTGATATACCTCTTACAATGGCTTAAATTGGTCTAAAGGTGTTCTCTTACTTAAAAACTGATTTTCGTTTACCATCATATGAAGTTATTGACTTCAGCATTTTATAGATTTTGACTTTACAATAAGACTCTGTTAAATTTACTCTTAAGACTTGTATAGGATCCCAGAGTAACACAGAGTTATGACCCTAACCTTGCAGTGCTGTACTTTGTCTATTGACTTAAATGAGCTCATATCAGTCACAAAGTTCACAAGGAGGAACGTGTTCAGGGTGGGCATGGATGGGTTTATTCAAATGAGTCTAAAATCAATACATCTGAGTTTTTCCTGCATCTTGTAGGAATAAAAAAGGAAAACAACATAATTTTACAGCAAAAGCAAAGCAGCACAAGTTAACTGTGAAAATTACTCCCGGTACCATCAGGATCTAAAATGGGCTTAAATAGCCTTCCCTCTAAAATATGAATGCTGTCCTTAGTGAAATTTGGGATTACTTGCCATAATAAAAAAAATAGTAAAAGTAAAGTAAAAGTAAGGAAACTCAAATTCCACACTGATTAACAAAAATCAAATTCCTTGACTGCACACTTAAGGTTTGCACTATGTGGCACTAAGTCAGGTCCTTACTTGGTTTATAAAGTTTCTTAGGAGAACCTCCTACAGTAGGAAATTAGTTTGAGTTAAAAAAGAACAGATTGCAGCTGCCTTGGTCCATTCCCTTCTTGCATGAGGGAAAAAGAAAAGGCAGCAATGGTTTCCAATCTATAGGCTATACCTCTATGATAAAGGAAATAGAATAGTTTGTGGTTCTGTTTTAAATGTAGCCTGTCCATTTCTGCTTTGGGATAACTTTCTCTTGCTGAGGAAAGTAGCACTAATCCTAGTGTGAGACTCTTCTGCATAAGCAAGAAGGGTATTAATAGTGGAAGCTTGAGGAATTAATGCAAATCAATTAATTTGAAATCTAATAAGGGCTACCATTCTTTGGAGCCATTCTTTGGGATAATTCCATTTTGAAAATATGTACTTGGTGTGAGTATCACAACAAAATTCAGTATGTTTGGAAATATCAAGGTGAAACTGATTCATTTTGCTGTGGTTCACACAACAGGAATTATGCTTGCTTATAAGAAAATAATTATTACCTTCCCAGCAATAAAATAAAAAAAATAGTAAATGAATATTTCTCTGCATCTTAAAGGCATAAAACAAAGCCGTCCTGTTAACTTCAGTAAGATTTAGGAGCATATTTACTTTACTGATAAAAAAGGTGAATACAAAGCACAATGTTTTGGGGTACATTGTCTAGACTGAGTCATCTCTCAGAAGAAGAAAAATATAATATTAGAGCTACACCATTTTAATAATTTTTCAGCCACCCTTATTATCCAGTAGAATACCTATTTATTTGTTTCATTAATTTTTATTGTACTTTTTTCCTACCTTCCTCCTACACCACCTTAAAAATCAAGCTACTGAAACACAAATTTTGGTAGGAAAATCTGCAGATGAGTGACGTAAGGTGCAGAAACCATTGATTTGGAAAATGAAAAAGTAGGCAAGGATTATTTTAATATTCTGACTATTCTGCAGAAAGGTTTTCAGACCAAAACCAGGCTTTAGACTCAATGCTCCTCCACACGAATCTGTGAACTCTGAATATTGAAAGTTTACTGCAACTGGAATTAGTAGTTTATACAAGTTGGAGCTTGTGTTCTTAAACTTCTCTTGCCTAATCAGACCAACCAGTGGTTGATCTCTTGAACATACATAATCTAGGTATGTTTGATTTAGATTTCTAATATGTTTTTATTGCAATGGATTGTAAGCATATAAAATAAGAGGGGTATGTAAAATGACCTCTGTAACACTACTTTGTTATATTATCCTTTAAACACAGTGAAAGGTCACTCAGGAACATGATGGAAAAGGGGCCCACAACACACAGAGGGTGTGATTGATGTATCAGGTTTAGAATGCAATCTGAAGTACAAGAGATTTAATTTATTCCATGACATACAGCCTGAAGTTTGTTTTCAGTTTGATCTGAAATAATGAAAATAATGTTTCTGTTTGCAGCTGCCATTGATTACTGTAATCCAGGAAGAAATTAAAAGACACAGTGGATCAAATCAAGGTATTGGAAGGATGGCTCATTTACAGTGCAGCAGTGCAGGCTAGCATATGCATGAGAAATATGTTAACTATGCTAACTTTTCCCCCCATGCTGCTAGAAAGGAGAAATTATGATTAATAGTTTAAATACCAACAGTTAGGTCTGCTCACCATGCTATCTTATCTCCCTGTCTGAAATAGCATGTGGTGTTAATGTGTTAAATATGATATCTTATTTTTCTTGTGACCTGTTTTTTAAGAAGTGACATATGTATGCACACACATATGAAGTGTAGGCAGTCTGCTGTTTTCTCATACAAAGCCTAATACCTCATGTGGGTGAGGCTCTTCTCTTCCAGAACAAAGCTGGGATTGTATGTAGCCTATAATTTTTCTTGCTCCTCTGGCTGTTTTTCCTTTAGAAGATTTCCATCTGTCTATCATTATAATAAGTTTGGACTATGAAATACACTCTAAATCATTAGGCTTTTTGGAGCTGGAAGCAAAAGGAATAAGGAAAGCTTAATCACTCTCTGCTCTGCCCTGTGAAGGGGAAGAAAGATTTTTGGTATTGAGTTAACAGGAAGAGAGTAGGATTAAATGTGCTTTTAAACTCCTGTTGAAACACAGTAAGTATCTAAAGGTATTATATGCAAAGACCTAATTGCCAAAGCCCATAATTGCCAACCTTTAGTGAGCTAAAACTGCCACTGAATCCTCTTTCTGTAGTGGCAGGAATTCCATTTCTTTGTCAGGACTTAAATGTTGGGCTCGGAATATTATTTTCTGCTGTTCATTAAGAAATATTCTAAGAAACTTCTTCTCCACAGTTAGCTTTGTGATAAAGACATGTTGTTTTTGAGAAGCAGCAGGACCTGGAAAGTGATGTTTTTAGGGACAGGTAGACATAGCCTGGAGTTTTTGGTGTAGGCACTTCTGTGTGATGGCCCTGACATGGAGCAAGATTTGGGAGGTCACTGTGCTATAGTATCACACATCAATTTGAAAGCATGTAATTTTCCTGGTGCTTCCTTCTTTAAGTATTAGTTGGTTACCTCAATACAGATTCCCAAATATATTTGAACAAAATCCTTATTGTTAGAAAATACCGGGTGATGATTTGGGGGGTGGGGAGAGGGGCAGGGATGGTGACATTTGATGGACGTTTTCTTAGAGTCTCTTCTCTTATACACACCAAAAATGGAGGAACAGAATTAATATTCTGCCTTTCCTTCACAGGAATACACCAAATACAGGAGTTTGGCATGATTTTATTCTTCCATTGGAAAGCTGGTTCACCTAGCACAGCATTTTTCCTCTCCAGAACTGCAGAGATTTTCTTGCTTCCCTTAGTCCCCAGAAAATTCTGCTGATCAAAAAGTACTGTTCAAATATTCCATAATCCAGTTATTCTCCAAAATCACAATCCATATCTAACCTTGTGATTTTGGATTGGAAAGAAGCCCACAGACTGAAGATTCAGACTGGGCATCAGGAATTTTTCACTGTGCAAAAATCATGCAAGGAAGCCTGGAACTCCTGGAGATTTTCAAGATGTAACTGCATGTAAAGCCATAGCTGACTTGCTTTAGTATTGTTGGTGATAGTCCCCCTTGAAACTCAGGTCTCCAAAATTTCTGTGATTCTGTTGCTTATTTTCAAGACACACTTTGTGGTGCTTGTTCAATCCCATAATTATAGACATCGCTGTGCTCAGAGAATTATGACCCCAAAACAGTCACAACTGACAGAAAAGGATGCATATAGAATATCACATTGCTAATCAAAATTATCTTGGTGTCAAAAACTTCATCAGCTTTTAGTTTGACAGAAGGTTTATTGAAGCCCATTTTATACATGTAGTTCCAATGATTTCTCCTGCCAAATTGAAGCAAGCTATAGGAATTTTGGCTTGCAGTGCTCAGTGATATATGCAAAGATTTAATCTGTCCTAATGCACCCTCACCTCTTAGGGCATTTTTCTGAGAGAGAGGAGTGAAATCAGCTCTGGACAAACTTATAAGTTCAGTCTGTTGCAGTTTAGCACATTCTGCCTTCACAGATACAATTTTTGGGAGCCAAAATGAGAAAACAGAGGTGTGGTGATTATAAGAATGTCTCTCTGAGGAATTATAAGGCATAAAGTATAGCCAGAAAGCATTCATCATATAATTATCTCAGTGTTTTGGTTTCCATGTTACTTTATAAAATATGTTTTAAGAAAAAATGAGATACAATTATTTTATTTATTTTTATTGCAGGGGTGATTCAGTGCTCAGTTGAGAATGTTAAAGCAATAAATTCCTATCTTCTGCCAAAGATCAGAGCTCTCATACAAAGATCACCAGCAAATGAAGCTCTGTCTTCATGTAAATACTCACACAAATATTATAGTTATTATTCCAATTATTAGCAGCTTAAAATTTTTTGATGGTTTCCCATAAAGGCCACATTCTACTTAGCTAAAGAAAATCTTAATTTTTTTTTTAATTTGATTTTTGTCAAAAGTTATCTGAAAAAAAAGTGGTTTTTCTAAGTGTATAGAAACTCTCAGATAAAATTTAAGTTTTCCTTCTGAAAAAAACCCAAATATTGACTGCTAATATACTTTTAGAGCTCTGAATATAAATATCAGTGGGCTGTAAATGTTAAGGTTAATGCTGTAATTGATTGCTGTGGCTGAAAGGTGTTTAGCTTTAGGAATTACTAGGGAAAAATTTATGTCTGCTGAGGTCAGATGAAAAGATCATAATGGTCTAGTCTTGTCTATAATCCTTGACTGAATCAATAGCACAAATGCCTTACAAAAAAGCCTAAAGGACAGGAACACTCATCTTGAGTTAGATGAAAATGTGAATGTGCATTAATTAGATAGTGAGGAAAACATTAAAAAAAAATTTATTATGCATCATAAAATGAAGTCTATAATAAAGAATTGGATTTGACATGTTTGACATACAGGTAAGTTTGATTTACATTGTGCTACTTTATAAACCACATCTTCTTCCAATCTGGACTGTTCTGGGGTGATTTTCTTGATTCTTAAAATAATGTTGTTGCTCTCTGAATTATTCACTGGCAATGCAATAATGTCTACTTCAGCTTATTTTAGAATTCCTTCCGTTTATAAACCCCAAAAATTGTGTGTGGTGTAGTTTATTCATATTTTATAATTGAACATTGCTGAGAGAGTTTGTGCTTTCTCAAGGCAGACTTGATCTGAAACTCCTCCCACCTATGCTGTGAATGTCAGCCACCATGTAACACAACACATGAGCATCTTATAGTCTAATATGTGAACATAAAAATATGTGAACATTTCCATTCCGCAATCTAATTTGTTTGGGTCTATCTGTGGATGCACTAGGCTGCCCCATGTCAGGGAATGAATGATGCTTTAGGCCGTGAGGGTGTGTTCAAAACTGCATAGTCTGACAGAAAGATACTAAACATGTTCATCACCACACTGCGACTGACTCTCTGACAATTCTTTCAGTATTGAGCCAAGGCATTCACATAATTACAGAATCATTTAGGTTGGAAAAGACCCTGAAGATCATAGAGTTCAATTCTTGACCAATCACCACCTTGTCAATCAGACCACAACTCCTTGTCACGTCCAGTTGTTTCTTGAACATCCCAGGGGTGGTGACTCCACCACTTTCCTGGGCAGCCCATTCCACACAAGTACATACTGATGTGACTGCTTGTTGTAGCAAAATGTAAGGCCAAAACAGGGGACTCAAAGAAGGGAGAGGAAAGAGAAGTCATGTCCTAAGTTTCCAAAGCAGTATTTTGGCACTCATCAGGTTGTGCTTGAGAAAGGATTAAGAGATTTGAATTGAGAAAGATATTAATATGGAAAAGAAAACTTCTAAAATTAGAGGGGGAGTAAAAAACGTGAGGATAGGAAATGTTATAGGAATACATTTAGGATAAATATTCTGAGAAGGAGAATAAAGTATTTAATTCTTTCTGTAACTAAAGGAACAAATAAACCATTGCTTAATTTCTTGACTCCAAATGTGAATGTAAAGACACTGGGAAAAAGAGTGTAGGAAAGTCTTCATGAACATGGCATCTGCCATGATACTTTCTATGGTAGAATATTAATTTTTGGCTAGAAAATATTGTACATAAGTATGTAATTACTGAATGTGCATCCCCCCCTTCAGAAAGGACAGCTGTGTGTGGAAAAACCACTTTGGGACACCAGCTACAGTCACCTGCAGAAAGGAGTCACATACTGGTACTATCAGTATACCTGTGATTCTCTTCTCTTCTCTGGGAATTCTTTCTTTTTTCTTTTTGGAACCTCCTACCTGCTCCTCTCCAAAATCCTTACTAACCTGGATTTGTGGCTTTTAGGATGGGTCAGTGGAAATGCTTTCAATTAGTTGCAGCTGCATGATGTGCTGCAATGATGTTTGGAGATGACAAAGTGGGACATGCAAGACACATGGTCATGATTACACCAAAAGCCTTCCCTCAGAACTGTGGGAAAATGTCTTCCATTTCTCAATTTCCTATTAAGCTGACAACATTCTTCCACTCCCAGTAAGTTGTGTGCTGTTAGCTGGGCCCCAGTCACGCTCTGCATTCACCCAAAGCTGACTCCTTTGACAAGTATTCCTAAATGTTAAGAGAGTCCATGATTGAAGTGGAATATGTAGTATAGAGGGAGCTATTACTATGGGGTTTATATTCTACATGTAGAAGTTACACAGTATGGAGAAAAAATAAAGGAACATCCAAAACTAATAATTCTATATTCCATCACAGTGAAAGATAAATTAAGAAAACCTTGCAATTACTGTATTTCAGATCTCAAGCCAGTTCGAGTTTGTGTACATCAACAGAGTTCAAAGAGAAGCTTTTATTTACTTGCAATAATTCAAGCAGCCAGATGATAGATATTAGACCAACTAACTTTTGGACATGATACACAAATTTGTATTTTCCCTAGGTGTTTTTTGGCTCAATTCTTTCTTTAGTGACACATATGTCTGCTTTCACCACTTTAGAAAAACAAAAAAAGGAAGATAAAGTCATTACTTTTATTGACTCCCCCACCTGTTTTTTTCTTTCTCTCGCCTTGGCAAAGTGATGAACATCTTTATTTCTTTTCTTTAAGAGCCACAGGTTATTTCCCTTGTAACCTCATAACCAGTGAACAATCGAACTCACCCTTTAAAATCAGCTTTACAATAGTGTAATTTACTTGCCTTTCAATACTGTAATTTACTTCCCTTCATTCCAGGCAGAATCTGTAACGAGGCAAGAAACTGTAGAAGAGAAATTTCTGACCGTGGCAGACACAAAATCACAAAAGCACAGAAGGGTTGAGGTTGGAAGGGACTTGTGGGGGGTCCAATGGTTCAACCCACCTTTTCAAGCCAGGGCCAGGTCCACCACGTTGTCCAGGACCATGTCCAGATGACTTTTGAATAGCAGTCCTATCTGATTATACATATAACTGGGTTGCAGAAGACTGAAGAAAAACACTATTTTTAACAGCCAGGAAGTAGGGAAAGGTAACAAGAAACACAATCCTAGAAAGTGGTTGCTGCCTTGTTGGAGGTTTCCAGGTTTCCAAATAAACGTGTGGAAAAAGCTGTCTTAAGAGTTATAGGGTTAACACTGAAGTACTTTCAGACTGGAGGAGATACTTCAGAGGTAGACAGATTTGTGTTGAATTAGGGGTGGCCTTTATTAAGAACTCATTTACTATTTAGCCTTCCCCAAAATCTGTACATAGATGTGTTTGTATATGCAGCTATAAAGGACTCAGATTTTCCTGTTTAGTTTCATTTGCAAACAGTAGGAGGAAGTTTGACCACAGTCAATAATCAACTCAAGGCAAGGTTTCATATTACTTACTATGAAAAAAGTTAACATACAGTAGCTATGACAAATGTAAATAGATATGTTCCATATTGTGAAGAGGTTGTGTGAGTGTGGATGTGAAATTACAAATGTATGTCATCTTCTCCTGGGACTGCACTTGGCTAGAGCAACCACATTTTACATACAATCTTCCATTAAGTTTTTATATCCCTGTAAATTATCAAATAATAGATATTAGTTTAACTTTTATTTTTCTACAATATTCTTCTGTAGACTATCCCTCTTGGTTTGACGAAATTAAAAGTCAAATTGTTTCTCAGGAGAAGAAATTCTTATTACCAGGGTATACCAGGGTATGAGTGGCTCTCATGAGGATATTCAGCTGCTGCTTTGTTGAAAAGGCTATATGCCTATAATTTTTAGTGATTTGAAAGAAGAACGGTTTCCATCCCAATTCCAAATTTTATTCAATCAGAATTTAATTAATTTCTAGGTACCAAGTATCTGGAAAGTATAATTTTCAGCAAACAATAACTTACATCCATCCTAGCCATCTTTCTGAATCCCAAGGACCACTTTAACAGAAGGTATTGATTCTTGCAGGCTCCTAGGGCATCTCAGAGGAAGAGAAATGTCTAACAAGTGCTTTAGACTGGACATGCCCTAATTAGCATTCTGATTCAGAATGTTTAGGCAGTCATCTGCTGAGCAGCAGCTTTCTCACTAAGATGAAGTTCTGCCCTTATGTGGAAATTAAATAATCGAAGAAACACAAGATCTCTAGCTTGGTACTTGAAAGCTCCTAGGAATCTAAGTTGCACCATCTGAAATCCTGTAACCACCTCAAATGATCTCAACTAAGTGCCCATGACATGCCAAGATGGTACCTGTGCCAAATATTCTACAGCTTTAAATAAACAACTCAGAATTTGTCGACTTCAGAATCATAGAATATCGTGAGATGGAAGGCAATTAAATGAACCCCACCCCAAATATCAAGAGCCTGGCCGCTTTTACTTTCCATTCTGGTATTTCAAAGAATCCTGATCACTGTAATGGTGCTTATAGTATATAAGACCAGCTGAGTGGGGCTAGTGCCAAAGTGGAGACTTGGCAACTAGCTAGCATTCAAGAAAAAAATATTATTTTTAAACTTTCAAAACAGTTTTAATTTGACTTCTTTAAAAAAACTTCTTCATACAGGATTGATTATTTTATAGTGTTGCTGTCCTGGTTTGGGACAGATTTTTGGAGGAAAACAGTTTGCTTATATTAAAAAAAAAAAAAAAGACAGTATTAAACTTGGAAGAATTAGGTTTTATAATCATATGTTGCTGTTCTAAATATTCTTTCTTATTGACCAGGAAAGCTTTATAGAATTCATAAGTCTTCCTTGTCTATATGTAAAGGGTTATATAGATTTTATTGAACACTTTCATTTTGGGGAAGTTCCTTCCTTCCTAAATCCTCATGAACGCTGTAAGGGGCTGTATGTGAGCACTTAATTCTCCTAATGGTCTCTGTCTTATCAAAAGAAAAGACAAATAGAAACTTCTTATCTATAGGAAGAAAAGTGCCCTAGAGTCTTATCAAACTTAGCAGTTTCCCCTTCCCTGTTATTCAGCAGCTTCTCTTCTGCTTCACAGGGATTTCTCTACAATCTCCAAGATAATGAACCACTCTGAATAGTTTTGCTTGCATGCACACGATCTAAGCCCATAACCAACAGCCATTTTTGCAGCTACAATCAGCCTTCTTATATCTAGTCTAAATTTACAATTTTTTTAGCTTGAAACCATATACCCATTGTCCTATCACAAAAGGCCCTGATAAAAAGTCTAACTCCACCTTTCTTATGAGCCCCCTTTAGGTACTCTAAGATCAAAATAAGGTCTCTCTTAAAAAAAGGAGCCTTCTCTTCTTCAGGCTGGTCAATATGAAGTCCTTCTTTCTTTCCTTATAGGAGAGGTGTCCATACCTATGAACAATTTAGTGTCCCTCCTCTGGAGCTACTCTGACAATACTCTGCATCCAACCCTGCTGACCATGTTGGGTTGGATGCAACCCAGACTGTTTTTCTGGTGCTCATTTCTGGGTCATGTCCAGCCTCCCACTCAGCAGCACCCACAAGTCCTTCTTGCATGGCAGCTCTCAATCTGTTTATTCCCCAGGCCCTGTTGACACCAGGGGTGACCAAAGCCAGGTGCAGGACTTTGTACTTGGCCTAGTTGAAAGTCATGAGGTTTCCCAAGTTCCTCAAGCTTGTCCAGGTCCCTCTGGGCAGCCTCCCATCCCTTAGACATGTTGACCACACAGCTCAGCTAAGTGTTGTCTGCAACCTTGCTGTGGGTGCACTTGATCCCACTGTCTGTCTCATTGATGAGGCAATTAAACAGCAGCCATCCTGGTATGGATCCTGACTCCATTTGGTAGGAACTCTGTTTGTCACCAACCTCCATCAAAACACTGAGCTCTTGACCACCTCCTGGATGTGACCATCCAGATGGACCAGTTCCTGTAGTGAGATGAAAATGATGGTCCCTTACCTATGTACTGCAATGTATAAACATCAAAAGGAGCCTTCACAATTCTGCTTCTCACTCATCACATCAGCTAAACTCTCTCTGTTTGAATGGGAATATATTTAATTCTTCCAATATGAAATTGGAGAGCTCTACATGTTTCTTTTTGTCCAGTTCTATTTGATAAATCTAAAGAACAGCTAATTTACACCACCAGCAAAATTCATATTCCTTTCTCTAAAGTTACTAGTCAGGGCTGCTTTTGTAAGGTTTCTGATTGCCAAAAAATCCTCAGAGTGCTCATCATCATACAGGCATTCTGGTTTTCCACTCCTTTTCCTTATGTCCCCAACTTGTCAAGATGTGATAGACTGGGGAGATGGGGACTGGGCTCTTTGGAAAGGTTGTATTTAAGGTATTGCAGGGGTTTGGAAGACGTGGACACCCTGGAAACATAAGTCAGCTGGACTGGAGGGATTTGTGTTCTGGGAACAGATCAGTGGCTAAAGAAACATCCAGTCCTTGAATTAAAGATGTTTTCTCAACATGCAGAATCAGAGTGTAAATCCAAACACAGCTGCCTGGTGAGTGACCAGAGAGAGAGAACTTTAATTTTCCCTATGATAGGATTTGATAGGGATGATATCTTCATTAGTCAAAAAGAGAGGTTGCTGTGACAAACAATTTTCAACGTTTTCTTTTCCAGGAAATTTTAAAGGAATATCATTATTGCTTGCTCCAAATAGATATTTTGGCAAACAGAAAAAAAATACAGTAATAGTCTCTTTTCCAAAGAGTATAGTTTCCTTCCTTCCTTCCTTCCTTCCTTCCTTCCTTCCTTCCTTCCTTCCTTCCTGTCCTTCCTTCCTTCCTTCCTGTCCTTCCTTCCTTCCTTCCTTCCTTCCTTCCTTCCTTCCTTCCTTCCTTCCTTCCTGTCCTTCCTTCCTTCCTTCCTTCCTTCCTTCCTTCCTTCCTTCCTTCCTTCCTTCCTTCCTTCCTTCCTTCCTTCGGAGATGAGAGTAAAATTAAAAACTTATGTAATAATTTATTATTAACTTCATATTAAAAAAATTGCAGATACCAAATGTAATATTGTAAGTAGCTGAAATATTAGAAAGTGTGATCCTTCTTAGCAAGTTTTTTGGGATTTTGCCAATGGCATTAATCCACAATAACAGGAATCAATGAGAGAGCTAGCTTTTCGTTTTTGCTTTACAAGGATTTGAAATTACAATGAAAACATTGAAAAGATGACAAGCTGAAGTAATAGGCCTCATTTTTACATCCACGTAAAAAAACAGCAGAAAAAATATGCATAAGTATCAGTGTACAGCTCTGTGAATTTCACAGAGCCACAATTAAGGGGTGAATTTCAACAAAGTAAAATAGAAATTATGTAAAGCATCATTTTATGAGAAATATTACTTTAATAAGAACTCTTCTTCTAAAACCATGTTTTTAGTTGAAGGATATTAAGAACTTGCACAGATTTACATTCCTGAACCACAACAGCTTCTCTTTTGGTTGTTTTTTACTCTTAGAAGAGTACAAAACTTATTCTGAACCACACAGGAATCATCATAAATTGTGAAGTAAATAAAAAGCATAGACCAGAAAAAATATATAAAGATCTTTAAAATGGTTTGTTTCCTCCTCTACTTATCCCAGAGAAAGTGTAAAGGCATATATAACTTTCAGAAAAAATTTGTCTGAAATTATTATAATATTGTATTGGGTACATTTAAAGAATGTGGCATAACACTGACAGTAATTAATAAGTAAATAACCAAAACCAACAACTGTAAATCAAGTGCTATTTATTGCTGCTTTTTAATTTTTTTCCTTCATGCAACCAGAACCCAAAAATTAGGAACAGGCTTAGCCTTGCAGGTAAAATGTATAATTGCTCCAAATGCTTCAGATGGGATAATCTGCTGACAGCATCTTTAAACCTCTCCCTTTCCTAAAGCCTTAGGAACAGAACTGAGCTCCAGCCTTGCAAGATCCATGCCATAAATTTTGTCAGTGTTCCCAGTTTTTCCTGCTGCTGGTGAAAGGCCAGACCTTGCTGCCGGGTGAGCTCATCCATCTGGGAGGGAAGGGTCAGCTCCTCGGCCACAGGCGCTCCTCCGGCTGCCCCAGAGCTCCTCTGGGTGGGACCAACAGCAACAGCTGGACCTAGCAACTGGGCTAAGAGCTTTTTCCTCTGGACTGGCACTAGTAACTGGCCTTTGCTAACAGCAAAAATATTCACACTGCAGCCCAGACACATTAAGAAAATTAAGAGTCCACCATGGGCTGAAGAAACCGTCTTTGCACAGTCAAACATTTAAGCCCATAATGTGCAAATTAATTTAAAAATAATCAAACATTTAAAAGTCAGGTTAAGTTTTTGGCACTTTCAAATGTTTCATAGAAACATTAAATTTTAGGGCAGGAAGAGAATATATTCCCCTTACTGCACCTGAAGTTTTTCCTCATAAAGTATTAAATTTACATCTAAACCTGTGAGGTTTAGTGGAATTAATTGCCAGAAACAACTAGAAATCTTCAAATCTTGGAACAGTCAGAAATCTCATCCTGCTATGATCTTCCAAATCTTTTGAAATCCAGACCTGGTGTGATCCCCAGATGTCAATTTGATCGTGCAAGGAGCATTTACAAAGTAAAATTCAACAATGATTTAAAGATGTGCCCTGTCCTTTATATCCAGACCACAGCCATGCCTCCTGTAACCAAGGCAGAACTTATATAGAATAATTGCATTATAAAAATGCATTTCTGTATATACTGTTAGTTTTTGTCAGCACAAATAATAGCAGCATTTCTGCATAATGTCACTACAGCTCAGAAGTAAACAGATATTTCATTAAAGTATCACTGCATGCATTACATATCAAAAAATACAAAAAAAATTTCTGTACTTATTATTCAGAAACACAAAGTTTATCCTGATGAATTTCATAAATTAATGGTAATGTTAAAGAGATTCCATTTAAAATTCCCTGCAATCACTGTTTTAGACTGATTGCAATTTATTTCAAGATTAATTTTAATTAATTCAAAATTAGTTTTGACAGTCTGGTGTCAAAATTAAAATATCCCTCACTTTTCTAATTATCCTAATTTAAGGGTCTCAGAAATGCTCACAAAATGAAAAAGAAAGTAACTTCCATGGTAAAAATTATTATCATTATTGATATAACATTAAAATAGAAGCTAAACTTGAATTTAGGGTGAACATCACCCCAAAGAATTCCTTGTATATAATTTTTCAAATTATCAAACCAGAAACAATTCAATATCATCCTAGAATTGCTACAGGACACCAGACTCAGGTGCCTGACTTTGGCCAGATGATTTCCTGTGATATCTGTGAAAGAAGTTTCCAGAAACACAGCAAGTGTATGATTCAGGATCCTGGTTCATGGTGCAAAGTGAACTCCTATAAGGTGCAGAGTAAGCCAGGCAGAGCGAGGATATATTTATGTATGCTTTACAATTAAAGAAGAATTTTTAAATATCAAAGCTTTTACTAAAATTGATGGTAAGCAAGATGTTTTCCCCACCTTTCTACTGATATTCCCCCTTTATCCAAGTGTATTCCTCTTGCTCTTACTCTTTGGACATTTGAGTTTAGGTCCATGCAAAAAGATAATAATAATCAAAAGGATGACTTCAACTTTTTTTCCTATCTCTCCTCCTGCCTGCTCATGACTTTCTGCACAATTCAGGATCCCATCCTGAGATCCAGGCAATTTTGAGTTTTAAAAAGAAACAGGTGATGTTTTCATAGCTGAGCTGTATTAGAATTCAAAATAACCATGATACATAAAATAAAGACTTCTGATTTCTGATGTTATTCAATACACAGGAAAAAATCTTTTGGATTAATATTTTTATGCCTAGCTCCAGAGGTGCTGACTGTAATCAGCTGTATATCAGCTCAGGGGCTTTAATTTCTGGCTATCTCCCATCTTTACTCTCTACTCTCAATCTGTTTCTAATGACTTGTTCTTTTTGATTTTAAATTTTAAATAGATACAAGTGTTTAAAGGACATCCATTTTAAGTAGTGTAGTCAACATAGTCAATAAAATTCAAATTTATTTTCAAGGATGCATGGCAATATGAGTTCAAATTAGAAAAGTAAAAATAAAAGTTTAAGGCCTCATAAATCCTAATGTTTGCCACATAAAGTATGGACAGGATGTTCTTCTGGAAACTCTCCACCAAGGGATATTAACATAATGTATAATATATGTTCCTCTGCTTTTTCTTTAAAAGTTGTAACAACACAATGGAACATAAATAGGTTTACAAGAAAGACTTGAGGTGCTGGAGCGTGTCCAAAGAAGAACAAAATGTTGGTAAAGGCTCTGGAGCACCAGTCCTACAGAGAGGGACTTGGGATTGTTTAGCCTGGAGCAAAGGAGGCTCGGGGGACCCTCTCTTGCTCTCATACCTGAAAGGAGCTTCAAGCCAGGTGGGGGTCAGTCTGTCCTCCCAGGTAACAGGAAATACAACGAAAGTAAATGGCCCCCAGTTGATTTCACCTGGGCAGGCTGAGGTTGGATAAAATGTCTTCATCTCAAGGGGTACCCAGAACTGGAACAGGCTGCCCAGGGACACAATCCCGTGCTGGACCTGGAAGTGCTGGAATAGCAGTTGGCTCAATGATCTTAAAGATCTTTCCCAAACTAAATGACTCTATGATTCTATGAACTAGTAGATTTTTCTTTTTTTCTCTCTTTTTTTTTTCCTTTATTTTAAATACAATTTGTTACACTGTTTTTCAAGAAAGTGAACATAAAAATTTCTCTAATTTTTCTGTAAATGCCAGTCATAGATGTATTTTTTGATACCTCACTGATGTAAAAGAATAGTTAGCTTTTTGGTACAAAACTGGGGCACACATGAAATGCACATTAATTCCAGAGTTCTAAAAGGAAATATTTGACTTTAGAAAGTAATTTTCTTTTATTTTTTTTTAATTAGGAAATATTTTTACTGGTTATTTACCACTCTATCTATCCAAGAAGTTTTTTTTTTCATTTTATAAAATCATTCAGTTAAATTGACATGGAAAAATGTGAACTTTTGAATAATACTGGAAGGAACAAAAAATTAAATCTTTCAGATTGAAACAAGCAATTTCTTTGTCATACAAAAATATAAAGAACAGACCAGCCTAATTTTTTATTTTCCTAGGTAGCATATAGTAGGAAGGCACAATACACAGTGCAAGAGGTGGTGAATGTGCAGACATTGAGATACAACAATTTCAAGCAGCTCTTTCTACTTCCTTCCCACACAGTAGGTTTATCTATTCTTTTCTTAACTTTACATATCAATGGTGACTCTATTGGCTATGTTATTTTTCTCCTCTTCCCATGAATAAATTTGTGAATAAAGCAAGTAAATACTGCAGGAGAAAGAAGTTATAGACCATGGAGGAAATGGTGCAAACTGCTCACTGTTTGTAGGAAGGCACACTGCAGAATGAACAAGGAGAGTTCTTGATAATGCCAGGGTGTGGTACTGGTCAGTGTTCAAACAGCAGCCTTATACCAAGTGCAGCTGATTTGCTTCTTTGAACTTTGGTGTTTTGCTGTGCTGCCATCTGCTCTCAGGGAGGACAGCAGGAGGATTTCATCCTTCTTTTTAGCTTGCAGGGAACATAACACATCAGGGCTTTTTTTTTTTTTTTTTTTTTTCATTTTATTAAAGTAAAAAACATCTCCAACAAAATACACTTATGGAAAATAGTGAACAGCCCTTAGAGAAAGTTTATAAACAATATTTTAGTTTACATTCTCAGCTTGCCATTTACTTTGAGGATTTCATTTATTTTTTTCTTGTTTTTCTTTCCTTCTAATTTTCACAGAATCATAATCCCTTTCATGGGTCTCTATCTATCAGAAAATGATAAATAGATCAGTGTTATCTCAAGGATAAGAATGATTTTCAATAAGTCTTGAACAGTTGGACAGCTCCGCTGGAAATAAAGTTGGTCTAAATCTATCCCAGATGTATTTATTCTGATATCAACTGCACAGAACCTCAGAAAACAGTCCTTGTGAGGGGCTGCAGGGTTCACCAGGGCTGCCTCTGGGGAGAGCACTGTGTTCCTGTAGCTGTTTGCCAGGGGCTCTGCTCAGAGATCATAAATCAGCCCAGAAGAACATGGTGAAAGGAGATCTGTGATTGCTTGCTTGAGAGAGATAACCCTATTCCCCTATTCCTGTCATTTCACCCCCAGCAGTTTTTTTCTTCTTTTTCTTTATAAGGAGTGGGTTTACCCAGAAATGTGTTCAAGATGCCAGCATGCATAATGATGATAGAATAAATCTTGGGTTCTGTAAGTGATTCTCATTCTTATTTTGCTGGTTTAGGAGAAATCACATGCAAAACCTATTTTAAAGTATTTCAGGGAAAAGATGATAAAATAGGTCTGTGAGTGCTACAAACTAAGGAACACAAACAACTTGTGGTCCTTCCAGAGAAACTAAGGAACCTACTTTTAAAAATGGGCCACTAAAAGTCCATAGTTAGGTAACTTTTAATGAAAAAAAGTTTAATCTTTCAGTCTTCTGAGTACTCTGAAACTTGAAGCGACATGCAATGGCTCATCTTTCAGTGCATGTTTTGTGATAAAGCTTTGTACTACTAGGGAGGGATAAAAAGTGATGGAAAGAATAGCAAGTTTAATTACTTGAATAGGATTGCAGGGCTAGTAGCAGGTATTGATTTATATTTAGCACATTTATGACATATAGGGCTTTTGAGCTCATGAAGTAAAGGTTTTTTGGATTAAAACAATCAGGAAAAATGTCCATCTATGTGCCAACAATGTTGTGCCATAAAAAACAAGGGGTTTTGCCTGTAAATATTTGTTTCTCATGTAATTTTCTTTCAATTATTATAACTGGTATCTGGATTCAGTAGCATTAAATATTTTCTCGAAAGTATTAATGTGCTAATAATTCTCCTTGCTGAAAGTAAATCAAAAAAGTTAAAGATAAATCAAAATACATCTTTTCTCAATTTGCAACTCAACCAAGATTTGACTTTTTTTCTTAATCCTGCAGGTGAGTTTTAGTTCTGTTGATGGTGTTCATTCCAGTGCCTTTTGAGTTAACGTTTTACACATGCAAAAAAGATGCAACCTCAAATGCATTGGATTTCATTTAAACTCACCATGGAGATCAAGCAACAAATATTTTTCAAAGTGAAATGTTTGAAAAATATGGTGACTTCTTAAATCTAGGATGGATGTACTTCACATGTTTTTGCTTATTTTACTGTAACACAATCTTTATATCTATCATGAAATCTGCAATCTTTCAAATTAACAAATCAAAACAAGGTAGTGGCTAACTGATCAACATTCATTCAATAATAAAAAGAAAAAGACTAATGTGTGTGAGTTCGAATTAGCCATATGTGTTTACAATAAAAATCCTAAATAAGGTGTTATTGGCTATATCTGTTCCTTGTAGCATGAAAAACTGTCACATCTAATGCTGTGCAGGTTTGAGGCTGCTGTGCATGTCTGGTCCTAAGGGTAATGATTGAAATATATTTTAAAGTAAATATTTACTTTCCTACAGGATGGCAAGCAACAAGCAAGTGATCCTGTCCCTCAGTTCAGCCCTGGTGACACACATCTGGAGTACTCCATGCAGTTCTGGGTTCCCCAGCTCATGAGAAACACAGACATGCTGGAGAAAGTCCAATAAGGGCCAAAGAAATGATGGACAGGAGCATCTCTCCTCAGAGGAAAGCCTGAGACAACTGGGACTGTATAGCCCAAAGACAAGAAGGCTCAGGGGGAGGGAGGATGCAAAGATGGAGCCAGGCTCATTCCATGATGCCCTGGGACAGGAGCAGAGTCACAAAGGGAAACACAGGATGTTCTTTCTGAGCATCAGGGAACAGGACCTTTGTGCTGTGAGTGTGACAGCACCAGCACAGATTGCCCAGGCAGGGTGTGCAGCCTCCATGCTTGGAGGGTTTTCCAAAGCTGCTTGTTCACAGTCCTGGGCAATCTGCTTTAAGTGACCCTGATTAGGCAGGGAGACTGAAACAAATGAACCCCAGAGGTGACTGCCAACCTCAACAACTCTGAGATTTTGTGATTCTGTATGACCATCGTTAAGTAAAGATTGCCTAAAACCTGAGATGACCTGAAGATGACAGCAATGCCCACTCAGCTTTTCTGGGGGATACGGAGGTAAAAGACCATAAACACTTGAAAAACCATATTGATGAACACAGTATTCCATAGTGTTCCATTGTTCTATTTCCTTGAGCAATTTTCTAGCCTTGAAGTTTTCTTTCCAGGTGTCTGAAGTATCTGACCATGGCACAGAGGAAAGGGAAATCACCAGCCCAGAAACTCCATGAGCTGAACCCCTACCAGAAACTCTCTCCTGTTGAAGAGAGACATTCCAGGTTCCCAGACTTGTCTGCTTAGGACCATCAGCCAGGAGAATTATTCAATGACATTTTTGCTGCTGTACTGGTATAACTCTCCCACATTTCAACATAAATACTGCCATCATACAATAATTTCTCTCCTCCAGTGTAATTAATTCTTTGGATGTAATTATTGGATGTAATTATTTCTTTGGAAGTAATTATTAGGAAAAAAAAATTGTTTGGACAGAGTGTCTACCTGGATAACATTAAAGTTATCCTTTAATGGTTCTAGGAACATAATTACACCTCTACGCATTACAACAGAAATATGACTGAATTACATTAAGTGCCTAAAGATATGTCATATATACTTCTTTCTGATCTCAACCATTTAATGACTAAAATAAATATTTTTACTGGTGGAATAGTTGCTATGACCCACCCCTGAAGGAAAGGGTAACTCAGGTTCTTTTTAACAGATCCCTTGGGATGGATTAGAGTGAAAAAACCCTGAATTACTGCTGTTTATAGCTGTGTGTGTGTGTGTGTATACATATAAATGTGTGTGTGTGTGTGTGTGTGTAGATATGTACAGATATATCTAGATAGATAGATAGATAGATAGATAGATAGATAGATAGATAGATAGATAAATAGATAGATAAATGATAGGTAGATAGGTGGATGGGTAGATATGGGGTATATTTTAGAACAATTTAGTTGCAATGGACAGAGGAATGTTGCCATTTTGGTTGCATAACAATACAAAGGCATGAAAATAACACTCAAAGGAAATGTTTAAGGAAAAGAAAGCAAGAGATAAGATGATGATGGCTGTGTCATCAGCAACTGAGCAAAATGTGAATGGAGAGAATTATACAAGGATTGTTGAGACTTCAATTTGGTTTTATGTTTTCAAGAAGATTAAAAAATCTGCTTCCGTTCATCCAAAAAAGGCACTTCCTCCTTTAAAGATACATGTAGACAACAAGTATTTGGAACAGTTACATTAGCAATGCTATTTTTGCAAGGTGAATACTGACAGTGCTATGGAGGTAACTTTAGTAATATTTAGTTGATGACTTTGCTGCCTTCTAGCAAGTGGCACAGTTGAGGGAAAACTGCAGTCCACTGTCCATATTTCAAAATTCATACAAACTTTTCATTACTTCGTTGATCTACACATGCTGGTTTTTTTTTTTTTTTTAACAAAGATCAGGTCAAACATATGGTTCTTCGTCCAGAAAGTCAGTGTGCTCCTCTGCCATGTGCAATGGAATAAATTTATAACACTTATTGTTCCTAAGTGGAACATGACTAATCCATCATCCACACGCCAATAAAGGTTTAATTTCAAATATTCTAATGGTTTCAGGAAACACAAATAACTTTTGGGTTTTATGGGAACATTCATTACTCACCACTGACAAGAAATGAGACAGAAAATTCCATTTATTAGAATAAATGTTTCCCAGGTTCAGCAATAACAGCATAATGAAGCTAAGACTAAATGTTGCCTCCTTCTTTCTCTATAATTCTCCATTCACACTTATTTTATATTTCAGAAAAATACAGGTTTTACACATATCATCAGGTGTCCTTGTGTATTTTTTTAGAAATCTTGGAGAAATTAATAGTAACAGCACAAAAGCTCAAATAATTCAGCAAAACTCTCTTAGAATGCTTCAGAAAATTTAAAGAGAAGAAAATATGAGTGATGTGAAGTCCACCTTATCATGTAATTGAAATGTTCTGCAAATATTTCAACTATTTTGCAGACATGGACAGATAAAGCTTCTGCTAACTAATAATTAACATTTATCTTAGAAGGAATTTCATGACCTTCCTTCAAACTAGGCACCAAAACTTTGGGAGGAGGAGATAAATAGAAACTGAACATACTTTCAATGAAGTTTAACAAAGAAATTACTGTTGATGAGGTTTTAGACCTTTACTTTCTTTAATTATATTGGCATAGTTCAAAACAAATTGAACACAGAGCACATTTCTGCTGGGTTTTGTGGACTTTTGATTTGGTCTAGTATAAGAAATGTTTAAATAAGTGCAGAAACTCCACTGACAGCAGTCACAGGAGAACTTCAGCATTCTCAATTTCAAATACAACTGGAGATAATTTTCATTGCCTATTTGGGCAGAAAGGTTCTTTTTTCTTTTTCTTTTAGAAGTTTTAATTTTTCTTTGTTTTTGCTGTTTTGTTGGATTTTTGTTTTGGTTTTGGTGATTTTATTAATCTTTGAACTCATATTAAAAGAAGATGCAACTTTAATTGGATATGGAATTTGTTTGACTGGAAGCCATAGAACAGTCCTAGAAAACAGCACTGGTTCTTACAAGTAATTGCAGATTTTTTTTATTTACTTTGGGAAAACAAAGTCACATGTATCTGGGGACAGAGATTCTGACTGCATATGCTTATAAATAATACTAAGGACAACAACAACAACAAAAAATTAAGGCATTTAAAAATAAGCTGTCCTTTTTATGTGTTATGTTAGCAGACCTTTCAAATAGATGGTGAAGGCAATACTCCAGAATTCATTGAAAAAGAGAAAAAATCCAGTTATTGGTTGCTTTATTTCAAGAATGTTTATAGCCTCATTTCTGTTTTTAATGAATCAAAACTGAAGATGAAAAACTTGGATATGGTACAAAACTTTTGACTTTAAAGGGAGGATTTATTGATTCAGTCTTGATCTGAAACCAATGAAAATGATTCCAATTATATGTCCTCATTGTAACTAAAGGGTTTATATAGTTCATCATTTGAACACTGGCTTAGCTGTTCTCTTATTTGTCTTTTTATTTTTCTCATCTCATTTGTAAGTCAAAGGTTGCATTTTTTTAATTTTAAGGGGTTTTTCTGAAAGGCAATAGCAAACAAATATATATCACTGACAACTGAATGCCTGATGCCAGCCATAGAAAAAGTTCTGTAAACATTTTTTCAAGTCTCTTTTCTTTCCTAAAGCTCCTCTCACTGAATGCACTACTGAAAGCCAGTTACTCACTGAGGTGCTAACCTGGAAAAAAACCAGTCAGGATCTAGATCTGGCTGTGAAATATAATTATCCAAGACCAGGGAACCTGCTGTTTGCATGTGTGTTTAGCCATTAAAATGTTATTAGGCTCATATTGGCTGTCAGTGGCTAGCACAAGGCTCTCGGTGTGCTGGGGTGTCGTGTTAGCAACCACCAGAGCTTCCATTATCAGTAGGCTAAAAAAGAGAAAGGGATGGGGCAGGAGACACAGCAAACAAGGAATGGTAACTCCCAGTTTACAAACATCAACATAAAAAAGTTTCATGACTTGTCAGGGCTTTCTGGACATTGATCTTGTGAAGCTGAGCTTGGGGTCACATTGCCTGAAACACACTCTTTCCCTGCAGATGCATTTCCTCACCTGGCTGCTCCTCTCAGATTATTCTTTGGATTTCTTTCTAACTTCTTCAACCAAATGGAATGTTAACAAAACCCTCTTCTTCCCAAAGAAAACAATTGCCCCCAAATTTGTCAGGCATGAGGGATTCTGGGTAAGGTACTAATCTTTCAAGTCCTCCTGTGTTTAATTAGGTTTATGAAAAATATTTCTGAGCTTATTGTAATGATTTGCACATACAAGGGAAAATGTATGCGTGAGAGTTGGGAACAGATTTATTTCAGTATGTATTGTTTATTTCTCTAAAAAATTTACAGTACACTAATGGAAATAATAAGCACTTGTAAAATTAGAAATGCACAATATTATAAAAAGCTGAGTTCAGGATAGAGAACTGACAGAATCAACTACCAACAAAGAAAAAAAAAACAACCAAACAAGGAACCAAACAAAAACAATTACTGTAAATTAAGTATTCTCAAGGGAGAAAATTATCTTGCCACCTACTCAATACAGGCATACTAACAATCTTTTTCAAAAAGTGTCTGGGAAAAAATCTGAAATAAAAATAAAATAAAAAATATGCAATAGAAAAAAGAAATTAGAAAATAATATAATAAATATATTCCTTTCTGCACTTTAATTAGAGAAAGCCCACATTAAAAGCAGTGGCAATTTATAATGCCTCATTTTTAATTTTTTCTTACACAGGCATCCCCATTCCTTTTCAGAGCAGTATCTTCAGTATTTTTTAGATTGCATGAAATAAAATAACTCACATGCACTTTGTTGAACATGAAGTCTGAGCAGTTGAGAGCTTCCAAGCATTTTTTGTCTGTGTGTGTGGGATACTGATTGTTTCTCAACCTGCTTCAGACTCTTCCTGAAACTAGAGAGAATGAAGAGCATGACTCAGACAAAATACCAAGTATTCATTCTCTGTGAACAGCTCTTTCCAATCCAAAAATTTTTTTAAAAAAGGACATCATGCCATTACATTTGTATGAGTAATAGGTTGTTAGAGGGAAACTAGCAGCATACTTTAGAAAGGAATATAAGGAAATTATGTTCTTACTATTTGGCCAGAATTAAAAAAAAAAAAATCAATAAATAGACTTGCAGAAATTTATTTGGCTATAGTGTTTTAAAAAATGCCAGTTGAATGCCAGTGTAGAAGAATTTTCAAATTAGGAAAGAAAGCAAAAGACTTTACATCCAAAGTTCATTTTCCAGAAGTACAGCTCGGAGGCCAAAGCTATTCAGTCATCTCTTATTACAAGTGTCACCCAGTTCTTTTGTTTGATAACTTTTTTCTGCCAGACTTCTCCACTTCCTCAACCTACTGTTAAATATTGAATTAAGGCATAGCTGAAGCCTTGCCTATCAGGTAATTTCCCAGGGGGGAAGCCACCACAGACTTGTCTCCAGGGCACGAGTCCTCGTGCAGGAATTGAACGGCGTTCCCCAGCGTGAGTTACCAAGTGACCTGGAACAGCACATGTGTTCTTCCCATATGTTTATGAAATACTTTGTCCAGCTGCCTCAATGTGCACATTATGCTGGGAGACAGCTGGCCAGCCTTCTGAGAGGGAAGCCAAAGCACATAGCTGCTCTCTCCTGACCCCTTACATACATAATGCTACCCTGAAAAACACACCTTGGCACTCAGCTTGTCACTACGTGAACTCCTGGGTGGATGGGCTTTTCCTTCCATGCAGAGGGGAAAAACTGAGGGAGTTCTTGTGTTAAAGTACCATTGGCTGCGTGGCAGAATGGGCAGGAACACTTTTCTTGTTTACAGCAGGATGAAGTATTCCCACCGTGAATGTTAGCAAAGGTTTGAGTAACTAAGATTTGCCTTGTGATACAATTT
Organism: Serinus canaria; assembly: GCF_022539315.1. Lineage (NCBI taxonomy): Eukaryota > Metazoa > Chordata > Aves > Passeriformes > Fringillidae > Serinus > Serinus canaria. The sequence goes on from NC_066314.1 coordinate 10,179,672, forward strand.
AGTAATCTGCTTTAAATTTGTGAACTAGAACCTCTAAATTCTGTTTCTACCTCTACCGCCCTTTTAAGCTTTACAATGGGCCCAGTCATGTAATTTGAGTGACCTTCATTTGAAATAACAAATAAACTGTGAAAATTGATGTTACTCACCTTTGTGGAATGCTGTGCACTTCAACTTTTCCTGCACCTTAATGATCACTCCAGAATATTAATTCTAAGCATGTAGTTGTTGCCGAGGGGTGAAGGGTATAGCTATCCCCCTTTTCAGAACAAAATTATTAGAGGCTTTCCTGAATTCACCATCAGTTTGCAATTGATTAAGTCAGGGTGTAATTGCTTTTACTCTGTGTTGAACCAGGTCCTCTCAGCTTTTAATCCTCCCTCTACTCTACAGCTCCATGTGCCTTCAGTCACTGCCTTTCACACACATGACTATTTCACCTATGCTTTACCATTTGCTTAAACATGGCATTTTTAAACCCATTTCTCGTGCACATTGATAGCAATACTGAGTACATTTTGCACTGGCTTCACTTTATATCTTTCAGTTTTTGCAATATGAAGTATCTTGCCTAAGTAATGTACAGCAAGAACTGTGTGTACATGCCTCTATGAATGCTCTGGGGAGAATATAAAGTATACTGCCAGAGATCCAAATTTCAAGGGTCATAACATACAGTATTCAGTGTTCCTGCCCAGTGATTTACTCCAGAGAGGCAGAAAGATATTTGACAGTTCTACATGGCTTACCTGCTTATACAGCTCATACACACAGCTCTTGAAATCATAGTTGGATAAAATAAACAATTATACAAATGAATAAATAACACAATCACAAACAAGGATTACCTATTGCAGACTCAAAATACCACTAACTTCTCCTGTGTTTATATTTATTTGTATTGATGTTTACAATAGTCCTCTCTCAAGTTAGGTAGTCTTTGAAAACAAAATACAAAATGGTCTTTGCAAAATATTGAAGCAAGACGGTGGAAAATAATTCTTTAAGGTGAAACATCTCAGGATTTTGCTGAGGGTGTTCAGCCACATGCTGCAATTTCAAGTGTATGATTAACTTTCCACCCTTTCATTGTACTACTGGCTTGTTTCATGGAAAGATGCACGATATTCTAATTATTGTCAAGTACAAAGTTTACTGACATCAGTGAGAGCCTTCCAACTGATTTCTACTGCTGTTGGATCAGGCCCATCTGTGACTGGGTTAATTTCCAAGGTATTAAAAAAAAATAAAAAATCAACCTTTCTTTTGATAGAGATTACTAGAATTACATCTTGAGACTGGAAACAGCCTACAGAGTGTTTCCCACAGGAGCTGGAGTGTATTATCTGTCCCCTGTAGGCTGCAGGTGCTGCCCACTCTGAAAAAAATGCTGATCAATATCCCCTCCATTTCTATAACATGAAAATCCAGATGCTCGTAAGATTTTAAAACTCACTTTTAGCAGTCTTCCTTTTTCTTTGAAGTTTGTTTCTAAGTCTTTGTGAGGTTATATTTCTAAATTAGGTTACCAGAGGATGAAAATTAAAATTGATCAGAGTGGAGAAACAGAAAAGCAATTCTGATCTAATGAACACATGTCTCTAAAAGAAACCTAAGTGCTATATTAAATGTCTAGTAAATATAATTTTTTTTATTTTATATTTTTTAACCATAATTTAATTATAACTCCTAGCTATAGATCTTTAAACCAGAAACATGTTGGAATATGGTTGTTCAGTTAGACTATACTGTAGGTAGCAGTGAAATTGATAATATATGATGAGGTATAAAATGGTAAATTATGATTTTGAAATATTTCCTCAGTCTATTATGACATTTTACTAACACATGCACACATTGGCAGAAATTTGATAATTATGAATAAGATAACTAAAAATTTGGAAGAAAATCTCAGATTCAAAATCAGGGAGGTGAAAGAAGGGGCCAGTGGGGCATCCTGAGACATGCTTATTTTACATATATTGTTTTATTGTGGGTTGTTATCACAATGATCATAGACAGAACTGAAAACATTTTTACACTGGAATAGCAGATGGATCTAAATCACATAACTGCAGGTTATGCCTGGGTGGTGGCCAACATGAACTGAGCAATAGTTTCTATCTTTGGTATGACAAAAAATGAGAGTAAAAAAGGTTCATAAAGCTGAAAAAAAATTTTTTTAGATATTTCTACAGATAGAGAACAGGAGAGGCTGTTTGTTAGTCTCTCATAAGTTAAAGGTTACTGCATAAGCCTCAGACTGCTGGCCATATTTTTACTAATGAAATAAACTGAAGGAATAAAAGCTAAAATAGGGGTCAGGGCAGGCCCTGTCATTGGGAGCAATGAGAGAAGTGATAACAGGAGCAGAGCAGCTTAAACTGGGTGTCCTATCTGCAAAGGTTTGACAATCCCAAAGTGTGAGTGAGCTATTATCATCAGAAGGGGAAGGAACCAGCTGCCTCAGCAGCTGCCTCAGCAGAAGACTCCAAAATGGCATTAGCTATGCATGAGAAATAGGTATTATATGCATCTTACTTGTGGCTTTGTTAGGGCTTTTTTTGTTCTTCTTTTAAGCTCCTGATCTGGAATGCACATCACCTTTTACACATCCAAAATGTATTATATCTTTCAGGACAATGAGCTATGACTGAGGAGCGACATTTTTTCTTTCTCACTCAGATCAATGATTTATAGGAATTATCAGTAAGGACAAAACTCAGAGTAAATCCACTCCAAGCTTACCTTTACCTTGGACCAATTGCTGCAAGTGCAAAGGGCATAACTGGTTTAATTTGACAGCATATTTTATGTATGTATATGGTTATAGATTGGCATAATTGTCTCTCTCAAGTAGTCATTTTCTAAACTTTTCCTTTATTTTCCTCATTTTTTAAGGGTTAAAAAAAACCTAAGACCATGAAATTATATTAATCAAAGCAGTTTTCCATATTCTTGACCAGTCTTGCAATATTCTCCATATTTGTTGCTGTGAACAATACCCTCCAGACTCCTGTTCTTGTGGGTGACCCTGAGTGACACATTTTGGTGTAGATCCATCCATTTATGTAGAGGCAATAGACTTCTCTCTCTGCAGTCTTGACCTTTGATTTTCTTTGATTTTCTAACATTACCTCTTGTTTGCTTTTCAGCCATATCTCATACTTAGCAGAAGGCTACAGAAATAAGAGTACATCCTTCTGCCTGTTGAGTGACAGTGTGATATGGTGTGGTGTAAATAGATTTAGACACCACAGATAGTGGGTAAACCACAAATATTAGAGAATGCCCTAAGGGTCTTATGTCTTCAGTGTTGCTAGCATCTGAATTCTCTGTAAAAAGCAAAATCCAGATCACAGGAACTATCACAGCTGTCTTAAAATAGGAGATGTCCTTTAAGATTACTCCTCACCTCAATACTGCATCATAAGCATGATGAGATAAGACAGATGATCTAAGCCTGAATGTGCTATTTTTCAGATGAAACACAAACTTAACAAATGGACTGAAAAAGGTGTTTCTAAGACAGCTATATGCAGTAAATTGAGCTTCATTTTCTCTGTGAAGATTGTTCACAAGCCTGTTAAAACTTTCTCAAAAGTAAAAAGGAATGCCTTCCATTCTCATTTTAACAAGTTGAATAATTGTCAGATATTTCTAAGAAGATACTTCTAAAAAACCCCAAAACACCTTAAATCAAAAAAAAAAAAAAAATAAAACAAACAGATAAAACAAACAAAACAAAATTCATTTTAGATTTTTGGGGAATAAATTTATTTTATGAATGGATTCAGGTTATCTTCAGTGTAAAGGTAGTGCTTAATTGCAATGGAAGATGATGATTTCTGACAAATAAACATCTCAGTTCTAGTAATTGTATTCAAAGATATCAGATGATTCAAGGCACATCTCTGTTAAGATGTGTTATTTCTTTTGAAAATTTTCCTTATATATTTTTTCCCAGTTAGTGACAACCAGGGCTTTAATACTTGCCTAGGAAAAATTTTACATAGCCCAAAACATTCAAAAATTTCACCTTTTGTTTTACATTTTTGAAGTCATACTTTTAATCTTTGAGTCCAACCCATCAACTTGTTCCCTACTCTTAGGGTTTCATTAGTTTGCATTTCCCATATCCACCTGCCAGTCATGTTCTACCTCTTTACCTGTCTCCTCTTCTTTTTTTTTGTATTAGGTGCAAGTGTTCAGCTTATGTTATCAGAGTCACTCACATAATTTTGCTTACTGTTAAGGAAAACAAACAAACAAATAAACATAAACAACTAAAAAAATAAAACAAAGCCAAACAAACAAACAAACAAAAAAAACTGCCAAACCATACTAGAAAAAAAAAAAAAAAAAAAAAAAAGGATGTCCTAGCATTCAGTCTGGCAAATTAAGGAATTAAATAAGGAATTTAATTACTGCAGTGCTGCTAAGCATGGCCATTTTATAATCTCACTAGTTCCATCAATTTGGCACATGCTATGTGTGTTATCAAGAAAATATCATTTTTATGTTATAGTGCTAACATAATTTTCCTCACATCAACAGTTCCACTTATTGTATTAAAGGAATTAAGCCAAGTATGGATTACAAAAGAAAAAACTACAGTTGCACCTAAAATTAGTACTCAGAAATAAGAAGGTCCTGTCTTGATGAGTGATTGGAGAATCACTTCCTGCAGTGAAATTTAATGAAGGCTTGCTTGAGCTCAGACTGGAAAAGTGTAATATTTCAATGGCCAGGGAGATAACATTTAATATTCATAGTGTTAAAACTCAATGTGGTTCTCTAATTCAATACAGATGCTGTTAACAAATCACTGTGTCTGAGGGATTAACAATTAACATTTTGCATGTTTGCTAAAAATCTTAATAATTGCTTCACTTATTCATCCTGAGCTGATGAATACTGAAATAGTTCCTGCTTTAAACTTGGACTTTCCTTTCAGTCATCAGTCATTTTTATTAACAACCAAGTGTATCACAAATATGCCTGCCTTACATTTTGTGTACCAGAGTGAGAAGTTAAGCCATAGAATTCCCAGTAAGAATGTTCATTTCTTTAAATATTCATTAACTAATGAAGTGTCACATATACTATTTTTGTAGCATAGGACATAATGAGTGAGAAAACACTCAAGTCTCTCACTTAGAAAATCAGAAAGCTTCAGAACCCCTAGATTCCATCTGCATTGGGATTTACAGAGAATAGAAGCACCAGAAATATACAAGGTTCACTTTGCACTTTTAGTGATACTTAGTGAAAGGGGCTGATATTCTCTTTTTGAGACATGATTCTGTTTCTCCTCCCCAGAGGTACAATCATTGGATGGGACAAGCCTTAGGCATGGTTCCAGATATTTAGATTTTTCCAGACTGGGTTCCTGAGGAGGAAACAAGATCTGGACCCCCCTGCACCCAAGGGGGTAACCCATTTCACCAAGACAGACAAATGGTACTTCCTTCTTCAGGTGTCTGGAAAGAGATACCTCTGAGAAAAGACCTCAGAATAATTCTGAACTATGAAGGAAGGGTCTGACTATAAGGGTTTTGTTCAGGTACTCTGCATCTTAAAGAGGATAGCCCACATCTGTTACCATGTTGGAGTGTTTTTGCAATTTTCTAATTATAACAGAGTCAGTATTCTGCTGAAATCTCCTTATTGAGAATCTTAAACTCAAAAATCAGATATAAAAAAAAAAAAAAGAGTTATAAGCATTGATTCACTCTACACAACCAGAAGACAGAACAGAGATCCATACTGAATAAATTTTATGTCCAGATTAATCCTACTGAGATCAGATGTTATTCTGAACATCCAATATAGGCTACCTGAATATGAGGCCTTTTTTTTTAATTAAACAGTTGTTATCAATGCATCTTAATAATGTCCTTAGAAAATCAATGTGTAAGTTTGTGTACTACATAAAAATAGGATTTTAATCTCCTTTCAAAGGCCTTCCATAAAAATTGAGTGCAAATATGCATGTTTTAATGTATTGTGGGAATTTGTGAGAAGATACTAAGTTCCTGCCAGCAATAGTACACGTTACAGAAGAGAGATGTGAATAAAAATTTCCTTTAACAAGCCTGTGTATACAGAAATAATAAGGAATATTACCCCATCTGAATTGCCCAAACAGTTTTAAATTGCCCCATTTAAAGTTTGTGCAGAGCCAAGTTTAACATCTTGTGTACTCCTGCAAGCAGTGCAATGTGGTTTTTGAATGATCCAAGGTGCTTGATTGCAGTTTGATGACTTATTTAAAGTATGTCACACCCCCACATCGTTGTAGGTCAGAGATGCAACATGAGTTTACAAAGGCTTCAACTACTACATTTCTCATGCTGTTTCCTCATCATTTAGATCTTCTTTCCAGGAATACACCAGTCTAAGAAATATTAAACTCAAGATTATATGACTTTGATAAATAAGAACTCACACTACCTAGCCCATTCCATACAGTGATGAATTCAGACACCGACCACAAATAAAAAAATACATATATGTGTATATATCTATATCTATATATCTATTTATGTATACCTACATATGTATGCTTATGTAACAGGAGCTTGCCTCCACCACACAGCTATTCTCACATACTTCTTTCAGATCAGGTGCTTCTGTTTTATTACAAAGTTACCACTTGCATTTCTGTAACTGTGCAGGATGAGGAAGTCAAATTTAGGATTAGAGGAAGCTTTATCAAAAATGTTATTGCTTATGTTTGAATGGTAACCTTGCATTTTTCTCTTAAAATCAGCTATCACACAGGATTCTTTGGACCTGACAATATAGTTAATATTTTCCAGTGAGGTGTCAGCAAAAGTTCTTTTTGTTATAATTGAATGTGAATACATATTTAGCAACTTTTAGTTAATAAAGTGCTAATGGGTCATATAATACCAGTTCTTTTCTGCTGGGTGTCTCATTGTGGCATCTATTCCCTGCCATTAGTACAACTTAATATAAAAGCAATAGAATTTGCAGTAGATTTGCAGTTTGCATATGAGACTACAAAATACTAAAAATAATATTTTGTTTTCCTTTATGCTGTTTCATCCAGTGTCATTGAGAAGAATCTAGATTGATTTTAACATAAATTAGAATGATTTTTTTTATATTTAATCTGAAGTGTCCAGTAGAGACATGGAACTTTCATGATCCCTGGCAATTCAGCAGCAGCAGTTGGCCTGGAGGCAATTGAAGTAGTATGTGTGTGGAGAGTTAACAAGCCACAGGGGACCTGGAACATGAGCAAAGGCATAACCAGCACAACAAGCCCATGTTTTCTTACAGCCAGCTTGCTGATGTAAGGTCATAGGCTGTAAAGCTGTGGTTAGAGAGAGAAATTAGTCATGAAAACAGCATAACCCAGTGGGGATTCATAATACATGAATCAAGCCAATTTTTTGTTTGCTTAAAAGAAGCTGGCTTAAAAAAAAAACCAAAAACCTTCTTAGTAGTATCCTAGTGGCATAAACCTATGTTTGGGAGGGTTTCTATCAAGTCCACCATGTTTAATAATGACAGTCCAAAAGCAAGAATAAAAGGGAGGAATTCTGTGCTAGGGACAGTCCAATTCAGTCAGGAAAACAACCACACTTAGTAGGAGAAACTATGCAGGCTTTCTCAGAAAGCCACAAACCCTTCTATATGCAATTTTTTTTCATGGATGGTGTTCACTGCAAAAGGAAATGCAGAATCCTCCCGAATTTAACAGTTGCCAAAGAGTGGTCAGAACATAAAAGCAGTAAGGATTTGGGATATCTGAGTAAGTGTGCTGCTAATGGGGTGTCATGAGGTACCCACCCCGTGGTGATTCACTGCCATTAACACCTAAAACAAACATGACTAAATCAAGAGGCAGTAACTGCTCTCATTTTAAGATGAGAATTGAGGACTTGGGAAGCAAACCTAAGCAGCACAAACCAGCAATCTGACACTGGTTACCAGGCATCAGCCTGACACCATTTCCAGCAGTTATGACTCAAGGATATTCCTGGCATGGAACTATGAAGATAGTAAATGCAGCAGTAGAGGAACTGCCACTGCCACCAATGCAGTACCTAGGAAACAACAGCTGGAATGAATACAGCAATGCAAAGCCTGATAAGCAGATTGTGCATTTAAAATTCAGGTATTACAAGACAGCAGAAAGAATGTCTGGAGAGTTCATTTGGTAGAATTCCAAGGCAGTAGATTTCCTTCATCTTTGCTCTCTGTAGTACTTTTGCATGTTCAAGTAGCTTTTTTGTTGCACAGCTCTTAAACTGAACCACAGTCACAGTTTTATTGAGCAAAGATATACTTCAGCCCAAAGGAAAACACCTGCAAGTGTTGAAAGAACAGTTTAGTGTAATGACAAGGTGGATTAAATGAGGTACCACAAATAAATGAAGATTAGTCAGCTGGTATCTCCACCCTGAGAACAAGTCAAAGGTGTAAGGACATATGAAAGGAGACTGAGATTAAATAAATTAATGAACTATTTTCTAATAAAAAAATAGGTAAACATTGGAATAGTTTACCTAGGAAAGTTGCTGAAATTCTATTACTGAAGGATATAAGGCTGGACTAGAACAATGATCTCTGGAACAGCCTTGCTAAAGTCAGACTAGATGACATACCAAGATATCTACTAGGTCTTTTCTATTGGTATTAAATACAGACCTAGATAAAATATAGCTCTGCACAGGATATGCTTAGTCTGTGTTGAAGATACAGTATGGATACTTGCCAATTAATTATTTTATTTTCTTGGGTCACAACTAAGAGCCACAGCACTGCAATGGGCAAATCCCTGTCCAGAAGATCTCCAGCTACCCCAGAAAAAATAGGTGTTGGGCTGAGAATCTCTCTTTGTGACCAGCAAAGCTTCAAGTAACAGCATCAAAGAATAGATTACACCACAGAGAACAACAGTACCTGGCAACAAAGGTTTTCTTTGTCATTCTCAGTGGGGCTACTCAAAATCGAGAAACAGAAATCAGGGGGGCCATAAGCACACACACAACCATGTTATAACCTAGAAATAGGAATGCCTTCTTGTGTTATTATAAATTATTGAGTATGGAATTACTTACAAATAGTTTGGAAATCATAATATCATCTAATAAAAGATGGTTGAAAGACCAAAACAATAAAAACCTTTTTCTTTCCTTAGCTGTAAAGCCTTCTAAAAACTACAGTATAAAAATGTTTTTCCTACAAGTTTCTTCTAACTGTTGTTATTCTTACACAATTAATGTTAAGAAGATGATTGTGATAACTCCAAACATTTTTTAAGAATATTAAATTATTAGTATATATTCGCAACATTAGGAATGTACTAATAAATAAAATTTAAAGGTTTGTCTTCTAAGGATGATACAATTGTTCTTCCCTTTATAAAGTTTGATTTCTAGAAAATATCTTAAAGGAATGGGAAAAGCATAGATGTCAATGACTAAGGTCCTTCTTGAGAGCATGAAACAAAGAAAAGAAGAATAAGTACTTTCAGAAAAAAATTGGAAAAAAATACTGCAACTGAATAGCTGGGATTTTTTTTGTTGTTTTACAAGCTTTATATAACACTATATTAAACTATTAGAAAAAGGCACTTAAAATTTTATTCTTGTTACTATAAAAACAGAAGTCCAGTAGAACTTTCCCCATTAAGTACTCTTAGTTTCTTGTATTATTGCAAATATTCACCAGTGGTGCTGGAGGTTCCACCATTGTCACACACCTATAGAGTTGTTTTTTTTTTTTCTTCTGCAAATAGGACCAATAATACCAATTTTCTTCATTAATTCTAGGAAACATTGTAACTGTAAGTCAATTACCATGTGCTTAGCAGTATTGATTCATTATTTTACTGTCATAGAAGCTGTAGTGGTTAAATATTATTCATTTTGATCTCTCTTAAACTGAAAGCCACTTGGGTATATCTAAGTTCATATTGTAAATTGAATAACTATAGCAAATGATCTTAAATGCTTCAGATAAAGTACATTAGACTTGCAGAAATTTATTCATCAGTATTCATAATTCAGGGGGGTAGATTGTTAGAAAGCTAATGAAGTGTTTCTTACCTTTATGTTGCATGGATTTACTAAAAGCCTAACAGAGATTGAATATGCCTAACTTCCAGCAAATTATTCAAGGAGTTTTAGAATTCCTATTAAAGAACATTATGACAAATATCAAAAGGATATTAATATTTTCAAGTGCTTCAACAGAGGAGATATTATGAGAAATAAAGCCATTTTGAAATGCAGTGGAGTAAACAGAGCTCAAATTCAGAAGGACTGTGGAAAGGAGATGGTAGTAGAAAACATAGAGAAGTGGCAATGACAATATCACAATCTCCAATTTCCTAAAAAATGTATTCTGCAAAATAAAGGAGACATTTCAGTAAAGCTTCAGTGAATTTCTGTGACTGTAATTCATTTTTCAGGGCTGTACATAAGGGTGTCCCTATTTCCATTATAGACCTCTGTTTTAAAGGAAGCATAACAAAATAAACAAAACTGTGGGGTTCTCCACAAAACTGTCTTATAAAAGCTCATCAAAAGGGAATTGATTTTATATTTTTTTAAATCTCAGATTTCCACGGTAATTCAAGATGAATGTGTTAATTATAATTTTTAGGTTTATGGCTAATTGTTAGTGCATTCTGGCTTCCAGTAAGGAAACCAGAATGCACTAATGCATTAATGCACTAATCTTGAAATAAATTTGATAGGAGGATAAGTTGAGCATCCATTGTTTGGAAGTCAGCCCTTGCAAGAACGCTGATATCAAGAGCTTAAAACTAAATAAACTCCAAGCAGCAAGTTTTATTACAGATGGCATATTTGCCAGTGCAAAGATGTATTATGCATACATTTATCAGTGCAAAACCCCACAGAAAAGACATAGCAATGAAATTACTAAGCATTAAGAGCAGGCTGTGACTGTACTGGTGACTTTTGGATCAACAGCCTGAACTCAAGTAGTGCAATAAGGTTGAGAAGGAGCATATAAGATTATTAGGTTCATTGGATGATAGATATATTATTCAAAAGAATAATCTTGGTAATTTATCACCTTTTACAGAAAAAAAAAAAAACAACATCATGTACAACAGCCAGATTCAAATAACTTTCACAGAGGATACATCATCTCACCACATACCCCAAGTGACTATTCTCCTATTACAGTCTCCAAATTTATGGCTTGTACTCTACTACTGAAATTTAGACTGCTTCCATCCCTGATATTATTAAGGTTCTTCTTACTTGTTTTTATAGTTCTAGTTCTTTTTGTGGCTAATGCTGGCATCAAATCCATGCCTCTCCAGTTTAGAGACAAGGATGCCATGTGGGACAGTGTCAAATGGAATCCTTAAGTAGTGACCTGCTTTCTTGGCCCCTTTTTTTCTCTGGGTCTTTATATCATGGTAATCTACTAAGCAGATCCCTAGAGAGGCCAAAATCTGCTCTCCTGAAGTCCAGGGCAGTGAGATTGCTGCACAGCCTCCTCTCTGCCCTAAGGATGTTGAGCTCAACCTTTCCTTGACCACTGCAGCCAAGGCTGCCCTTGACCTTCCATGGCCCAGCAGACCCTCCTGGCTGATTAGAACAAACTCTGGCCTAACACCTCTGCTTGCTGGGGTCTCTGTCAGTTGGAGAATTAAGTTATCATCAATATGTTCCAGAAACCTCTTTGATTGCTTGTTCCCTGCTGTGTTTTCCCTCCAACAACTATCAGGATGTTTGAAGGTCCCCACGAGGACCAGGCTTGTGAATGTGAGTCTGCTCCTACCTGTCCATAGAGGAACTCATCAGCTTGGTCCTCCTGGTGCAACAGCTCAGCACACCCTCACTATAATGGCACCCTCTCCCTGCCCTCTCTTTAATTCTGAGCCACAAACTGTCAGGAATCAGGAAACAGGTTGTTGAGATAAGGCACGAAATGATGACACAGACACTGCTGCTCTCGAGGGGAACAAAAAAAAGAGAGCCTTTATTTTCTGACTCCAACATTTATAGTTTTCCAAAGGTGACAGTGGATTGGAGGGTGACAGTGACACCTCTCCAATGCCACTGGACAGACCAAGGGTCCATCAATTCTCTCCACCTCCATGAAAGAATGCAAAACATAGGTTATTTACAGAATTGTGTGTGAGAAAGTTTGTTGAAAGAATATAAACATCAGAAGGCTTTACAAAGTTTTACAAAATCAGGGCGACAAACAGGTAAGGGTTTAGTGGGAAATATGCTGCTGCTGGCATCAGTGAGACAATGAACAACTTGAATTTGTTAAAAAAATTCTTTGAGTGGGATCTAGAGACAGGTACAAAATGACACAAGATTCAAAACTGAGAAGTCAGATTGACTAACCATGACAGAAATACAATTCAATGGAACAAGTCATTCAACATTTCTTTTAAAGGTAACATTTTTCTTCACAGAAGGACACAAACCGCTGTTAACTTAAAATGTAAATTGATTGAAAAAACCCTGAAAAACTAGTACTGAAGGGGATAAGGCAGATACCAAAGCTCACTTTGATATAAAATTATATTTTTCATGGAGCATTACAAATAATTATCACCCAACTCTCCTCCAGAGATTTAGGCCAGCTTTCACATACTGTTGTGATGGTGGAGGAAAACATTAGTTTATCATTGTAGCAGAGTGATGACAGAAATACATTCCAGCCCACTCTGAATTGCTAATAGAATTACACAGAGTCAAAGCATGGGGAGTGATTTTTTCCTTATGTAACATTGTTGAAATTAAACACAGAATACTATAAGAAGCATGCAAAGAATTGTTGATTCTGCAGTGCAAAACATGAGATAGCAAGTATCTTGTCATAAAAAAAAGGATTATAATTCCATAAAAGTTTTAAAAGAAGTGGATACAATGAGAGTATTTAAGAGAAAAATATATAAGAATATACATATACAGAGTTTAGCCAAGCCATAACAAATAGATGCAATATTTGTTTTTATGTATTTCATAAACAATGTGTAAAATAGGTTTGAATAGTTCAAAAAAAGATTGAAAAATTGCATTAAGTCATGATGACTGTATGTTTGCTTTCAAGTTAAGACTAATATGCCCCTGGAAAGAGATCTTAAATATTATCACTAAATATTATTCACCACTCCCTTAATTTTAGAACACAGACACTGGGAGAAGCCCAAAGAATACAAGTTAACTGGTCAGACTGAGGAGCTTTGAACTCATAGAACTCGTCAGATGTGCCTGGGATGTGGATCAGGCCCAGTGAGGGAACCAGGTTTGGAGCTGCCCTGGGATGGTCAGTCTGGGGTGGCAGCACCAGGGTGACATGGCCAAGGACACAGCTCTTAAAGCCCAAGAGCCTCAGGTGGAAACAGCCACTGTGGGATTCACATTCTCTAAACCTCAGAGCAGCAGTGAGAGAAGCAGGGAAGAGAATGATCAAAGCAATTCCTATCTCATTTGCTGCTCCTGTGTTTGTGCACAGGTGGATTGCATTATGGATGACTGTTTACCTGAAGGGATTTGGTATTTGGATTCTGGTGTGAGTGTTTTGTCTTCTTGACCAATCTCTGCAAGCTGTGCCCTGACGGTCAGACAGGAGAGTCACAAGATTTTGTTCAGTTTCAGTTTAGACGTAGTCTAATATTGTGTAATATGGTATAGAATAATATAGTATAGCAAATTAATAATTAGCCTTCTGAATCAATGGAGTCAGATGCATCATTCTTCCCAGATGAATGGGAAGAATGATGCATCTGACTTGCTTTTCCAATAGCCATCCCTGAGTGGGCCTTGTAGCCATGTGTCCCTCCTCTGCTAAAATCCCATTAGCCACAGGAGTCCTAAGGGGGCCCAGGGCAGGAAGGCTCTGCTGGGCCCTTCCCCAAACATGTCTTTCTTCACATCATTACTCCACAAGGGTCCATGGCTTTGCTGGAGACATTGCTTGCCAAATGCTTGGTCTTGATCTCACAGATGTTCTCTGCATAAGGCAAGGACAAAGAAGGATATTTAGGCCTGGATGCCCAACTTCCTTTGGTTCCTTCTCTCAATGGAGAAGGCCAAGGTCCTTATGCTCAGAAAGAACAACTCTGACTTCTAGAGTGGGTTGTTAAAGCACTCAACTACAGAGGAAAACTGTCACTCTTGTCTTCATCTCAGTACAAATTTATACTTCTGTGTAGGGAACAGTCTTTGTATTAAACATTTACTTAGCTCTTACTTTAACAACTACACTAGGAGAAGAGTCCTACCATTGTGTGTGGCAGCACACATCACAGATGAGAGGGCTACCATATACGGAGTAACACCAAACAGTTTCAGACTAAGACCACACCACTGCAGAAGGCTTCAAGCATCTGCCCTTCTTGTTTAATACCCCTCATGTTCATGCCCTGCCCCTGTGTGCCCTCTGTTCCCTTTGGTGGTTGCTCAGTGCCCCTGGGCACTCCCTGGCTCATTGCTGGCAGTGCTGCTCACAGCTGTGCCCACTGGGGATGAGGCTCAGCCCAGACCCATCCCAATCACCGCAAACTGTGTACTTACAGTTGTGGAATTGTAATTGCTCTCTCCTATGTGCACCCATTTTTCTTCCTGCCAGTTCTTCCATTTTCAAAGAAATTTTTAACAGACATGGTATCCCCAAGGCTTTCCACCATACTCTATGGTCACACTCCTAGGCTATTCCCATGGACAGGAGAGATGAGAGGGAAAAACTTCCATAGCTGATGCCTTTCTTCCCCATCTTCTCCCAGAAAACAAAAAAAGACCTGTTTGCTTTTATTGCCATGGTCCTGGGAAACCTGTATATGATCTTAGCTGCAACACAAAAGCTGAACATCCACAATTATCTTCCAATGTGCTCTGGTTGCAACAATGCAACACTTTTCTGTGATTTATAATTGTGAATTATTATTAATCAAGATTACTCTATGTAGTAGGCTTTAAATGAGACCCTAATGAAACCTCTGTAGAATTCAGTCTTGTGCATCATCTGTGAGTGAAGAAGAAGGGAGACAGAAATGTATTACCTACCCAGTCAGGTCAGTGTTTGAGCCAGAGGGAAGAACTGGGGGATATTTTCAGTGGTCTCTGAAACTTCAGTTCCCATATTTCCGACTTAAATTTAGGCAAAATACTAATATATTTTGCCTGAGTCTCCTCTGGAGAAATGGAACCCAAGCTTCAAGAATTTTGAATTATATATAATTATAATACTGATTTGGAAGAGATTAAAATATAAAGCCTGTCATACATCTATCACATTTTATATAACCAAGCTCAGTGACTCTTTGTATTAGTACAAAATGAGACAAGGCAGATGATGTATGGCAAAATGTTGTTGTTTTTTTTTTTCATTTGCATACTTTGGACATTTTCTGAGTAAATTATTCTAATTGTGTAACAGAAACTCAGAATGCTCTTCTAGTTCAGTATTTTGGGTACCTATGAAGAAAAGAAAATTGATGAGAACAGCTTTTCCTGAGAGAGCAGAAAAGTCAAGATCTCATTTCTGGGAAAAAATAGATTGAAATGAATTTAAAAAATCTTTCTTCACTTTCCAACTGATGTACCATTACCAGCTCATCTTTATCTAAAAGTAAAAATAAAAATTTAGGACATTTTTACTTTCAAGGTTATCAGCCTTCTTTAAAGTGCAATCAAGTTATAATATGCACTGAGTGCTATGTTAATATTATTAAAAGAAATAAATGCAGCATAAACACACTCTGCAACAGAATTCTACCAGAGTACATCAAAGGATATCTTGAAGTTTTAAGGCTGTGGAGTATCTAAGTTGCACAAACCAAGCTAGCACACTTTGTCCACATGTTGCATTCCTCTGATATTCTGGCTGAGTTTCTGTGTCTAAAATGCCTTCCAGATGCCATCATTGCTATTGCAGATCCAATCCAAGTTTAGAATACCTAAACTGGACCCAAAAAAAAACCCCCCAAAAAAAAAACCCTGTAGAGTCAGTTCTTCAGAAACTTCAGTAATCATCTGGGAGCAAGGTTTAAGACTGCCTTACTTAAACTTACTGAAATATAAAATCCAAGAAGCAAAAGACCTGCTTTATAATGATTTAACCCTGCTTTATGATGATTTGATATGTGTTTATACTATTTTATGATTATATATTCCCCCTCACTGAAAAGCAGAGATTTTGTAATTTGGATTTATTCAAACAATAGCAGTAAATGAAGTTTAAAAGCATATTTCCTTACAATGGAAATTAAATATGAAATCAGAGATAAGTATTTGTTTCTCTAGATGATAAAATAAATGCAAAACTGTTCAGACATGATGTTGTTTTCAGTCCTATAAACTGCATTTACAACTGAGCTTTACCAACGTGGCAGGTTGACAATGCAGCCACATATCACAGTGGTGTTGTCAGATGACTATAAGAATGATGCTGACTTTTGGAAAAAGATTAATAACCCCAGATTTATTTATTCTCAGATGAACTAAAAGCAAAGAAATCAATATGTTATGATACTGACTTAGCAAAGGAAAATACACTCAATGTATATTACACTGTGAATTTATGCCACATTATTTATATATATGTGTTAAGGATATATTTCTTGTACAAAATAGTAATATTTTTTTGAACAGGCGTTGCTCAAAACTTATCTTTTGCATAATAATGCAGAATAAAGAGAAAATATCCTCTATTTTACTGATAGGGCAAATTTCTGTGTCAAAGGGCTATGTAAAAGAAGGAGAACTGTTTCGCACAATTTATTATAGAGTTAAATTTTAAGGCATAGGAGTCTTTGGATAAATTATTCCTTCTATTTCATTACAGCAATATGACATAGTTGTTCTTCCTCTTTGTGATCATAATGGTTACATGAGATGTAACATCCCCTTTTATTGAGCAGATAGGAAATACCTGCTTTCTGTCCTCACAGTAAAAGCCTGCAGACCACACAAATTCAAGTTACACAGTATAAACAAGCAGGATCTGCACAGAAATCTTAATATTTGAGCTGCTGTAAGTAAAGCAATGGATCAGATGGCGCCACTTAGTATTTTACATCAGGCCAGGCAAACAAAGGGAGATACATGGTTTCACTGTTCTTTTTTGTCAAAGGAAGATTAGAGCTACAAGAGCTACAGGAAAACCAAACTGATGATACCCATCAGTTTGTTTAATCAAAAGTACTTGACATGTTTAGTGCAGAAAGGGAGAGAAGGGGAGAGAAGCCTGCCCTTTAGCTGCAGTTTGATTCACCTAAGCATGAAGAGTCATCTATCTGGGACAATGTCCTCCTTGGCTCATCCATGTCTATGATAACACTCCACAAGGCACTGTGTGACCTAGTGACCCAGTTGTGGCCTTCCAGTACCTGAGGGGAGCCTACAAATAGATGGAGAGGAACATTTTACAAAAGCATGTAGTGAGAGGACGGGGGGAATGGCTTTAAATTGAGAGAAAGTAGATTTAGATGAGAAGTTAGGAAGGAATCCTTTTCAGTGAGCGTGGTGAGGCACTGGAAGAGGTTGCTCAGAAAGGTCATGGCTGTGCTGTGCCTGGATGTGCTCAAGTCCAGGCTGGATGGAGCTCTGAGGAACCTGGTTTAGTTTAAGGTGCTCCTGCCCATGGCAGGGGGATTGGAACTAAATGATCTTGAGAATCCCTTCCAACCCAAATCTGTCTATGATACTGTGATATATATGCACATATATTTGATTATTAACTATATTAAAATCCATAGATTAAATGTATACAGTTTTGACAATTTCTTCGCATCTTATTTTTAACAAGACAAAGAATATAATGAAATTTATCTAATCAACATTACTAATATTATTTTTATGTAGCTTCCCATGTTTTTCTCTTCATATTGTTCAGATAACTCTCCACAGCAGCACTTCTCTTGGGCAAATGCAAGGGGTGATCTCTTACAATCAAAGCTGAAGCTGATTTTATTGCACACAGTACAAGCAGCGTCCACATAGACATGTGAGCATGATGTGACTGAAGGACTGACACTGCCAATTTGAAGCACAGACCTTCTTGAACAGTTGAACACATTGTCATTATGGATCAGTGCTTCAAAGGATTCAAAGGATTCAAGGTTCTTACTCTGTCACTGCTGTCTTTGCTTTCATGAGTTCCCTGCTCTAAGCAAACAGCTTTTTCATTGAGCCCTGTAATTTTGTTTTTTAAAGCGCTTGAGTGTTCATTTTGAAGGAAAATGTACAATCACAGAAATGTGCTTAAATTTAGATGAAAGAAAACATTTTCAAAAATATTTATTATAGCAAAAAGTATTTATTATAGCATGAAAATAGTGTTTAAAGGTCATGTCCTAGGGCTCATGTACATCCATCCAGCTTCAGGGTAACAGTTCCTGCTTTTAGAATGTTTTTATTCTAATAAGAACCCATTTCATACAACATTTCTGAAAGTCTTGTATGGAGGCTGTTATCTGTCACTTAAAAGGGTAAAGTTAAATCTTTATTGTCTCTGCTAAGTATTAGCAATAGACTACACCTCTGGTTCTCACATTTTACACAATTGGTTATAAATTTTTAATAAACACTATCAAGAGCAAATATTTTCTTGGAAAAAAGATAGAGAAAAATAAAAACTGTTAAAGTTGTATAGGCATGAGAGCAGTCTTTACCTGATTTCACAGTATCTGCTGAAAAGGTGGTGACTTCTACCCAGGTTTAAGATGAGGAAGGAGAGGTTAATCAAAAATTAAAAAATACATCATGACTTCTGTTTGACTTCCCTGTTAGACAGGGGAAAGGATGCAAATATAAGCCTGAATAAAGCTGCAAGATAGATTCACATACTTTGGTCAGACCCAGTTTTCTTCTAGGAAAGTCTTGGAGGAAGGACTTGCTGTAGCAACTGCACCCCAGCCAGAACAACACAGATCTTTTTGGTAACTTTTCACTGGGAAACACCAAGAGAAAACCTTGTAGACTGAATGTGAAATCTAGGTACAAATCATGCATTACCTTTTCCATCTCTAGCTCTCTCTAGACCTAGTAATGGTGGTATTGATGTTTAGGAGTAATGAAAATGCAGTATTTCTTTGGTTTAGCCTTACATTTGCTGTGGGTGAGTTCTGAATAACTAGCAAACTGATTTTGTTTCTCTGGATGTGGTCAATCTGAAATCTGGGTGTTTTAGCTAATTCCAGAGTTGAAGGGACCCCTCAGCACAAACTTATGGACTAGTTTAAGGCCTAATTGCTTACAGCAGACTTTGTGATAATTTTCTTTGACTTTTATTAGCCTTTACCTTCACAATGTATAAAAGTCAATGGATATTTCATCAGGCAGTATATGTCAATATAATAAGGAGTATATTCAACCATAAAACAGTCTTTAAAAACCCAGACCCACTGCACCAAAACAAAAGAAAACAAAGCACTTTTTCTTAATGGATTAGGAGAATAAGCAGTCTTTAATAAGATGTACATATTATACTAAAGTTCAGAAAGGAGAACAAAAAAGTTTGCAGCAAGAAAACTTGCATGTACTTTACTTCTCTAATGAAATGATTTTCAGAATATAAAATGTGAAGAAAAAAACACTAAAGCCAAACAACAAAAAAACAAAACCCAAGGTGCGTGACTTTCATCATTCTGCTCTCTGCAAAAGCTGCTTTTTATTGTCACTTAATAGAAAACTTGTGTTTCACCCAGCACTAAGCTTCACTAAACAGCCTTCTATCCTTAGCTCACCCCTCCAAATCTGACCTCCTTGGACTAGGTTTTTGGTACAGACCTCTTGTCATCTTGTCATAATATGAAGCTTATATTTCCTGGCATAGAATAAGAAAATTCAAAATACTTTATTTTCCAAATTAAATTAGTCATTTGTTAACACTTGAAAGCAGTATCTGGAATTCTTCTGCCATTTTGAATTTGCCATCACTTGCTGACTTTATTATCTTTTGAAGGTAAATATACCTCCTTTCCATTTCTTAAACTTCTAGTGGAAAACTTTGAATGGGCTTGCTTACATTTCTGTTGTTACTGGTCAGCACTGAAATGCTTGGATTTTCTGGGTGCTGAGCCCCAACAGTCTTCCCAGATGTCAGCAGATGCTGAAGTCTATCTGGTTTTGAAAAATATCTGGAAAACAGCCTACTAAATGATTGTGTCTAGCTGTAGGCACTTATCTTCAAAGTGCAACCAAGGACAATTAAAACTCCACTCTTAAGTTGTATATAAAGAAAATAAGAGAGGCAGGAAAAATTAATATGTCAATTGTAATGTTATAGCCTGGGGGCATGAAAATTAGGAGAGTAACCTTTGGACTGAGATATAAACTGCAACCAAACAAGTGTTTCTGTGAAAGTGACTCATGTACTAAGCCTGGGTGAGTGAATAGTGACAGTGAAGGGCTTGCTGACAGCTTTCTGTGATCTAATTATTCCATGATGTTCTTATGTGCATGTTGTATAATATGGTTAGAGTGGGAGGGGGAAGAGAAAGTGGAATATTTTTAATTGAAATTTTTTCAGGTAATGGTGCTTCTGCCCATAAATGAACTTTTTCTAATCTTCTGCTGCGTCCATGATACAAACTACCTTTATCATGCATCTACAGTAACTTCATTCTGCAAATGGATAAACCCTACTTGAAGCACTCCTTTTCAATAGGGTTTGGGATCTGAGCAGAGGATGCATGTTGGGATGCTGCCACCTCACATTTTTTATCTTCTGTTTCATACACACACGCAGCCACATGAGCAGTGTCTCTTCCCGGAGTTACAGAGAACATGTGCACTGTATCTGTTCAGAAGAATGACAGAGGAGCAAGTTCAAACCAGCAAACATCAGACCTAAATTTGTGATCTTATCTGTATGCTGAATATAGTAACATATAAATTGCATTTCTTGAGCACAGTGAAAGCTACTAAGTATTAAAACTCTTGAGGTCTCTTCACTCCATTATTAATGAGCCTAAAAAATGCCCAAGCCTTTATTTGGTAATTGATTCCTTCATTTTTCCTATGTGAGATAGAACAAAATAATATTCATATCTTTCCATATATTCAGAGATTTACAGAAGCTTTACTAACTGAGCTGAATGAAATTAAAGGAATTATTTCTCAATAGTGATGACTATTAAAGATGATAATGAAAACTAACTAGTTTATGGTTATTCTTCAGAGTGACTGAATCTAATTACTTCTGCTTATTAGCTTTTAATGTAACAATAACAGTATTTTTTCCATATCAAAACCTGAATGGTAGTTCAGGGACCCTTTATAAAAGAGTGTGGTTTAGGGTCACTGCAACACCTTCCTTTCAGCCATGAGAGCACTGTTATTTGGAGAAAGGTGTATTTATTATAAGGTTGAGAAAATGCATCTTTTGGAAACTGCTGGTGACCAAAGAAAAATGTGGGAATGAACAAACACACAGAAAAAATCTAAGTGGGTGTTTATGCTCTTTGATTCAAGGAGGAATAAAGCTAATAAAAAGTTTTCACTTTAATTCCCTTTTAACACATGAAAGGCAAATGAATCATAGTGATCTCCCTTCACCTTAGAAACTTCTGTGGAAAAAAATTAAAAATACACTTTAACATTGCCCTAGTTCAATTCTTTCACGTTCAGTGCAACACAAGATAGTAGTTTCAGAGTTTAATATAGATATCAGAATTTAGAGGAAAAACTTTAATATGAAGGTCCTGGTAAATCTATGCTAAATTAGCTTATCAGCTAAACTTTTTGCTGTATATTTTTAAAGGAGTATTTAAAAAGTGAATTATATCATGCTTGCAATAAAATCACATGTACTGTCCTCCTGTATTTATACCTTCTGCTAATGGATGCTCTAGTATAAAACTGCTAGTGCAAATGTCAATAGCTCTGAAAGCAATCAGCCTGGAAGTAGTTCATAAAAAGCTGGAAGTGTGGCAATATTCTCAGCTAGCTGGAGAATAGAAAACCACAAGCAATAAATGAATTCTTTCTACTTCACTAGATTCTACTTAGTCTCCGTTAGAGTTCTGGATTCCTGACAAAGCTAATGTAAAAAGGGAAAAGTAAAAGAAAAAAAAAAATCCAGTTGCCTTTCAAAAGACCAATATTACATACTATTGACAAAATGTATAGGCAGTGGCAATCTAATTATTTTTTTTAATTTCTCTTTTATTCTGAAGTATGGGATGAATTAAGGATATAATTCCTGATATTATTTGTGAGACACATACATCTCTTACTGTAGTAAGGCACTGGAGCATGATTTGTTAGGTATTTGGAAAAAGATGGTGGATAGTCAGGCTGATAGACGAGTCTTCTCTTCTCTTCTCTTCTCTTCTCTTCTCTTCTCTTCTCTTCGTCTGTCTCTTCTCTTCTCTTCTCTGCTCGTCTCTTCGTCTTCTCTTACGTCTTCTCTTCTCATTCTCTTCTCTTCTCTTCCTGTTCCCTTTCACCTTTCCCTTTCCCTTTCCCTTTCCCTTTCCCTTTCCCTTTCCCTTTCCCTTTCCCTTTCCCTTTCCCTTTCCCTTTCCCTTTCCCTTTTTTTTTCATTTTATCTAAAAGGAATGCAAGCAAAATAAAGACATACTTGAGGTTTTTGCTTTGGACTGATCCTGTTAGGAGATTAATTTTTCAGTGTTCACAATTTAATAGAATACCTGTCAATGACATTAGTGGGTTTAAAATCCACCTCTAGTAACATCAACAATTTTTTCCTTGATCATATCTTCCTTTGACTGGAAAAGGTGTTTGATAAATAAAGATTGAGTTAAAAAAAAGAAAGAAAAATAAAAATAGACAGCAAAAAAAACCTTTTGTCATCTTACAATACCGTTGAAATATAACTTAATTTATTTAATGGACCACAACTTCTTCTTATATCTATTTTACAGCTGAGGAACAGAAAATAGAGCAACAATGCAAAAGATCAGCTGTACTGGGGCAAAGAGAAGCTTGCTGTCATGTGGCCACAATAATGCCTGGTTGATTTCATAATAATTTATGATTTTACACAAACACATTTTAGAAATATTCTTTGTCTTATAATGAGGTGTTCTATAAAAATAGCCTTAGTGTGTCATCTCTCAATCTTTGAGAAGAAGGATTTAAAAGTCTGAGTTGAGCAAGGATAGAGGGCAGGTCATAGGTATGCTGTATAATTTTGTTCATTTCAGACTATCCTAGAGCTCTGCATTTAAAAGAAGGTAATTTATTTGTGAGGTGGAACAATTTTCTTTGCCCAACAAGCCAGGAAGCAGTTTACCCTTTGCTGCAAACAAGGTGCTATAAGAAATGATTTCTCAGGCAAGAGATCAAACCCTGTGTTGCCCTAAGTATGCTACAGATCATAGCTCTGGCAGACAAAGGTTACTTTAGACAAACATCCCAGCCTAAAATGAGATTTTTTTCCTGTCTTACAAGTGTTTTATTTACTGCTGGAACAGTTGTTATTGGAAAAAAGTGTGGCTGAGGCCAGATCATTAATCTAAAAAGACAGCTCTTTTACAATCAAAGTTATAGCACAGTTTATTTAAGGAAAAAAAAAAAAAAAAGCAGCATGTTCAAATCAAGTCCATTTCTGGGCAGGCTTATTCTATTTATACCACTTTGCCATTGCCAGAGGCATCAGGACCAGGACCAAAATCATACTTGCTCTATTGCATAGTTCTTTGCCATTCTCCTCAAGTGCCTTCTGTGAAAGGTAAACGGAAGACAAAGGGCAAAACTCAGGAGCTTTTCTGTCATGTAGCCCATCCCCAGCTCCATGCTGCAAACACCCTTGCCTGCAGCAACCCAAGTCTACTCTCACTTATATTGCATGACATCCCACCAAGGCCATATCACTGTGAAGATGAATTACCAACCTGATAGATATGCCCATAATTTACTGATTACCAGGAATATAAGAACTGCAAAGATGATACCAAGCCAATCTGGAGGAAAGGAAGAGGGAATTCCTCATCTAAGCATCCAGGGTCAAGAAGGTCTTTGGCTTAGTGCTTGTCACATTTGTTCATATGCTCAGATCACAAAGAGAAATGTCAGAGTTTCAAGATGTGGGAAAATACTTGTGACATATCCCTGTGGTTGTGAGACTTTTTGCCAGATCACCAGCTTATGACCATGTCAAGAATCATGTCACCTCTGGGAATGTTTCACAAAATCAGTCAGAAACCTACCCAGTCTTGGTCACTTCCCAGAGCTAACAAAGAACCTTTTAGAGTGTTGTCACCAATGTAAGCCAAGGAGAAAACATGGAGCATCAATAAGGTTGGTTTGGCATCATCTTATCTTGAGACAATTAAAAAAGGGGTTCCAAGGCAGAACTGGACAAAATTTTTGAGTATTGATTACATAAGAGGAGACAAGGGAAGATATAGTCTCAAATTTAAGTCTAGCATTATTACCCTCACTCAGGTTTTTTGCATAGGTTCGTTGCATAGTCATGTGACAAAGCCACTGATATGAGTCTTGAGGCAAAGGAACATTTCCAGCTTTTCAGGGTCCTGATGAGAATGAAGCTGACATGTGAGAACTTAAAAACATGGAAAATATGCAGCAACTTTCACGAAAAAAAAGAGGATTTCATGTGAAGGCAGGAGGAACAGGTGGAGCAGAATGCCAAGGAACTGCACCGGTTCATCCAACTCGCCAAATGTTTGTGCTAGGAGAATAAGCTAAAAAAGCTTGTCAAAAGCATAAATTTTAGGAAGTAGCCATTCAGCTGTCAGCATTAGTGGAAAGTTCAAGTGCCTCAACCAGTGCATTTCTTAGTTGATCTGTCATGACAGAGACCAAGGATCAAAGATAACATTAAGTAAAATTTTAAGTTATCTGGAGGTCATACGTACAATTTTAAAATTACCTTTGGCTGTCGAAATTAAAGATGCACTTTCACTACCTCAGCAGATGATTTGCATTAAAAATAAAGCTAGAATAAAAGTTAACTCGAGCTCATAGGTTATCATACAGGTTCCTACTGCAAGTTATAAGTTTGCTGACAAACATCTAATTTGCTGCTCCTTTTTTTACATTTTTCAAATCTGTATATTTATGAATTTGCTGAAATATATCTCCTCATCTACTTCATAGGTCCTTTTATAGTCTCAGCACCAGATTTTGGCTATTATACCTTTAATGATGTCACAGAAATAACCAGTTTACCATTACTGCTAGGGAATGGAACTGGAAAAATAATTTGATTTCAAGAGAACCTTTGATTAACAAACATGGATACTGCATATACAACATTGATATTGATTCATGTTTTCTTTATGAGAAACTACTGACTAAATCTCAGTATTTCCTAGATGATTGTTCTCTTTTCTTGGATCTATATTACTTTGTGCTGGCTAACAAAGTATTTATTTAATGCATATTTTCTCTGAAGACATATTATTGGACTCAGTTTCTTCAAGATGGAATATAAGTCTGCTGGTTTTTTGGTTTATGTTCTTTCACCAGTCCAAGTCAGTAGTTAAAAAATCTTCCAACATAGATCTCAGGGCACTGAAACATAAAAGCCTTGTAAATTCAATGAGATTTGGCTCTCAAAGAGGAAATGTAAATATAGCTAACATTTGGAAAACTTAGTGGTTAGCCTATATAAATCATGTGCAAAAGTTGAAGGTCCCAAACTTTTCTGAGCATGAGGAGCAGTGAGAGCATGGAGAACCTCCAGTATCTCTGAATAAGGTTGAGCTACCAAGGTTCTATCACTCCTTAATAACCTTATAGAAGAATATGCTACTATAAATCCATAACTTTAACTAAAGACATGGACTTAAATACTGCTGTGCAATATTACCTTCTTTGTAAATTTGTTTATTCACCCATGAAAATATTTGACCTAAGGATTGATCTCACAGGAAGAAGTGGCACTTACTTGCACTGATTCAAACATTCTTAAGGGAATGACCTGTAGATTTACCCACTTCTTGAAATTTCTGTCTCTACTAGAAAGGAATTTTGATTAAGCTTTGCTGAGTACTTAATAATGTCAGTGTACAGAAAAGTTCTGCTAAGTCCTTGTCCATTTATTTGTCCAATCCAAAAATTATAAAAATAAGTAATTAACTCTGCTTGTTTGACTCTCTTTAGATTTGATTCTAGTAAAACTTAAACGATGGTAATTAACCATATTTTGCACATGTGGTGAGCATACATAGCAGATTTTACTGTTGTGAAACATTCATCTAATCAGTGAAGTAAAGCAATCACGGATACACGTTTAATAAAATAATTTTTTTAAGAAAGACAAAGACAAAATAAACCCTAGTTTACAAATTTCCAGAGATGCTTTGGGGGTCATTAGAATCAGAGATTATAAAGATAACAAAATCTCCATACATCCCTATGTATGGACCTATTTCAAGTCTGCAAGCTGTTACAAGAATTGTATTTATTTCTCTTGCCATGAAGATTTTGAGACTGAAATTCATAGCTTCTTCAACTAAATTTCTTGGAGTATTTTCCTATAATTAACACTCATGCAAAAACATAGCTAGCAGCGGGAAAAAGCTCCCACAATTAATGAATGTTAGAAAATACTTAGTTAAATTCTCAGGATTTACTCAAAGGATTGAGAACAAATGTGTATTTTAACAGAGTATCAGACAAACTGTAACATCAAATGCTCTGGAGATTAATATGCAATAATTCGTTGATGACCAGAGCCTTACTGTCTGTGACACAGATGGAATTAAAGGCACAGACACATCTGGATTAGTTTAATCTTTTCTCAGTTTTAGCAGAGAATAAAGACAACTAAGTTCATTTTTGTTGTTAATGAACATCTGGGGTCCCTGACCATTCTAACTGTAAATAATATCTGATCCAAAATATTTCACATTCTGCATAATAAAATAATAGATCCAAAGATCTAAGAGAATAACTGAGGGGCAATAGCAATAAAACACAGTGACACTAAGAAAGAACTCACTGTTAAATAAGAAATGAGCCCAGCTTCCTGACCTGTTCAAGATGAATGTAGTCAAAGAGCATTTATGATAGCAGTGACACTGACAAGATTAGCTAAAAATTTTTCACCCAGGAGATTTGTACTGTTTCTTAGTAGAAATCTGAGGTTTTGATAATTTTCCCTATAAATGCTAAGGTTTATTTCCTTTTTTTCTTTTTGATCTTCAGAGAAAAGCTAAATTTTTCTACTGAAGAAAATGTCAATTAGCTGTAATACTATTCTGAACTGTATGAATATTTGGAAGATTAACAAATTTATGCTCCGAATGATCAGTGATTTGCTGCTAGAATTTTTTAAAGTGTAAAACTATTTAGGACTGGTTCTCTTCATTTTTTCTGCCATATATCTCCATACAAACAGTATCTTGGCCAGATTCCACACATCAGTGAAGAGCTCAAAGATTCCCTCTCCCTACTAAGTGCCTATTCCCTTCATTTAGGATTGCTGAAGTTTGAGTACCTTCTATATTTCCCTAAAATATCTTCTTGAGCATAGATATAAACTTTCTGCTGTTAGTTTTGAACTTTCATGTTCTATCTTCCTTGACAAGAGTTCAAAGAACATGTAAAATTTTCCAGTTCGTGGCATATGCATGCCTTGTTTGTGGCTAAGCCATGCTCCAAACATATTATGCCACCATTTGGTAGGAAATCTTTAGTGAAGGAAAATATTATGACCTAGGTATAGTGGTTTTATTTAAAAATTTATGTTGAAAGAAAGCTTTTGGTTCAAGATCTTTGGGGCTCTTGTTTAGTTGTTCCTGGTTTGGTTTTTTTTGCTGGGGGAAGATTAGCAGAAAAAAAGGACTCATGGATGTTTTTACTTCATTGGACAGAAAAAAAGGAAAAATATGGAAATAGGCACAAACTGCAGCAAGAGAAATTCTGGCTAGATACTAGGAAAATTTCACAATGAAGCTGCTCAAGCATGGGAACAGGTTGCCCAAAGCATCTGTGAAAATTTATACCCTTGTGGAAATAACATAACTCAAACTCCATTTGGATAGAGCCCTGAGTCAGCTGAGCTGACTCTGAAGCTGGTAGCACTCTGAGTGGGAGAAGTGGGTTTGGACCAGATGACCCACAGGAATACATTCCAAGATTTATTTCCTTTTGGGTATCACCCTAGTTTTCTTACAGCTGCCAAGGGGAGGGAAGCTGCCAGTGGCCAGCACTGTAGAATCTGCCCCTCTTCCACTAATTTCTGTCCTCTCCCATCCCCAGGGAGAACACAAGTCCAAGTGTGATCCCAGCCATGCCCAGCCAAGGGTGTGTGCATGATCATTGCAGAGGAGGGAGCTGAGCCCAGCCCCGCCAGCCTGGGCACCACAGCACCACCAGGGCTGGAAGGACCTGTGGGCAGTGGGCCACAGCAGCATGGAGCAAACAGTCCATGGGGTTTGGGGTGTTTTGGAAGTTTGTCCATCTTTTTGTTGTCTCAGGCTTGCTGAAGGGGAATACCAGCTGTGGTGGTATCAGCCAATTTCTCCTTTGTTCAGGAGGCTGTGTGGCACCAACTGTGATAACGTCCATCATTTTTTCTTTCTTTGTCTTTGCCTTTATGGCCAAGTGGTGATGGGTTGTGGGGATGAGCACATTTTTGTGTGTAAATCACTCTCATTTGTATACTTTTTTGTTAATATTGTTGCTGTTACTGTTCTTTGCTTATCCCATGGCTGATTGTTTTCAGGGAATTATCTCAACCAAGAGCCTTTGCCTTTGTCCATTTCTCACCAGAGGGGGGTGGCAGGAGAGAAGGGTTTTGTTTGCAGTTTAATTCTCAGCTGGTTTTAAACAAAAAACATTTAAGATTCAGTTCAATTAATTTTTAAGGCCAAGCTGGGTGGACCTCTTGGCAGCCTTAGCAGTGAAAAATGTCCCTGTCCATGGCAAAGAGGTTGGAACCAGGTGATATTTAAAACCCCTTCCAACACGGGTAGTTCTATGACCCTATCATCTTGAACGTGTCATTAATCAAATCCTTCTACTACAAGTTTTATTACAATAATATTTTTTAATTTGCTAAAACAATTAAAGTGCTTTCTTATGATTTTTTCTCTTTTAGCTCTCACCTCCTCTATAGAGCACTGTAAGAAGGTTTGAACATGAGCTTAACCATAGCAAAGCCCAGACTAGGTAATTTTTTGTTAAATGAATAACTCAATTTACAAACTATGTCCATAGACATGGACCCTTTTTCTGAAGGCAAAATATAAAGAGAATGGGACAAACACTTTTATATGATATTATTTTACTGTTCAACTTTTTAAAAATTGCTGATAACATATTCTCATACAGATGGAAAAGCCATAAGTATAACATGATAAAATTAAGACCATAAAGTATGTCATAAACACATATGAAAGAGAAATTAAAATTCTTGTACAAGCAATTCCATTATTAATTTTGATGTAATTAAAAACATTATATTGAAAATTTAATTTTAAATTAAATTTTCAATATAATTTAAATTTTAATTTTTAATTTTTTTTTAATTTTTGGAATTAAAAACAATATATTGAAATTATTTCAGCCAAAATATCTCACTAAAGTCACTGGCAATGAATTCATTCTTATCAGTACCTAAGGATTAACAAAAATCCTGTTTTCTTTTTCTTAATCTTTTGCAGAGTGTGTAGAAGAATAATAAATTCAATGACCTAGTCAACCTCTCAAACTTAGAGTTTCTACAAAAGGTCATGTTGTTCTCTGTTATAAATTAATAAATTCTCCTACTTTCCTGTCCACCATATAGTTATACAAATGAATGTGAATAAAAGTCTTCTAATGGCTGTTATAATTTCCACAGCCAGGTCACCTACTTCTGGACTCAGTAATTTCACCTTTTTTTTCTTTATGTGGGCTCCCCCTCTCCCTGTAAAAAGTTTTGATCTATTAAGTTCTATTTCTTCTCTTTTCTTAAGCCGGTTTTTGAAAGGATTTATTTATTCCATCCTCTGCTAGAACCATATGTTGATTTAACATGTGTTGTGCAATTACCCTGCAAAGACAATCCCAAATCCCTCTCTGTACCCTCGATAACTGCCTGGTATTTAGTGCTCCCTCTCGTATTGTATTTCAGTAAACCTAGCATATTTGCAGCTGGCTTCCTTGTCTTTATCTTTTATGCAGATGAGAAACATCAAAAGACTTGGAGTCGTAACACCTGTCGGATTTCCTTCTGTATTTATTTGCAGATTGGAACATTTCTGTTTGACATGTAATCTGCTTTCTGTTTCAAAATAGTTTCCTTTCCATTGACTCATATGCTCCTGAATGATTCCCTCCCCATCTATTTTCTGGATCAGAAAGCACTGCCCACAACAAAGGACACATATAAAAGTTCTGATAGGAAGTATGACAGATTTACAGCCCTCAGAGGAATGTGCAAAAGAAGTCATAATAACAGTACTCACTGTGCTTGTCTCCAATTTTGTTTACCTTTGTACTATGCCCAAACCAGGATAATTATCATTACAATTATCATCTATGTTGTGATTATTGTTAATATGACAGTCACTAACAGTCCAATCCTTCCCCATTGTACAGCTCACTAAGGTTTATGTAGACCATCAAGTTCGACTTATTTTCTTTTGATAACAAAAAATTCCATTCCTTGATCGATATTTTATCAATAAATGATGTGTAAATTATTTATACATAAATTTTATGTAAATTTGAGTTGCAAGACAGTCTGCCTCTGTCTACAGTTTCAGGCAGAAGAAGGATCATGAAGCCTTTAAGACCATTTTTTCTACCAAACCCATGCTATTTAACTGTTGCATTGCCTTGGGCTTGGCCTCCCTCCAAAAGACAATGGATGTCACATTATATAATTGCTTCTATTCCATTTAGAATGTGATCAAGTATTTGCTTTGGCAAAATGCTTGGTTGTCTTTAAATCTTTCACAGTTTGTGAAGCAATGCAAAGTACCTCTTCTGGCTGAGGCACCTTTTAGGTGTGAACTATTTCAAGAGATTGTATAAATGCTAGTAAATTTTACATTATACTTTCACCTGGTTATATTAGCTCTGAAGAATACAAGAAAGCAAATAAATATAAAAGGACAGAAGCCTCCAGAGTACATTATATTGGATATAACATCAAAAATGCCTACTTAGCAATTTATTGTCTTAAAACAATCTTATTGACTGCATATATATACATTTAAGGGGCTAAGTATTTACAAGGCAGCAGAGAAATTGATCCACTCTAATCTGCCTCAGCTTTTCTTATCCTTATTCACATTATATTAGGAATTAAATTCAGATGCAATGAGCTGTTTACTCTGACAAACTCTGTGCCAACGAGGCTCAATCTAAAAATACATCTAAGTCTGTAGTGCCTATTAATAGCATGCAAGTGTGATATGCAATGTAAAACATTTAGATTCTTCCTAATGCAACACAGATTATAAACGACATTGCTGGTACACTTTGGATGTCCATCAGGATAAGCAAATACTTTTTAAAAGTCCATGGGTATTTGACTTCAATGAGGTTGCATGGGGAATAAGTCAGAACAGTACAGGCCCCAGGGGTTTTATGAGGCATGGCTTTCTATAAATTTCTATTTTTTATATAATTCCACTGTTTTTTGACTACATGAAATAAAAATTAGTTTCAGAAAAGGCAATTCCTGTTTTTAAACACAGATCTACAGCCAGAAACAAAACATTAGATTACTTTTTTTTGTGCCCACTTACCACAATTGATTTCTCCTGCATACAATGGAGTCTAAAACAGATTTTAGAAATTATGAAAGGATATGAAGACTTAAAACAATTTTTCATAAAATTATTCAACTTAATTAAGCAATTACAAAGGGATTTTTTTCCATTAAATAACACATTTTGGAAAAATATGAAAATAATTTCATGGGTTTCTTTTATTTTATGAATGTCATTTATTTACAGAAATTGGATTGGGTTTTTTTTGCTTATTTCAAATCAGCCTAGGTAAATTACTAGAAAAGGTGTAGAACTGAAAGAAGATGCTTTCTATTCCAGCAAAAATGATCTTGACTAACAGGGTTTTACACTGAAACCACTGTAGTTATGTTGATCTGCATCAGCCAGGGATCTCAGTCTTATAAACAATTTGAGTCTTGCTTTTACTAATAGAGTATATGTTCAGTTTCAAAAGGGATACTCACATTTGATGTGGAACACATGTGGAAACATTTGCGATATAAAAATAGCAATAGACAAAATCATTTTAGAATGTGATATAAATGGTCAGATTCTGGAAATATGTTGGGATCCTTTGCACTTAATAAACAGACAATAGACACTCCATGCTGCCACATTGGCCATTTCATTCTCCTAAACTGGAAAACAAGCAGCTGCTAGTTTTACTGATGAAACTGAAAAAGAATATATCTGGTAGTATTGAAAAGGTGTAATAGAGGAAAGAATTGCCACATATGAAACGATGACATTGCTGGACTGCTGGGAGATTCTGTGATTAAATAGGCTGGTGTGAAGAATTATGCGCCAGCCTATGTAGAGTAACTGGAAATTTGGATTCTTGATACTGATTTCATTGTTAATATCATATGTTGTTTATAAACTAATGAAAAACTTTGGAACAAACTTAGGTTAGCATTAATTAGCTAATTTTTTCCCTTTTAAAAGAATATTCCTGGAGCACATTCTTCTGACAGATTGGCCTGGCCTTTTGCTTTCTGTCTTTCTAGCTTTTACTGAATTTTACTTTTTGTCCTTTCCTAAATCCAGCCTTCATTCTGCTTTTTATTTTAAAGGATGAATAAAATACTTCAACTTTAGTTGATAGACCTCCATTTCAATATAGGAATTCTTTCTGCCACTATTCCACTGTGAACTGTTTTTTCCCCAGAGGGTGTCTTGCTAGCAGCTTGTGGAGAATCCTGTTCTGGATGAGATTGGAAAGATCTCTGTAGAACAACTTCACAGGAGTAGAGACACTGGAAGGTGGCCAGTTCCCTTCTCTGTTCAGCTACAGGACCAGGACATCAAATCTTGCTTCACATATTCCACACAATTTAGATAGCATTTGAGTAATGGAGATTATTTTTTACACTGTGGCTATGCCTACATTAGAAAGTCAATCACCAGAGTGGTTTTACAGAGTGCACTTAGTGCTGGTGGTGCAGTGTCCACACCACAAGTATTTCAAGGGTTATTTCCCAAATCCCTCTTGTCTTGTCTCAGAACTTTAAAATGATGATTAAGGCACATTATCATCTTTCAGGAATTTCTCTTCTGGATTCATTTTCTCTTTAAGGAATCCAGTTTTCATGCTTTGAAGCCATCCTCTGCTGCCAACCACGGCACGATAATTGAGGCATCTGGATATTTCTTCCAAAAATACTGATAGTGATTAGGATGAGAATGCTAGATACGCCTTTCATTTTCTTTTCCACATTAAACTATTAGAGTATTGGTAGCCTCAGAATTGGCATGATGCTAAACAGTGTCGAATAAGTCATATGGGACAATTCTGAAACATAAAAATCTTGATGCTGAACCATTAAAATGAATAATGAATACAGTTTGGAGTAGAAGTACTTGAGCAGCATTTTTTTTTTCTTTGTTACTTACTATGATGTGATGACTTTCTTGATTTGCTATTAAAAAATAGAGAGTTTAACTTTGAATTAGTTCTTTACTTCTCTCTTTTTACCATCAATAGGTCAGCACGGTAGGAATAGAAGAATAGCTGATGGAATTTTCTGTTCCATATGCAACTCCTTAAGAAGTATATTTAGGCCTACACTGTATTATTTAGACACAATCCATATGCAGGGTGTGGTATGGATCTGGACAAGATCACAGTTTCTTGGCACCTAAAGTACTTGGTTTACATTGGCCCTATACAGTTTCCAGATTTCTTGGAAATTCTCCTGGAGTTCATACTGATCTGGATGAGGAAGAACATATGGAGATATTAATCCATGTGCTCATGCAAGCTTCATGACTGAAAACATAGTTAAATGCCTGCTTCCTCAGGGAAGAGCTGGTATATTTTGGTGCTTACTGGAAACCCTGTTCTTTCATCGTAAACCATATTGCTGGTCCTTTACAAACCTGCTGTGCAAGCACTTCTGTTCAATGTTCATTCTGTCAGGGGACCATTAGGGAATGTCCATGCAGCAGCCCAGCAAGGTCATCCTCACCCAGGAGATGCCTCCAAAGAAAACCAGCAAAGTGGATAATACTGTAATGCCTCAAAACATTTTGGGTATTGATTTTCAGAGAATTTCATTGCCTTTGTATCTTCTATTGATGCAGTTTTTAACAAGCAGTAAGTACATTAAGCAAAATATCTTTATGTGATCTCTACATGCTCTGTGTTTCACATTTTTTAAGCTTTTTAGTCTCTACTTTCAGCATGATAGTAGAAATGTTCACAGTACTTGGGCCATAGCATGTGCCCATCCTTTACACATTCTGTACTGGCCTACAGCAGGGAAAGAGGGGATACAGCATAGAAAAGCCCTGACAAATTATGTAGGAATTCCCAAATTTACCTTCAACATTTTCTGTTACCAATGAGGCCCTAAACCCAGCAATGAGCAAGCCAGATTATTCTTTCAGTTACACTTCTAATTAGAAGTAACTCCTCTAAGACTGAAACTGATTACTAGAATTGAGCTCTGTGGTCAACAGCCAGCATGACCTGTATAAAACCAGTACATTTCTATCTAAATTTTTGGTCAATATTTTTACTGAGGTTTGCTTGTCATATATTATAATTGAATATTACCCTCTTGTAGTTTATGACAACAAAGACTTTAAATCTTACTGTATTTCCAGTAAATAAAATCCTTGCATTTTTGAGTGCTGCTGATATACTGGTTCTCTGATTTTGGTCTTGAGAAAGCCACACAAAAGTGTGAAACTGATATTGCCTTGGAAATAAAAGGAAAGAGCCATCCCATTCCAGTTGAGGGGAGATTGATTTGTGAGAAGATTTGTATCTACCTTCAAAAGATAAACACTGAAAATTGCAGCATCCTCACTGATGAAGGGTCATTGTTAACAATTTGAGCAACGATTGTGGCTAAGTAAATTTAACATAGAACTCAGTGAAACAAGATTATTCATCATAAAGTACTTCCAGTAGATTTACTTGTGCTCAGAGTTTTCCAGAACAAACAATGAAGTTTGTTATTACAAGACTATAAATGATCCAAATCATCTTTCCTTACGAGAAATGCAAGCTAGGTGCCGTGCCTAAGACACATTTTTCAGCTAACAGCACTTCTTTTTTTTTCTTTTTTTTTTTTTTTGCCAGGAATTGTGAATTGACTAATGTGCTAAATTGCTGAAACTGTAATTGATTATTCTTTTTTTTTTTTTTTTTAAATATCACAACCTTCCAGTCAGCTATGACTCCACATCAACAAAATCAGTTCTTGTCATTTACATACTCCTGGCGAATAAAAGGAGTTTTAGAGAGAAAACCTATCACATGCATCAGCTAGTTACCTTTTTTTAATGCATCATCCTTACTACAGGAGTTTGTTCAATTAATTTTTAAGTAAATCTACATATCCATAATTATACAGCTTTAAAAAATTAATGGAGTTTGAAGGCAGGGGTTATGTACAGATAAAGTCTGAAATATCTCAACTAATAATTTTGTAAATAACCTATATTTACCATCTGAGTTACCTATTAGAAAGATCCAGTTTCTTTCCTAGAAAATATTGAGTTGCAATTCTACATCAAAAATCTTCAAAGACACAGAATAGGATATGTTCTGTCAATGGGAAATTGTCGTTCTTTTTCAAAAATACTATCCTTATTTATAGTTCACAATAGACTTTTTAATAAAAAGGAAATACAAACCTAATTTTCTGGAATACAAACAAAATCTCAACCAATACAAAAACCTCTATTTTGTTGCATAATAGAGATTTGCATGTTTAATTTCCTTCTTTTGTGACAAAATAAAAGCATACTATACTGTCACATGCCAGAACAGAATTAAATACAATAGAGTCACAATTTTACCTCTGCTCAAAACTTGAGTTCACAGGTGCTGTACAAATTGGACCCATGACCTTTCCTTATTTCCCTGAGAACATCCCTCTTGGGTTTCTGGCAGTTAGAAATTGTTTAGCTCAATACAGGTTCACACAATTCTTTGCTAAATCTGGTACCAAGGATCATTTTCTGAACAGATCTATCTTAACTTCAAACCTTTCAGTCTGCTCCCTTTGGCCAGCTAGCTTCCTTCAAGATAAATACCATGTACTTAGAGCAAATCCCTAAATCAAAAATCCTTAAATGGACTGTGCAAATTTTCAGACTGTAAGATATTCACCTGTCCTCCAAAAGGGTACCCAGCAAACCAGTTGCCTACAAGCTCTTCCAGGTTGTGCAACCCTTTGACCTGGTACATCAGCCTTTGAAAAAACACTGTTTTCAGCTACATAGAAAACGAGGCAAGGTCTAATTTGGTCCTTTATCTTCTAGGCATGTGCTTGACAAGACTTGGTTGTCAGTGTTATATGTTTCTTCCTGATGCATCACATCTAAAATACATATTTCTCAAAAATCATCATAAATTAATCTGAGATCACACAGGAAATAAAAGCTAGCCAGGCCTCACATCACTGCCCTGGAACACCTCATGTTCTGTGTCCATAAAACTGTGCTTAGTGCTTGGAATATTCCTCAGGAAGAGCTCCCATCTGTTTGACACCAAGGTGACTGTTGTGGCCTAAATAAAAAGCTGATCTGTGTGATCACATTTTTAAAAAGATTACCTTTCTAGAACTCCTAGACTCATATAAAAATCTGTTAATACTTCAGCTGTCTATAGCAGAGATCTTTAGAAATTATAATTTTAAGACCACTTTTAACATGAAAAGCTTTTTGTTTTCTAAGAGAAATTTAATATCTTTTTCTTGAACATAAAGGAGTTTCACTACACCTAAGTTTTGTGCCATTGCCATAGCCTGAAATTCTGAAATTCTGATCTTATTCAGTCACTCACAAAAGCAACTAATTTTTGAAAATGTAAAGAAAATAATCCTCATTTTAAAAGAAAAAAAACCCCACCAGAACTGGTAACTATGAACTGTTAACTGTTAACTCATTTAGCTATGTAAAGAATTAAATAACGGGGTGTACATACAGGTTGTACTGTTACAGTCATAGAAACACAAAGGAATTGAAGACCTAATTTCCAATAGATACACATGAAATTAGCCTATACTTGTTGTAATAAAAGGCAACTGTATATACTGGAAAGAGATCAGGATGTTTTCTGAAAGATTAATCTAGCCAGAAACAACCAGGTTCTAAACCAGGGAACAGACCAGTCTGAGAATAGCTGCAGAAAAAATGTAAGATACTTTTTAAAGGCTGAATGCAATGGACATGGCAATCTTCAATACCTAAAGTTTCTTCTTAATTCTTGGAGGCTGAGAAATAAACACTCATAAAAGATGCACTGAGTTTTTCAAACAAAACTAATGTAACTTACCATTTTTACCTAATATTGACATATATGTACAATGAATCATAATGGAAGTAATGGCCTGTTTTATTTAAAACTGGACTATGTAACTTGCCATAAATATTCTTTAGCCAATTTGAGCATTACAAGTTGGGATTTGGCTGGATGTGAGTGCTTCATATTTAGACTGTCCTATTCAGACTTGCCAAAATACAAGTTTACTTGCTGGAAATATGTTTTACTTTCTGTCAAAATATAGAGCTCTTACAGAGGTAAGAAAGCACTTTCCTTTGTGTCAGAAGTCTCTTGAAGGTTTTTTAAACTCCTGGGCCCTATTTCCCTGTTGCAAACAATGGAGTAAAACAGGCACAGCTCCATGACAACGGGTGGAGGGCAGCAGCTCCATCTGGAGATGTGGAAATGGATGTGATTGCAACAGCAATGCAAAACTGCTGGATTTAACTTATATCCAAATGAAAATGCTGCCAATAACTTCTCAAAATTGATGACTCTTCATTACCATTTCTCCTCTGTCTATTTATTCACTGCTATCCCTCTCCCTGGAAAGGCTTGAGAGAGCACAAAGTGGTCAGATAATTCAAAGGCCAACAGTTCCTGTTCTATGTACTCATAGAATGAAATACAGACAGAGAAATAAAAAAAATCCATCTCTGCAGTCATCTGAAACCTATTCCATTATGGTTTCATTGTATGTAATGATTTGGTAATGATATATCTGACATGATAAAAACACCTATCTATAATTTGAGAGTCCCTTTGTGGGATTATAGAGCAGCCTAAGGGGCAATGTCCGACAGGACTGAGTGTCTTCAAGGTCCATGTTTGAAAACTTCCAAAACTTATGAGCTTCTAAACAAAAGCAGATTATAAAAGCCAGTCTTAATATCTGGAAATCCATGGGCTGCCAGAGGTCTGAGCAGGTATCAAAACTGCAAAGAAGACACATTTATGAGACTTTAGGACTTTCATACAGGCTCTGTTAGCACCCATACATGCATCATTTTCTGTCTAAATGCTGTCACTGCATTGCTACAATTCTTTGGTTGTTTTTAAAGGTACCTTCTGTAGCTTCCACAAAATTTATTGTAGATGGTTTCTATATGAGTATATTTTGAAAGCCTAGCTTATTGTCTTTTTTGCTGATTGTGTATCTTCAATTAATATTAGGAAAGTCAATATATGCTTAAGAATCAAAATGGAACAAGAAAAGCAGAATCTCACTTCACACTTTGTATTCTGACATATTCAAATTCATCAGGCTGAAAATACTTCAGATTCCACTGGGTGTCTCCTTCTTTCAAAGGATTTGCATCCATAAATTACAATCTTATTAATAAAATAAATAAATTAAAGGATCTAATTGTCCTCATTTTCTCCCGTTTCCAACTTTTTCTTACTCTATAAATTGCTGTGGTATTTCTTATTTAATCATTTTAGACTTCAAATGGGAACTGCTCTTTTTCTGTGCTTAAAATGTCCAGATAAGAAATTTGGTCCTTTAGGAGCAGTGTACTCAAAGAAATAATTAGTGATTTACCTCTTTCAGTACTGCACAATTTTTGAGGAGTTTTAAATGGAAATCTGACTATATCTCTGAAGTGGCTGTTCATTAGCTGATTAAGGTAACACTTTAGATTTTATAAGATAAACCATTTAGCACTGCACTAGGTTCAATGGCTTTCTTAAATCAGTGGGGAAAGTCCAGTATCTGAGAAGTGAGAAAACACCCGTTTAAAAGGCTGTCTTGAAAAATTCATCATTAATGCTTGAGCAAGATGGGCATCTGGAAAGATGTCACCTCAAAACTTATGTGGAAATTGCATTTATATAGGTTTGAGTGCTTTCTTCAACTAATCTTATTTATGCTACTCCCATTGAGAGATGGAGAAAAGTGGTGGTGTTCAATCCATCTAGCAGCATATTCTCCTGTAACAGGATCCATGATCTAGAGCATTCCCCTCTTCCTGACTAGCACATTAAAAGAGATAGAAATATAATTTAGTCCAGGTATGGATTAAACTGTTCATCCAGTTCTTGGGCTCAACTGCAGTGTAAAGTGAATTTGAATATATTTACCCATAGTTAGTTAATCAGCTGAATTATTATTTTCAAAAAATAGTTCAGAACACTGAATTTCAGGTAGTACATGTTTCATCTATGTATGCTATAGCTGAGATTGTAATAGACCATAGCAAAATAAGTATTAATATGCATATGAAGAATATTCCACCCATTCTTGACAAATATTTTAATGATATATGACAGCATGTTAATTGTTGGGTAGCAGGAATTTCATTAGTATGACAGCCACATGTGGGTCCGTATGACAAAAACTGTACATGAGCAAGCAAGCAATGAATGGTTGCAGGCCAGGCAAACAGAAAATCCTTGGTTGCACCAACAGCAGAGGGGGCATCAGGGTGAGGGAGGTGACTCTGCCCCCCTGCTCTGGTGAGACCCCACCTGCAGTGCTGCATCCAGCAGCTCTGGGGTCTGCAGGAACAGAAAATCATGGATCTCTTAGGCCAGGTCCAGAGGAGGGTCACAGAAATGACCAGAGGCCTGGAGACAGGCTGGGGGAGTTGGGATTGCCCAGCCTGGAGAAGAGAAGACTGGGGAGATCTTATTTTTGCTTTTCAGTCCTTATAGGGGGCTTACAAGAAAAGTGAGGACAAGCTCTTTAGTAGAGTTTGTTGGTTTAGCTTTTAAACTAAAATAGTGTTGATTTAGATATAAGGAAAAAGTTTTTACAATGAGGTGGTGAAACAGTGGAACAGGTTGCCCAGAGAGGTGATAGGTGTCCCCTGGAAACATTCAGGGTCAGTTTGGATGGGGCCCTGAGCAACCTGGTCTAGTGAAAAATAGCCCTGTTCAAGGGGACTAGAACAAGATGATCTTTAGGTGATCTTTAGGTTATCTTCCAACATGAACTACTCCAAGATTCTGTGAGAAGACTGAAAGGCATTTCTGCATGTATATATACACAAAATCAATGTGCTGCACTGCTTGCTGTGCATATTTTTTTATTGCAATGCCTATTGACAATGCTTATTTCAAACCAGAATTTCTCAGTGTCCACCTGTGAAGGACCATGACTCAATGCCAGGTGACATCCCATTCAGTGTTTACACGTGCATGCTGTTCATCTTGAAAAGTTATTTTTCATCCCCAGCACCTGCATTCACAGATGTCTAGCCAGTAAATAATTTTTTTTCATCCTGCACAGGGCAACTTGGAAAATATGTTATTGTAAGCAAGTTCCAGAACAAGCATAATACTTTTCTTGAAGTGGATTTTTCTGTCATCTCAGGGAATTGAGGTACGAAAATTCTACCAGCCTGGACTTCATGAGAGGACAAAGAATGTTTCTGAGGCACATACTATAATTCTACTTTCTGTTTCCCTGCAGATACCTTTACAGATAAATAAAACCACATGCTACAGCTACACGAAACACTCTTGGTTCACTAAATAAATCTAGTTTGGGGTTTTCTTATCTTACAAAATATAGGATTAGTCTAGGAAATACAAGGCTTTCCCACATAGTGTATGGACACCTAAAATGCAAAGAATGCTTTGCACAATGCATTTCTGAGTACCCTCTTGGGATAGAAGATTGGTCTAACCACCAATGGCACTCTGATGATTTTAATTCACCTTACGTTGTTAACTCTATATCCTCTTTAAAACAGGTTCCAACCACTGAGCTGAAAAATGGATCAAAAGAACTCAGGACAATAAAAAAAACCTCTAAATATTTATTTTGTTTAAATGATTCTTTCCTCCAGGAAAGGGGAAAAAAAAGATAAAAAAATAACAAGTATCCTTTCAAAGAAAAACAGTAAAAATGAAAGTAGACCATATCCTTTTATTCACAAAATCAGTGGGACTGTGATTGCCTTTTTTCTGTTTCCCAAGCAGCCCACTTGCAGACAGTATGGAAAAGTAAAATTGGAAGAAGACATTTCACAGACATTTTGCAGACACTATGAAAATGCAATGAATCTTTCTTTACAATGTTGCATTGCACACTTGGACAACTATTGACAGTTTGATTCAGGTCCTTGTTCTGAATCCAGCAGAGTACACTCCATTTGCATACCAAAAATTAATGGGTATCAATAGCAATAAGCATGTCCTTCTTTAATGTATACAATAAATTAACTGCTTTCATATTTTAAGCCAGGATCTGAAGTAGGGCTGATTTCTTTGCTCAGTGTTTAGGATATTCATGTGTAAAGAAGCATCTTGCTTTTTTCTGAGATAGCCTTTCATATAAAGGCTGAAGTTTTTTTTCTTAGTGGAAGATAAATGAACAAAACTTCCCTTAAACTAAGGAGAGAGTATTCATCTCCAATATTATAGCTAAGTGAAATACTGTTTAATGCAACAGTACTAAAAGTCTTACTGAGGAATAGGAGACAACTTACCCTTTGCTCCTCCTGAACAAAAAAAAAGTAAAAAATAGTCCAAATGTGGATTTTTAAATTTTTTACTTCATGTATGGTTTAACCATATGGCTGGCATGTAAACTACTGAAAATAAAGTGATCCCTGTCCTGCTATAAAGCCAAAACCCCAGCATGCTGCTACTCAGAAAACTGCTCTGTAAAATCTGCATTATGAGGCTCTGTATTTATTGCCCCAGGAGCTGCAGACAAAGTTTTTTTAGGCATTTCCTAATCTCAGTCCTGGAAGCCATGAGAGCTGCTTTGATTTCTTTCTGACTTGTACAATAGCAAAAGTATGAAAGACCCTGTCAAAGCAAGTCTACTGGGAGCACCTTTCTCTCTTCAATTTCTGCCTCTACTTTAAAGCAGGAAAGTATAAAACCAAAGGCAGAATATGGTGCTGCAGCTGAAAATTTGCTCAAATCCTCAGATTGTAAAACAAAACATGACTCATTTTTCCATAGACATTCACTCCGTCCATGTTTCACTGATGACCAAAAGCTCATTTTTATCACTTATATGTTCAGCTCTAAGTTATTATAAACGGGAATATTGGCTTTTAAAAGAAACATTTTCTGATTTAGTATGAAGATTCACATATCAAATACTATTTGAAAGAAATTATCTGTAAGCCTAGTGACTGGGAGAAGTAGAATGCCATCAAAAATAATTTATTAATGTTTTATAGGTCATAAATACATCACATATTTGCATTATTTATGTATATTACAATTTCATATGAATATTTTTCCCTAAACTTCAAGGGTCCTTTAAGGCTCATCAGATCAAAAGTGTAATTTTAATCACCAGTAGTATTAAACAGAACTAAGAGTCTGCACAGGAACCCAGACACAAACCATGATGAACATCTCATGTAGAGAATAATATGAAGGCACCAAGGTGCCTGACACGGTCTGGAACAATTAAACAGATCTGAGGAATGTTGTGTGTCAAAGGGATAAATAAATCCCTTGCTCAAGAAGAAAGGGTTCTGATTGTTTACCCACATCATATTCAAAAGGGGTTCTCAAATTTTGCCCCTTTTTCATTGCAGAACTGCATACTTTTACGGAAAAGAAAATACCCCCCAAAATAGAGGAACTATTTAATATGATATTCTTTATTGGGATTTATCCTGCAAAGACATATTAAATCCAGTAAATTTGTACAGTTACAGCACTAATGTTGAATGTCCTTCCTTTCATATCTCACAACACAAAGAACTCAAGCTCAGAACAAGAACACAAAAAGCAGCCAAGAAAACCAGACAGGACAAGTGTACAAGGGGAATATTGAAGTGAATGAGTGAAAATTGCCAGTAAGGGAGGGATTTTATATCTGACTAGATCCAGGATTAGGAGACTGAGCAAGATAGCTGGATTGGAGAGGTAGTGCAAGGTATTGAACCTGAGGTGGGAAAAACTCCCAACATGTCCACATGGGTAAAATTTGCTTTTACAGCTTTATCTCCCATACAGTAAATACCATGTTTGCAATGAGTAGTCAAAACACTCAGGTTTGAGGTTTGGTCTGAGTGAAAAGATCTGTCTTAAAAAAATTAGTTAGCTCCATCCAAGGTGTTGCCTTGCTACTTTCAGGTCAACTGAACAGGGATTTCCCTTTTCCTGTGTCAGTAGACCTTGCTCTGCTAGAATTTTGATTCACAAAAATGCCTAGGAAGCCTCATGTCATCCTACTTCTTGTTTTATATATTTCATGTCAATTGAAGAGAATGTATCATTAACCCACAATACACCAAAACATGCTCTGAAGTTGGAAAGCAGATTGAGCTCTTTGAAGAGAATGTGAATGCACTATTGTTTGAATAAAAGCACCTGCTAAAGCACTCTAAGAAAAATGTGTTTTCATTCTTTCTCCTCTCTCCATTGTCCAGTTTCCCAAAATTATTACATTTGTTATCTACATTATCAACAGTTGTTAAAACAGACACATAGGAATGGAATTTATCAT
Source organism: Serinus canaria (assembly GCF_022539315.1). NCBI lineage: Eukaryota > Metazoa > Chordata > Aves > Passeriformes > Fringillidae > Serinus > Serinus canaria. Next base: position 10,223,529 of record NC_066314.1, read on the forward strand.
GCTCCCAATTCCCTACAAGAATTAAACAATGTGTAATACTTTGCTTTTTTCCAGGGTCTTTGTCATTCTGATATCAACATTAAACCATCTGAATTAACAGATATGCAAGCTAAAATGAATTTGTATCATAAACATATCATCTATCAGAGTTTAAAATTTGTTTTAGGAACCCTTACATGTTCATGACAAACAATTTTTTCATGTTTTGGAAGTCAAAAGTGTAAATTTCATCTGTTTTATTTAAGGGATCTTGTGCTTTTTCAAGGTCATCAGTGAAGAATACTAGACAGAAGATATTGGTATGATATTATTTATGAAGATATTATTTATGATCTCTTCCATCTATTTTTATACAAATATTAACTCAGTAATCATAAACAATCTTATAATTCTGTTCTCATTTTATTCCAGCTTTATGAAAATTTGTTTCTATGGAATTTAGTAAAACAAATTAATTATATTGACATAAAGTCCTAGAAACATGGCAAACCATCTCACTCTTTCCTGAGACCTGATACATTTAGAAATCCTCACTGCTCTCTTCCTTAGCAAACGAAACTTAGTTGATTTCTTTGGCATTTTTTATCATCCTTGACACAGTGTCTCCATAAAAGGAAGAAATGTATCCTGTATGGACTTTTAAAAAAGAAAAGCACATTGGAATTCAGTTTCTTGAAAGTAAAGATCATCAGCCACTGGGTTACTGCTTTCTTAGTACTAAAGTACAGTTATTAATATATCGTATTTCCTACTCTCTTTTTTCATCTTACCAGGATCGAGTCAACATTCAACCATACAGAAATGTTAGTTAGTTAAAGTGGTTTACTTTAGTATATGCCTCTTTCAATGTTTAACCATTTGGAAGTAAATATATTACCTTGAATTTTAATGAGCTATATGTCCTATTATTTTTTTTTTCCTGAAAGGAGTCACCCAGAACTGCGAGATGCAATTTTACTGAAACTTTAATAAACTAACCATGGTTGTAATTTGCATTGTTATCCACTACAGAAAAATTTATATGAACTTTATAAAGCAGAATTTCCTTGTATTTGTGCAGTTCTGGGGTTTACACAAACCTTTATTTGCTGGACTTAGCAAACCCTCATAGTATAATCTTATGCATTGATTGTTTATGCTTATAGGCTTTCCAAATTGCAAGGTAAAACCCATTAGGTTGAGCTAGAGCTAGTAATGAGCATAATTTAGATTAAGCACACCTTCTTTCAGACCTCAGGTGAGAGATGAATATGCACAGTCAGCTCCTGTTGCACAGCTGAAGAGTGGTAACTCATTAAGATGAAATTACTGCTGACTGTGTAGAAAGACCTAAGGGAATTCTTTCAAGCAGTACCTGACAGCAACCCCTTTCTATCTCTTTGATTTCATATAAATAAATATTTCATTTGAAATAAACTAAAAGGGTTACTCAACAATGTTGAGCATAATGAAAATTGTAGAAAAAAATTCAAGAGTGGAAATAGAATAGGACTATTTTTTTTCCAAAGGGAATATATTTAGAAATTCACAGAACAGATCAGATTTTTTTCCCCTTCCAGACAGCTCTCGATGAGAACATGCATTTGTTACAATATGTAACATCACGGCACAGAGCTCAGTAATCTACTGCCCATTCAGAAACAACAGAACAGACCATTAATATTTTAGGTATCCATCTTTGAAGAAATTACTTTATAAAGCCAAAGCTTTATAACTTCAGAATAAAGTCTCTTGCAATCCACTTTAAATATCCTGTGGAATCTGTAACATGACTGGTACATTTAGCTCTCCCTGACCCAGAACTCAGCTTGACACTTGAAAGATTGACAGATTTTTCTGGTGATTTTATAGGTTCTCATTTGTGATAAAACATGAGGGGTTTGGGGGGATTGATTGTTCAAGAATTCCATGTTGTACCTGTACAAACTTACTTGATCTAATATGCCTTTTCTTTCCAGGATAAATCCCAATGGTTAAAAGGGTGAAAGAATATCATATTACAATATTTCTCAATGTTTTTTTGGGGTATTTTCTTTCCATAAAATTATGCAATGAAAAGAGGGCAAAAATTGAGAACTCAATTTGAGTTTGGTGTGGGCAAACAATCAGAACCCTTTCTTCTTGAACAAGGGCTTTATTTATTCCTTTGAGGTTTTTTTTTCACCCTTGACCTCATTCCTATCTTGGTCTCCTGTAACATTCCCCCAAGATTTAGGGCTCAATTTATCCTCAGTTTAGACACTTCTGTACAGTATATTTCAGTCATGTATGTTTGGGGGCTTTTCCTTTCCTTTTTTAAGAAGGGTACTGGCAACAAGTGGCTTCTAAACTCCATTCAGTCAGATCCCATTCAGCTCCTACATTCTTTGTGCCTTTCCTGGCACCCTTCGTGCTAGACAGAAACTGCAGAGCCAGAAAAACTCAGCCGGTCCTGCAGGGAATGTGAGATGAGTAAGAAGATACTGGTATCTCTGCCAGATTTATGGCTGGGGTTCACTTCAGGGAAATTATTGTATCTCAGCCAGGGTAGTGCATCTAGACTTCTAACATACTGTGGCTGCATAAATATTCCCCATGAAGCCAACTCCCAGTGTCTTCCAGTGGGCAAATCCTGTCACCTCATCACATGGACTGTCAGGAACAGTGATTGTTACAATAAAGTTTCATCTCAGGACTGAAACATATCAGTGCTCAGCATAGAACAAAAAATTCAGCAAAAATTTAATAAAATCAAATTTGCATTATTGGATTGAATAAGTTTTGACATATCATACATATATTCCTTGTTAACAAAAATGAGATCTAACCTATCTTTCCTTAATAATAAGGAATATTTTACTGGAGAAAGCACAGGTCAAGATTTTTCTAGGATGCTTTTCTTAAGTAAACATCCATTTGAAAAAGTCTTCTCTAGCCAAGACATATTCATATGATAAAATACTTTTGAAAAAAAATATAAGATCAATAAAGGCGTGGCTTGTTTTCCCAATTATTTCAAAATTAGTGATGTTTATTTTACACTCTAGTGCATAGCTATTTGCTGTAAATTCACATTAAGAACAAAATCTTTTCAATTATAAAAATAGTCTAACTGAATGTAAAATACGTTGGTTTTTCAGTCTAGATGTTTTAGAGATATGTTGATATATAGTTTTGTGTTGAGATTTTTTTTTCCTACAGAACTCAAAAATTTAATATTTTTGTGACTACTCTGTAAAATTATATTAGCAATGCAGACAGAGACACATCATATATGTGATTTCCTAACTGTGGGAGTTTAGAGTCTAAGTTATGGGCTTGTAATGTGGTTGTTTACTTCTGAACTTATTACTATAAGCTACTTTTCTAGTCAGGAGCACAATGGGCTGTTTGTGGAAATAATCTGCTGAATACTATGATGGCTTCACTGAAACAGCTTACAATTATTTATTATAGAGAGAGATTGTAGGGAAACTAGGATTCAAAAAGGACATTTACATTTTTCTAAGTGCAGATGTCTATACTTTATACGTAAACTTCTGTAGTCTATAGGGAAATGATTTTATACCAGTGATGGTGTGAAATCTATTAGAGATATTATGTCTTAAAAATGAATTAAATCTGAATTTTAAAGGCAAATGAATGCAGCAATTTTATTTCAAATGCATTTGTTTTTGAAAATTTGATTGAAAATAGACCATGCATGGTCTAAATGTAGGCATGTATGAGAAAAGAAATATATATATAAAGGTGAAAATGTGAAAGCATGAAGGAAATACTCAGCCTCTATATATGCACATATGAAGGAATTGTATCTCTATAAATATGAACTAGTCTACATATATAGTGCATATCTCTTCTTCATCACCACTGACCTTTGGCAAATCTGTTTATATTGTCCATTTGGTTTAGTCTGTATGAAATATGCAGCAACTGTTTTAAAATATAACTAAATTTAATAGGATACTCATCCCAGAAAAATTACATTCCAAATGTTTTTTGAAAACAAGTATGATTTACAGAGCTCTGATGATTCTTTTGGAAAAAATGTATCTGTTAAATTTCAATGAATACTTGTCTAAAATCAGACATTGGATTTTCATATACATAACTGCCAAGCTCCATATTAGACATTTTCAGGCTGTGACTGATTAATCTCTTTTATTTTTTACAGATGGAGGGTACTGCTTGTTTTCCTGTGACTTAGATTTGTTTAAATGATATAGAAAATTCAAGCAGGACAATAATTCCTACACTAAATGTTTATAATTTACAGTAATTAAATTACTTTTTTCACAAGTATAGTAGAAATTCTAGTTAATATATTCAGCATCTCTAGCTAGTTCTAGCACAGATTGTATAAATACACTGAAAATTGACTATGACACACCTGTCCTGGTTTCTGTCCAATGCTGCACTGCACTAAACTACACTCTGGGCAGATATAAAAAATCAGACAGTTAAAGTTTACAAACATCTAAAATTGGACAGAAAGATAATTTGATATCATGAGTACTGAAATTCAATTGATTACATGGAGAGATCAAGTGCAGGTTTGTTGCTCTTTACCACTCTAATAACTTCCCGAATAGAACAGACAATCATTCCTTGAAATGAAACGTCTGTGGTCACTTTATCAAAAGAAAATACCAGATTAATTCCATTTTCTTTGGCTTCCTGTAAAATTGCTTACAGCTGCTGCTCTTCACATAATGGGAAACACTTTCCTAACCTTGATGTCCTTTTCCAATCTTTCTATACATTTTATTTCTATAAGTGTATGAAGAGATAGAAAAATTATATAGGAAAAAACCCAACAACACATGTAAAATTGCACATTGTTGAATAGGATATTTGGTTTATTGCATTTGAATCACTATATTAAGTAGATTCCTAAGAGAGAGAGAGAAAGAATGTTTTCCTGACTGCTTGTATTACCTGATTAGTGAAACACTCTTCAATACAATCTACAAATAGTAATCCATAGAATTGATGTTAATCTGATAATTGTGTTGGCAAAGAAATTGTTACTCATACAGTATTATTTAGTATTATTTAATTTTTCCATCAAAATTTCTTCATCAAGTAATTCTTTGATTATATTTTTTGTCATAAAGGCTGATATTCTTTCAAAATAAACAAAAACATAATGTGAAAGATGAACTAATTTCTCCTTATAATTGCTTATAATCAATAATTTATTAATAAAGTATTTCAGATATAATTCAAAACAAAGTGCAAGGGAAAGAAATAATTAAATATCTAGTAAGATTATCAAGTAAGTTTTAAAGCTCTAATCAACTAGGAAGGCAGTAAGGTAAGTAAACTGGGCAAAGTCACTCAAAGATTTAGGTGTGGAAAAAGTTTGCAATTTCACTAAAGCAAACGTGTACAAAACATCTGGAATTAACACAACAGGGAGAGTGGACAGATTGGAGAGGAGGGCTGCAGGCATAACTCCATGAATCATCTCAAGGAGGATATTGGGAGTGAAGAAGGAATGTTACACATGAGAGATCAGGAAGTACATTGGAACGATTCATTACAGAGGAATAAAAACCAGTGACAAGTGTTTCTTTGAGAGCCAGAAAATGAGAGCCAGAAAACAAACAGAATAGTTCAAAGTCGGGATTGGTAAATTTTGAAATAGTTTTGATAAAATCTACTAATAACTTTTTGGTCTCTATGTCCAATGAGAATGCTCCTGTATGATGTGATAGTTAAACAAGCTGGTTGATAGAAATGAAGATGGGAAAGTGATATTGAATAATGAAAAAAACCCCAAGAACTTTAAAAGTGTGGTTAATGGCCCCAAAAAAGAAGGTGAGCACCCACACAGACACTTAATCTCTTCACCTCCTGTAGTGGATTGACCTTGGATGGATGCCAGGCACCCACTGAAACCTCTCTAACACTCCCCTCCCCAAGTGGACAGGGGGAGAAAATATAACTGAGAGTTCATGGGTTGAGATAAGAACCAGGAGAGATCACTCTCCAAATACCACCATGGGCAAAACAAACTCAAGTTTGGGATATTTATTGAATTTATTACTAACAAAACCAGAGCAGGATAATGAGAAGTAAAATTAATCTTAAAAACACCCTCTTCCCACCCCTCCCTCCTTTCCAGGATCTGCCTCTTCTCCTGCAGCAGCTCTGGGAGACAGGGAATGGGTGTTCCAGTCAGTTCATCCTGAGTTGTTTCTGCTGCTTCCCAGGGAGGGGATTCCCTCCCTCATTCCAGCCTGGGGTCCCTCCCACTGGAGACAGTACATCCCAACACCAGAATTGTGCCTTTTATACACTGTATATACGGGGGGGTGTATACAGATACACACCTATGAGCCAAAAAAAACCCAAAAAAAACCACTGTTCTTTTCTATTGCTTTCATTTTTTTTGTTTTAAATAAATTGAATTCAACACACCCTGGAAAGAAAAATTCCAACAGCTCTTGCTCAATGTCTTCAGCGAAGTCTTATTTGCAAGAGAAATTTAACTGTTACTTTTCTTCAGATCCTTTTATAGTTTTGGCCTACAGAAGTTTTCTTACACCTAAAATGGCCAGGGGTGAATAGGTCAATCCTTCAAACTCAATGGGCACATTCAACATCTAAGGAGAAGAAGTCTATTAAAAATTCTTGAAGAAATTGGAGTATTCGTAGAGGTGAGTTGTTAGACAAGAGGGAATTCTATTACATGCTCTCAAGTTCTGCAAAAATTAGAGGACAATCTAATGGCTCCTCTTTTATGAGGAGGTTGCTGAGGTAGGTAACCTGCTCAAGATAGATTTAATGTTTACTTTTGGTAGACATCAAGCCATGAGGCCTGTAAAAAGAATTATGATGTTTCAGCCATTTTAGTATCAACACAGTTGGTGTATCTATTACCTTGGCTCCTTTGATGGAAGCTTGAGGGCTTCTGTTACGAACTTCCTCATGTTTCAAACACCGGGTGAGCACACATCAGCTCTGGTTTTCTCCCCATCTGTGTATTTTCATTTGCAAGAGAAAGAGAACTCTGTTTTCTGGTTCACCTACAGAAGAAACAAGACTTAACTAATGGAAAATGCTGCTAAATGGACACATGGAAGAACTAGGGGTTTTTTGGAAATGTGTAGGTTTAATTATAATCTCCCTCAGAAACTCTGAGTAGAACTATGAAATTACCAGGACTCCCTTTTTTGTGTCATATCAACATTTCTAACATGATCTCACAAATGCTTTGAAGTCTGTAGGTCTCTGCAGAGCACTCGGTTTCAAGGGCTTTGCTAAAGGATTCAAAACTAGTCAAATGAAATAATTACATTTTTAGTTCAAGATAACTTATGCTAGAAGAAACACTTGTCTCCAAATATGAATTTAGAAAGAAAGTTGTACAATTCAATTATTATATTTAACTATTTCATGAGGGAAGATTCAAGAAGCGCTTGCTTGAAAGAAACTCCCTTGAGTCATTCAGATGTCTCCTGCTGAAATGCTTCATCTACATTTAAGGAGAGAATTTGGTGTGAAAATATGAAAAGGTTGAACTGTATGGAAAATTACCATCTTTTAGACAGTCAATGCCCCAGATGTCGTCAGATATCAAGTCAGGTAAGCAGGGAGAATCTGAGGTCCTCAACAGGTCCTCTCCATAGGCTTGCATACAGTAAAGTAGGAGTGTAGTTTGGAAGCTCACATAGTAATCCATGCTTAAAAAAAAGTTGATTTATGGGCTGATAAAATATATTATTTTTCCTAATTCTAATAACAAAAAAATAAGTTTAAAAAATCATATTGATATTTAAATCCTCAAGTTTATTACACATGCTTATTATACATGCAATTCTCTTTGTAAATCCAACCTCCTTTTTATTGGCATTGTAGGAAACTTACTAAATGGAAGAGATAATTATCTTTGTTTCATTCTGTTTGAATTTCAAGAAAGCACTTCACAAATTAATTTACTCCATACAAACAAATCTGTAAACTCACAGAATGCAATGCAGGAGGTCAATAACACAGGGAAGTTGTTTTGTTCTTGCCATCAATCATCTGGTCTACCTCTATAGGACCAAAACACAACTTTTTATTTATTTGCATTCTCATTTCCTAATATATAATGTCTTTAATTACAACTTTTCACTTCATTGTAAAAAAAAGGTATGTAAATTCTTTTTACAGATTGGATATATGATATTGTAATGTTCTTTTCAATGTCCTTGGAAAACAAAATCCTCCCTGATTAATACCGTTATGCTGTTTTAGTTTGAATCTTTATATTCTTTCCCTTTCCCCTTATGCAACCGACATATACAGCAAGAAGCAATCACTCTTAGGTATTTAACTGGGTGATCTAGGGCCTTTTCATTCTCTAATCATTGTCTCTGGTCCAGTAAAAGTGTAAAAACCATCATTAACTGCATAAAATAATTAGGATGAAATTTTTGAAATAGAGTATTAACTTGGAATATCATGTTCTACAGTCCTCTTGTTCACTTCATGAATGAAAATAAAAATTCAGTTTTAAATTAAGAGTTATAACAGTCTTTCTGTTTAGAATTACTTCATGTTGAATCTTAGAGATTTTATACTTTGAAATGTCTTTAGTGGATTGAACACCAACCAGAATAAATTAATATTGCAATGCAGCAAGAGTACAATTCTTTGCATGCTTTCTAGCTTGCTCTTTCAATGCAGCAAGAGTACGATTCTTTCATGCTTTTCTAGCTTGCAACTAGCTCTTTTGACTTCAGAAAATAATAACTAAAAAAAAAATGTGAAGGTAAAGGTGAAGGTAAAGAAATGAAAAGTGAAGGTAAAGAAATGAAGCCAGGGGCTGGTATTATTGTGGAGTGAATTCTGTCACTTTTGGTCATGCAAAGTAACATTTTGTTTAAATGACTAAATTAAAATTTAACATTTTTTCCTACACAGCTGTCCCTCCACATGAGGAAAGACTGATGACCCTTCACTGCTGGTTTCAGTCACCGGTCCAATCCTTGAGACATGGGTGGGATCACCCAATGGAGGGAGAGTTTCCCTCTGTCACTAACATTTATAATCTGGCTCAGTCCCACTCTGACTAAGCAAATGCAGTCCCTGTGTGTTAATGAGATGCCCTGGGATCAGTGTTCAGGAAGATTATGCTGGAAGCAGGCAAACAGCTAATCCCAAATCATTCTCAGTGAATTGCTCAAAAGGAGCTCAGTGACTCAATCCTTCACTCTTTCTGTTCAAATGCTTATGGCTGATCTTGGATAACTTCCTCCTCCTCCTATGATTTATGCTACTGCTGCTGTTTACTTGCTGGTGTTGCCACAGGTCTCTCTCCTGCCTTTTTTCCCTGGCATAAAGCAGTAATTTGAGTGTGGACCAAAAGGCATTGTCACTTTCATTTTGGGGCTTTGCTGGTTTGAGTGGAACCTCACAATTCTAGCACAGAAATGGACCTTTTTTCTGGCCACTGCCAGATGCATCTGTGAACATCAGGTGAATAAACTGCATAGGGGGGAAATCAAGAAAGAAGTCAGAATGCCAGTCTGATACTATAGCAATGGTAGGAATATTTTAATGAAAATAAAATAAAGCATATTGGTGCTAATTGAGTCAGCACAGACACATGTAAAATGTATATTTTATTCTCATTTAAATCTTTGAAGTAAAGCTTAAATAATATGTGAATTATCCTTCTTCCCAGTAGGGGTTCTCTGAATGGATAAAAACTTTCTACTGCATAAGATGAAGTACTGAAATCTGAATAACACCTCTCAGTATCCTGCATCTAAGACTAGCTAAACAAACTGCATGCCTGTTATATATGTTAATGATGGAAAATAGAAGTTGCCTTTCTCTCAGTCTCTTGTGACAGATGCAGCCATTTAAAGTGTGGCATGTTAAAAGAAATATTTCCTAGTCGTTCTTTTATTTATAGGAGTTTCTCACCCATTACAAATAATAAACAAAAAAAGGCAAAAAGGTTAAAAATTGACCTGCACTTACAGGTTATGAGAGCAGCTTTCATGAATTTTATTTTTCACACACTTTGAAGACTGCCATTAGGGCAAACAGTTGTCAGAGATGAAAATGCTGCATTTTGCAATTATACTTCTATACATGAAGCTATTTCGTCAAGAATTGATTAAAAAAATCAGTTGGATAATCTTTAAAACAAAACCTTTTTAAACAAAACATGCTGAAACAAAATTTAATGTGTTTCAATGCAGTCTTTATGCCTTGTCTTGAATTCATGATCAGTAGTCTTAGTTAATTCAGGTATAGACAAGTAAACTGAGTCATGAGTGGCATGCCTGACTTACAGACACAAAGAGATTTTATGGGACTACAAAATACTTTCCAGACCTAGTGGTAGTGGTATTAATATTGTTGCCTAACAGGTCAGATTTGGGATGCCAATCACATGGTCAGTGCTTTTGTGGTCATTGTCAATAATTCAAATGTAATTTTTTCCTTTTTAATTTTCTTTTGTTTAATTCCACATGAATTCTTATGATATTTGGATTGGTTCAGATAATTTCTTCACCTAACCCACTTATTTTTTTGCAGAAATACTAAGGATAATTAGAAGAAAAACAGACCTATAGAGAATTGGTTGTACAACCTTAAGGTGTAATGCCCTTAAAACAGATACAAGTATATTCTTCATCTTCATGATTTGTTTGCATTTGCCAGGGAAAAGGTTAAATATTTTTCCCCTATGAATAGATAAGTAGTCTGCAAGCATTTAATAACCCTTCTGGCTAACTGGCTCAGATAACTGAAGTCCATTAAAGCTGTTGCCAACAGTTCCATGCACAGTCAACTTTTGTTGATCGGAGCAGATGAATCATTAATAAACTAAAGAATTCAGCAAAAAAATGAAAAGTACAAGCAGCTGGCATCAGATTCCTGGCTGATCTGCAGTGTCTGCTGGGTCTGTGGGCTTGTTTTGCTGGTATAATTCACTCTCAGTGTAAGACACTGCAAGAACGAGGAGCATCACCGGTACCTTGGTGTCTCTGACCCAGTGGGATTAAGGTCTGCACAATGTTCAGCGAGTTATTCTGGATACTCACACTACTTTATATAAATCAAATGATGTGGTTAACCTTTCAGAAGTCCAGTTTTATATAACAGCACAGGTAATATATGTTTCTTACTACCTTAAAACATAAAAGTATGATGTCTGCAATGTGTAACATATGTCCTCAAAGATCTGAAGTTTCCTGATTTTAGGGAGTATCACTTTATATTTCCTCCATGCAAACTCCAGCTGCTGCTAAAGCAACCCTTTATAGCATGACCTGGAGACTTGGCCAGAGTCTGTTTCTGCTTGGAGCTGAAATAAACAAGGTCTCCTTTCTCTGAACAGAATGATTTTTTCTAAGTGTTTTTCTGCCAAATTCTGAGTCTTGGTCCCAGATCAGTGTGATGGAGATCAAGGAAGGAAGCTTTCCTCTCAGTCAATAGAGGTTCCTGCTGTTTTGTCAACTCACCAAAGAAAGGTAGAATTGGTACAAAATCAAAGTCTATAACAATCATCTCTGTGAAAAATACTGAATTTCCTGCTACTTGCTGTGTACTCTGGTCTGTGGCAGCAAGGACAGATGTTTGTCCTTAGGAGATGGAACTGAACTGCTATAATAGATGCTTGTCCCTTCTATTTTAATTTTTGTGGTTAGATTCATATCTTGTTACAAAGGTTATTCAAGAGGATAGTACATGTAATTTTCTCCAAAAATACCGCAGTATTCACTTTTGATCATCATCATTTCATAAGTATTACCTGTTTTTTAGATTAAGCTTGCCAATGTCCTTCTCTGTCTCATATGGTAAAGTTGTGTCATGGTTTGAGCCTGGCGCAATGCCAGTGCCCCCACGAGAATACCTCTTTCCCTGGCATCCACTGTGAGATGTGATCAGAGACAGAGCAAAGCAGGCTCCAACTTGAGGTTGAAAGGGAAAAAAAACTTTATTAACCTAAAACTAGAAAGGAAAACACTAAGGAAAACACACAAAACACATAGAACCCAAGATGAAAACCTTCCAAATTTCTTCCCCCTCCCCCCCCACCTAGATTTCCAATTCCATTACCACCAAATCCACCCTTTAGATAATCAGTTCTCAATTCCTCGAGAAGAGAGGAGTCCCTCTTGCACCACAGACTTCCCCAGGAAACAGTCGAAACTTCTCGTGTTTCCATGTCACATGTGGCACCGCCCGGAGAACATTTTGCCATCGTGACTTCTTTCTTCCATGTCCAGTGCTCTCACCACTGCACATGGATGAGTACTGCTTCTAGGGTTTTAACCTTTAAGGATACTTTGTCCAGTTCCAAAAAGAGCACAGTCCCTCTCCTTTTGGGACACCTGTCCCCCCCAAATTTCACCCCCTGGGGCCGAGGGGTCTCTTGAACAGAGATCATCTTCTTCTTCCTCTTCTTCGAAGACGGAGGGCACCACCACCACCCTCCTCACCCGTCGTCTCTGTTCACTCCTCCACATCACTGCACTCTCCTGGCTCTGAGCCATCGCCTCCCCCTAGAATGCAGTCTCTGTGTCACAGGAACACCAGTGGTTCTGCTGTGGCTATAAAAGCAAAGTCCAGCCAAAGGCCACTCCATCATCTCCTCCCACCTAGGAGTCTTCTCAACATCCTCTCAATCTCATCAACTTCAGGAGGAATCAGCATTTGCAAGGTTTCCATCCTCCCCAGAAGGGTTAAAAGTCCCAGGCTCTGCCGGTTTGCTTCATCAACTCCCACGCCTGGCTGCCCTGCTGGGCACCCCCCCCTTCTCCTTCACGCCGGCCGCGCTATCACAGGCACCGGCTCTGTCTCTCTCTCCCTCTCTCTGGGGGGGGAATGGGGGATGGCTGCCCGAAGCCCTTGCAATGTTCTCCTCCACCCTTGGGCCCAGGCCTGGCCTACCTCCCTCCGGCCGCATGGCTCCCCTACCCCCCTGCCCAGCTCAGGCCGGGCAGGGAGGGTTGAGGATCTGCTCAGTCCCAAACCGGAACTCAAAAAGGGAAATTTCCCTGGGAGATCACAGCTTTTAACCCCCTGTGTTCTCAGAGGCGTATCCATGCCCTCAGTGGACAAACCAGGTGCCAATATTAAAATCTGAACACCGATTGGCTTGACCACACCATCACAAAAAACTTCATTTCCTCTCAAACCACGACAAGTTGCTGCTTGTTAGCAAATCTACCAAGAAATGAGTAAGCAACAGTCTTGAGTTAAGGTCCCTGCCTGAGCTATGGAAGGGACAGAAGAAGGAAAGGGATAATCTAACCTATTTACAGGGTGGTTTTGTAACTTACACTGGCCCAAGTTTCATTATTCTTATTACAAATTTATTATATGATAAAATGAAGTGGAGAATGGCAAATGTCCTGGCTTTACTGTGATAGAACTGTGCTTTCCCAGATAATACCATTTCATCTTCATGCTCATTATTGCCCAAGCTATTCCATTCTGTTCCAGTTTCTGGAAGTAGATTTTATTTCTATTCAAGGTGAATCATTAAAAGAAAATAAGATAATGTCCACGGTCATGATCCAAGAACAATAGCCACTGTTTGAAAATTAATTTTAGGCTCAGCAAAAGACATTTGCTTGAATCTGACTATTTCAATTGAAAAATAATCCTGAATCTGGAATTAAAAAGAATCCTGGATAATAAAGAAGGCTATGGCTATTTAAGGAATGTATTTTTCACAATTACCTGACTCTTGACTCCAAATAATGTCAGTGATATAAAACCACTAACTATTAGCATTTTATGATCCCAGTCTGCCCCATTTTCCTTTCATAGTATGGTACATGTTCTGATAATTTAAAGTGAGTGTAAACTTTTGTTACTTATGAAAATGAGCAAAGGAAAATCTAGGTTAAACATCAAGAGGCATTTTAGCAGTTAGAAGACCTTGCTCTTCCCTGCCTTACTGAGGGAAAAGTAAAAAAAATACTGCCTGTATTTTTTAGCACAGCAGGCTTATAAATAATCCAATATGGAAAAGAAAAGAGAATAATCATTTCTGGGGATGTTCCTTGTGCTAGGAATGTGCATTTGGGCATGTGTTGTCCACTCAACACATTATCATTTATGGCTGAAAGATATCAAGCATCTGGATGTGTTTTGAAGATTATGGTTTCTGTTCCCTGTTCCATATGCACCTTATTCCTCAGTGCCACACAGCAGATACTGCTGGATGATACCAAGTCTGAAATTTAGCCCATTCTTCTTGAAAAGTTGAGGAAAATATTTAGCACTTTACAAAATCTCCGGCTCTCAGAATTTGGTAGTGCAACATCCAGCTTCAGTACAGAGCTCTTGGTGAAGATGGCAAGACCCTAAGGGGGAAAACTAAGTTCCATAAATTGAGATCAGAAACAGTTTAATTTCTGATCTGAGAATGTCCAAGGGCAAGGAGCTCGAAAATCCACATTGTTTGAGTGTGACATTCTGACATTCTTGATCCAGGGCTTCAGGATTCTGTCCTTATCCACTCAGGAGCATCTGGCTCTCCTCACCAAATGAAGGAAGACTCCCTCTTTAGAAGTATGGCTTACAAGAAATGTGCCATTTTCTAAATGCTATGTGCTACATATGCTACTGATACCATCTAGAAATGAGAGATTAATACCATCCACAAGCTACAGGAGTTCAGACTCAAAGCACTGGCACAACATCCACAATAACTCCAGTTCCAAAACATTAAAAAAAAAGAGTGTGGAATGACAAAAAAAAAAAAACCTAAGATCTCATTTATGTTCTGCTAGAGACATCAATATGGGATTTTTTTTCTCAAAGACATTGTGTAGTTTATGAGAAAATCCATGAACTCTCTGTGTTTATTTCAAGGATTTTGTTCAGCCAGAGCATGTGCACAGCCAGAGGTATATTTCTATATGAGATCTCTTCAGTAATTTTTTATGAAGTCCAGGTCCTTTTCCTTGGAAATACCCAAACTGCCCAAAATATATTGTTTCAATCAGAACAATTTAATTATATATTTACAGTGTACTTTAGCAAAACTTTGTAATTTTTAGTGCTTCTCTTTCTAAAGCAATTTAATTATAAAAGAAGATTCTTATTTGAGAATGGATCAGAATATAGTTTGTAAGAATTTCCATTACTTGCTTTGATTTTGACAATCAGAGCATTTCAAAGTGTATCTCAGCAGCCAAAACCTGCAGCAGAATATTTGTTAGAACAAATTCTTCTCATGCAAAAGGACAGGAAACCCATATGATATCGATCAAATTCCTGTTTCGTTCAAGAAAAAAAAGAAACAAACAGAACAGTCTTTGATTGTTCATATAGGTATGAAATAGTTCATAATAGTGAATAATAGTTCATAAAAGTATCTAGATTTAAAATAAATGGCTTTAATGGTCTGATAATAAGTCTAGAAATTGTAAATAATGAATAACAACATATGGCAGGTATAAGTGGACTGTAATAGAAAGACAATTAACTTCTGTACGAGCAGAGTTATTGGGAGAAACCCTTCCATGGGCCAATTTTTTGCTCTTGATTTACCTGGCCTCAGACAGGGATTAAAACCACAAGTGTTGTGCCTGACCAGCCCCATCAGGAAACAATCTCCTGCTGAAAGAGAAGTTTGTGTCCCCACCCTAGGGTCATCAGAGCACTGAGCTGGGCTGAATGCAACATCACCACGTAACTGGAAAAGGCTCTTGCAAGTTCCAAGAAATCCAATGCTCTGTTAACATTATTAGAGTGGTATGCCACTAAATATTTTCTTACCAATATAGACTTGGAACAGATTTCAGTGTTTAGAGAGTCTGACATATAACAAGAGAAAAAGTGCCACGTTGCCAAGGATGCCAAGAGAAGAAAGAAGAATGTAAAGTGACAGCAGAAAGTAAGGTACCAAGCTAAGTTTATAGTATGGTTGCCTGCCTACTGCATGCTGTTATTTTTATTCTTAAGTACTTTGACAGTACATAAACATTTATATGTACTTTGACTTACTTCAGCAAGGAAAACTGTGAAGTGTCACAACTGCAGGCCTGGCATTGTGCTTCCTGCCATGACACACAAAACTGTGGGGAGAGAATTTGTAAGGTCATTGGGACACCAGAACACCGAAAACTCTAATTCAATCTGCAATGATAAAAATCCAAATATTGTTACTTCTTTCTCATTTAAGCACTTGATGTACCAGTGCATAATAGGTTAAAAAGCCAATGTCTAATAACTTCAATCTGGGCACTTTTAGATGGACTGTGGGAAGGTTACTGATTGAAGCAGTCAAAAATATCCTTAAATTTCCTTCGAGCAATTGCTTAAGGAGCACCTGTGATGTACCAGTGCAATAATAGGTGTTAAAAAAGCCAAATGTCTTAAATAACTATTCAATCTGGTGGCACTTTTTAGATGGGACTGTGGGAAAGGGTTAACTGATTGAGAAGCAGTCAAAAAATAATTCCTTAAAATTTTCCTTCAGAAGCAATATGGATTCAAATGTAAATTATCCTGACCACAGACAGTCCTGATCTACCAGTGTAATCACAGTGCTTATTTTTTCAACCTACCCTAGAGATGGAAAGAGTTATTTCATTCCAAGGGAGCTCAGTGGAATTCAACTTCAGGTCAGTAAATCAGCCAGAATTATAACGAAACAGAATTCTCTGTCCGTACCTTTAAACATTTCCTTTATTTTTACTAACTACTAAATGCATGGAAATGGTTCACTTGGAGGCCCATGTATGGCTGTTCTATGCCTTTTTTTCTAGGACTCCTCTATGTCACTGATTTCATGCACTCAGCAATAGTCTACCATGGCTTTATGCAGGAGTCAAAAGGAGTAGAGGAGAAAATTCTGAGACTCAAAAAATTGTCTCAAAATTTAAATATTGGAAAGGTGTCATACTAGGATACTATTTTCCCTTTTTACAGAAATTCATGGGGAAAAATTAAAGAGAGGTTTGGGCTGTACATCTAAGGAATAAAAATAGAGACAATAATTTCCCTATTAAGATGTAATTTAAGCTAGGGTGGTTATATTTGCAAATTTTCATTTCTTTTGGGCTTAGTATCTACTTTTGCCAGCAATGGTTCTTCAACTACCCCCTTTTATTTCCCACTGAACTGTCCATTAGACAGTTTGTGCAATCAAATTCAACTCCAAATACTCATGTTGGTGATATTCTGACAACAAGTGTGCTCTGGATTTGTTTTCTAAAAAATTCCATTTTTTAATTTGATTTTTCAGGGGGATAGGTTAGAAAAACACCCAGTAAGATGAAGGGTATTTATATTCCCTGAACTGGAATGAATGCAGCTCAGATTTGTCCAGATAGCTATAATCAGAATGAAGTCCAAATTCCATTGCTATCTCCAGCACTTTTGGCAGAACAAAGACTGAATCAGAGACAAAAAGGAGGATGCCATCAAACACATAAATGTTTTTCTTTTTCTGAATGTGTTTATTTAGCCACAGATACCTAATCAGTGCAGCATAACTGGCTAAATGTAATTTATATAACAGAAATGTGACCAGTCACATTTTTTGGGATGCATTTAGGCAAGAAAATGGATAGCCCCTCTATGAGCAATTCCGAGTTGCTATTCCTGAAAGTGACATCCGGTGAGCATATTTATATTTTCTTTGGGCAAAACAGCAAAATGTATTGCATAAAATTATTCTGAATAAAAAATTTTAGATGTTACAAATTGTAAGCAAGTCTTGAGATGAGTGTGTCAGTCTACCAGATTTAAAAATTTCCTAAGGTACTTTTTGTCTCACACTTACCTGCAGGAGACAATCATACTCTTCTTTTGAGAAGCATTTCACAATTAAATCCTTACCATACTGCTTGTTTCTTCCTGACATGAATTAAAAACTCCACAATTTTTTTTTGCTCTTTAAAGCCAAAACTTCCCTTAAGGATTTTGTAACACTGACAGAAAAACTGTAAATTTTAGTTCAGCACCTTCAATAACTTCTCCTTTCTCCTTTCTTGATTTTTCCAGACATAGCAAGCCTTGGTGGAAGCTGCCAGGATGTTGATGGCAGCTTTGCAAAGGGCAAGGAGAAATTTTGTGCTACAGTGGGGACTGAAGCAGACCACTGATTTCCAGTAAGTCTCCTAAACAGAATGCAGAATTATTAACTTTTTGGTCATTACTGCTAACTTGAAACTGATTCTAATAAATAACCCACATTCAAATAATAAATATCTGAAACAATCAGTCCTCAGTTTCAATATTTTTTCCATATATAATCTAAAATATTACTAACGTATTTATAATTTAATACAGTTATTGTGATTCTGTGCCAACTATTATCTCATGCATATAAGTTGAATGTAAACTTATGGAATAACCCAAGCCAAAAGAAAGGTAGATTTCTTTACCCACAAAATCTCTACAAATTATAACTTTGTGTCATGCTGTAAATAGACATATTTTTGGTTTTACACTTAATTTAAAATAAATGTAATAATATTTATGTTAAAGCAGTACAAAAGTGCAGGAAACACTGCCATCATGTGAGTACACACATACAAACAAAGCATTTAGCATAAGATTGATCAATAACCTTTTTCTGCCTCCAATATTAAAGAAAAAAATCTCCTAAGCAGCTCAGAGTGCTTTGATAAAATGCACAATGGATTTATATTTTGGGAGGTAAATAAGAAAAATGCAGACTCAAATATAGGTATTAAGTAAAACAGGATTTATTTTTTTTTCCTCATAAGAGAAACCTGGGCCCATTTCATGTCCACGGTTATTTTAATTGTGACTTGACATTATTGGAGCCAAGATTTTATCCAATACTTTTAAAAGGAAACTGAAGAATGTAGCCTGGCTTTCAACACTATGGATTGTCATCCAAGGATGGTGGCAGCAGCCACAGCAGCACCATTTTGTTGAGGACTATTCTAAGGAATCCCAACAATCTAGACATGCACAAAATGTCACAGCTGTTGCATCTGTCTTTATCCAAATATATTTTCACAATGCAGAATGCACACTGCATTGTGCAAATTGCCATCAAATTAGCAGTTGGAAAAAGCACTGCAACTCATTTCTAACACATTTCATTAAGTACAGACCTCACTAACACTTATTTTTGTTTCTGGATCAAAATAGGACATAGTATAGCTTCAGCAAAACTGCAGATTAGAAAGCTGGAGAAAGGAAACACTTGCTGGAATGTTTTCTTTGTACAGCAAAGGCAGTAGAGATTGTAAAAACCAAATTGATTTGCTCCAATGCATTTAATTACTGTAAACTTTTTTTGTACTTGCTTTAAATTGTAAATAAGATCCTGCAATGTGAAAATCAACAGCTTTTCTGAAATCACATCCCTAAAAGTTAGAACAGAAGGGTCAAAAGCCATACTGATGTCTCAGTAGACAGTTTAACCTGAAATGATGAGTTTTTTTCCTAATTATACAACCAGTGACTGAAATGCTGCTTTTACTGTGTATCATGGTTCTTCATTTACCAGCTGGAAATCAATTTGATGGTCCATACAATTTGTCACTGGTCCTAAATTTGCAGATTGTCCAAACTTTGCTTCTAAAAAGAAATTACTTCCCTTGTTTGAGTATGAATAGCAGCTATGCAGTATTTTCAGTTATGAACAACAGTAATTTTTCTTAGTGCAGAGATTTTTCTTCACTTCACCTCTTACAAAGTCACTTTTCACAACATTTACAATTCAACACAGGAGGTTGGGTGGCCTGATAAAAGGGATTTGTTGCCGTTGAATACTGGAGGAAGGATGACAACCAGTAGTATTGGAAATTGGAATGTGTGATTTAATTCTCTCTCCTTTTATTTTTCCATTTTATTCAAAGATTGTTGTCATGAGAAACCTCCTGGTTCCTGTGTTTTCTTATGAAAAATAAGTGATAGTAGGCATCTCTAACCTTCCTGTGACAGTTTGAGTTTGGAGATCCTGTTTCTATTTCTAGAGTATTCATTTGCCAAGGATAATCTCTCCTAGTCCAAACCTGCTTTGGTACAAGAAATTTTTCTTTTCTCTTATGTACAGCCCCTCTAAAACATCTTTTTTATTTTGTTTCAGCATTGAGGAAACAAAAATGTATTCAATTATTTGGGAAAAAGCTATACTGTTTAGGAGAGCATGTGATTCAGATCAAATTCATGGTGAAGGCTGTAATCATTGTAGCAGGGTTTTTTTTCTTTAAAGAAAATATCTTAATTTTCATTGCAAAATGTCATTTGAAGATCTCAGCATGCTAAGGAAGCACATAAACTCATTGAACTTTACAGATGAAACTGCCATTTCAAATATTTCTTTAGGCCTGAAGTCGAAGAGGAGGAGGACAATCTGTCCCTGGGTGCCTGTGAGGTGGAGAAGACTTGAAACCCATTGTGACAGGGGTGCAGATGGCCATCCACTGCACAAGGTGTACCACTTCCCCAAGGAAAATTCTTCTGAAACTCATTCTGAAGGAGCTCAGTGAGGCTCTGAGAGAGACTGATGCAAAACAGGGTGAGACTGGGTCTGGGACGTGAGGAAGTCTGCAGATCCTGCAAAGAGAAGAAATAGAGATTAAGAACAAAATGTGGGGTCCAGGGAGAAAAATGCATTGCCAAGTGGAAAACAGTGTTATAACATGACCTGCTAAAATTTTGAGGCAACACAGAATTTCTTAAACACCTTTCTTAATTTGCAGAAAGTTGAGGTTCAGGTCATTGATGACATTGCCCTGTGGTTTCTTGTTTGAGCTTTGGCTGTCACACCAGCTAGTCAGAAGTTTCCCACAGACTACATCACATGGGAGCCCAAAATCAATGTGTGAGCACCTGAGGAAGGACTTCAAGGTCAGGCTGAGGTCCAGACCCAGACCCATGAAGATCCATCCTTATTACATGTGAGCTGGATGAGCACTGTCTGCCCACCATGGAGGCCAGAGCCCAGTTCTGCTCAGAAACACCCAGGCACCTCCCTGGCTGGAGAATCCAGACCTGACTGACTGAACTGACAAAGGGTTTGGCTCTCCTGCCTGGGCCTGGGCAGGCAGTGACATTTTGCTCAGTGTCCCCACCCTGTGCACAGGAAGGGCACACAGGAGCCCTACAGCAGCCCTGGCCTCTGCAGCAGCAACAAGAAACCAAGCACAGCAAGCCTGCCTTGGAGCATCTCTGCTGGAGTAAACATCTGTGTGCTGGCAGCTGAGTCATCCCACGGGTATCCCCACTATCTCTAATCAGAGCAGAGATGTCTAATTTGCATGCAAGTATCTATACATTGGCATTTTTCTTTGCATGGTGAACCCTGACCTTGAGGTTTGCTCTTCCTTATTTGTTTGCACTGCCATTGGAGCCACCACTGAGCTTGTTGTTAGCCAAAGTGTAGCCACATCCCACCTCTGATTATTCTCCTAAATGACTTTGTCCCTCTTGCATTGTGCTACCATCATTTCAGCTCCTCTTTAGAGGTAAACATAAAGAGTTCCCTTCTTGCTGAAAACTGGATCTGACAGCAGGCTCTGACACCATCTACACTGGCACCTGTTGGGTGTAGGAAGACTGCATCACATCAGAGTGGCCATAACATCACAAAAGGAAAAGCCAGCCCAGTGCTGATCCAGTGTGTTTGTTCTTTTGCATTGAGTACAGTGCTGCACTCTTTCAAAAACAATCAGAACCTTAATCTGAGCATCAGTGGGCAAATGAATGCACAGAAATGTTGAAGAACTTTACCTCCATTTTATTCATTCTGCTCTGAACTCCCTACAGTTAGATTTGGATATGTAAGCTGCAAAACAATCTTCAAAATCCTCAGATCTTCAGAAGTTGCACACTGTCATTGTTGTTTGCTTTTTATATAATATTCATGAACATTTTCCATATAGAGCTTTTTATACCTTTTGATATAAGAAAAACTGACTTGTGTTTTTGAATCATAATATTTGTGTGAAGAGGTAAATTGCTATGAAGAACTGACACTTTTTTTTTTATTTAAATAGACTAGGTAGGTTAAAAGACTTAAATATTTCTGTTTTGGTAAAGGGAGAACTGAAGCAATCACTGACTCCTTTTTTTTCTTTTTTCTTTTTTTCCCCCTATATCTATAGCTATATCTATATCATCTATATCTATATCTATATCATCTTCTATTCATTACTATGAAGCTATATCTTCTATTCACTACTGTTTGTTCAAAAAAAAAAAAAAAAAAAAGCCCATCAAGGAGAATAAGCAATACCGTGTGTCTTGGCTTGTCCTTTGCTGATGTCAAGCCAAGTACTGAACTGTAGCAGTCTAAATAAATAGTTTGAAAACACCCATTCAGTTCTGAAGAAGAAAACTCTTTGATATACCATTAATTATTTGAAGGTTGCATTTACAGTAAGAGTGAACATGCAGGAGTTGAGGTTCAAGCCCTGGAACAGGGTACTGCATTCTGGTGAACATGTCCTGTGGCACAGTTTTTGCTTGTTCCAGATTATCCTCTCAGATAGGACTTCTCCCAAAAAAGAGCACATGTGAGAGGGCTCTGCCTAGCAGAGGAAAAGAGTGCAGCAGTATGGGCATGCACTATGTAAATTTGGTGCCTGAGGGACAAATGACACCTAGACTATTGAATGTTTAAATACAGATGAAGTTTAATGGGAAATCAAAGAGGATAGCTCAGGCTGCAAATAATAAAGTTTTACAAATAAACCTTCACATAATCAGAATTTGGGTCTTTGTGTCAATCTCAAGGATTGTTTGAGGGAAACTCATGCTCAGACTAAAAGCTGCATTTATCAGACAAAATGTTCTTCTTTGTAATTTAGCCAATATTAAGTGTGGATCTTAGCTTTATCAGGAATTAAAAGATAAAAATTTGTGAATGTTCCAAAGAACTTAGTGAGGGAGAATTATATTGCAGAAATGTCAAACACTATATACTTCCATCATTATGACCAAAAAAATATTGTGTACAGTGGTAATATTTACATTCAAAAGTGATTCTAGGGTTTAAAATTTATTTCCCCTATAAAACACAATATAAATTCATAAATTTTAATTACAGTAAGTTCTAGATAATTTGACTATGATTTAGTGTGCCGTCTTCATATATGTGAAATGCTTCAAGGGCTAAAGGAAATAAGAAATGTGTTCAAAACCCAAAACTCTTCACTGTAGTTAAAATATTCATGGGTGGCAGATGCACTTTGAGCTGTAATGATCCTAACAGCTGGTTACAACAGCTTCCTCCAAAATAGAGCCTTTTTTTTTTTTTTCCCCAGTCAGATGAGTTTTCTTTCTCTTTCAGCTAAAGACAAACTTTTTCCAGATTGCTGCCTAAATTTTAGATAAGTTGAGTAGATGCCAGTGAAATTTACAAACAAACAAAATAGGTGTACATTTTATTCCTGCCTACTTCTTGACTGTTTATCATGATAGCTGTGGTTAATCTTATGGAAAGACAACCATTTTTAAAGGGAAAGTCGATGTTATACAATTTTTTGAGTAGCTGCATAATGCATACAGAACAATTTTTGCCCTTTTCCCAAAATCACCATAGCAGGTGAAAAGAGCAAAATTATCAGCTGCTATAATATCTCTATTAAAAGGCACTCTTAATAAGATAAGTAAATAAATCAAGGAAATAAATGCCTTGGGATATTGTGAAGTTTAAAAAAATAGCAAGTCCAGGGGGTATTTGACAGACTCATCCAGGAGCAAGGGCTCTGGGGACAATAAGACACATAAAAATTTCCTCTGAGGAAGTGACCAAACCAAGAGCTGTCAGAGGAAATGCCAGCTTGTGTTTTCACTGCCCTTTTGTGCTTTTCATGAACACTGATGGCAGTATCATTAAACATAAGATACTGGAGAAGGTGGAACTTTCCTTGACCAGAATAAAGTTGATTTATCCCAGTGAAGATGCTCATCATTTGCTCTTTTCTTGCCATCTGTTATAGGTTAAAATGCATGTACAGATTCATTTTGAGCAGTGGGGTAATATATACAAAGTATGGTACAGCAGAATCATAATCCCCTTCATATTACTATGTCTCTGTTTATATATATATAGGAATTTTGTAAATGAAAATTTAAAATTAAATATTAAATTTACATGAAAAAAGTCCTTCTTTAGGAAAAAAATAACTAGTTAGAAACAGAAATAACTAAATAGGTCAAATATTTTTCTAAGATAGGAATACTGTTGAAATTTACAGCTACCTGACCACCACTGGAGACTCCATAACACAGGACAAACAAAAGATTGAAAGAAAAGTTTCAAAAAACCCCAAAACTTGAATAGCATTAATAATTTGCTTTTTTTAGTTCATAAAAATGAGGAAGCCAGCAGTAGATTCTACTCAGCCAATCACATAAGAAAAGCAACTGGGATCACAGTGGAAGGAATTAGTTAAAACAGAACATTTCACAGTGAGAGATTTTGCAGAGCATCTGCCTAAAATTTAACTGACCACAGAGTATGGGGTATATAAACAAAATCAAGAAGAAAATTCCAGAAACAGAGCTTAGCAATTACCCAAGATTTCTATGGCCACCCTAAAAGATTACATAGTTGAAATGTTAATAGTAATGTGCAATCCCTTGTAAAAATTGCTGTGATATATGATGACAGGAAGTGGCAAAAACTTCCAGAAAGCCTTCAGGCTGTTCTGAAGGATAAAGTCCTCCAAGTCTGATACTTTGTCTCAGCAAATTACTAGAAACTGTAATAAAGAAAATAATCTATGGATACCTTTATATATTGCCTGTTTAAAAAGTGTCAGTAGTGCTTTTACAAAAAGATTTAATGTCTCTAAAACCCTATAGAATGCTTTAAAATAACCAACAAAACGATGGGAACAAAGGTATGCTGCTGATAGAGTTTTGCTTGGATTTCCAAAGGCTCTTGGCAAAACCTCTCAGCATTTACATCTAAGGAGGAAAGCATAAAAAGAATGTCCTTTCTTAATAAATCATTTGCTAAAAGGATGGTAAACATAAGGCTGAAATACATGGGCAGACCTTGCAAGAGAGGGACATTGGCATAGTGCTGCAGGGAGCTGTATTGAGATCTGCAGGTTTTTCTTATAAATAACTGATCTGGGGAGGATCACCAAAGTAAGAAAGTTTGCAAAGGTTGTTAAATTAGTCACATAAATAGAGAGGAGCAATGGCTGTAAAGCCTTGCAAAAGGACTTTATGAGACTGAGCTGTAAAGTAATAAAATGGGAGAGGGAATTAAAAACGGATAAACATAAAACACTGCACTCAAAGAAAAAGAAATCCAGCATCACATGTAAGAGGATGGGCTCTGAGTTGATCATTACAACACCAGCTGAAAGAAGTTGGAGTTATGGTAGAGTCACAAAAATGGAAGTTCAAAGCTCAGTCAAAAAAAGAGTCAAAAAAACAAGCAATTAAGAATTACTGGGAAGGAAATAGAGAACACAACAGAAAACACTGTACATTTATCTTGAAAACCGTGTATCTAATCTCCACATATCCAAATTTATAATAATAAAACTGGAAAAACTGCACAAAAGTGCAACAAAGTTGTTCAGTGGACTGAAATGGCTACTAAGATCCTTTTTGTCTCAAAAAATGATGACTTGGATGTACAGAAGAAGTCGACACACTCATGGGTGTCAGAGAAAAGATGATTAGGGACATTTAATTTCATTTTCTTCCAGGATAAAAGTAAGAAAATGCAGGTGAAGTAAGGAGAGATCAAGTGTGAAACAAAAAAGGTAACATTTCATGCAGAGAAGAGTGGATGTGTAGAACACCTCTCTAAAAGATGGTGTGCATGCCAAAAATTTACAGATCTATTTGGAAAGTTCATGGGGAAAAAAGTATCACAGGTATGAACCAAACTTCATGTATCTTAGCTAAGTCACTGAGCTGAAAATAGCTAGGAGCTGGGTAGAAGTTTCCTTGTGCTTACTGTTATCTTGGTTGGTTTCAGTTTGTGTCCCTTGCTGGACACCAAATACTGGTTAGGTAAATAGATCTCCTAGGCTGATTCCATAATTCTCATGTTTCTTTGTTCACACATATTTGCAAAAGGGAATAATATGGACCAAAATCATGAACACAATGAGATACTTTCATCAGCAATGAGTATTCCTACGGCAGCACTGGAAGAGGTTCTTTTGGTAGGAGCTGCTTCATCTCCCACAGAATGGTCTGCAAATGAATGAACAGAAATTTATGACTTCTGCAGATTCCTGACATATTTTTTTAACCATGTCTTCTAAGAAGCAAATTTTCCAACTGCCACTGTTGGTATGACAAATTTCACTGTAAGTCTGTTTAAAATGTGTTTTGCATGCACTAATCAATGTAAAACAAAGGGTATCTTTCATCTTGTATATAGAACTTCATTGGTTTAATTGTATTTTAATCCCATTAGCCAAGATTATAATTTTTGCTCTCTCATAAACAAACAATTTGATAGCAGAGAACATAAAAAGAAAATTAATCCTCAAATCCTCCATCTTCAAAATGTTCCACTATCTTGGTTGGTCCTCTAAATTTTTCTTTTCCTTCAGTTTAGGCAGTTCAGGCACACAAAATGCAGGATAGAAAACAATGGATCAGACACAAAACACAGCTAGTGCTATGAGAAGTTCAGAAAGTGTAAGCATCTAAGGTCTTAAAACTCCACTATTTAATAGTATAATTTAAATGTCTTTTGTTTCCATAGCTCTGTTTTACAGGGTCATTTGTTTTTTGTCCCTAATAGTAGGTAGAGGTAGTAAGAAAAATATTCAAAGGCAAGAAAATACATTTCTTATTTAATACTTTAATAAAAGAACAGAAACATTAATTCCTTTCTGATCGTCACTCATTCAGAATGCTACCATACTTGTTTTTTAAAATGAGATGTTTATGTGCAGGTATACATATAGGTGTCAGTTTCAAAACTGTTTTCAAAAACTGTATATGAGGCCACTTTCACCATTTTCAATACCTCTGCAGAAGTAAATGGCAAATGTAGGAAAAGGCAGAATCAATAATTTGTTGTTAACATGGCATTACATTTGTGATTTTCCTTTTTAACTTTAAATCACCTTTCTGGATGCAAAGAACTACAAGAGACAGTCTTACCAATGCCTTTTCAGTGGCCATAAATGTGTTTTTCTTGGCTATTTTGAGGTAAATAAAGCTATACCTAGAACCAAAGTTAACTCTAAATCTGATCAGAATTAACTATTTATTTCGTAATTTTTAACTGTAGCAATTGTACTTCTTGTGTAAGAATCTGTGGCTGTCTGACCCTTTTCTGGAACACTTAGTGCCATCACTGACCAAATGTCAAATGTCAGGAAGCAGCTATGAAAGCTGGATCTGGACATGGATCTGTGTCTCTGCAGTAGGAACAATCATGTCACATGAATGAAGAGAGAAATATCAGCAATCTAGACATCTGCCTTGTTACTTTCCTTGCCTCATCCATGAGGCAACTCACTGAACAGCATTTTTAAACAGCACTGTTTAACTTATCCTACTTCCATGTGTGCAGCAAAAAAGTCTGGAGTCATGTTTCTTTTTTTAAATTCATGATCCTTATGGGTCGCTTCCAGCTTGGGATATACTATGACTCTATGACTCTACAGCAATATTTTTCATTTGAAAAAAATAATTTGAGACTGGATAGGTTCAAGAAGATATAGAAAACACACATAAGTTTGACATAGAACTCGCAGGGGAAGATTCTGCAGTCTGTAGCATGCAAGAGATGATATTGCAACAGTAAACACAGCACATTTCAAGCAGTCTCACTCTCCTGTCCTTGCTGCAATCACCTCCAGGTGCAATCACCTGCAGCTGATATGTAGCAGGAGTTGAGAATACATCTTTTATGATGGTAATACATAATATATAATTATAATTGGTAATATATGATATATAATATATAATTATCTGATGGTAATATATAATTATCTAATTTATGCTGTGTCAGGTCCTCTCAGTAGGGGTTCCTTTAAAAAAAAAATCAGAATTAGATATGGTTGCTAGCAAGGTGCAACATGTACAATTGTAAAGATCTACATGTATAGAACATTTCCAGCAGTGTGCAAAGTAAACACAAGTTCTACACATGATAACTTTTTCTCCATTCTGCATTTATGCACATCTGAATGCAACAGGTTGAGGAAAATAATTACTAAACTCCACTAAAAATTTCTTTATAAAATGTAGGACATTTTTTCTACCAATTAACTCTTCTGTAGCAAATGAGTAGGGAGACAGCCCAACTAATTGATAGAGACCAGAGAGAGAATATGCACAGAGAGCATATGCAAGCCAGAAAGCAAACCACCCTTTCTAAAGTAGGGAAATTGCCTTCTGGACAGACAGCTTTTGACTGAAGCAGGTGTACTCTGAAAATACTGAAATACACTGCTTTTTTTCTTTTTAAATGTCTCACTGCTGCATTTTCCTTATTTTAATGATAATGCTGCTCACAAATTGCACCAATTAGTACCCATTAATATCCACCTCTGCTGTCACTAGTATGTGCCTCATGCATAGCCTGTGTCAGTTCTCTGACTATTGATTGGCATAGGTTACCCTGAAAGACCTCAGAAGCAGCTGAAATCAGAGTCTGTGGTTCCTTCCCTGATTCTGAATCCTTTTACTAGTCACAGAGCATATGGCCACATTTCCAACTTGCAGCTGTGTAAATCTCAAGCATACACCAGTGATTTCTTTTGAAATTTTGTTCTCAGTAAAACGGATTAGGCTAATTCAGCAAATAGAGAGCAGTGAGTCTATAGTATAGAAACAGGCAGGTTTCTGGACCAAACTACCCATGCCTTGTGCTTTTTTGTGATTGGAGCAGGTCTTTCACTCTTGCTCAGCATTTTGGTTTTTCTCCCTCCTTCAGCTCCCTCTCCCTGAAGCTGCTGCTTCCCGTTCACCTTTTCAAGAGTGATTTTTTTTTTCCTGATCCACTTATGCTAACTCTTTAGACATAATGTACGTTGTACAGAACCATAGATAATTGCATCTTTACAAGGTGTTTGTCATTGCATCTTTCTTTCTTTTGTACCATTTTTCTATTTATATCTTAAAATATCCATGATTTCATAAAGGGGTTTTGGGTTGGTTTTGTGGTTGGTTTTTTTGGTGTGCAATAATTATGTTTACTTTTTATTTACTCTTGTGATCAATATAGAATATGAAATAAAGAAATAAAGGATGTATGTAATACTTATTTGTATGCCCTTGGAGAGCTTTGCTTTCTCTCTTCTCCAGTGCCTTTACCAATCCCAGCTTTATTTCAAGCAGGTTTCCCTGAAGTGCCATAAAAAGAGAGAGGCTTTTTAAAGCTGGATAGATAAAACACATAAATCATTTAATGCTTCTGAGACTTCCCTGCAGACATTCACCCAAGGAGCACGGAGTTTTGCATGGGGAAGTAATTGGAATGGAGAGCTGGCCAGGTCAAGTCCAGAGATCCCTTCCCAGCCTCAGATGACATCATCACATTAATATAGGGGACCTTGGAGAGATCCTGGCTTGAGTCTAAAGTCTGGGGGTCTTGTAAGGTTTTGGGGGAGAAGACAATGATGAAGTCATCAGACAAGCTCTCATTTCAAAATTTTAGCTGGAAATCTGTTTTTAAGAGTCCAGCTTATTTCTCAAGATCAAATCCTGCTGTGCATGATGTTAGATCCCTTAAAACACAACAGCAACAAGAAAATTCACTAGAGAAATAACCCAGCCTTATTGGCAGGACAAGACATACCTATAGTGTCAGCTTTGAGCAAATTAGTTAGTTACCCAAGATTTCAGAAAAAGAGGAAAAGAAAACCCGTTCACAGCCCTGACTGTCTCCTGACAACATGTGACTCCTTCTGCCCCTTTCCCATCCCAAAGAAAGAGGAGAGATTTGCCTCTGTTGCTGAATGAGTTTCTAAGCACTCTTCTCTGTCTTCATCACCAGCACGGTGTGTGCTGCGACCTGCAGCTGGCCAGGCAGCCCTGATCTGGCAACAGCACATTCATGTCCTGCAGCATCCTGAGAGAGGAGACTGATCCTAGCCTGGGGAGAAATGGAGGGTATAGGAACACACTTATATTTCCATATGTCTGCTGACAGCAAGACTTTTTGTTTCATTCTTGTGTGAAATCATCACATTCATAAGCATGAAAATGAAATGCCAATATGTTTATAATTTTTAACTCTCTTCATGGTATTAGGCAATGTCTAGACACACAAAAAAACACAGCACAAACCCCCTCTTTTACAGTGGCTAGTTCTGAAAGTTCAGTAATAGCTTTAACAAAATGTAAGATCTAATGGCTTTTTTGAGGGCAGCACTACTAAATTTCCACTAGCTGATGGCAAGTAAAGTTGTGCTACTACAGCTTCTAAAGGCATTAATTTCCAAATCAATTTCAGTGATTTTCAGTCAGCAAGTTTAAAATTAGACACATAAATATATTGTTACAAATGCCATGTGTTTAGATCTGTAGGAGAGTTAAAAAAGAAGAGCAGCTGAGTGAAGCAATTACAAAGGATCTTCTAAATTGAGAGAGGGGGAAGAGATGGGATAATAAAAAGGCATTTGAAATTTAATATTAGAGGGGAAATATATCTATCTCTATATATGTGCATATATGTATAGATATAGAAATAGATAGATATAGATGATATAGATATAGATGATATAGATAGCTCACCTATTAATAATGCACACACAACAGACTTGGAAAAACAGAGCCTGAACTGAAA
The DNA here is from genome assembly GCF_022539315.1 of Serinus canaria. NCBI lineage: Eukaryota > Metazoa > Chordata > Aves > Passeriformes > Fringillidae > Serinus > Serinus canaria. The sequence goes on from NC_066314.1 coordinate 10,254,202, forward strand.
ATGAGTCTCTGATAAATAACTACTGTCCATTGCTGTTATGAGCTTGAAAAATTTGGGGTTCAAAGATGATGTTAAATGAGGAAGCAAATCCAGTATATACATCAACACCTATTGGCTTAGAAGTTACTAATATTTGATGAGCCCCCTGAAAAAAAAATCTTGATTTCTGGGTAACTATTTAAGGAAAGGTAAAGTCTTTAACAGAACAAGAGCATTATGAAATTAGTCAGACTTTTTTTAACAGCAGGGGGCTTCCATCTGCAACTGCAACATTTGTATCCATGTTACAGATCTCATGGTTTTACAATAAACCAAAAGTAAGGTACCAGTTATTAAAAAAAAAAAAAAAAAAAAAGAAAAAAAAAAAGGGAAATAAGGGAAATAAAGGAGGCATTTTTTGCTTTTCATTCTGCAAAATTCAGTAGTTGATGAAGAATCTGATGTATATACATGAGAGTGAAAGGATGTCAGAGAATGAACAAATGTTACAGTGGAAATTTAAAATATTTGCTTGATGCTTTTTTTCCAAAGATTTTTGAAAGGTTCTGGGATCAGGGGATCCTTAAGGCCCTCTGCTTTCCTGTGGCAGAGCTCAGAGGCTGCTGTAGTGCTACCCAGCCCTGTTCTCTGAGGGATCATGCATCATCTGGGAGATGACAAACAGGCTCATGTACACTTTCATTTGTCCCAATATAAAGAATGAGGAACTGGCTGGCTGCCTAGAATACCTTCATAGAGAAAAGAACATGGAGAATTTTTGTTTGTAGATCTGACCATGGTAAATGAATACTCTGGTAGAAGACGGGAGCAGAAGACATGGTATGACACTGAGGTTTAGACAAGACAGATTGCACAGTGTTCATTGGAATATCACGAGATAGCCATAAATATTTACTTGCAAATAAACATTAAACAATAAATAACAAAATAATTAATTAATAATAGAATAATGAAGCATTCATAGCTTACACCATATTCAATACATCTTTTGCTTTGCATTTGCTGATATTTGAAAAGATTTAGGATAAAACTGGTAAAATTTAAAATCATCTACAAGCGGTTTTGAAAATGCCTTTGATTCACATACCATTGACCACTGGAAAGTTTCATAGAGACAGAAAATCTCATAGACTAGGGATGGCATTGGAGTCTTCAAACTAAAGATGATTCTGAAACATTTACTTCTACTCATTATTTTTTTCCCCAGAAATGGTCCCTTTGAGCAATTAGATTTCTTTAGCCTTTCCTGAGAACAATATTATATGTAGCCATGTATAATGCAGCACTGTTTGCCTAACCTCTCCTGGTCTGCTTCTGTTGCATTTTCATTGGAAAGCTTCCAAAAATCTCTGTTAAAAACTGCACAACGAGATCAAGAGAACACTTGAGCTTTGTTGGACTACTGGTTGGGAGGCATGCATGAATTGCATTCCCTGTATAAAAACATGTTAAATATGAAACTCACTAAAACAGAATTCATGATGACAGGACACAGTCACTCACCTGAAATCTCAAAGGTTACAAAATCACAGGAGCAGAGAAGCTGACAATGTCCCAAGTACAAAAGAAAATACGGAGTTTTGTCAATGAGCAATTCTTGGTTCATATTTTTCTGAAGAACATTAAAGACAGGTAGAAATATAGAAAGATAGAAAGATAGAAATTGTGCATGGATAGACATAAAAGAAATAAAAGTTAATGTTTTAGGAAAATAAGAAAACTTAAAATTGATTACTTAAATGTATGCTATAGATCCCGATGGGTCATTCAATCAAATGCTAGAGAACAAAATATTAAAATAAAGTTTGGGCTGGGATTATTGAATGTAATAAATTTCATCTTTCATCAAGCTCAATCTGTTATTAAAATAAAAGATGATGGGTTATTAATCATTAATGAAATGTTCAGCCACTCTGAAAATGTCCAAATTTACCATTCCATGGAGGGTCACCATAGTTCTTAGGCATCCTTGGCAAATTACAAAGTATCCACCAGAAAAGGAGAGAGAGAGGATTCTGGTCTAATTCAGCTGTCTTAGAATAAAGCATCTATTCTAGTCTTGCTCAGGATCAGAGATCCCTCAGTACACTGAAACAGACTTCCTAAAAAGGATTATCCATATAAATAATTATCTGGAGCTATTCTTGGAGATGATATGGTTAATTTAGCTGGGATAGTTAACTCAAATATGTCCAGAATAAAGGAATGAATGAAACCCAGCTGAATATTTGACCTCTCTGTCTCTACTGAGTCAGTGAATGCAGGGTGTCCTCATCTTTCATCAGAGTGCAATAAATAGGCTACTCCAGAGGCCAGTGCTGCAAGTTTGCCATTATCTATTGTAATCTTCTAGCTCACAGAATCAGTTCCTGTTTTCTCATATAATCACAATTCAAATATAAATACAGGATGAATTCCTCACCAGGGGTAGATTTTCCTAATATGATGAGACAAGCAAATAAACACATCATATTCTTGAGAGCTTAGAAAATAAAGAAATAAACTATAGAGTTTTGTATATTTCACTTTGAAACAACAATGGAAAAAAGTTGGAAATCTGTCCAAAAGACCAATATAGTTGTCTAGACAGGAAATATTTAGGGCATGAACCAATATTTTGGCCCTTGATAAAGTAAAAATCTGAACTGTTGCTTTACTAAGCTTATTTAATGTGAATGATTTGGCAACTGTACCAGTAAGAGTAGCAATATTTAGGTTAATGTGAAATTGCAGATTCTAAAAGATGAAACATGAATTAGGTGTGAAGAAATGAGTTTGAGAAACTGTCTTTGACATTGCTGGAGCCAGGATTTCCCCTGTGAGTGGAAGCAATACCACATTCTTACAGAAGCATTATACATCTGCTTACACTCATTTTACACAGGTGTGAACTGATTAGAGCTGGATTCATAACCATTTTCAAGGAAAAATGTATACTCAGCATTGCAGAATTGCTTTGTAAATTTGGATTCATCTTGTTAAGAAATAAATTGTTGTTTCCATACTCTAAAATAAATCTCTTTGAAACAGTTTTCTAACTGAGTTTCTTAGAAGTTTGAGATGCTTTTAAGAGCTAGGAGTTGAAACAAAACATTTGTTCTTCACAAAACAGAATGCCTTAACATATTTTAGATTAATCTTCCATTCTTCTGCTTTGTTAGAAATCTCAAACCACCTGGGTTTTTTCCAGAAGAAAAAGTTTACAGAGTTTGAAATTGACTATGAATCTCCTAAACATTTATTTTTTTCCCCAACAGTTATACCAGTCAAAAAGTATCAGAAATATCTGACTTATAATAGGGACCTAAAATTTCCTCAACTTTTAAAATTTATTTTTATTTTATGAACTGAATGAAGTTGCAGCTAGAAATATATAGTTTATTTTCTATCCATAGAACTGGAACAGAATGTGCAGAAAGTACCAAAAAAACTTTTGAAAGTAGTTGAACTTAATACCGTGAGCACTATTGTATATTACTTATTTAGCATTTAACGTATCCTACTTACATAGGACAAAAATACATTTTCTGAGGAAAGGTCACAGTGAAAGCAGTTTCTAAACAGAGGTTTTGTAGTTAAAGATTAATTGGATATTGGCCAGAAAGTTCTAAGAAAACACTCCTGTGCATGTGCATACATCTGTGCAAAAAACAGCCTTGCAACAGCTCCTGAAAGGCCTTGCTTGACTAAAGGCCCAGCAAGTGGGTCTGGATTCCAAGGTGGCAGATGTGTGACTGTGGCACAGGGGAGCTGCCCCGGGCTGAGCCCTCCCCAGCACAGGGCATCCCTGGGTCTGCTGAGGCAGCAACGCCCATCACATCAGATAGGAGAGGAGGACTCAGCATCTCCCACCCTTAAGCCCAACACTTTCTATTATTAGTGGAGTATTTCTCTTAAAGCCAGGGCAGATGAGAGCAGCTCTGCATTCATTGATACTCGATCTGGCAGTAAAAGCGGCAGCAATGCGATCTCGCCGCGGTGTGGTCGAGTTTCAGCTGGGGCATGTGAGCTGTGCCAGGGCCCACCATATGGTGCTGGGGCTGCTTTTGTGGAGCTGCAGGAGAACAGATGATACTTGATCTCATCCTGAGTCTGCCAGGACAAAATTACCCTATCAGAATATTTTGAACAAATTTGAAGCAGCGCTATGAACTTGTACCAGTTCTGCACTTGGTGGTGTGTGGCTTCAGCTCTTTCAGTTGATTACTGGAAGCTGCAAAACCATCTTAATACTCTTTCAGGGGCTATTTATTTATTTGGAAAAGCAAACTCTCTGATGCTATTTCATGTGTAAAAATACACAATATGATGTTTTCATTGTATAACTAGATAATGAGAGGATACTCTTGATCTAGCTAAGCTACAATTTCAAAAAAGAAAAAAATCAAATGAGGACTTCCTACTAGATATATATCCAAAGTGAGAAATTCAGATTTGAAACCTAGACCTCATTTCTTAAATGATATGATCTTTAAAACTGCATCAGATCTCCCAGAGATTAGGGAGGAATTTAGATTTGTTCTTGGGTCTATCTCCTTGTAGAGAGTTTAGGGAAAAGAACCAAATTAATATTTTCTTATTTGCCTGCTATTTATTATTTTTGCTTTTATTCTTCAATAAGGACAGCAGAATGAGAGTATGGAAGCTTGGAACTCCACCTGCAGCCCATTGATACAATCTCCTCACCTGGGATTTCCAGACAAAAGAGAAATTTTGATTTATTTTGTCTGACCCTTCAAGGCAATTGAACTTTTGTTTAATTTCAAAACATTTCAATCAGTGCTCAATGGAGAATGGGAAATCATGTTGGATTTCAGATCTGGCATTCCTGAGAAACCCAGGGACAGATCACACCGAGGCAGAACAGGAAATTAGGGTAGGTGAAATATCCTCAGAACATACATCTTTTAAAACAGCCCAAGCTGTTAAAGGTTGTTTTATATTCTAAACATACCTGCTAATTACCTTCACTCAGTTCTTTTGGTGCTTGGCTGTTTTATAAGAAAGCCCTTTTTAAGAGATGGAAACATCTGTCTAATCAGTTTCTGAAAGGGACATAGCTGCCAAACCTGTTAGTTGCTGCTCATTTGTTTCCACTTCTGCCTCCTCTCCATCTTGTTTATTTAAATACCTTAATGAGCTTGATTTTAGGATCTACATATTTCCATGTGTGGCAGCAAGACAGAATTACTTCTCAGGTCATGCACTAGAGAGTCTGGACCACTGAGTCTGGTAGTTAATGCCTCTGAAATCTAATCCCACTTTTGTTCTGTCAAGTCTTGCATGGCTGAGAGCAACTCAGCAGTGACCAAAGGTCAATGTGGAAGTCAAAGACTTGAAAATTCTAAGTCTCATTTGTCTGGAAGCCATGGAAGTCTTATTTCTTTCCCAATATTTAAAAATAAGAAGGCCTACTAAAGAAGCCTGCTTTACAAAAGATCCATATTCATTCCCCTGTAAAAATGCAATTCTGGATTAAGACTGAAATAAATAAAAGGGCTCAAGAGATAAGTTAAAACTGATGGCCAATAATTTTGTCACTGTGGGCAGACACGTTGCCTTCTAGGATAAGGCTCAGTGGAATTCAGTCAGTGCTCAGCTGTCTATCCATGGTTTGAGGTAAAGTCCTTGGCTGTGGGTAATGCACACATTGTACTGCACTTCTGGTGGCCTCTGTGCTTATTTTGCTCTAGAGAAATAAACGTGCTGTATCTTGCCTGTTCTGTACTGCATTGACAGGAAATTGCAGCACTCTCAGTTGTTGGATCCATTTTGTCAGTGAGTGTCTTTTGAGGTGGAGTGGAAGTTCCTTTAATTTCCCTCTTTTTCACCCTTTTGCTTGAGGAAAAATTGTCAAACCAGAAAAAATCTGAAAAATAATATCCTGGGACAGTTATGTGCAAGAAACAGATAAAAGAGACCCATACCTAAGCACAGAATTCCCCTCCCCACAACACCTAGGGCAATGGTAGCTGTTTTAGGAGCAACCTGAAACTAGACAATGTCCTAGTTTGCAGCAGCAGGTATTCAGGGAATTTTGGTAGGGGTTGGACTTCATTCTTTAATCCTGATGATTTGTATAAGCTCTGTGGAGATGCAGAGTTGAGGAGAAACAAAAAGGGATGCACATGTTCCTTCTGCTGGTTACCCTGGAAGCTGTGTACACACCCGAGGACAGGCACTGCACAGTGGTTGTTCCTGCAAGGTCTTTCATAACAGGTTTATTTTCTCTGCAGTATATGGAAGTTGGTTTGATTCCCAAGATCTCTTACAAAAGGCTCTGTCTGTGCACTCAGGCTTTTGGCAGAAGGATATACTTCTAACTAACTGGAAATAAACAAATAGATCGCCTTGAGTTGTCCTGCTACTCACAGAATAATTATTGCACAGAATGCTCAGACAAAATACAACCTTTCCCACTTTATTTTCATTTCTATTTCTTTCACACTATATTTTGAACCACAATGAAGACAAATAGTAGAATTTTGTGAAGTGTAACAGCTGCACTAGAATCAGGACAATGTCATGGTGCATTTCAGTCACTTGTTCAGGAAAAAATTATTAGGTTTTTTTCCCTACTCATGTGGATGTTTAATTTGGAAATTATTTAATTTAATTATTATAAATGATCCTGTTAAATAAAGAACATCACCGTGGTCCAAACAATTCATGACAGTATTATAGCTTCTTAATTAGAACAAATCACTGGTCTCAGTTCAAAATGAATGTGAGCATCAAGAATCACACAAGCTTTTATTCCTCACTCATCTTTACATTTCAGAATACATCTGGTCTAGTTTAAATGTGTTTTCAGTGCTAAAAAGGGTGGAATCTTGTCAGTAAGGTCTTCAAGTTCCCAGCCTGGCTTTTGCCATCAGGCTCTGAGCAAGCCTGTAATGAACTTCATGTGAGAAAGGTCCTACAGAGATGCTGCTGAAGGAATAATCTGCAAGGGGCAGATATGCACAGGGGGGCACCAAGATATTGCCAAAACAAGAACATGCTGTGTCCACTGCTCTCCTGTGCAATGAGGAGACCCTGCAGCTCTTGCCCCCTCTGCAAGGTCAAGAGTTGGGCTCCATGATACTGTTGGGTCCCTTCCAACTCAGCATATTCCATGATTCTGCCACTGATTCCATGATTCTCTTCCATAGCTTCCTAGATTGGGCCTCAGGTGCTACAAGGCCATGTACAAAGCAATTTTCTTTCAACCAGTTTAGTGGAGAGCCTTATGGATTGCCAGGAGCACACCTGAGGGAGATGGGATTTCAATTCCTTTTTTAGTAGAGGACTGAGGCATGAGACTAGAAGGAAAATTAAGCCTCAGAAAGACTTTTAACAGGTAAGAGTTTTAGGTGGTGGAGAGATGCAACACAATTGCATCAATAGGGATTTTCAGGCATCTGACAGGTGTGGACAGTGAAGTGTTTTCTGGAAAGGGGAAGACTAATGTGCAGTGAAGAAAACTTGAAAACAGCATGACATAGAGTTAGACATAGTTTCTAAGAAGAGTAAGACAATTACTCGACAAGTAAATACATTTTTACCTCCTATAAAAAAGAAAGAATGTCAAAAAACTGAGGCAAAAGAGGCAGAAGTGTTCAATCTGAGAATGAATAGCAGCACAGGGTACATTTTCGGGAGAAACAAAACCTAGAAACAAAAAGAATAAACCAAAGTCAGGCACTGGAACCTGATTAAATGTAAGATATAGACAAAAGAAATCAAAATCAAACCTGCCACTTTTTTGGATGGGAAACTATCTGACACAAGGCTTGTGTGTAGGAACAGCAAGGCTTGAAAGTTTGAGGATAGAGAGATCAGTAGATAAAAATGTTCTTACATAGACATAGAGACAAGTAGGCAGATGGAAGGCCTCTGTTCTTTTATTTTCAATCACTAGCAATACTGCTTCAATGGAGAGCTTGTGGAGTCACTTTTTTCATGGGAAACTATATACATGTGAAATGGAACAGATTAATTTAAATAAAAAGACATGCAAGATGTTTATTTAACTAAAATAGATGAAATGTGTCATTTTATTCCTTCTGCTGGTACTGAAACATATGGACTTTCCTGAATAAAATCTCCCTTGGGGTAATCAAGGTCAGCTATAAGTCCTCATATAAATACACAAATGTTTACCACAAATCATTTCCCTCAAATATTTCAAACTAAATGATTCTTCCACTAGAAACACCCATTCATCTATTCCTAGTTTGATCCTAAACTTCAGTAGTGAAGACTTTATGGATGAAAGCAAGGCTTGATTAGTTAAATAGGAAGGAGGTACTATATGTATATCATATTCTGAGTAACCAGAAAAAAATATTCTGTATAATATAAACAACAGGCAGGAAATATGCAGGACCACACACATGAATAAAATTAACAGGATAATCCTTGATACTCTCCATGATATACTGTTGTTCTGGGCCACACAGCTTGATCACTTGACCTTTATAGGTGGCTCTGATCATCCAAAATAGCCAGCAGTGACTACCTAGAGACCTTAGTGCAACCAAGGAGGGAGGGGGAAAACAAAGCTGTGCAAAGAATGCTGGTCCTGAATTGCTGCATTACTCATTTGGGGTTTGCATGTGCTCTTGCAGCCAAACCTAAATTGAGAGCCAAAGTTAAAGGCTCTACCCACTTCAGCATGAAGATTGCTTTGTGTCTTTCAGTGTTTCATTACTTTTACAAACAGGTGAAAATTGGAAAGCCACCAGATACTGAGGAAAAAAAAATCAAATTTAAGGAAGGGTCTTATGTTTCCCTGAATATGAAATTCCAGTGAAAAATAGACTTTAAAATGTATTATAATTAACAAAAGTGTAATACTGATGATCAAAGTTTCTCTTTCCCAGAAGATAAGGAGGCTTTTTGGAAGCTTTGACAAGTACAGGACATTCAGTAGACCTCATTTGACTTAGCAAAGATTATGCATGTATTTACAGCTCTATTTACATTTCATTGTAGAGCTCTATAGTATTTATAAATTCCAAATACTCAGTGACAAAGCAAAAAATTGTATGCACTACTGCTGTACCTTCTTTATCCAGACAATTTCTATCAGTACTTTTTAGGCAATTGAGGATAATATAGATCAGATTTTATGACAATTTTTTTTTCCTTGTAGACTGACATACACTGGAGGTTATAATTTGATCCTGAATTGGTAAGAGTGAGCTCTATTAAAATCTTTAATTAATTATTTTCATACTGGAGTGCCTGGATCTTATTTTAAATAGTTTTCTTTCTGGTATGTTCCAGAAGAAAAAAATTATTTCCTTTAAAATTTCAGACTCAGTCTCTACCATGAATAGGTTCATTTACCTTGAACACTCAGCGAGTTCATGGCTGAGGAAGGAACCAATTACTTTTTGTGCTTTGCTTCTCCACATGGAGGCTGGAAAGGCCCCACTCTGATCTCTTACTGACTCTTAGTTGAAAATGGATGAGCTTTGTCCAGAGCTTTCAGGTCCAAGATCCTTGTAGCATGAAAGGCATCTGAGTAGGCAGTTGTACTTGGATGAGGTGTGTGTGCAGCCAAGCCTCCTCCATCTCTCCAAAGTCAGGCTCTGGAAACCTTTTGTAGCAGCTGATCCTAATCTGAAACACTGTCATATTCAGTGGCATTACATGGGAATGCAATATTCAGAGATGCTGAGCCTTACATTCACCTTTACAGCCTCTGCAAGCTGCAGCACAGACATGATCCTGGCAAACAGCTGGAGAACAGGCAGAAAACTGTAGGACAGCCATGCCTGAAGGCAGTGCATCATACCCATTGGAGAAGTTAGACTAGGCTGCACTTAATAAGGAGAGAGGCAGAAAAGTCCATGCACTGGTCTGGAAACTGCAGGAGTTTCTTTGCCCTTTGTTGACCCTCCATACTTCTTTTTCCTGGTAAGTAATGGTTCCTTCTTTAACAAATGCCACAGTCAATTGCCAAAACATCAAGCAGATCAATAGGCTGTGACTCTCTGTGTCTTGCACAGATATGCTCTCAGCCATTTGCAATACATTGCTTGAATTGTATCACAGATAATAATCAGCTGTTAACCATTCATAAACAACATATGAAAATAATATAAAGCAAAAAGGATTTTTAATAATAAATGTAATATAAAACAGAACAAGGTCAAAATGCAACTGTAGAGATATGTTGTTTATCCCATTCAGTGTTCAGAGTATTTCTGAAGTTGTCAGAATGCCAACCACCCTAAAATGAACCACCACCAGCAGCAATGTTTAAGCACCAATGGTTTAGAGGGTTGCTTTGATCCCATCAGTCTCTGTTATTTTGCTGTCCTAAAATTATCCCTCATCCTGAGCTTCATTTAAGTAGTTGGTTGAGGTTTATTGATTTCTTGATGTAAACACTTTGACACTGCTGATCCCAGCATATCAGTTGTCAGACCCACTGAGACTAAACTCACACATTGCACTGAGCTGTGGGTTGAGTGCAGGCTTTGCTGTGGAGCAGTGGAGCAGAGTCAGTGCTGCCATGCACGTGGTGAACCACAGAGCTGAGCTGGGTTACTCTTGCCTTCTTTTCAGTGTGTGGTTCCACATGCAGGACACATTGGGGATGGTCTGTGTGAGGAAGATTGGCAATGTGGAAAGAATGAAAAAACCCACCTTTACCCATGGTTTAGGATGCATTCTGAAACCATTCCTAGGCTTAACAGAGTATAATCCAATGGGGTATGGATATCATCAAGCAATAAAATAAAGAGCATTTAGGAGGCAGTTAGAATCCTCAAACCCAGTGCTTTACAACCCCTGCCCCCAGTAGTTTAGGTCGAGTTATGGGGACTTTTGACCTTAGCCCAAGGGGTGAGGTTCCCAGAGTAGTGGTACAGCACAGAGTCCCTGTTGCCTTGGCAGTCCTGTGAGGCAGCAATTGAGTCTCATACACTGACAGTTCCAGCCTCTCCTCAGACTTTCTGGAGGTTCAGCACTATTTCATGGCCAGGTTAATCACTTCTCTGTCACCCAAGTGTTAAATAAGTTCTTGGTCTAACAAGCTCCCAGTCATAGGAAGAGAATCCCAGCATCCTTGAGGTTGTAAAAGAACTATAAGATCACAGAGTCCAACATTTAATCCAGCACTGACCAGTCCACCACCAGACCATGTCTCTAAGCCCCACATCTAGAGGGTTTTTAAACACTTCAGAAAGGGTGAATCCACCCCTTCCCTGAGTTCCAGTGCCTGACCACCCTTCCAGTAAAGACGTTTTTCCTGATACCCAATCTAAATCACCTTGGAGCAACTTGAGGATTTTTCCTTCTCTCATGATAAGATATGTGAGGTCAGGAAGTAAAACAGGGATTCAGCTTCCTCCAGCAAAGCCTGTGCCAAAGTCAGGCTCTGTTTTCAGTTCCTGGTGTGTACAGCTCCCAGCTGTATCCATCAAGAGTCAAATCACACATGTTGCCCAAATGATGGCCTTTTGACTGGGGAAGTAGATAACTGGGAAAGATACATGTTGTGCCTGAGCTGCTCCCAAAAGTCAGAATTGCATCTGGTGGCTGCAGAGAACAGGGGGGCACAGCCTAGGAGGGATGCCAGCGTGCCCCAGACCTCGTGCTCCCAAGCATCACTGGCAGCACTGCAGGGGAAGCTGTGCAGTTTGAAGCAGCAGCCCATGCAGGCATGCCCAGAGGCTGACAGTAAGTATTTGGAAGTACAGCTCTTAGGGAGAGCTCACAGTTTTGGGGCTGAAGTGTGGAGGGAGAAAAGCCTCTTTGAAGAGAAATCTCATTCCGGTTCTGGAAAGCTGCGAATTCTCTAGGGAAGTTACAACAGTTTTGAGGAAGCAGGCAGAAAAAAAAAGACACTAACAATAAAAAAATTATGAAGTAAGAAAAAAAAAGATTATCAGTAGTGAAGAAATCCTTATGAAAGGCCATTTATTAGAGAGAGAGGAAAGAACTGAGATCAGAATCATGATCTTAACAAGATCCAGTCCAGGGTGGTACTTCTTAATGGAAAACTTCTGACAGATCACAAGAGGAAACAGCCTGAAAACTCAGCTTTCCAAAGGCCCTCATGTGATTTTGATTTTAGAGTATGAAAAGTGCTGAACCCAAATGGCAGGACATCTGCTCTGTAAAATCTGTGGAAGTGTTTTCAATCTCCACTCATCTCTCATTTAACATGAATTTCTTCATAGTTTGTAACATTTCTTCTCATTTCTTCACCTCTATTCTCATATATTCATGTTAATGTAAAGTTCTCAAAAAGAATTTTTCTGTTACTAGTAGTGTTAATTATTTACTAGATAATTGCAAATTTTCCACCATCTCATATCCAGGTCAGCAGTGTTATGAAACAATGTCTACTGTCAACTTACACACAACATAATTCACATTTCTGTGACAAAATTTGCTATGTCCTTAAATAACATACAGCATAACAATATCTGCTGACTGTTGACCAGGCAGTTAAATTTTCATTTTTTTATTGCAGGTCCAAAAGTGATGAAATGACAGAGGCTTTCACATTAATCTCAGTATCCAACTTGTGTCTGAGCCCAGTCATATGCATCTGCACTCGTTATATGCTGCTGGTTTTGATGCTGTAGATGAAATATGCATATGCCAAAATTTGTACCAAAATTGTAAAGCATGCTGCCCATATGTCCTAGTTGCATGCAGAAGTTACTAGATGCATTTTTATCAGCAGCTTTCTGATGGGCTCAACAGTTTTTAATTCCGTTGCATGCTTGTAGTTGTGACTTTAATGAAAGAAACCCAGCATTAACCTTCACCTTTAGTACCTTCTGATGAGTTAACACTGAGTAATTGCAGCAGTTCCTGGGCAGATCTGAGACTTCTACCAACAGGTGGTTTTGCTCTGCAGACCCCTGGCACTGGTACAGACCCTCTCTTCTATTCCTGTCCTGTCCCTCCCTGGCACTTACACCCCCTGCTTTAGTTACTTTGGGACCAGATACCTACAGAAATGACAATTGAAAAAGGTGTCACTTAACAAGACAAGCAACCTGAGTGTGTCTGTGAAGCCAGCAGAGGGATATTGACTGCTTGCAGTGGTGTAAATCAGGGAAATGCCACTGGGTGAGTGGAGAAGTGGGAATATAGGAATCAGCAGAAGAATCCAACCCAGTGCATCCGTGGCTGTGTTTGTGCCACAGCCAATGACTGCCAACTATCAGGGACTGTAAATTTTCTGAGACAATCTAATTAAGGCCAAGCCTGAATAAAGTCCATGAAAAAACAAAACACAACAAAAAAACCCCACTCACTGCCTCAACCCTCCCCCAACTCCCCCAAGCTGGGGGAGGAGAAAGGAATGAAAAAGAACTGAGTGCTGTGACTGATTCTGAGCAATATCTTTCCAGAAGAGCAAAAGCAGCTTTTACAGCAGACACTGTGAATTTTTGGGGAAAAAATTGCAAGATCATGTCTGCCTTGTAGATAAATGCGCATAACATCTTGATAGGAAGGAATATTCCAGGACTTGCTTTGTACCTCAGGGAATTACTGTAAAATAAATGAAAAATGGCACTTTTGACACAGGGTGCTTGCAAACACCCATCAGAAATTGCACAGTAGCAATGATGGGATGATGTAGCTCAGACAAATTTTTTCGTGCAGTTTTAGTTCATGGTTTTTATATGTTGTCAACTTACTTTTCCTGTGTATAATAATATATTTTTGCTGCCTAAAAATTTCAAACAGACAATTAAAGAAAACACAAGGCTGTATTTATCAGATTTCTCGCATCAACCACAATCAAAGTGTTTGGCCTAATTTATTCTAAACCATCAACTTGTAAGAAAGCATCTGTTTACCAGCTGGCTTGGTAGCTGCCCAAACTAATCAGCATGACCTCAGCTGGAACAGGCTGACCTCCATCAAGCTGAAGAATCAATTTCTCCTGTGCATACATATTCTGCAGTGGTTTTGAACTATGGCCTAGAAACTGATCTTCTGCCTTCTGCACCATATTAGTTCCATACATTGTTTAGGAATGTTGCTACTTTTCTTACTTTCTAAACCTTTCATTTTTAGGCATGAAATAAATGGTCAATTTTCTTATTAGGAAAGTAATGTTCCTATAATAAGTTTTTCTGTGAAAGGGAAAAAAAAAATCTAACTTTTTCCTTTATTGCCACAGTATAGAGATCTTTTAACTATAGTAGTAAATGTGATACTGGGCAAGGTAGAGAGAAGCTTTCACAGCATCTGCCTTGGGATTTATAACAGTAGTGTTTTGTTCTGTCAAAGTGTTCCTTCAGTAGGAGTAGAGGTTCACATTCCAGGTGTGTGTTATTTCCTCCTTGACACAGAAAAGAATGGAAATAAAACCAGGGCAGTGCTCACCTTTGTACTAACATATAAATCCTTCCTTACACAGTGATAATAAATGGGAAAACAGTGACTAGTAAATTTAGAGTTTTAAATGTGTCTAAGACTCTAACATCAGCTCCTATTCAGGCACACCTTTTGCATAGTGGCTGCTTCTAAATCCTGATCCAATTACTCACAGTTGTGAAAACTTTTAGTCTTAAGGACAAGTTAGCACAGGGTTCTTTATCCTAAAAGCATTGACCAGCTATATTATTAGGTTCTGGGGACTGATTCAGTTATGAGTAACCTCATACCTCCCCTCTCTCTCACCACTGCACATTTGATTGAGTGTTTTGCAATGGTAAATGACCTCAAAAGTTACAGTCACAGTTTCCATCCATATATGTGAAATATACAGGGAGTTAGAAAATTTCAGATTTGCCTTTCAGTTCCTTTAAACACTCATCTCAGTGGAAAAGAATTGCAAATCTGATTGCAAAAAAAAAAAAAAAGCTGCCATAGAATATTTTCAACCCAGTTTAGACAGGAAACTCCTATCATACAAAGTGAAAAAGAGGGAAAAAGTCCAGTCTGTGCTTGTTCCAGCAACCAACATCATGTGCTTATATTGCTGAAATAAGAAAGGCCATCATATACAAGCCACTTGGGTTTGGTTTGATTCATTGGGGTATTTTGTTGCTTTGTTTTGTGGTTTTTTTTTTTAATTTTCATTTTGAGATTTAGAGTTTTTGTGTTTTTTTCATGGAAGTGGAAGAGTTGAAAGAAAGGGGGGAGGAAAAGTACAAAAGAAGGAAGAAGACAGAATGAAGAGAAAATCGAGGGAAGGAGAGAAAGAAAAATAAGGAAAGGGAAGGCAAAACACCTTTCAAGGAATATGTCTTGTTTCAAGCAATGCCTACTTTTATTAACTGGAAACATACTACAACAGTTAAAAGGATCCTGCAACAATGGAGATTCAAAAAAGATAACCAGCTCAAAATGCTGAAAATGAAAACCAGAAGAAAGTTCAGTATAAAAACCTTTGTTGGCTTTAGCTGGACATGAAGTGATCTCTTACATTTGTTCTTTCAGCTAATCCTGACTCCCTAAAGATTCCTTAGGCTTTGCTGGATAGAGGTTCAGCCACTCAGTGACTTAATGCTGAATCCTGCTCTATGTAGTCATGGTTAGAAAATCTCCACTGGTGGAAATTGCTTCTAAACAAGGGCAACTCCTTTTTTATTTACTGTTTAAATCTAATCATATGATTTCCTGCCTTGCACATCTGGTCTCAGATAGATCTGGAAATGTTAGCTTTTTACATTGTTAACCCCACCCTGTAGTGCTGTAAGGACTTGATCCAAATCCCAGTCAGCATCTTTTCTACTGACTGCAGTGGAACTGGATCAGCCCCCCACTGAATTGCTGCCTCCAGTGAATTGGAGGTTAAGAAAAAAAGATTGAAGGAAAAAAAATCTGTGTTTTCTTGTGCTGGTAGGAAACCTTAATCATAAGCATCCTTAATCGAAGAACGAGCATTACTTTTGCGTCACAGAAGTCTTCATTTGTCCCTTGGTGTTCATTAACTTATCTCTGTCTCCTAAGGCTCTCAGTTGCTGCTAAAATATGATTAACTTAGGATATAAACAACAGACTTGATGCTTTTATTATGTGTCATTCTATGTTTGACTTGTTTGTCTCATACACAGATTTATCTTATCGATGTATTCCCCTCTAAAAGACTCCTGAACTCCACCATAGTTGAGTAAAGTGAGTTTATGGAAAGAAAAAAAAAAAGAAGAAGAAGAAGAAGAAGAATCATGTTTCCTGATGCTCTCAGTTGCATGACCATATTAATACATTATTAGTTCAGGATACATTTAGAAGGAAAACTTAAGTCAGTTCTGTTCACTCAGAAGAAGAGTGAGAGTTGCAGTGTTTGTTCCCCTATCATGACATCACCTTTTAAAATTAGGGAGCAGTCTGATTTTAGGAACAAGCAGGTCAGTATGAGCAGCATCCCACTGGATAAGGACCTGGGTAGTTTCTGCTCCTAGGGAAAATATTCAAGGTTGAGGAAAGGAACAAGGAGAGAAAGTGCCACATCCCTCTGGAATTTTTCCCATGAAAGAATAGATACATGCAATATGTTTGAATGAATGAATATCAGCATAGAGTTGAAGCCAACAAGCATGAGGTTAGCACTGCTCCAAAGTCACCTGAATAGGAAAAAAAAAAAAAAAAGGGAAAACAATAAAAAAAAAGTTTGGTTTTTTTTTGGTGCAATAATTTGATCCTGTTCCAAAGTTAAATTCTATGTATTTACATTGCAGAGACCACATATGTCCTGTTTGTAAACCATTCAGCGTGGTAGTATCTGATACTATGGAACAAAAATTATTTTCATGTTTACCTGGGCTAGAGTTCAGAAAAACAAAAACTTTGGCTTTGAGGCTCTTTCTATCTGTTCCAAAACTCTGTGGCCACATGCCACAAAGAACTGATACAATACAAACCCATTCTGCTGGTTCAGATTTGTTCAAAACAAATTTTGAAGGATTAACCAGGGAGCTGCCTGCTGGACCAGAGAGCATCTGTTCTCACACAGCCAGCAAAAATCTGCCCCAGAAGTACAAGATGCTAGCTAATGCAGTTCTAGCTGGTTTGGTTTGCACATTTCTGAGTTACATTGGAGTGTGGAGTGCACTGGAATTGCCCCACAGTGCAATCAGGGATTGTGGGATTGCAGTGCTGAACAGGCTGTTCACTATCATGGCACAGCAATCTTTGAACATTTTTCTTCTCCACCACCACCAGCAAGTTATTTCCTTTTTCTATTTGCCAGAAAACATTCCATGCTGACAAAGTGTATCAGAAGTGTCACAGGCTGCTCACAAAGGCTTTTGACCAAAGAGATACAGTGAGGCAAATAAAAGCCATTTCTGAGATATGTGACTTCATTAATTTGTTTATTTTCACCTTTAAGACTGTCTATACTTGACCTTGATAAATGAACCGTACATATCTTAAATAATTCATATAATTTTCATCCCAGTCCATATTATAAAATATTTAGTTCACATCATTTGCCACATATTCATTTACCCTCCTGTTATCTCTGGCTGGAACTAAGAGTTACAATTTTCTTCTACATAAAGAAGATCAGAAACATGGGCTATTTTCCAAAACTCACTTAAATCACTGAACATCCTCCTCCTGACATCAGTGAGCCTATAGACTCTGGGAGCTAGAGAGCAGAGCAGAGGACACACCACCTTCCACACACAGCCCTCAAATAGCAACTGCAAGCTCAACCAGCTGTGTCTGGGAGGTGAAAGGAGTTTAGTTGCATGAGATTTATTTGCTTGTTTTCCTGAACTTTTTTCTTTTTCTAAAAAATTCAGCTTGAAACTCTTTCTCAGGTGCCAAGAAAGAACACTCAGCTGTTTTTATAACAGTACTCAAGACTTCACAGAAATTACTGACTCACATTCATACCAGTAAAATGTTTTTAAATATTGCACCAGGGACTAAGAAGGAAAAACGTGTTGTAGTTCTGGTGATTCAAGCAAAGATTTCATAGCTACACATCATTAACACTATAAAATGATCTGTTTCATTTCTTTTTTCATTTATATTTCTCTCATATCTCCTTTGTCAGATCTCTGGAGATTTTTCTTTCTATTCCCTGTACTGTTAAAGCTGGAAAAGAATAATTATACAATCACTTATTCACCTGAATGCAAGTTTTAGCTCTTAAAGAAGTGAAAAATCTTAAGTGAGATTGGTTTTTTTTGCTAATGCTTGTCTCAGTCTATTCAATAGAAAATTTGTCACAGCTATTCCAAAGAAAAGAATAAAAAATCCTGTGTTAAAATGATGGCTACGTGAAGGAGAACTAAGCAATTCTGAAGAAATACGGTAACATTCTAAGAAATGTATAAAATATGGTGATTATTATGTGGTTTTTTTTAGAATGCCAAAATTTTATTTCAGCTCTCAGGTCTTGGTATTTTAGTGGATTTCCTTTATTTTTACTATTCATACATGTATTGATATCATGAAGTAGTGTTTTATAAGGAAAAGCAATGCAGAAATTTTTAAGGCAGCATTCAAACAAGGAGTGATATACAGAAGACACTGTTTCTAAAATAACAGGAGTCATCATTCATTAATTCTGGAAGACCTTTGGTCTCATGTGATGCTACAATTTTGGGACAAGATGCAGCTCTAGGATGCACAGTGTGGTGCCCTGTGGCTCCTGCCCTACTGGCTGGGTTTGCTTGGACATCCATGGAACACACTACATGTGTCCACAGAAGAAATTTCAAGTGGACAACTTGAGGTTCTTCAAAATGCTTTATCTAGGAAAAAAAAAAGCCAAAAGCCACTTGTGGTACACAAAGCCCCATGTCAGCAATTGCCTTTCTTCTCTATCAAGATAAAAAATTAGTTTTCCATGTTATTTTTCGTGTTTAGGTCACACAGATTCCTATTTCCTTGACTATTTTCATTCAATTACAGTTTTCCCTCTACCATTTCCTTTGTGTTCTTCTACAAGGAAATTCATGCAAACTGAATAATTCCAAGTGATTCCTTTAGGTTCACAGCTCTACTGGTGATGTCTTAACCTGTACTCTGTTGAATGCCTAAGACAATTTGTATTACAGCACTGCCTTTGCAAAGCAAATTTAACATTGATATGTTAGCTGCTATTTTCTTCTCTTTGAATGTTTGTTCCTTTAAGCATTGATCTTAAAGCAGCAATTCCCTCTGTGTATGGAAGGTGTACTGAATAGCAGTTACAGGACAGTCCTTTAACAAGTTCATCCAGTATGGACATATCTGATCAAGAGTAATTTCCAAAAGCCTGAGATATAACCTGTTTTAAAGTTTGGGAACTGAGCACTTCCTTCTAAGGGACTATTGGAGCTCTTGCTTACCTAATTGGAATTTTCCTGTCTCTCTTGCTCATTATAAGTAAGTAGAAATCCACTTAACAATCTCTGTTTATTGTTTCATGCTGGCTTTGGAGGTTGAACCAATGCAAATCCCTTTCTTTCCCACCTCAAGATGCTCTTTCCAATTTTCATATCACACCCTTCCCGCTGATCCATCCAATGCAACAGTTTGTATGGCTGTGCTGCAAATTGGATTACTCAAATGATCCAGTTTAAAAACAACTTTAGCCTGAATTTTATTAAGCTTTTTTGGTACTGAAGCCAAACTATTTTGAATAGAGGTCTTTTGTGAGCAATGGCTTGACCTTTGTGCTTTCCATGTGAAGTCCAGCATGTGTCTGAATGACTTTCCTGGTTAAAGAAATACATTAACAACTTACATTTTCAATACTCCAGACTTTAATTTCTTCACATTCTTGGAAAGAAAAACAAATACTTTGTGGAAGAATAATTAGGTTCATATTGCTCTCAATAACCACATCAGAGTTAGCAGAATCATGATAAATAAATATCCCTCCACAGCCAGCCCTTCTGGAAAGGGATGTTCATTTTCTGCAAGCCCTCCATAAGTCATGATCAGAAAAAGACCCATTAGTGAGTAGATTGCAAAACAAATATGCAGGGTAGGATGCCTTTAAATGCATGCCAGAGGGCTCATGCCCTTTAGGGGGCAAATAATGCTGAAGCTTCAGTCCCAGCACAGGGGGCAGTGGGGCTGGTAACCACGTGGCTGAGGCTGCACAGGCCAACCTAGGACATAGAAGCATCATAATCATGGAGATGCTTTTGACTTGGTTTATGAAAAGATTAAAGCTGAAGAATCAGTGCTAGAATTCTTTATGCCCTTCTACTCTGGCTGAGAAATGGAGAGCAACGGGTCCTGATCACTGTGTTCCTCGAGTCTGCAATCTGCTGCCTGGCTTCTGCCCTGTGACTGATTTTGTGCATGTTACATGCAGCACCTGCTGCTCTCTGTAGTGCTTTGGGGAAAGCCAGGAAAACTGAACACACATTTTTTCCTCATGACTTCATATTAACTAAAAGCCTGTGACATACAAAACTTGATGTTGTTACAAGCTCTGCTTCTGAGTAATAACCTCTCCCTCTCTCAAGGGGAGATAAAAGTTTGAGCTCAAAACCAGGGCTCCAGCTACATCTTAATCTGATTTTTTGTCACTGACCTATGCAAAAACTGATTCTTCTTTGCAATATATCAGAATTGTCACATTAATGCATGGGCTTTTTATTTTTTTATAACAGCAATTATAAGTTGCTCAACACTTAGGATATAGAAATAGTGTCTGGAAATACTCCTTGGAAGAGCAAACATTTTGACAATCTTTAAGTGTCTTGCAGATAATAAGCATATTAAATTTTTATTTTGTTTATAATGACAAAAATTGATAGTAACAGGAAATAGATAATGTAATAAACTATGCCTTTGTTATATAGACAAGAAAGAATATTATAGTTTTATTATCTGGCCTTTCAAAGACAACCCTAATACTGTTTGCAATCAGAAACGTGTCTCATCAGCATCTTTGCAGTCAGATTAGAGAAGCTGTGATGCCCAGTTTGCAAGGCCACAAATCAGTATGGATAAGAGTTCTAGTGCAAAAGAACAGCCACAGCAGTAAAGCCTGAGGAAAAAAACCACCATAATTTGGATTCACAAAGCTTGTGTGGGCTTTTATTTTTTTTTCCTGTTTTCTCATACATACATAAAAACCAGTTTTCATTAGCAGTGGTTAAACCAACAATCATGAGGACAAGCTGCTACCATCACATGGATAAAGAGACAAAGGATTTCATTCCACTTCTGTCCCTTGTTGGCCCAAGTGCATGGCTGATCCTGATATCTCTATATGTAGAGGTTTGTACACATATTCCCAAACCTTGGAGTTATGAGTTCCAAATGAGTGTATGAATATAATGGGGGAGAAAGATTTAATCACCATGTCTCTACAAGTTCAATGTGAGAACTGGATGTAAGATCACACAATAAATCCACAAAGTTGGGAACTAGGAAGAAAAAGGATTTGCCTTTTTGACAAAGATGCTACTGACCCAGCTATGGGCTGTGTCCCTCTATTCCATGAGAAGTTTTGCTGTCAGTGAGGCCAAGGCATGGCTGGCTCAGGGGTACAATGACAGCCAGCCCTGTCTGGCTAACAGCAGCAGGGCTAGCTGTTAACCCCGTCCCCACCCCTCCTTTGGGGCAGGAGCTGGAGCTCTTCCCCTGCCAGAGTCCCAGTGCAGCTGTAGCTGCTGGGTGTTTGCAGGTGGGCCACTTCTGCTGCAGCAGGTAACCTGCACTCAGCACACCTGAAATCAGCCTGTACACCTGGGGTCTGCACTAGTAAAAATCTCCTCTAGCAGCAGAATCAGTAAAGGTCTTGGAATTAACAGCATGCTCCACCTCTTAAATTGCAATACTTGACACCAAGAGATTACAACCAAATACATTAAAAATGCAAGAAAGGGCACAACAAATGTTCAGACATAACAGTGTAGCTCCTCAGGGTAACAAATTCAGTGGCCAGGATGTCCTGCCTATAAGCTTTTCCCTCCCTAATTCTGCACAGCATTTCTAATTGTACTCCACTACATCTCTGTGTGCACCACAATCACCATTAAAAAGTCAGCATTTCTCAGCAATGCCACCCAAGCATATCAGGTACATCATATTCCTTTCTCTGGGAAGGACATAATTGCTAAATGGTTGCACTAAAGTTGCTTCAGATTTTTTTTTAATGGCAGCTACTATAATTTCAGTTCTACCCTTGATATGTTTTAAAAGACCTACAAAGACAGACATTTTATGTGTTTAACATATTTCTAATTTACCAAGCTAATATTAAATTTCATTTCTATGAGAGATAAATGAATTATTGCATCCAAGAGACTAATAAAATCTCTTCATTTGTTTTCTAAATGACAGCATTTGCTCAAAAATAAGTTTTAATGGAAACAGATGACACTAGATTAAAACATGTTTCTATGCATACAGATACCCAGCACCTTCCTTTGAAGGGCTGCTCCTCACTGAACTGGCCCTGATGCAGATTCTCTGTGCTTCCTACAAAAATGCTTGTCTCTTGCAGAATTCATTGTGGAGTTTTATGCCCAGGCAGTTTCACTTTTGAAAACACAGTTCTTCTAACACAGAGTTAATGATTTGGAGTGAATTATCACACTGAAAACTACATACAAAGATTATGTCCTCTGAAAGATACTGTCATCTGTTTCCATTAAGACTTATTTTGGAGCAAATTCTGGTAGGGAATTAAAGGGAATTAAACAAGCACCGTTTTCAATAAATTCTGTATTTTAACAATAAATTTGGACTTCAAAATATTTAGGGAAACAAAGTCTGGTTAGAAAAATTTTTCTTTCTAGACTCTCATGTCTTCATCTGGTTATACAGTTCATAGAACAAATATCCAACCTTTTTTCAAAAAGTTTTTAATAATAGGCTGTGGAATTAGTTTGTAAGAATGAGTTACTTTAAGGAAACAGAGGCTGAAATCTGCATGACATTCTTTGTCCACCTCTGTGTAATATGAAAGACTTGGCCCTTAATGTGGAGTGAACACCAGGAGAAGAAAGAAACCCCATGAAGGGTCTGTGAAATCTGCATAGAAATCCCTACACGTGCATGAAAAGGCCCCACAAATTGGTGCAGATGCCTCAGCACTAAATGATTAACTGCAGAATCCCATTCAAAAATAAATTACAGGCAATAGATACAGGCCCAAAAAGGCCTGCTCCACAGGGAAATAATTTTCTCTCTGTTCATTGTCACTTCATATTACCCATCCATCACTTGGTCACCAGTTTCAGCTATTCACTTGCTGCCAAGTCTGTTTTCAAGTTTCCACATTCCTTCTGTGTCATTGCATCTTCCCTTTCTCCAGGAAGGCTCTGGCGCTGTGTCTGCTGCCTCTCCTGCTCCAGGGTCAAATGTAAAATGTGTTTGGGCTCTTGAGGGAGTGTGGTGCTTTCTTGGGGCTTTTTCAAGCCATATTTTTTGTCTTTCGTGCTTGCACAGCTGCTCTATTACTCCACCCAAGAAAAGCTGGTGTCTCAAACACGAGTGTGAAGTATCTGTGCATCTCCTATGGCCTTTGGGTGGGATGACACTAACTATTGTCACCTTCTTACAGTGCCAATTAATCCCTCCATATTGGCTCACAGTAGGATACAAGGGCTCTTTCTTTCTTTCTTTCTTTCTTTCTTTCTTTCTTTCTTTCTTTCTTTCTTTCTTTCTTTCTTTCTTTCTTTCTTTCTTTCTTTCTTTCTTTCTTTTTCTTTCTGCTTTCTTTCTTTCTTTTCTTTCTTTCTTTCTTTCTTTCTTTCTTTCTTCTTTTTTCTTTCTTCTTTCTTTTCTTTTTCCATGAGAAGGGAATATTTTCTGTCTTATGGTTTCTGAGAATTTCTGGCCAAAATGCTGTTCCAGCTTACTGTCATGTATCTGGAATTTTTCCACCATGTGGAAACAAAACGTAACTTTTTTCCTCTGCTGTCTTCAGGAATCTCCTTTGAAAAACCCTGTGCAATATTATTGTGTTGGCTGGGGCACCATTAAATGGCTGTGATAGCATTTTCTATGAGAGTAATTTCTGTTGTGCTACCTGCAGTAGAAGCATAAAATAAAGTTATTTTTTAAGGAAATATTAAGAACTGAACATCTACCATCTTGGCCATACCCATTTCACAAAGTTTTTCAAGGTTTTTTTTCTTGTGAAATTGGAGGACAAACAGCACCCTTCCTTTTCACTGAATGCTTCCTTGACTGTTTCTGTGCTCTTCACTCTGCTTTCTCACTGTTTGGTATCCTCAGAAAATAGGTACAGCCCTGCTCAAAAATCCTCCTTTTTCCATGCAGGGAAAAAACTAATCTCAAACTTTTCCTTTTTTTTTCAAGATATTCTTACACAGATCTTCAAGCACATTTTTTTCCTCTCTTCTGCAGCAGTTTGGTGGATAGGGTTTTCTAATTTTTTTAAATTACATTACAATTTATTTCTGAGCCCATTTCCTGCTGCCTTTTTAAAATATATGTATTTGTCAATTGTGTTGTGACATTTTGTTATTATTAGCATTTGGGGGAAAAGAAACAAGATTCAAGTACATCCCTCAATGAAACTTCAGCAATGATGCTGTTTTCTCTAATGTTTTCACCAACAGCAGTCACATGAATTTTAACTGTAAGATGCAGTCCTGGCTGAGTGTTTCTCAGCAGCATCAGTAAAAATGTTCAGCTGTCCCACAGGATTTTGTTTTAATCCCTTTGATATTACCACTAACATTGTGGCTTGATGAAATTGATGCCTCAGGTTTTAGCTTTTATATTTTTCAGATTCTGCACTGCTTTAGCATCTACACTGCTTTAGTCTGAGCTACATATTAGGAGATGGAGAGCTTTCTTCACAGAGTAGGGAGACAAAACAATTTCTTTTCTAGCTGTGGACTGAATCTCAGGCCCAAGAGCATAAACAACATGGACTGAAGAGAGAAAATCAAGAAGGATGGGACTTCATAAGCTAAAGTTATAACTGGACAATTAGCTGCAATATGCAAATGGAGCAGTGTAGGAAAGACATTCTGTGCTGTCCTTGTGAGCTATCAAAGGCCTCCTGAAGAGAAGGAGAAGCCCCATATCTCTCCTGAAGGAAGACCAAGGTTGTCACCAAGGAGACAGAGTGGAGGAGAGAAAGTTAAGAGATATGGACTCCGGCCAGGTCACAGAGTGACGTGGCTCCCTGACCACCTACTGGGAACTTTGCTTCTCTTTTATGACCAATGGGCACTGAATGTGCATGTTGGATGGGTGTCAGTGTCTTGAAAAAGTATAAAAGCAACGTTGCTAAAATAAATCTCGCTCTCTTGCACCTTTGATGGAGTCGTGTACTTTTGTACCATGTCATTCTCTCTAATGACAGATCAGAACTTATAAAAGTGAGAGATCCCATGACCAGTTGTCCATTTTTGTGACCAGTTTGGTTCATCTTGGGTGCAGCCCTGGCTGGGTTCTTGTGCTGCCCAAGGTGTATCCACTGAGGCTTTCCAATAAATCCCTACTTTATTCCTTAGCCCCATCTAGTCTCTGTTCTGGGTCAGACTTCAGAAGGCATCCAAATGACCCAGAGAAGGGCTTGGCTGCAGCAATAAACAATCAAAGTGGTGCTTTCTGTGCACCTGGCTAAGCTCAGTGCTTGCCTTCCCTCTTCCCTTCCTGCCAGAGCTGAAGGGCCACACCCAAACCTCCTGTGACCATCCCAGGTCAGCTGCAGTGCTCAGGACAAAGGTGCTGAAAGGAAAACACCTTGCTTTGACTTTACCCAAAATTTTCCCTATACCTGGGATATTCACAGACAGCCTCTTCACCCAGAAACCAGGGAAGCATAAAGCCTTGCTTTTCCCACCCCTACCTGCCTGAGTTCTCTCTGCTCTGCTTTCTGCCTGCCTGAAGGCTGCCTGAGAAATGCACTGCTATTAGAACATGGATCCACAAAAACAAGCAAACAAAGAAAAGGGACACTGCTTCCTGTAACTGTGCTGTTGGTTTTTTTTCTTCCTGTGCCTACAAACAATTTGCCTTAATTTCCCTGTTACCAGCCCTCATACTTACCCCTTTGCTCTACAACTTGTCTCAATTTAGGACACAGCTGTCTCTAGTCTCTGGGCTAAATTCTAAAGTAATAGATTTTAGTAAAAAACTCACCCTGTTTTGCCGGTAAATAATCAAAAGCAACCAAACAACAAATCTCATGGCTTGGGCTCACTGTCTCAGTTGTCCTTGCTACCATTGTCTGGTTCTTGGCTTCACTTTTCTGTCCTGTTTGTCTTTCTTGATGGACCATTTATTTCCAGACTTTTCTTTTTCTTTTTTTGGTCTTCTTCACTCATCACCTTTTCCCCACTACCTGTCACTACTTTTATGTTCAGAGCATCGCAACCATTTATTTCAATTTCTAACCATAATAAAACCTGTCAATTCAAATCAATCTGGGTGCTTTTAAACAATTGCATCTCCACAGTGACAGATAACATTAATTAAGTCATTAAGCTATGCTAGAAATGCTATCCAAGTGCTATCCAAGGAAATTAGGCTGCTATGGCTTCTACCTCCCTAAATATCAAAGCTGCCACTCTTTTTTTTTTTCTTTGTTTGTTTTGTTTTGTTTTTGGGTGTTTAAGTTGTTGGTCTTGTTGGATTTTTTTTTTTTTTGTGGAGAGATTATTAAATATAAAGCACTCATTTATTTGTCATGCTCTGCTGCTCGAGTCATTGCACAGAGGCACTTCAGCTGTTTGATATCTTCCATCCATCATTTGGACAGTGAGAAATAACCCCTCAAACCCTACAGTGGTTGCTCCACGCAACTGGAATTCACAATGCAGGGAATGTTCATTGCATCAACTGGCCCTGATCTGGTTTAAAATATGTCAACACTTTGTGCTGTGTTTATCAAGTGCATGTCAGAAGCAATTGAGGTTCAACAAAAGGGAAGAGGAATATGCAAGTTGTTACAGCTGATTTATTAAATCATACTATCCAGGAGGAAAAAAAAACAATTAAAAATTTAAAAATCAGCCCAAACAGCTGGATTTTACATGAGCTGACATGACCTTAGCTGGCCTTAGAGGAGAAAAATTTTTATCTGTATCCCCTTCTCCCTAACTGCACCAAGTGCAACCATGCCCCTCAAGCACACTAAGTGAGGTAAATGTGAGGCTTAAAGTAGAGCTTTAGTAGTCCTCTGTAGCTTGAACAAAAGTAACTTTTGTTCTGACAGCCAAATTAAGGAATTTCTGATTCAAGCAGTGAGTTCTCAAGATCAATTCTTTCAAATGTAAAGAAACACAAATGTCAGGATAGGCTGAATTTGAAATTTGTGGCCTAAATAATTTCAGATCTCATCTTACAGCACTTATTTTAATGCCCAAATATAAGGTCAGTCATGAGAACAGAGAGGATGAGTGTAAGCCTGAAAGAAATGGAGGAGTGACAGAAAATTAATTTCAGAATTTACTTTCTGGCTTTCATTTTTGTCATAATTTTCTTTTTAAATTTCTTTGCATATAACCTGAATGCCTCTACTGTCCTATTTTAATATCTATTTCTCTGTACAGATGAAGGAGCCACATAAAGTGATTTAAATGTGTCCTTTTCTTATTTTTGCCGTGCTGGTTTGAAATTCATGATGCAACACAGAATTCATGTTGATATTTCACAATCACTCTTTATTGGTTTTTTAACTAACTGTGAAAACATTTTTTTTTCTGTATTTCTGGTAGAAATCCTGGAAATTATGTATGCAAATATGATTTTGCAAGACCGTTTGTATTAGAACTACTTTTGAGGCACCCCAGAGAAAAATAACAGAGCAGAGGAGAATATTTTTTTGAAACATGGACCACTGAAACAGCACAGAGAAGGAAGAGTAAGGCAAGAGTGAAAGCAGATAGCATGAAGTCTGCAGGCCAAAATCATGATTTGTTAACCCATAACTCAGGAAGAAGACAAAGGAAGGAACTCTGGTTGATGACTAGCCATCAAGAGGTAACAGAGTATGTGCTCATGCAATAAATTCTGTATTAATTCTCTGTAGATAGAAAATATTTTTTCTCCTTTATTTTCCCCTCCAGCAGGAAAATTGGATAAGCACAAGCATATTAATGCTGGTGAGCCTATTACTTCTTCTGTGTATGGATAAAGCTGCTGTTCTGATCTTCACAGTTGTATTTATTGTTAATAGAAGAGGATCCATATGCAGAGAAATAACACTTTCTCATATGTACATCACTGGCAAAGCTCATCCACCTAAAGCTGTTTCCAATGTAAATAAGTAAAATATTATATTAGAGATGCATTTGGGTTTAGTTCCTTTAAAAAGCACCTGAAGATTAAGCTTCAAATCATGGTGTTTGTTTTCTATGTGTTACATTATTACAGAGAATATTTTCAAATACTTTTGCTATGCAAAAAAAACCACCCTGGAGATGAGAGGTCCTAGAGGGTCTGCCAGAGCAGAAAGGATAATGAAATTAATCTCACCTGCAGGCTAAGGAGTGGAAAGCTAAAACACAACATTTTTGGAAAAGTGGGTTAAGATATCAAAATTAGATTGTAACAGTATATAAGTGTATCATATGAATTAGTTCCACTACCTGGGAAAATGTCCAAAGACTTCTTATCAGGAAAGCAAATACTTTCCTGAACCAACCCACACTTCAGGGAAAATGTTACTCAAACAGATCATCTGCCTGAACACCACCCCTAGAGCTCCTTGAATCCTCTCTGTAAAAAGGTCTTTTCCTGCGGCATTTGTTCCCTGAAAAAATCAATACTGCAACCAGATCATATACTAAAAAGAGTAAAAATAATGGCTTTTACCTAATTATTGCCAGCCAAAACCAGCACAATCTATCTTTTGATTAATTCAGAGAAACTTAGGCAGTTGGGGAGCAAGAATCAATAACCACTTTAACCACACCTCCCTCAAATGAGGCATTAAAAAAGCCCCCCAAAAAAGCTCCATGACAAATATCTTTTTATCTGCAAATAGAAATATATAATAAAGTAACAGTGAAGTAAATAAATTTTCACTGGAGATATAACAAAAATTTTAATGCCTGGGATGTTCAAAAAATTCCATTCCTCTTTCTCTGGTTTATAATTTACTATTTGAATGCTTATATTTGATATAGCAATGACAATACCCTTTCTGTGTTTAAGGACATTCAAGACATTTTTCTTGTACCTAAACTTTTTGAAACCACCCATTACATCAGAATAACATCTTCAGTTCCATTTCTTAGAAAAATCTACCAATTTTTCCTCACTGTGAAAAACAGAGAAATATAAAAATAAAGCTTAAAACTTATAAACCAGTGGAAGCATTTCAGAAGGGTATTTTGGGCTTTTTTTTGTCTGGTTGGGCTTTTTTTGTTGTTGCTGCTGATTTTAGCATGCATTTATTGATTAATTGGCCAATCTTTTGATTTTAGAAGAACATGTTTTCCATCTGCATGGAATTGGGTCAGTCTTGAATCTCACTGCAGGATTGTGGTGTAGGGTTTGTCTGTGGAGAGAAGGCAGAGTAGAACACCCACTCCTCATTAACCCCTTACTTGGGCACTTCTTGAATCTGGAGTGAAGCTCTCATATTTTGGAGTAATTTACTGCACTCAGATGACCATTACAAGGCAACCTATTAATAGATCTCTTTTCCAGGACTATGAGATGAAGATTTCTTGAATCCCTTGCCCTCACTCACAATCCAGTTTCCTGGGCATGATAATAAGCTAATAGAATTAATTTAGATTATCATCATTTGTTTGAATAAAAGTTTTTTTTTTCTGGCCACTAAGCAACCAAAAAAATTAACAATCACATTTTTCATTATTTTTGCTCTTCACTACAGTCATATGTTATGTGAAATCTGTTTATCATTCATGATTAGGTATCTGGGAGACATACTGAATGCTGTTAAACAAAATTATTTTTAAATAAGCATTTTTATTCTTTCAAGCAAATTTAGTGATCATAGAAAAACAAACAAACCAATGCAGAAGGAAACCAAAATACTGCTGCTGAAGCTGTTTTGTTTGTTTGTTTTTAATTTGGGTTTTGTTGCTCTGAGAATTCTTTTTACAATATTACTGACTACCTTTTCATTATTGTAAAAGAATAATATTAAATATTTGGATTTCAAATGACTATATGAATATTGTGCAGGTTTTTTTCACAGAAGGAAGCACATATCCATGGGCCAGGAGTATTACAGCAGAATCATTAAGGTGCCACAGAACCAAAACATGTGAGTCACTCCAAATACTCTCCCTAAATATTAATGGGTCCCTGCCTGAGGAGTGAGAGGCAGCCAGACATGATGCTCTCCTCATCTCAGGAAATAACCCAATGCTGAAATCCATCTTGAGCAGCTCCTGGCCCCTGCTTGGATGGTCTTGAATCAGAAGGAAGATTAAACTGCTGCCATCACATGGCTGCCTCACATCCTTCCACTCACAGATCAGATTTAAGCACCTTTTTCCAGGTCACTGGCAGAAATACAGACTTGGTCTTGAAGAGAGTGTCAGTCAACCTTCTGCAAAATCAAGGAAGAGGGGTTTGACCTTAGTTCATTTAGGTGCTCCATGCTGAACTGTATCAGGCTGTGCTCCCTGTCCAGTGCTCATTTCAAGTGCATATTTTGCTTTCTACAGGGTGTATTACATTCTAGCTATTACAGCTGTTCAATATTTTCTTATTGGTCACCATAATGGAAGAAAATATTTTCACTAAAAATACATCTTTGCCTTTTAAAAGTGTTTTAAACAAGCAAAACAATGAGGTAGTTGAAGGACAAAAATACTTTTCATTTAAATTTCAATTCCCTTCCTTCCTTCCTTCCTTCCTTCCTTCCTTCCTTCCTTCCTTCCTTCCTCCTTCCTTCCTTCCTTCCTTCCTTCCTTCCTTCCTTCCTTCCTTCCTTCCTTCCTTCCTTCCTTCCTTCCTTCCTTCCTTCCTTCCTTCCTTCCTTCCCACGCTTTAATAAGAATTTCTGTTTATTTTGTTGTTAAAACCTAACTGTGATTACACTCTGTGTAATTTTTGCTTTCCCTAACCAATTAACCTTTGAAATCCCTATGGAGGGACTATTACTGGTCCTTTCCCTACTGAACTGCCTACTTGCCTCTGCCTCCTGTGCACCTGTGATGCCATAAATTAGTCCCAGATGGCCTGCTAGGATATAATCACTGCCATTTGTCATGAAGCTGATGGCTGTATCACTTTCTCTTGCTCTGCAGAATCCACTTCTTGGCAGGTCAAAACTTCTACCTCTGTGAGTTTGATTAGAAAAAGAAAGAGAAAGGTTCAAAGGCCAAGCCCTGCCAGGACTCCAACCTCTTGAAAAGGAGTAACAAAACTCATATTAAGATGCCCAGAATCTAATGTGTGCTGGGTGTGGACACTTTGATGCCATAACAGTGAACCCTGTGAGATTTCCAACCTACCTCTGTTCTCTAGCTACCCAGAGCAAGGTAAAACACAAAAAAGGAATATTTTTAAATCCCATAGCCATAATGAGGAGTCTGTTGCTACATTCCCCCTTCTGACAGGTTTGATTTTTTTTTAGCTTTCCATGAGATACTGGCCTGGGACCATGTTAAGAGACAAGGATTTCCTTGTCTTTGTAATAACCCATTGGTTGTGGTGTTTCCCCAAGAAGTCACTAAGATAGGGGGTGGGTTCTCTTTTCCCTTCTCTTAGTAGCACGAAGGAACCTCTCTTAGCTCTTCCAGGAGGACTTATTTAATTTTCCAGGAAAGGGCCACAAGCAGCCACAACCCTTATGGTGCTGATGGGTGCTGCCATGTGGGAAACAGCTCAAGACAAAGTGAAGAAGCAGCCTGGTTGCACAGCTGGTGGTGGGCTTGTGACCCTGGCAGATCCAGCCCTTGGCATCCTTTTCTTTCCCTGGGTGATCCCTCTGCTGTTAATGGCCTGGGGAGCAGGAAAGGAAGGAACTGAAACCTGAGAGTAGATTCCTAAAAGTCTTAGTGTGAGACAAGCTTTGTCTGTCTATCCTGAGACACTGCAGGTCCTGTGCAGACTTTCAAACAAGTTTCCTGGCTACAGCAGTTCTTTGTTCTTGGACCTACTTGTTGTTTCTTTTCCACAGTAAACCTATTTTTTTATATCAGCCTAATTGTAACATCAATTTTAAAACTAGATAAATTCTTTAGTCTTGTAGTTGGCATTTAAAACTTCCTTAGTAAAAGAAACATTTTGTAAGTAGCAATTATCTAAGGGTGTTCTGCCCACTTCAATAATTTTCACTGAAGAAGCAGCAAATGATCAAGTCTTCAAATGATGCTTTAACAGCAATCAGATGAAGCTTGGAACCCAAAACCAGAGACAAGTTTTTCAGGACTGTGACAATAAATATTTGGATGCTCCCTATAAAATATTTCCTAGGGAAGAATGTCTGAAAATCATAAAACCTTAAAATCTGAGCCTGTATTCTCTGGTTTTCAGACTTTAACTGTTAGATCATGCTTCTGATATCACTTTTGCCTCTCAATCTTGAATCTCAAACATTTTAGGAAAAAAGAGTAAGTTTCTTCTTATGAGATCAGTCAAATATGCTGCACCCAAATAAACCAGTACTTGACCTAGAACTGGCACAAAACTGACATAAAAAGATTTTGGGACTTGATGATATCACACTTTGTCCTAACAAAGTTTATAATAATGTAAAACAATAGATAGCAGCTGGTGCTTGTTTATAGGGCAGCCTGTCCTTGGGTGGTACTGTGTGCTGTGTAGCTGAAGAACAGTCACTTCATTATTCTCCTACAGTACCCTCTACTGAAACAGTTTTGGATATTTTTCAGATAAATTTTCATTGATTGTAAATGTTTTACTTTGCTACAGTTATACTTTGTACAAACAAACCATTTCCCTAAACTAAAGGAAGGAAGCCAGATTCCTACACACTGCATGTGTCCAAACCACCAAAATCATTATGTTTCATATTTCCATGTTCTACTGAGTATCTGAATGCTCAATAAAAATAAAAAAATAAAAAAGATGCAAAACAAAAAAGAAAAAACCTAAAAAACAAATAAAAACCACCCCAAACAAACAAACAACTCTGTCAGTTCCACTGCTGTATAAACTTTAACATAGTAAACAGAGACCTTCCTGAGAAAATAGAAACTATCCAAGGAACAGACAAATTTGTGACTACTGTGAATAGCCACAAATAATGTGACTATTTTGAAGTCTGACTTACACAATAAAGAGGATTTTAATATTTTCTTAGCCTTTTCCTTTTCCTTCTTCTCTCCATCTTTTACTCGACAAAGGTATTTGAAAATGTTGAAAATGTTAGATTGTGAATAGAACTGAAAGAAATTTAATCATATTTTACAAGGATTAAGCAAATTCACACAATTTAAAAATAGTCTTATTTCAGTTGACATGGAATTATTAATCTTAGAAAAGACATTTAAGATCATTTAGTCCAACAGTTAATCCAGCACTACCAAGTTGCCACTTAATTCTATGTCTAAGTGCCACATCTTCACATCTTTTAAATATCTCCAGGGCAGGTGACTCAACCCCTTCTCTGGGCAAGTTCCTATGCTTGACAAACCTTTTGGTGAAGAATTTTTTCCTAGTATCCAATCTACACCTCCTGTGGTGCAACCTGAAGCCATTTCCTCTTGTTGATTTCTCGTTACTTGCGAGACAGAGCCCTACCTCTGTCATAACTCTTACATAACTTCCTTTCAGGTACTTGTAGAGAGCCACAGTTTGTTGGTAATAAATAAAAATTTACAGTGACACAGTATCAGCCCAGTGTTGTACTCCTCTTTAATTCTACCTTTGTTTTGTAGAAAATGTAGAAAAATTTTGCCTATTACTTATGGTAGCTTTTTTTTCCCTTAGGAGTTTACTGGCTTGTTCTGAGGGCCACAGCTTCAAACAAAATAGAGATGATTTATCTTGGAGAGGTTCCAAGTAGGTGAATTTAGTTGTCATATTTTTGGTCAACATAAGCCAAAGCAGAACAGAGAGAAATCTGAGTGTATTTAATCACAGAGTGCTGTCGTGCTGCTGAGGAAAGTCATAAACAGTTGACTCCAAGCTGGGAACACCATGCCAAACATTTGTATCTGGAACAGGACTGTACGTTCCACCAGTGTGCTGCAACAGGGAGAGCATTAACACAGGGAGTTCAGTACACGTAAAAAATGTTTCAAAAATGAAAGAGGTCAGACAGGGGGGTGGGATAAGCCTGGAGAGTGTTGTGCACCCAGAAGAGAATATTATGTTTCCTAATGCAGGACAAAACTGAGTAAAATTATTTTCTATATAATCCATAAAGAAAAGAAGAAAGTCAAAGAATTCCCAAGGGACATTTTTTTTCCCAGTCATACTCAAAATAAGTATTTTGAGTGACAGACAACTCAATCCACTACAATTAGCATATTCCTTCCTTGCTGGCAACAAGATCAAACTGAGGACTGTACGAGCACTGTATGCCCATCACGTTACTAAAACTTTTGCTAAGCACAGGAAGGAAATGATACTGCTTTGATGTTACTTTTGGCTTCCAGTCTCAGGATTTGGACAAAAAAAGACTGAAATAATATTTTAACCTGCTTATAGGGATTCAAACCCATCTCTCCCAGCAGAGTGCCCTAATCACTCTGTGGTTTAGGGAAGGAAGCACACTCCACATGCCTACTGCTGAAATTGCTTCAGGATTCACTGGTGGAGGGAGAAGAACTAGGAGAGGCAGATGGAAAACAGATTGTATTCCTGTGGTAAGGCATTAACCTTGGAGAAACACAGTCCCTCTGCTAATGTTTGTGCTATCAGGGTGTGGGTGGAATGCATGTCTCCTTCCAGGCTGCAGTCCCAACATCTGGGATCCCAGCCCAGGTCAGCTCAGTACCATAACTAGGAGAGTTTTGTGCAGAGTTAAACTACCAAGTTCAGCACCTTAAACATTGACTCTCGCTTTCTCTCAAGCCCTCTGGCTTTGGCTATGTTTTGACCTTTCACTTTCAGCAGGTAAGATGAAGTCTGTTCTAAACATCACCTTTCCCATATGAGCTGTCAGAGGATTTGTGCTGAGCAGACAGACAAGCCTGGATTCTGGGGATGAAGCGGGAGTGCAGCTGCAGTTCTGCACTAAATAATTTCTGCTTAAGAGCAAGTTCTGGGTCATCACCCTGATATCTCCAACTCTCCCCATGCTGTGGCTGTAGGGTCAGTGAGTTTAACTCAGGATTTTGGCTCGTTTGGAGGCCAGGCTGACACTCTTCAGGGCACCATGCTACCTTCCCCAGAGATGCTGGTATCTGCGCCCTAACCCTTGGGCTTTAATCCATCACTTATGCACCACTTATGCATAATTCCTGATTAAACAGTTCCTGTGCCATGAATTTAATTTTTCTTAGCCTTAAGATCTTCATGAATTCATTTGTACTGCCAAATTTCACCTTATTTCTAGCTCTAAAAGATGACATTCCTTCTCTTTTGCTGCTTCTACAGCTATTCTGGTATTTGGCCAACTCTTAGTCAAATATGCTCAAATTAATGCAGGTGGCTTTAAATCTATTTAAATTAGTAAATGAATGAAATGTAAATCAAAATCAACAGACACTTCCCCTTAGCATACTGTATGTTTTCTGTTATCAGACTGTTTAAATTATAGAATGTCTGGTCTATGTCTTCTTCTATTTCTTCAGCAGCACTTAGTACAAGTAAACAGGGGCATTCAGCAAAATCTAATCCAAACAGAGCACTCCTTGATTTACTCCAAAACTACATATTCGAATAAAGACAAGTCTATATTTTCTTAAATCTCTGTTTTGACTAGTAAGCAATGACTCTACAGGCCAAATTCCCCTTCCTTCAATTAGAGTTGCATATTGTTTTTTCATTCAGACGACCACACACAAATTGCTCTGGTCTAGTGCCCAGATAGTACACAGATTTCTTGTAGCAATTCATTTAAGAAAGTTGATTTCTGTATTTTATATCTTGCTTGTGATTTGAGAAATTAGCTGTGCCTTTTTTCTATGCAAAATGTTTTTTTCTAAGGATATATTGTTGTTCCAAACTTGTACATTAAAAAAAAAAAAATCTTTTGCTTTTGTGCTATTTAATATAATCCTATTCTTTCAACAATTTGGATTAAGTTTTTTGGTTGTTTGATTATTTTTCACCAATCTCTGTCCTCCTCTGAGATCAAACCTCTGGATAGATGAAAATCATCATTTATAAGCTTTAGCAGAAAAAAAATCCATAAAATTAATGTCAAATCAGGTATATTTTGTGATAATTTCAAATGTGCTCAGTCAGAAAACTGCCTGTCAAATACCTGACAGAACATGCAAGATCTCTTTTATTTTAACTTCAGCCAATCTGTTCTGTTTGAATTGAAAAGTCAAAGAGTTCTGTTTTAGAAAAATGGCACCACTTCATAGGAAATATATAACTCAATGTACACTAGTGTAAGACTTGAGTTTCTTTGTTTGTTAACCTCTGCATTTGCTCTAGGACACAACACTTAATCCCCAGCACTGTTTCTGTTTTGGCCCTACTCATCTGCATGATGCTGACTGACACCTCAGGACTTTTAGCCACACTGTCTCCTTTTCCTCCTTACATTGATTACTCCATAGCTAATGGAGTAATTAGCGATGGAGTAATTAGCTAATGGAGTAACTGTGTTGTCTGCTGCTGTTCAGCAGACAACACAGCTACAATCTCCATTCTACTTTAGTGCAAATGGTAATTTATCCATCCAAATAAATGCCAGAAAAAATCCTCACAACTTAGAAGTATGTGTTAGTATTACATGTCTTGCTGTTATTTGATTTACATCTTGTTAGTTCAGAGAAATCCAGTATCTCCAACATATAACTCTAAAAACTGGGGATGTTGCCTAGGGTTTGCAAAGTAAACAATTCTTAATCTACACAGTGTTTTTCCCTGTTGTACACACCCTGTAACTTAACTATATCCCAAACATGCTGCAATCATTTAAAGAATATGTGTCTCGGCTTTCATTCAAAAACTTTTTGAGCTTGAAAACCATACATCTGTAAATCTGAGTCAGAAGCATCTCAACCTATTTTACTGAGGCCAAAGGGAAGACAGAAGAGTGACAATTATCTAATGTTGCCTTTCCTGACCCCAGCAGAGTCTGTGGGAGGTTTCCCACTGAGTTCATGGATTAGAAATTTTGACCTGGGTTACTTCCAACTTTTGAAGAGCAGAGGGTGAGCAGCACCTGCAATCTTTGTTATATGACTATTAGGACAAGGGGAAAACAAGTATTCCTTCCCAAAATAAAAGCCATCTCTGGCATCTTTTTTGAGGCACCCTTATGACTAAGATGAAAAAGAAATCTGAATTACTCCAAAGACAATGAAAGGAATCAGATTCTGAAAAGGTGATGCAAGTCTAGTGTGTTTTACTTCATTTCATCTCATGTGAAACTCAACCACAGTGAGAAAGGTCTGTCAGCATCCCATGAATTATGACTGCCCAAAACAACCTGATGCAGAGTACTTTTTCTCCAAGATTTTCCAATTCCAAAAATTTGCCATGATGTAGGCAACACAATGATGTAATTGTGCCAGTAAAGCCCATTGAAATTCATGGCTCTGGTTTCAGTTCATGCCCACAGGGTATGAGCACATACTGCTATGAGCAAGAGAAAATCTTAGAGAATCAGTTGCAGAATAAAATTCTTCTGAATTTCTAAAAATACTTACTCCTCCCTTGCCCTGTCTCTCTTTCTGTACCACAAAGCAAATGTAATGGCTTTCTTATCTTTTCTTTCTGCTCCATAGGTACCTGCTGCCTTTATATCCCACTGAATGAAATAATTCAATAAATCCCAGAACAGTCATTCTGAACCTTTTTTTCCACCAGTAATGAAATCTTCTCTCATAAAAAACCACCTCTGGCTGTACACCTTGCTGTGATTTGTAGCAAGATTTTTGTATTCAAAGGCAGCATTTTGCACAAGTATTAGCACTTGATTTTACGTTTATAAATTAGGTGGGTGTTAAGTCTGCAAATATTTTTCCTAGTGTGAGTATTTTATTACTGCTCTCTTTTCCTCTCTCCAAGAAAACTCCAATAAAAATTATTTCATATCATTCCTGTATTCCAGCTACTGGAATTGTTTTACTGTGATATTGACCTTCACCCAAATATTCACATAGCAGCAATGTAGTAAGTAAATTTATTTTAAAAAGTGAGAAATCTGATTTCATTCCAACCTGAGGGAATTCAAAACCATCCTTATATTTTCTTAAAAGTGTTCTAACAGACATGCTGTTAAGAATATTTGAGCTTTGGTGCTAATAGAAAATGAAGGTATGTAGAAATTTTAAGAAAACTTCAGACTCATTGAAGCTGTGGCTCTACACCACCAGTGATGCAGAACCTAGGGATCCAGAAGAATGACAGCATCCTGGCAACTGCCCTGCAGGAAAATAGATATGTGGATCCTTACCTGGACATCAAGCTTTTTCTATTCTTTTTCTCATAGCTTTTTAAAGTAAAATGCACTCAACATGTAAGACCTGATGTTTGAGCTAAAAAAGAAAGGGGAAATTAAAAAAAAAATCTGTTCTTAGTTTATCATGTTGGGTAGCTGAGGATGATGCTTTCAGAGATTTCTTAGTCTCAGCCATATTTATTATTCTTAAATTCCTTGCTGGTTTGCAACCTAGGTGCCTAGTTTCAAGAATTGTAGCTATTAGTTGTGTTATTTGGGTAATTACTCTAGACCTTGATCTCAGTGTTTAGTGCTGAAAATATTTTAAAAGCAGATCTTCCAGCACTGTGGGATATTTTATATCTAGAGCTCTGGCAAATAGCAAGTGATTTCTATTGCCTGGCATTACTTTTAAAATAAAGCAGCCTTTTCTTCTTGCAGGGGGTGAAGACAGATTGCCCCCTCTAGTTTTTTTTTTAATTATGCATATGCCTCATTTTATTAATATGTTTATCTTAGTGACTTTTAATAAATGGTGACATTGAAACCTTTGTGGACAGAGTTTTTCTGGGCCAGAGGTGGAAGATGGACAATAAAGATTTGCTGTTTTAAAGCTGTTGTATATGGGACAGTCTCTAGATTTGCCAAGCTGCATATATTGAATAAAAATGCTACATGTATTAGTTAATGTGATATGTGCCAGGTACCAGAGTTAAAAGGCGTTAAAAGGCATTAGGTCAGATATAAACACAGGAGTCAAACAGCAAGGCATTGTTCAGAAATAAATTGAGCTGTCTGGCCCTCTTTGGGACAGAACACATTCCCTTAATAAAATACTCAGTAGATTTTACAATTACTCCACAAGAAAATAAATAGCAAGAGAATTAAGCCTTCTGCAAGAAGTTATGCTTCTGATGCAAACTGCAGTTTAACTAGCAATTCATGCAGACATGCACCACACATAATAATTAATATAAAAATAATAGCATGTCTGAAAGACCTCTTTGGAAAAAAACATTACCACTGAGAGTTAAGTTCAAAGGAATCCAATCTAACTGACTATGCACAAGGACGAAATTTTGGCAGTAATTATGTTTACTTGCCAATTTCTACAAATATTCTCCAGTTTTAGTGACAGCAGGAATAACAATAATAGTAATAATGACATCACCAACAGAACAACAATAACACTAATTATAATAACAGTTACAATGCTCATTTTCATAATGATAATTATAATATAATTAGTGTCTCAAATTCATAAAATAAATCTCAGCTGCCTAAAATGGCAACTTAATTTCTATAAAAGTCTCTAACCTTTTATAATTTCTACTTTTGGTCTGCGTTATCCAGTACAGGAAGAAAATGTTGTCAAATAATGGAAATAAGGTTATTTTTTAATAGCTTCCAAGCTGGATTGAAGAAGAGTCCTGGAAAGCTTAAGAAATCCTATTCTCACTGTATTTGCAGTTCAGCTTTTAAGTCAAAGTGATCTAAACAAACACCAACACAAGCCACCAAAACCTTTGATTTTGTGACATCTCAGGTTGAGAATCACAGTGAAAACATAAATGTGTTGGCATTGGAATGTTATTATCAAAACCTTACTGGGGCTGGAAAAAAAAAAAAAAGCATGGGGACAGTCCAACCCAGTATAGTTATAATGCTTGAAGTAAAAAAGTCATCTTTCTGAAGCCAAAATATGACAATCAAAACAATGTGGTTTAGTTCTAATGCACTCTGGCAAATGCTAAACACACAAGAATTTGGCATCATCAATTTAGCACTATCAAGTTCAAGCACAAATATTTCAGATCAGTGGAATATACTATCTGTATGTGATTCTGAAGTCAACTGTGCTGATGAACAATGTTCAGTTTTTAATAATGTGGGTGGATCTGTTTAAAAATTAAGTAAAGCCAAATAATCAAAAATTTATCTTATATGTCAGCTTATTTCAGAAAGGCAGTTTGTTCTGCTATATGCAAGAAAAGAAGATTCTTCTACAAATCTGAAGAATATGTACCACAATAATAGTAATTTACTGGATCCTTTCTGTTTTATTAATTTTGACTGCTTTATTCTAACTAGAATAACAGAACAGCTGTTCTTGCCTTCCATCTCAGTCTGAAGGCAGAAGTTTAAAGAATTCAACCAGTCCATTCTTTGTGAAGCTCCAAAAGTGGAGCTCACTGCAACTTTTCAAGATTTGAAACATTTGCATCTCTCTAAGCTTTGAAACATAAACAACAGTTACAGTTAAACGGTGAGAAATAGACCAAGGGCACCAAATCCAATCTACCATTTCCACTTAGAACCAAACCATATAATCTCTTTAAAAATTTCACCCATCACGATCCTAAAAATGCTTCAAGTACTATTTTTCCTACGTGCTGGATGCACAAAATATCTTTACATGAATAGAAACACATTGCTTTTTAAAAATTCATTTACAGTTTACAGACTTTTATTTTTGCATCAAGATTATCCTTGTCTTAGAGTAACTTTTATTTACTTAGAGCAATCCAGTTGGTTTAGATTTATATGTGTATAAAAATAAATATGTATAAATGTGTGTATGTGTGTCTGTGTCTTCACACAGATTTTCCACAGATATCACACATCCACTCCCACCATTCACACACTTTCAATAAATGGTGGCATTGAACACCATCCCTGCAGGTGTTCAGGGCCAGGCTGGATGGGGTTCTGAGCCACCTGGTCTGTGGAATGGTGTCCCTGTCCATGGCATGGGGTTGGAACAAGATCATCTTAAAGGTCCCTTCCAACCCAAACCATTCTGTGAGTCTATGATATACATGCACATATACACATATGTCTATATATACAAATACATATATTTTAAAGTATTTTTACATATATAGTGAATATATAGAATTGCTTAGGTTGGGAAAGACCTCTAAGCTCATTGAGTGCAAGAGATTGTTTTATACAACAGTACTGGCACTTTGTGCACAAGCATGTGTACATGGTTTATCTTGATGGTCTTAGAGGTTTTCCCCAACCTAAACGTTTCTGTGACTCTGTAATATATAAATACTCTGCTGTTGATCAGCAAAATGTGTTTTCTGTGAAGAAGAAAACAAAAGACATGGATAGATTTGCTTTCTTCCATTAGCAGACATTACAAACAAACAAATCTTTTTACAAATACTGTCTCTGGCTTGAACTCTGAATGTCACTGAAGTTTCAACAAAGTAGTCAATCCCCAGGATGGAGATGGAGTATTGTTTTCTAAGCACACTTTAAAGAAAAACAAATACTTTCATTTTCCAGTTTACTTAAATTCCCCTTTGCAGTGCTTATCATTGTTAAATACCTGTACTCAGACCTAGGAAAATGTACCTGCTAGATGTGCAGTTTGAATGAAACAGAGAAGCTGCAGCAGCAAACTTGAAATTTCAAA
Organism: Serinus canaria; assembly: GCF_022539315.1. Taxonomy (NCBI): domain Eukaryota; kingdom Metazoa; phylum Chordata; class Aves; order Passeriformes; family Fringillidae; genus Serinus; species Serinus canaria. Next base: position 10,295,964 of record NC_066314.1, read on the forward strand.
TTCAAACACCCCAGGGTACAAAAACACTTCCAACAATATTGGCAAGAGTTTAGCTCTCCCTTACATCGTCAAAGACAGGGAGTGCAGGTCCATTTTCTAACACCTTTAAAAGGGGTCTACAGCCAACTTTGTCTATATTGCAGCCATGTGGACCAACCACCTTTCTACACCTTGAACTTTTACAGCTCAGCAGTTGCAGAGAGTATTTTGTCTTCATCTCTTCTCACTTGGAGTGTCCATCCCTTTTATTTTCCCACCTGAACACCAAACAACCCCACAATATGTGCTGTTTGTATTGATACTCCAGAGTTGTTTCTCAAGTTGGCAATGAAACTCTGCTCCAAAGTTGTCTGCATGGTTTACAATATTCCAGGAGGGATGTGACTGACAGAATTCTGCCAATAAGAATTCTCACTGGGAAACTGCAGTGCCCTTGCACAGGAAGGCTGGAAGAGAGCTGCTGTTTCACTAAAACATCCCACATAACTTGAAAACACTGAACCCTTGAAGTCTGTTCCAGAGAGGAGGTTCTCCAGCCTGAGGTCATGACTGAGAGTTTCAAATAAGTTTTCCATATCATACTGGTATGGATGAAAACATTGTTACTCTTTTTGCATTGCAGAAAATATTGATTACTTCACATCCTGGCACTCATTTGGAAAAATTTTTCTTTCTAATGGTTCTGTTGTTTCCTCTGCTCTGAGCATAGCACAGGACTGGCATTGGTCTCCTCCTTCACTGCCAAGTCTATAGGCAGCTCCTACAATATTGCACACACCGGTGTACGAAGTATTTTTCCTGTAAAATGACCCTTTTCTTCCTGAAACAATTGATTTTATTTTACTCCTCTTCACCTTCTTAATCCCTGGTACATAAATACACATTTGAGGTCTGGAAATACCATATCTGTCTGAAACTCTAATTGCTCAGACAGAATTTGGAAGATCTTTCAGCTGGCATTCAGTCTATAGGTTTCCCAAATGCTTTCACATTCAGCTCAGCATGAATACACTTCTTCTTTAACATATTTTCATATGTCTTTCATTAATTTTATTGGAAGAAAAAAATCTAAGAATTTGGAATCGAGACTCAGTTAAAAAAAAAAAAAAAAGTGGAGTCTGTATTACATTGGTTTATATCCAGAATTCTCTGTATTGGAATCTAAATTGAAAATTATGATCTACCACAGCTTTTAGTTATAATAGCAAAATTAGTTTATGCATTCAAAAGAACTCCTATACTTAAGGGTAAAAAGAAAAGTTAGGTTCTGTCTCTTGAACTGTTTGTGTAAATCAGATATTTTTTAATTATACTCAGATCAAAGAAAATTAAAAGCTGGAACTCAGACTTCAAACTTATATTATTTATTCCAGCACTAAAACATTTCCAAAGAACTCTTGTAGTCCAGGAGATTATGGAGAGTCAGGCCACAAATGGTATTCCTAATCTTTAACTGTTTCAGAGATTTAAGAAGCCCCAGAAGGAAAATATTTTATAGTAGACTCTTTAAGATCGAGTATGACACATGGCTTAGTTCAGATTTATATCTGGAATATCACAGTCCTGGCATACTGCTCATCACACATCAGGGTTTTCAGGAGACAACATCACGTTTCTATTCTTGATTTTTTTGTACCAAGCTAAAATATCTCAGACTACTCTGATGTAGGATATCCAAGTTATAGATTAAAATTTGGAACTAAATTTGAAATGTATGGAAATTGATGTAAAGGAGCCTCCAAATAGTCACCAGAAATCTAACAGCATAATTAACAGATTAATGTGAATTTAATAATTTAAATTGACATTCATCTTCTTACTTGGCCAATCTAAACCAAAATAAAATATTTTTAAAAATATTTAAAAATTTATGTTTTCTTTATTTTAATGTATTTTTCATTGCTATGAAAAAAAAATTAGTATATTTAATTTTGCTAAATTTTGGAAATTACATTATACAGTCCTCTCTTGGGAAATTGCTGAGAGGTTTTTGCAGGAACAAAAGGCTCAGTGAGTCCTTAAAGTACTAAAAGCCATCCTAGCTTTGAGATAAAAAACCTAGCTTTTCTGAAAAACGAAAACAATTTGAAGTTTTTACTTCTATTACTCATACAGAAAACAATCTGTACCAACTACAAGGAAACACTCTTAATATTTTTTTCTTTCAAAGAATGAAAACACATCCAGAAATTAAATCCTTTCCATTTTGGCGTTGCACTGTCTTTCTAGCATTCTTCCTTTTATTAAAAGTAAGGAAGGTTTGCAGTCTTGTGATTTCTAGTAATATTTGTTGAGATGTGTATGTGTGTCAGTCCTGAACTGACTCACTGTCTGCAGTCCAGCTCCTTCAAAGTGGTGAAGCATCTGGGGAAAAAAAAAAGGGTCCCTTTACCAAATATTCCCCTTCCTTGCCTATTTCCAAACCAAACACACAAAATTTTTTAGGCTCTTGGAATTTTTTAAATTTCATTTAAAACATGTGTTATTTTGCTTACTTTTTCCTCTGAAAGATGCATAAGAAAACAATTGGAAAAAGAGCCTGAAGAGAGATATGGTATTTTTTTGGCTCAGCTGTAAGCAGCAAGGAGCTAAAAACCTCCCAGATGCATTGGAAGGCAAGGTCAGGGACAAGGACAGTGACATCCATCTCACATATCTATGCAGGTATGGAATAGTTTTCTACACTTGATAGAGTCACTCTTTCTATGCAGTCAATACCAATAAACAAGGTGGGTGCAGCCCAGATTGCCTTCTCCTTTATGAAGAGATTAAGTGCTCCCTAAGTTTCTACTCTTCAAAACTACAAACAGACCTTGGTTAGCTATCTCAGGTGTCAGTTAGGAGGCCACAGCTGCTAAGATAAATCCCATTCAGGCTATCTTCATTTCTTTGAACGTATGTGTTGGTTTCTGTATCCCTACAGTGAGACTGAACTTATTAATGACAGCTTCAAAACCCCCACATTGCTCTGCAATGTGTAATATGTATAAACAATTTCCATTAAAGCTGTATAGTTTAAATCGGCTTCAGTTTGCTATTCTGTCTTCAAAGGATGGAACTGATTCACAATGCTACATTTTCATTGACCTCAGTGAGGTGAGGATGCCACCCACAGCTCTCCTGAGTGATTTTTTTAATATATTCCAATTGAGCAGCAGCTTGCAAGTGTAATAAAGAAAAATTATCAGGAAGTTGCAGCCAACTGTGAGAAAGCAGCAAAGTCAAACATTCCAAGTTTTTAGGGGGGTTAATTCTAAAAAGACTAAAGTTTTTCATTTCTACTCTCCCTCAATAAGGTCTTTCCTTTCATATGGATTAAGCAATTGTTACTTTTTTTTTGTCAACTGACAAGTGAGTCCTCTTCCTCCTTTAAAATTAAGTCTGAAACAGGATTACTTTTGTTTGTTTAAAACAGGGTGGGAATAGGGGTGGGGTGGGGGTGTGGGCATGGCAGAGTTCGGGTTGAAATAAATATTTCCCTTGGATCTCTGTTGCATTTACCAGGGTGTCTCAGACTAATTTTTTCTTCTGAGTGTTGAGCTGCATTTCCTACCTTCCAGAAAAGTGCCACAAATGCTAGATCATGGGTATTCTGTCACTCAGTATTATGAATGTCTTCTCTGACACATTTTGTCTTGAAAAAATTATGAAATATTTAGAAAGAGAAACCATTCTGAAGGAATACAGTAATGCTTAAGTCAACAACCAATTCCCCTTGGTTTTGCATTCTGTTCAAAATAAAACAGTTTAAAAATGAGAGGCAGGGGAAGAATCAGCTCAAGCAAGCAAAAAGCATAAAGGATAAGGGATTATTCTGAAAGGCTGAAAATCCCTGTTCAAATATCTGTAGGATACTGGAAATACCTGGGAGTCATGAATGAATGGCTTGTATAAACGTCGAAGCATGAAATGCACTGTATTCAGCACCCCACTTCCAAAGCTGGCCCTGATTTTATCCAGAAGAAAAATGTTTGATAAACTCAGGGTCTGAATAGCTTTGGGACTAATGGCATTACATTTTTCAAGAAATAAAGTATTTACAGATGCACAGATGCATGTTCACACTTTTACATACTGTTTCCAGCTTTCGTTTGACATTCAGTTGCTGAAATGTGCTACTTAGGCAGATGCTTGACATCCAAAGCTTCCCTGGAGACCAATATTTCATTGCATCTGATTTTGGCTGGGCCAAATGAGTAATTCTGAAGTTTAGAGTTCTCTTTCTAAATACAGGTAGACAGAATGGAGTGACCTGAATTAAAGGTCCTTTCTACATCCCCATGTTAAATCTATTACTGCTGTAATTAACTGTTCTGGAAGCTTCTGCCAGGCAGTGTTCTTTGGTTCCCCTAGCCACGTGATGCAGTGTGGCTTGTGAACAGGCTAACACTTTCCCAAAGCACACTGGTGAAACCACAATACACAGCACTAGAGGGACACTCATCTTTCTGGCTCCATGTGTTCTGTCTGTTCTCCCAATACACATTTGCACTATGTGTGGGTTTTCCAGTGAAGAGTGTGTGAAATGACATCAGAGCTGTGTGGCTGAAAATGTGCAGGGTTAGAGGCTTGGTGGGGTAATATGAAAAGACAGTGTGGCATAAAGGGAGTGGAATCTGGTGCAGCTTCATCTCTGTGGTTTATTGGAGCAGCCCTGGAGCATGTTCTTTTCATATTAAAGCAGAAAAATTGACGGCCTTAAAGACTTTCCTAACTTTTTCATTCCAAATAATAAATCTGATGAAATTACTTTGGATTTGTCTGGTACTATGGATCAAGTTAGCTCATTCTTAACTTCATTTATGATAATAGACGGATGACACACAATCTTGGAGTTTTTCAAAGCAACCATATGACTTCACAAATCTTTTACAAATTCACATTCTTCCTTATATATTACCCCCCACATCTTTGAAGACAATATCATCTGACCGTTATTTGGCACTCTTAGGTGCTCTTGGTATGACTATAGTAAAATTAGTTCTCCTTTCTAACAGTATGGTTTTGTCTGACATCTATTTCTTGTAGTATTATAAAAGAGGTGAGCTTGATTACAGCATCAGGTACCTCAGTGCTGTCCACAGCAGAGCTGTTGACATCTGTACTAAATACCTAAACTGCTGTGCATTCCCAGGTGAGGCATTCTGAACAATCTAAAGGACCTTGAGTAAATCTGTCCATTTCAAATTATTACCAGTTAAAGACAAAATTAATGTCAAATGAAATCAAACACAGACAATTCTTTCACTGAGTGAATAGGTGCAAATAGTCCTTAACTTCTCTTATAGCTATTTTAGAATAGCTAAACCACTACTGCTTGAAGTTAAAATAGCAAGGAAATTAAAGTGTGCAAAAAGGCTTCCCTTCATTTCCATTTTTGCCCCCACCTTGTGCAAGAGTGGAATAAAGATGTAGACCCAGATTGGAAGAATATCTGTACACACCCAGTGGAGATTTTGATCTGGCCAGACCCAACCCTTCCCCAATCTCTCGAACTACGAAGATGCAGGAGTTTGTCATTGCAGCTCAGTGATAACTGAGCAGAGGCTGAGCAGGTTTGGTGCAGAGCTGTGCTAGCACAGCTCTCTGACAGATCGGAGCTGGCTCCCATCCACCTACCCTGGAGTACAGACAAAACAAGTTCACATCTATCTGCACGTGTTCATAACAGCCAACGCACAGCTGCACAGCCCAAAAGAGGAAGGGAGTGGCTCAGGCTGGAGGCTCTCCCTGCTTCCTACACATTCACTGCCTAAAAAAGGAAAGGCAGCTCAATATTCCAGAGGAGGAAAAAAAAAAAGCTCTGGCTTGACTTGTTTGATGACACAACAGACAGAAGGTTGTGCAAGAAGTTTGCCTTTCAGAGAGGTAGGAGCTGCGCTTCCCTGCGCAGAGAGCCAGGGCTAAATGGCACAGCTTATCCTTCAGGGTATGATTCCTACATTAGCCTTGGAGCCTCCAAAGGCTCAGCCAGCTGTGAAAAAAAAAAGGAGAAAACACTTTGTGAGATGGGGAAAGAAAAGCAAGGCACTGTGCACATGTATTTGTCTCCATATGAACATTAAAATTTCTCCCATATGAAAATTACAATTTTATTTCTTTCAGGTAGGAAGGAAAATCTGTTAACAATTTAGTTTTGTGTGTCTCATCTTTCTGAATTCTATTTCATTCCCTGTAATGGTAGAATTTACAAGAAACAGATTTTATATATAATTTTTATGAATTTCAGGTCACCTTCTTGGTCTCAGCTTTAAATTTTCCAGCCAATTTAAACTAAATTCAAAGAAAAACAATATTATTGCTATTACTAAAAGGAAGACAAACAAAATTGCAACTGTGGAACAAATATATACATATTTATTCTTTATTGGCTTGTTTAAAAGTTATTTGAGCTTTAAAAAGTGTGAATGGAGTGAAGTTTTTATTAAGATTAGCTGCAGAAGGACAGAAAATGACTAAAAGAGCCTAATGTTCATGAGACTACAATTCTGTGGAAGACTGGATCAGTGGATAAGGGAAGAGCAAATGATGGGCTCTACTTAGACTTTTGTAAGGCCTTTGATAAGGTCCCCCACATCATTCTTACCTCCAGATTGGCAAGATATAGGCTTGGTGAATGGAATATCAGATTGATAAGGAATTCAGTGCAGGGAAAAATTCAAAGAGCTGCAGTCAATGGCTCGATGTCCAAATGGAGATCAGTAACCAGTGGTGTTCCTTAGAGGTCAATACTGTCTCCAAAATTGTTTAGTATGTTAATCAATGATCCACAGAGTGGGACCAAGTGCACCCTCAGCAAGTTTGCAGATGAGTGGTGCAGTGGATACTCTGTCATCTGAAAGCTCAACAGGCTCAAAAAGGGGGCCTGTGCAAACCTCATGAACTTCAACAAAGCCATGTACAAAATGCTGCACCTGGTTCAGGGCAATCCCCAGTGACAATATTGCTGGGAGATGGATTTGAGGGTATTGATGGGTGAAAAAATTGGACCTGAGTCAACAATGGGCACTTGCAGCCCAGAAAGCCAACCACACCCAGGTCTGCATTACACAAAGATGTCCAGCAGGTCACAGGAGGTGATTCCTCCTCACTGTTCTGTTCTTCTGAGGTCCCACCTGAAGTAGTGTTCAGTTCTGGGGTCCCCAGTACGAGCAACACATGGATCTGTTAGAGCAAATCCAGATGAGAGCCATAAAAATATCAGAGGACTGAAGCACCTCTGTGCTGAAGACAGGTTGAGAGAGTTGGGGTTGTTCAGAGTGGAGAGTAGAAGGTTCTGGGGAGACCTTAGAGCAGCCTTTAATATTATAAGAAAGATGAAGACTTTTAACCAAGGTGTCTAGAGGCAGAATGAGACAAAAAAGTATTTAATTTAAAGGTATTTAAGAACCCATCCCTGGAAGTGTTTAAGGGCAGGTTGGGTAGGGTTTTGAGCAGCCTGATCTAGTGAAAGGTGTCCCTGCCCACGGCAGGGGAGTTGGAACAAGATTACCTGTAAGGTCTCTTCCAACCCAAACCAGCCTATGATTCTGGTAAAAATGCAGCTCATTATCTTAAGAGGGCAGCTTTTGTTCATCAGTGAAGATTTTGCTCTAGGAACAGGCAATTAAAGTCATGGCAATATCTGAGTAAAAAAAATTTACTGCAAGAATTGGTCATTTTTGCCTCTATGTCCTTGAATCAATTAAAGAGGTTGCTGTAGGTTCAAAAGTTAGTCACTTGATTTCTTCAAAAGATGATAAATTTGTTTAATATTATGACTTGATGTCAAATAACAAGGGTTATATATTCTCATCAAGTTGAAGAGGTTTGAAGTCGTAATAATTTACAAATAACCTTTCCAAATTTTCTAGAAATTATATCAAGATTTATCACTTATAGTTCCAAGCAAAATGGAATTCCTTCCACTGCTGGACATAATTTATTATCCACAGAGGTCTGCAAATACTAAGGAAAAATCTTAAAAATAAAAAATGTGCTTGTACTTCTTGAGGTTTAAAACCTCAAGAATTACCAGAAGCAGTGTAAAAAGCAAAACTAACCAATGGAATTTAAAATGTTTTATTGACTTTCTTTACCCATACTTTCTTAGATTTTTCTCTCCTGGTTTGTGTGAATGATTATTTTTAATTTCTTTATTTTATTTGGTCTTTAAATAAAAAAGATTTTGGACTCTTTTTAATAAGTGTTTTGTCTTACTGATCTTACCAGCTTTGCAAGAATGCATCATTGGAACCATATATACTACTCATTGTATAAAGGAACATGTATAAAAGAGAAATCAACACTATTTCTCTTTTGCCACTCCTGGAAAAAAAAAGCTTAAATATCCACAAAAGGCATAGCACATACCTGAAAGACTTCTTTGTCAGAACACTGACTCTTTCTAAAGGCAAGTTCTTAAGAAAAAGAAATTTGCAACTCAACATTGTTCAGAAGGGTAAAAACAGATATAGAAAAAAATGTAAAAAGTAATTTTCAAAGACACATTACACAAAGAGCTGTCTGTTATTTCTTGCTGTGTCTGTGATTGTTGAGGCAGTTTTTGCTTCTTGTTTTTGGTCAAGATTTCAATCAGCTATTTTCCTATTTTATATATCATACACCAATTATAATAAGCTCCAGATCTCTGACTTGGCAATAGTTTTCTAAACAAAGCAACACAAACAAAAGACAACACCATTGCAAGAAACTCAATAAGTCTGGTGTGATTTAGATCCAGCTACTCTACTGCTGTCTGGAGAACAACCACTAGGTTTTCTACTCTGAATTCTTTGTAATCAGGAAACCTAGCCTGAACACTTTTTAAAATGTACTTTTACATTTACTTTAACATGCACTTTTACATTAGCTGTTCTCTGCAACACATTCTAACAACAGTTCTGCATGAGGATGGTCAAAGGCTTTGACTGAGGCCACCTTGTATTTAGCTTGAATTATACAGAAAATTAGCATATTGTTGATTAATCCCTGTTATGTTAATACTGAGAACAGAAGAGTTTTGGAGAGTGTTAACACTACTGCTAAAAGGTAAAATACCAGCCAGGATTGAAAGGGACCATCAGGTCAAAAAGAAAAGACCTGGCCTTTTGATTTTATGTTCAACCATAAGGCTTTTTTCTTCTGCCAGTATGCATTAAAGCTTACAGCACATCTCAGTGCTGGATTTTTTTTACTCTTGTTGTAGCTCTCTCTACTTGAGCAATAACACACAAAGAAAACCAGATTGGTTTATAGATTAATCTTATGAGACACTGAGCTTGCTACAGAAGATGTTGGGAGGTGGCCACAGCTTTTCTAGTGTTTATCAATATAAGCTGAGGGAGGACATTAGATATTAAAATACCTGAGAAAAAAATGTGGGTTCTGGGCATTTCAGTAGAGATATGGAGAATAGTCAGTATTTGATCCTAAAATTGTAATATGAAAGGTCACATAACAAAAAATCAGTTGTAGTATAGGGCTTGTTTTTCCTTGCCTTTTTTTTAGTTTCCTTTTTTATAGTGAATTGGTGCCACTCAGAAGCTCAAAGCAGCCTAGCAACAGTTAGTACACAATGTACGTGTGGCAGAAGCAACACATTCCAGTTGGTATGATTTCTGGGATAGGGCCATGAGAAAGAAAATATGCCCAGATCACTGCTGAGTGAGTATGAAGCGGCTATCCACAGCTCAGTATGTCAAAAGAGCCAGAATAACCTCTGCAGTCTTGTCAGCTGCTTTATAATAAGGTAAAAAATTTCATATCAGCACCTTTTCTGTGCCCTTAATCACCCTACCATTATCTCCTAATATAGAGGCAGCACAGTAATTCTAGCAAACTTTTAGACTTTAGCATATATTTGCATATGATGAATTAGAAATTGTAAAGATGAAGGATTAGCTTTGACTGAAGCTATGGAAGTTATGAAGCTGCAGATACTGTGAAGCACAGCATTCCTCCACAGGAGAGGAAGCCCTTGGACAGGCTTTGGAAGTGCAGAGATATTTGGAGTTTCTGAGCACCTCCTTAACTAGCAGAACTGTAAAGAGGAGAGAGGAGAAAGGCCCTGCCTCTCTTTCTAAAAAGATTTTCTCTTTGGCAATCTGCTCAGAGGCAGACACAGCAGTGTGAAGTAGCTGGAGGGGGATGTGAGCAGAGAGGCAAGAAGACCCAACCTTTTGGTCACCCACACAATACATGATCACCAGCTGTAGGGGCAATTCCCCAGAGGCCTGAGAACTTCTTCACTTGGTCCTCTAAAAAAATGCCCAGATGAGCTCTTCTGCTTACACCTTGATGAGGTTAAGGTGACTTAACGAGTTAGCTTTTGGTCTTGCTCTGCTGGAAGAATCATCAGGGGAATCATTCTCACCACCAGTCTTAATACTTACCTGGAGAGGGTGAGGCAAAAAGGCAATTAGAGTCAGAGAGAGAAAGAAGGTACTTTCACTGCATTGCCCCAGGCCTGTCAGCAGGACTAGTAGTCAGTAACAACCCAAGAAAAGCACATGGAAGAAGAATACAGACATAGGAAGAATGAATTAAAGAACAGCCTCCCAAGAGATATTAGATTCAAATTCCTTGTGCAATAGTATATAAATATACTGAGATTAAATACTTACAGTAGTAAGGATCAAATGCCAAGGTTTATAACACACTTTTGGCAGAGGAATGTGAAAACAAATCAATGCCTGGTGGCCTACAGATGCCTAGCAGGATGGTCCAATCTTCCACGATAAGTCAGAAACTTCTGAAAATCCCATTAAGTGCTTTGGTAGTAACTCTGCAATGTGTATATAGCATCTAAAAATCTCTCAGCTAAATCATCAATCAAAAACCACAAGACAGGAGACTAAAAATGATTACAGTTCTCACCACAGTTTCTATTTCATCCAGGGAAAAGAAAAAATCAGAAATATGAAAAATAAAACATTACCATTTTAAGAGTTTGTAGTGACACAAAGAATTTCACATCTATGTTTTAGAAAAAAAAATATGTACTATATCCCCAAAAAGCAAATAAAATACAAAATGGATATACAAAGCATTGAAGCACTTTCAATATTTTTACAAGTCTGCTTAGGGTTCATTAAACTTAGCTAACATGACAAAGTTCCACAGAAACTTATTGTGACCCTAATTGTTATTAGAAAAAGAGCATGGCCTTTTTTCTGTTATGAGTGGCAAATATCAACATAGATGTCACTGGTTTTTCCTATCTGTGTCACAGCCATCCTCCCCACACAGTTACTGAATACACTGCCTGATGCTGGGCTCAGTCATTCACCCTTCAAAATTCCCAGCCCCAAATAAAAGCACACCACTTGCATCATAGGATCAGTGACTCATGCCATGAAATCAGCTTCCTTTTTATTTGGACACTGAACAACTGGCTTGACCCAAGATGTAACAACTGTTGCAAAAGAAGAAAAAAAAACCAAACCAGACATTTCCCTTAAGCACCAGGAGAGCTGGTAATAACAGATGTCAGCTTAAGTGGGTTAAGAGGGTCACAGAACCATTTACATTTTGTTTGGCATGTGAGTTTTTGAAGTTCTGTGTAGCTTTTAATGAAATGCAATTATTGTACTAGGAAAGGAGAGACAATCCCATCAACATTTACACAAACAATGGGTCTGTTAACTAAGAGAATTCAAAAATCTCACCCCTTTAAGTTGGAAACTGCATTCCTGATTACAAATAAATTTGCTGTCAAAAGCACAGGAAGAAAGCAATTTAGAACATGTTGCAGATGTAACAATCAATACTCATTTTAACCTGACTAGACACCAATGCTTCAGATATTCAAACTGATTTTGAATTACAGTTTGAATTACTTATTTTGAAATTTAATTTTATTTTAACTTGTGAAGGTTGTCATTGATGCCAAATCAAATATCCCAGCTATTTCTCCCACTCCTGTCCCCAGACTTAGGTAATGCCCTGCATGTTTTATCTGTGCTCTTTAGCGTATCCATAAATATTCAGGAGACAAAATTCTCTTTTTCTCTTACCATCATGACTTTCCTTTGCTTACAACTGTACAATCCCACTACCTTCATACACATCCTCAGACACAGCTGTGCAATGTTACTGAGGACAAGCCAACTTATATACAAAAAGCATCTTATTTAGGAAAAGGCAGAAATGTAAATCACACTCCTTTGGAACACAAAAAGAAACCCAAAAAGCCCCTGAAATTATCATCTCAAAGAGGTAAGAACACAGAAATTGAATCCCAATGAAAGATAACTATGAAGACAGGCTGAGAGAGTTGAGCTTGCTCAGCCTGGAGAAGGCTCCAGAGAGACATTGGAGCATCTTCCAGTATCTAAAGGGGGCCACAAGAGAGCTGGAGAGGGACTTTTTACAAGGGCATGTGGTGACAGGACTAGGGGGAATGGCTTCAAACTGCAAGACAGCAGGTTCAGATTAGATCCAAGGAAGAAATTCTTCACTGTGAGAGTGGAAAGACAAATGAACAGGTTGCCCAGAGAAGTTGTGGATGCCCCATAGGCCAGGTTGGACAGGACTATAAACAGACTGGTCTAGTGGCAGCTGTCCCTGCTCATTGCAGAGGTTTGGAATTAGATCTTTAAAGTCCTTTCTAACCCAACCATTTTATGAATTCATGATTCTAGGAATGTCAAGAATTATATAGTTTATTCATATCAACCCAATGCATTCAAACCATGCTCAGAAGCATACAATGCTGCAGAAGGATAGTATCAAGAGACAAAGTTTTGTTCTCTATAAAAAGGAAATGAGCACAGGTTACAGGTTTAGCAGAGTAAATAACCTCTTTCTGGAAAAGAAGTGGGACTCAATGAAAATTAAATCCTTTGCAAAATAAAACATGAACTACTAATAACCTTTAAGCTTTAAGTTATTGCTGTAATTTTTCATAGTGAATCAAACACAACCTCCAAGCAGGAATGGACTTTTAGCAATTGACAGACACCTTGCTGCCAAACATTTCAAAGAATTCACAGGGCTGAGCATAGATGTATATGATAAAACATCTTGAAATATTTTTACATCTCTACCAGACAGATAGGAATTGAGTGTGTAGAACTATAATTTTTCCATCCAAGGGCTGCCTGGTACAGAGAACTGTCTTTGTCAACAGAAAAATTCCAACTTGAAAGTTCAACCCCGTATCAGTTCTTGCTGCCAGCACTCAAAAGTGAGAAATGCAAGAGTTAGACACAGCAGTGGAGTAAGGGGCTATTGTAAAACTACTCCTTTATGTTCACCCCAGCATTCCCAGCTCTGGAGCCCAGACTGCCATGGAAACCTGTGCTGAATCAGGAGGGGGAAAGCTGCTGGTCTGCTCTCACAGATCCCTCAGCCTTTGATGCAATTCTTAGGCCTGTACCTGGGCTTGCCAAAAAATTTTGGCCTGCAAGATCTTAGATGCTGTTTTGGTAGTCAAAAAGTTGCAGAGGGGGCTTGTACAAAAGGGTACATTTCTTTTATTAATAACTGTGGCCATCTTCTAATATTTTATTATATCATGGCAGTGTATTATCCAGAAGATATATTTTAAATATTCTGATGTTATGTGAAATATGTCTGTCTCCACAGTCCCAAAAGATCTCAAAGGCTCTAAAAATCATACCTAGACTTCATTAGGAGTAAACTGACATCATTCCACTGAACTTGCTGACTGTAATATCCACAGTCAAGATACTCAGAGCTGCCAATATGGGAGATACAACCCATAATCTGCAAATCTTATACATCCTCTCATGAGCATAGGAAAAATCAGCCACTACATGTCAGGGGAAATGATTTAATTCTTTTCCCCATACAATTATGGGAAAGTTCCATAAATGACCTTCATTTTGATGTGAGGATTCCTACTTCTTTATAATAGATCTTTGTTCTGACATTCTCCTGCCAAAAGCTCATACAGTTTATGAAAAAGTCCTTATTCTTTCATACTCAAAATACACAATGTCTATTGTCACAGCCTGTGATTCTAAGCCATTCAGTGTAACCTGTTTATCTGTCTCTGTATTAGATATATGAGAAAAAAAATTCCTGTACGTTTTGATCCCTTCTAAAAAGTCAGTGCATTACACTTAATAGTTATCTAGGAGATCTCAGTTCTGTAGTTGTGCTATCATTCTCAGGATTTCTGTTGTGTTGGAATACAGCCACACACATGGCATGAAACATAAATTTTTCTAACTTAGCACATTATTTTTCTGGGAGGAGGTTTGATAAAGATTGTATCCATACCAGACCAGAGGGAAAATGTTAGCACCACTATACACAGTACTTTCAATTAGCTGGAGTTTGCCCAGGACCATAGGGCTAATTTCTCTGTTCTTGCTAATCACCAATTTGGTTAAGTGCTAAGCCCTGCAATTTTGCAAGTTTTCAGATGTTGCAGAAGTGTTTTCACTTCTCAAGATCAGACCTTAAATAAATTATATGGTACTTAATAATAGCACATGATCAACTTTATGTCTCATCCAGCTTTATGGATCATCACGAAACTACCAGAAGAGAGTATGATCAATTTAATTACTAAGTTTGAAGAAGGCTTACTTATTAATCCTCATTTTCAGAGCTCCCATATGTCTGCTTGCTCTGTGAGTTAATATCTCCAGGCATGTCATGCTAGCTTCCATAACCAAATAAGTCCTCTTAAAACAAAATCAAATGCTAGAGAAATGATCCCTTTCCAAATGAAAAACTTTCTGGTCACACAAGTCAACACACAAGATCTTATCCCCACTTTACACCTCCTCTTTTTCTCTAAATTCCAGGTAACTAGGAAATAAATCCATATTCTTTCATGGCAGCATCATCATGGCAGTATCACTGTAGGGATGTACTTCTAGGACATGTCACTTACATCACATGTAAAATCAGCCACGTTGCTCTGAGAGTCCAGTAATGCCTCCAGAAATGTCCACCTGTGAAAATAGCAGGAAAAAGAGAATCAGACCTGCTAAGAGAATCAGAATCAAGCTGCTATGATATTTCACCCATAATATTCTGTTTGCCTCAATCTACTTTTAGATATATTTATAAGTGCTCCTTCAATCTATCTGTTAATCCATATAAATGTTTTGCAAACAAACCATCTTTTGGCAAAGAACAACACAGCCATAAAACCTGTTGCCTGAAGAATTGCCGCTTTCTGTTTGTTTTGAAATTCTCTACTCTGAGATGGTACTAGACAGGGACCATCTGATGAAGCTTGTACTGGAAAAAACATGGATAGATCCCTATCTGCCTTCTCTATGGTGCTAATTATTTTGCTGATCTTTATCATAATCATAAACTTTGTCTTCTGTAGGTTGAGGAGGTCCAACCTGCTCAGCTGTTGCTTTTGTGAAAGTTGATTTTACATCTTCATTCAACTTTATTGCCTTGTTCCTTTTTTGGGGGGATACCAAGGTAAACACATTGTGAAACAAGGAATCTTGCACTAGCTTAATCATGATTTTTTTAGTTTATTTATTTTCCTAAAAACTCCTCATATTTTATTTACCTTCTTGACCACTGAGAGACTGTGAGCTTCTGTTTCCACAGAGCTTTTGTATCAGTGAGGTTAAAAGAATTACAGAAGTAGTTTAATGGATTTTAAACCCATGAGACTACTAGAAGTCACAATATGCTAAGCCATCCTAATAATAACTGAATGACTTTATAACAGAGATTTCATTGCTGGGTTTATCTGTTGTGCTTCAGAGATGGGAGAGAGACATTCAGCTGACAAAGGAGTTATCACCTACAGCAGCTCAGGTACTGGAGTACTCATGTCTGGCTCTATCCAGGTGAGGCCCTATGAAGAGGATAAGCTAGCACTGGACTTCCCTATAAATACTGTCTGGTAAAAGATATTTTTCTATGACACATTTGTACAGTTATATGGTATCCCCATTTACAACTGCCCTGGATGTATTTTCTAAGAAAAGTACCAAGAACTGGCTTCAACCTCTTTGCCTCAAGAAATCTGAGGAAAATAACAGTGCTCTCAGCAGTTGGAAATTCTGGAATGTTCATTGTCTGTTGAAACAAAAGCTCAGCCAAAAACTGAGAGAGAGGCTTAGGAACTCAATCTGAAAGCTTCCACATTAACAAGACAGGGGATGTCTTGATGTGACTAATTTCATGGGTGTTGCAGCACTGTGCTGGTAGTCACTGGGTTCCTATGTTCCACTGTTTTCTTTTTTAGTTGAAAAATGTACTTTTTACAGAAACTTTTTGTACCTGAATTCAGAACTTTATTGAACCAAACTGTAGCCACAGTGCCAGAGTCTCCCATTCTATGCTCCTACATCTTTTTCCTAAAAAATGAAGGCATACATTTATGTCATTTCTCAGAGACATTGGTCTTTTCCTTTCTTATATGAATTAGAATTAAGGAGAAAGAGCTCCACTTGCTCTTGCTGTAAGGGAGAATGGAGATAATTCCTTCCCTATCTGAATATTTCGCTACCCTGCTTTTGGTTCTTACCGATATAGCTCCTCCAAAGCTCCAGAAAGAGCTTTTGGCAGGAATTACTGTTCCCATGCACAGGGTGTGCAATGTTATCACTCCTCGTCCCGTTCTATTGATTCACTTTCGTTTAAAAGGAACTGAGGATGGATACTGATCACTTAAAAAGAGATAGTGACATACTTTCTACTTTCACAGCTAATAGTGTAACTATTATAGTCAATAGTGTAAAGACTTTTATTCAGGGGCTGAGAATATAGTCCTGAGAAAATGAAATACGAACAGGCAAAATGTAGACTTTTTTTCCAAAGGAGCGAGAAGTTCTGAGTACTGTAAAAATAAAATAGCTGCAGAGAGCAATTTACATTGGCTTATTAAAGTCAGCATTTAAATTGAGGATGAATGCTTTTAAAGTATTGTAAGAGCAGGAATGCCAGTTGGATAACTAATTTTAGCTGGAAAACCAGAATAAGGTGTAGTTTGAAGAGAAGATCAAAGAGAGACTTATAGAAATTGTATGGTATACTGGCTACCAGCACAGGATGTTACCATCAAGGCAACCAAAGTCAAAGACACAGTGCAATTACTTAAAAACACAAATGGATCCAGCATGTTCCTTCTTGGCATTCAGAGCTGTCTCTAACCCTGTAACTCAGGCTGGAAGTGAACTCCTATTAGCAGGAAATGTAGAGAGAGAGAAACCATAGCAAGCTTTGCATAACTGAATGTCTTTATCTTCATTAGTGAATCTTGTCAGCCTAGTAAATTTGTTCCACTGCATAAATGATTGAGCAAACATTACAGTAAACAAAGAGAAAATGAGAAGAGATGCACACAATATTTCAGAAAAAGTGGTTGACTGCTTAAGAGAGATGGCTTTGTTCATCTCTCATATAAAATGTCAGTGGAAAGATCTCTTACATTGAGGAATAATTATTTTTTCCACAACAACTTTTAGATCAGTGTGGTCATAAAACAAAAAGCCTGGAGGATTCACCCTGCCAAGCTACTCTAATGTCCCGTGTCTTCTATAGGACACAGGCATTGGGATTTTTATTTAATCACTATGTGCAGAGCCCTAACACCAGGACCACAATTTTAATCTCACAAAATATTGAAATAAAACCAGATTTTGATTCTTTATAAGCTTTACAATTGAGTTGATTGCATTTACAGATATTACTGATAAGCAAACATCAGAGAATGAGTCATGCAATCTTCAAGCAATGATACTATACTGATCAGCATATACATGATAATAAGAATACAGGCTGCATCTTTACCTACTTTTTTCTGAAATTACAATAAGCCTTGGGATCCTGGTCCAGCAGTCATTCAAGCTGGCACATGCAGCACCAGCAAATTTTGTCTGTGGTAGTTTGTACCAAAAGACCTTTGCCTGGTTAGATTGCTGTCAGCAGTATTGTTCAGTTGCTATTTATCCCAGATCTGTTTGCAAACACTGCTGAAAAAGTCAGCCAGGTTTAAAACACCGTGTATTCTTGTAATGAAATAAAATAAATCATCATGGTAAGTATTTTTTTCATGTCTAATTGGCATGCCCTGAAGGGCTTTAAAATCTTGCTAGTGCAGTTAAATTAGTAAAGGTTTGGTCTTTAACAACTCTTTTTTTCTGCTCTGGGAAGCACTTAAATGTTGTGAGCCCTCACACTGACTTCAGTGGCAGTATCTGCAGGAAGGACCAAATTTTCTGCAATTGTTGTAAATAAACTGAACACAGACTTGAAGAAAATTCAACTGGCCCTTGGTAAACTGGAGCATCCTTAGGATGTCAGTGCTGTAGGTGATGAAGTTACTCAGGAGTATTTTGGCCAAAGGTAGACATGCAATTTGTGAAGTTTCAGGTACACATATTATCCTGCCATATCTCCCTGTTTCAGGTTCCATATAGCCTCTTTTTGACTTCCTTATTTTCTCTGCCTTGGAAGAGTTCTTGTACAGTAGGACATATGAACATTTGTTTTTTTCCAAAGGCTCAAAAAAAGCCACATTCACTTCCAAACTTATGTCTCTTCTCAGACAGCAGTGCAGTGCAGTGCTGCCAAATCCAAACTTGTGGGCTAGTTTCCTTGTGTAACAAAGGTAACCTGGAACTCTGTAAATCTTGTATAAAGCTAACATCTGTATTTATTCAGCTGAAAACTAGATGCACAAGGTTAGCTCCTAGCTGGTGTAAACAAGGACAGCTTCTCTGAAGTTGCTGAGGATTGCATCTGCTTACACAATCTAAACATATGGTATATATTCATCAGTTCACCTCCCTAACACAAAGCTGGCCAGATTGCCAGTGAGGTACTCATTCATGGAGTACTCATACATAGTCTTGTATGAACAGCAGCCCTCAGTCTTAAATTCAAAGATGTATTTAAAATGACTCTCAGAAAGTTTAACTATCTGCTGCAGCTGCTTCCTTGTGCACAGATTGTGCAATTTTGTTGGCTCTTTCTCTCCTGCTTCATGCCCACTCAGTCTTGGAGTCAGAAATCCCCCATTTGTACATGAAGGTGAAAATCTTCTTCCCCCCTGCCCCACACACTGTTCACAGACACTTGCCACGACCAGAATTGATCAAAGTTTGACACCTAGATCCTGGCTTAAAGGCAAGGAAGAGCAAACAAAACTGGAAAATAGGACAGACAAAGGAGATCAAATGGCAGACTTGATCAAACAGCAGGATCAATGTAGCAGGCTCCCTACATAAAAAGGAGTCACAAGAATAGGGGCAGATAATTCTTCCTGGAGCACAGTGGAAGGACAAGGGGTGATCAAGGAAAGGATGGACCAAAACTGCATTAAGGAAACTCCAGCTTAGACAAGAGGAAAAAAATCTTTGCTACAAGGGTGCCCATGAGCACCTCTCTGAGCAGGCTGCCAGGTGACTGAACATCAGTCCTTGGAGCTTTTCAAGAGCTGATGGGATAAGGAGCAAAGTGATCCTACTTTGAGGTTGGATTTAACTCTGGAGTTAGCCCCACGTTTAAAGGGGATTGAAGGAGATCAAATCATTGCAAACCTAAATCACGCTGCAACTCTGCACTTTAGTTAAATTCACTTTTTCTGCGACAAAAGTTGTCTACAAGATCATTCCAGTGACTGCAGGTAAGTAGTACTGTACTAACAAGAATAAAATTGAGAAAGCAACCCATGAACTCCTTTATGACAGATTATATTATGTATATTATAATACAGTATGATACAATGATATAATATATAGTATAATTTTTTTAATTTAAGCAATCCCCAACAGATAGAGAAATATTAACATGATACTCTGATAAAACCTACAACTTAGGCAAACATGAAGAAAGAAAAGACACTTCCAGCTGTTTCCTATACAGTACATGTTTACTAATGTAGAGCAACAGCTTTGATAGCTTCAGAGATTTTGTTTCACCCTCAGAGGGAAATTTCTAAAGAAAATTTTGACCTTAAAGAAAAGGGGCATGAAACAGTATTGAAAGAATTGAACATTTTAGTGTCTGGGATTCTCTGTATATTTTAAATACCAAAGGATTTGAAATTCTTTTGATTACAGATTAAAAAATGAAAGTTTTATTGGTCATTTGATCTTGATGGGCTTTTTAGATCTGCAAATGCTAATAAAACATACTTTAATTCTAATTCTCTGGAGCTTGTGATGATAACTAGATGTTATGTTTATGATCTTTTTCAGAAAGTGAACTTTTACTCTGAATTCCCTCCGATGCTGTTTTTTAAAGTTTATTTATTTACTAATAACAACTAAGATGATATAACCTCTAAAGTGAATCTAAGTGATAAAAACAACCAACCCAAACCCACATTTGTTTGATTCCCTCATACTAACACATCCCATATAAAAATGGCTTTTGTTTAGACTGTGGGGGTGGGGGGAGCTGCACACTGAAAGCAGATGATCTGTATACAAATTCTCTGTTTCTGTGCCATAAAAGTTACTAACTCCATTTATGGAAATCAGATGTATCTCATGTATCACAATTGTATAAAGGGAACATAAAAACCCCCTTAAAAGTGAAATCACTGTCTTTTGATTGCAACTTACATCACCCTGCACCTGTGTAAACCACCAAACAAGGTGTGAAGTAGTCAGCAGAGATTTCAAAATACCTCCTCATTAGCAAAGATGCTTTAAAAGATTGTTGTCCAAAAGTAGTTTCTACGATAAGACCATAAAATTAGCATCTTTAAATATTTACAAAGTGACATGTATTTCAAAACCACCTAGGAAATCAACATCCTCCCTAAGATGCAAATAGCCTGACAAACTATTCAGAATGAAAAATGTATTCAACAACTTGAGCATAATTTTCTTTTCAAGCACCTTTTGTGAATAGACTTGATTCTTTACAATGCCTTCATTATTCAAAAATATTTTAACCAGTCATCGCCCAAAGATGAAGATAAGCATGAATGAGGCTGTTTGAGACAGCTCACAAATATCAATTTGCACTTTAAAAGATTCAGGGATTTTTGCATATCAGAATTATTCTTTGCATGCTTGCAGACAGAGTTTGAAATGTGATAGAAAATACTCTTGATAAATATTCTTTTTTTTTTCCTGGAGTGACCCCTTCCAAGTTTAGCCAGATTGCTAACTTCATGCCTTCTCTGGATTTGAAAAGATGTCTCACACAAATACACCAAATGTGGGACACTGTCTCTGACAAAGTAGATTTGTATGACATCAAAAACACAGGTATGCTCTGGTGGATGTTGCTGATGTTTTCTTAAAAGCTTTCCAGTTTTCCTTGAGTCATAACGGACTAGCTTTCAAAAAACACCTAAAATAAATATAGCATTAGGGGAAAAAGGCATTGAGAGACAGATCCTTTCTGTAAAGATTCCCATTCAGACAGAGAAGATGAGAAAACATGTAGTGAGGGAGTCTCCCTGTCTCCTTTTCTGTAGGAAGTAAAGCCAAGGCACATAGGAAGGGAGGTGAAGTTGTGACACACAGGAATACAGGAATTAACCGTCAAGATCACAGAAGAAGCCTAAGAGTTGCATATTTGTATCAGGTTTTTGCAGGGGTCTGGGTTGGGGACAAGTTTGTTTATTTATTTGCTTGCTTCTAGTCCAGAACCACTACAGTGAATAGAAGACACTTCTTTACAGGCCTTTTTAAATTTTTTTTTTACCGGATCCAGACTGAATAAAACTATCTCCATCAACCAGGCAGAAACAGGAGCATGGGACACCTGGATACAAGTCTGAAGCCTGTAGAAGGCTGCAGCTTGCTTTTAGATCAATGACACAGAAGAGACTGAAGGAAAATGTATCTGCTGACCTATAGAAGCCAGTGACTCTCGAAGGGATGAAAAATATTTTCTTCTAAGAAAGTAGTAACAGCTCCTTCATACATGAAAGTTTCATACATTAAACTGCCGGTTTCCAAGACAATTTTAATAAAATGCCTAAAATAACATTTCACAAAGCAGTTGTGAGTTTAAAGGTACTGGGAAAAAACCTTGAAATGTGTACTGGAAAAATACTGAAACCACCTGAAACCTGTAGCTCATTTGTGTTCCCAGGTTGCACAATGTCTCTGATAGAGAAATTAAAACTACAGAATAAAATTTATTATAATTATTACCATCAAAAGATAATGTAAAACTGCTAGCAGAAGAGAGGAGATCACCTGGCAGATGCCTTCCTGCTCCCAAGCAGGTACAAACAATAGTGGACACCCATCTCCAGCTGAGTTCCATTTGCCATTTATTCCTTTCAAGTATGTAGGTAACAATTAGAATTACAGCAGTATCAACAAAGATTGAAAAAAAAATACAGGAAGAATTTTGGAGGAGCAGCTGCTGGTATGTATGACAAATAAAAATCATACAGTTTTGTTCAGGCATGTATGTAAATCCACACAAGCAGCTCCACTAGTCATTCCACAAGTGGAGAAAGGACAGCACTCCCAAAATCAGCCAGTCATGGAGCTGTGTGATTTCAACCTGTTCCAAATAAAGACACCAGCTCCAATGCTGGAATTTATTTGGGCTCTAGTCCATCATTCCAAGTATTTGTTATCTGATGAATTTTACAAAACTCCTGTCATTTTCCCTAAAGCAGAAGTGAGTAAGAAGTTAAAAAATCTGAGGTTGCAGATGCAGAATTTAATTGATATGATTTTCATCTCTAACAGCAGGGATTCCATTATTGACACTGAGATATTACTGCCTTAGGGAGTGTATTGAGTTCTTAAAAAAATATGCAGGTGTTAACACAAATCAAATTATTTGTAAGTTCATAACTCAGTGAATTTACTGGCTTGATCAGAATAATATTTTTTGAGCCAGTCGCAGTTCTAGCTTTTCACCTCTTAATGTAATGTCCATGCAGTGATGAAGTGGATTGAAATTCAAAGCACATAAATCTTTCCTTACAGGATTCTTTTGATAGTAATTAATAGGTCTTCATAAAACTGTACAGATGACAAAATGACCAAATTCAGTTCCACATTTCAACTACCAGATTACTGCTGGATTTCTGCACATTTCGGATATACACCAATGGAAAAAAAAAGAATTGACAAGCTGGAGAATACCCAAAACATATCTGAAAGCAATTTGTATTCTGCTTGTCACATTGTTTTTCCTTACAGCTGTCAGTAAAAGGGATTTAAAGGTAGTGATCATGTGATATAGTACATTATTCCAGGAAACAGGACAATGAAATACATCCTTTGTGATGCTAAATAATATTAAATCAGAAAATTATATTCTATGAGACTCAGAATTGAAAGGATGCACTGGTGATTGGGTGGATGAGGATGGCACAAGAAAATCCTTGTCTAGAGACATTTTCAATACCTGACAGAAGAGGCACAGGGTGAGATGTTGACAATCCCTGCACAGGACACCCAGTGTGTGCAGTCCTGAGTCCATCACTGTTCAAGAGCAGAAATGCATCTTGCATGGTAACACTCTTTCAGGGCTCTGAAAACTCCACTTAGTGTGTATTTTTTGTTTGTTTCTCGTTGCAGAATGAAGATTTTCTATTTTTCTGGGAAACAATCCAACACTCATCAACATTAGCAGAAGCCATTACATTATATTTTAGGACCTAACTTCTACTCTGAATTTTTTGGTGGGGAGTGGAGAACAGACAATTCTTTTCCATCCCAAAGGTTTCTCAGATCCATATTTGATAGGGCACATCTCTGTATTCCTCCCATTCTCACAACTTACATCACTCATAAAAAATGTTAGAGGCTCAGGATTAAGTACTTTTCCTTTTCCTTTTTTTTTTTTTTTAATTTTACTCTCAGCAGGAACTTAAGGATTCATGTCTTTTGTTCTTACACATGTTCTAACTCTTTAAGCTCCATTTTCCTGGAGGGCATGAACAAGTGCTTAATGCTAACCCTGCCCTGGCATACTTCCTGAATTGTGTCCATAGGTAGAAACACAAACTTTTGGCTTTGCTGTCTTAGGTGGTAATTTCCAAACTGCAAAAGCAGTACTTTGCCTCTTCTTTGGTCTCCTCTTGCATCTTCAGACTATCTAGGGAAAGAACGCAGGACAGTGAACTATCCTTGTCCCAGTAACTTTTTTAAAGTATTCCTAATTACATAAGTATTAATATTTTTTACTTCATTGGTTCATGAGTGTGGATAATTACCAGTTCCTATAATGTATGTGAGTATATTGAGATGCATTTTCTAGGCTAAGTGCATGAATAATGCCCTCTTATGGCAAAATTTAGAGATTTCCAAAAATTTATTTAGTCTAAGATAATTTACAGGCTAAATTGATATCCAGTAAAAAAAAAAGAAAAAAACAAACAAAAAAACAACTTAACAACAAAAAACTCGAAAACAATACTTATCCTGGAAAGAAAAAATAATTGTAACAAAAATTATGCTGTGCATGATATTACAGTCATAATGTGTTACACTAACTTTTCCATCTTTATGCTTCCTCTCACTCTCTAATATTTGAGAGGAAAAACCTGTCTTAAAAGCAGTTTTTTACAAATTAGGATAAGGAGACCATTTTTGGAATGTTTTAATGAGTGATCTTTGGCAACTGGTAAATTAAATTGAATGTACATAAAGCAAAGAGCAAGCATGTATTATACATATATTTATTGATATTGGCAACAAAGGATTTAACTGATTCCTGGAAGTGTTTGTAATATAAGTAAACTGCAAGGAATAAATAGGCAAGAGTGCATTGAAGTATTACTTAAAACATTTATCTCCAATTTCACAATACTTTAGAAATACATTTAGATAAATTTGAAGTAGTACAAGTAAGTGTTTTAAATGTTAGCAATGGCAAAATGCCATATAATAAAGTTTTTAATAAATATTTTGTATCAATACAGTGTTTGTCTTTTGACTTCTTTTACTCCTAACTGACTTTGAATATTGGGCAATAAATAAATCGAATTTAAGTTAAAAAAGGTGTTACTTTAGTGAAGATATTGTGTACTGGCTGCCATCCAGACTATATATTTTATTTTTTTTTAGTCTTTTTGGCTTAAAACAAACTACTGCTAATAGATTCAAATAAAGATTAAATTAACAGATATTCTGGAGACATTACTATAAAAAAAAGATAAATATTTAGTGGAATGTTTATGTTGCTCAAGAAAAAAAATAGGCATGGGCTCACCTTAAATTGTAGTTCTCTCAATAAAAAGCCAAAAACCAATTTAATTGGTTTACCAGAAACTTTTCAGTATGATAGCAAATTCTGAGGCTTGGTTCATAATGTGAGATGTGTTACTGTATTTTGGGTACATCAAGTGCTTCCATCAATCCTGTGCTAACTCTGAGTAGGCAACTAATAAAAAAATAGCAATAAAGTGTATTTCCAATCCATAATAGCCAATAAATACAAAAGTCAGAGTCTATGACTACTTCTACGTTCTTTTTTAACTAATATAATTTCATTCTAAGCGGATGATTTAATGTTATTTTAAATTAACCCATATCCTGGTTGTCCTGAGGCCCAAAAGCAATACAAAGAACTCAGAGTCTCCCTTAAACTCCACTGAACCCATGTTGCCTTCATCATTTTCTGCCATGCAGCCAAGAGTTTGCTCAGACTTTTTATGCAACACATTCTAATGAACAGTGTTCATGCCATGGGGTAGCTTTCAAGAGAGATTTTGGTGACTAAAGTATGACAATTATTATACTGCAAAAAGCATTTTTTAGAGCCTCTCAAAACATCCATTGCACTGACAGTGAAAAAAGGAAAACAGAGCTCCTGTTCCCATGGAATCATGAGCATTTGGAGGCACCTGAGACAAATGTTTCTACCTTAGCACAGGCCATACTTCCTAAGACTTCACCAGTCAAGAGCACAGCACAGAACAAAATCAAAAGCACAGCTTCAATTTTATCTTCTTTAGGAGCTTAGTAGTGCAGTGGTATCTGTATGACAAAGGACAAAAATGTCAGCATTGCACCTAAAACATCAGCACAACCCCAGCTGTACCACGCTGATTCCAGAGCCAAACCTTGCCTCACAGCAGACAACATGACAGTCTGCTTGAGAAATGGGGATCAGCCTGCTGGAAGCAAGAATGCATTCCTTAGTGCTGTGGTAAAGAATTACAGCTTGAATTCTATAGCATCTCAATGTTTTCCACTTTGGGGAAGTTAAAGTGTATATAGGATTTACATTAAAATAGCCAATGCTTCTTTGGTTTCCTCAAGAAAATGGAAGAATGATCATACTGGGTTTCTTGAGAGATCTGGTTTAAAATCTTCACTGAGAGCTAGGGCATAAGGCAAAAGGATCAGGCTTGATTTGTAGGAGAGGAGATATCTCTGAGGCTGATTCCATCCCTCAGCATTCTCTGGTCCCATGTGCACATACCCTTCACATCTCCAGGGGACAGCAGGCATTATTCAGATTACCTCAGTCAATGCCCTGCTTGGCAGGTATGCTTCAAATTACAAACTTTTTAAGGACTTTTGCTCTTTTTTAATCTGGAGACACAAGTTATTTTATGTCTTCTGCATGGCAAAACCTTCCTTAGGGAGAGTAAATGGGACAGTGGCCAAGAGGACATGCTTAGGGAAGGACAAGGCATACACAGAACAGTCCTTCTGCTCCTCTTCTAAAGGAATAGGCTGCAGAATGCAAACAATCTGTAGTCAGCAATTAGATGGTGAATACCATCAGTAAAGCTTAGTCTGTGCTTACAGGAAAAAAAAAACAAATCAAAGACTGTAAGGTATGCAGTCATTCTTGATTTGAAGAAGGATGGTGAGAAATAGGACTCTACTGGTATATTATATGGGACCAGAATGGGGGTGGCTGGTTTTCTATAAACAGGCTTGTAGACGTGTGTTTCAAATCTACAATGAATAAGGAAAAAAAAAATCTTAAGCCTTCTTTTATTTTTTCCTTTATTCAAAAAAAAAAAAGCAGCAGTAATTCACACAAGGCTCTACAAACCTACTGAAGTAGCTGAATCAATGACATTACCAAAACTTCCTTCAACAGAATGAGAGAACTCCCTTGAGTGCTGTGAGCCCTGTAGATGCAGCAATAGATCAAGAAGCAGGCTGTAGAGTGGCATGTGCTGGAAATGGCCATGACACTCAGGGCTATGTTACTGCCCTTTCTATCCTGCAGTAATCCCTTGACTTCCCTCCCCTCCGATTTCTCTTTATCTGTTTGGATAAAAAGCTCCATAGCTGCTGCTGCTTTATTTCCCTGTGGGTTTATAGAACTCCTTGCACCACATGACTTTCATTCCAAGTACTTCCAATGCACATATTGCAAACTGTTGCCTCCTCTATGCATTTGTGCTTTTTTCTATTTGCAGCATGCTCGGCCTGAAACCATCCTTGGTTCATCAACAACTCTTTCCTTTCTTCCATTCAAGTCTTCATTATACATATTCTTACTCATCAACTTGCAAAATAATGATTGCTTGTTTGATTTCTTGAAAACTCAAATGCAGCTTTGTGCAAGAACAGTGACTCTGGTTCTATTACTGACCTCACTTAGTCACAGTGGCTAAAAAGTGGAAAATCTGACTACAACACTGTCTTTCTCCTACAAACAGCAATAATGTGGTTGCCATACTAAAAAGAGGAAGCATGAAAGCCTGGTAGCATACCAGGAACATGCTCACATCTTTTGTACAGGCACAGAAGAACTTATTTGATTATGACCTTGCCCAAATCAGAGTCTCTTCCAAGGCAGAGTTACTATGAAGTGCTGGCTCACTGACTTCCAGTGAAGCCACTCAGAGAAAGGTTTATTAAATGAGACAACTGGACTTTTATCAAACTAAGAGCATAATGCTTTCCTCTGTTCCCATCCAGGTAGTAGTACTTTATTACATGGTTACACCAATCCTGATCCTAAGCACCTAATTTTTCTTAAGCTCTGAAAAGACAAATTATTCAGTTTACCAGGCCATTGTTATTTACATGCCAGCAGTTTTATAAGGCTGTGACCTTGGTGAAGAAGCTTCACTCTTCATGACCAGTCTGACACTGACCCACCTGAACAGGGCCACTGACAACCCGGGGCACAGTATGTCCAAGGAACTTATGCCACCTCTGATCACACAGTGGTATCACCAGGAACTTTACCCTGATTATCTCTTGAATCCTTGAACTATTGGTTGTGAAAAAGAATGTAAATTGCTGCTCATATGAGCACACCATCAAAACAAACACCTAATAGTTTTCCGACAACAAAGTGCTGGTATATTTCACACTTTCCCTAGTTGTTGTAACTGCAAGAAAGAAAATAAACAAGGATGAATTAATTGGATTACCTCATGAACCTGCATTTCTTTAAGGTGATTTGACACTCATAAATGAGGGCCCAGAAAATAGATGTTAATAGCATTTTCTCTCATCACTTGGAATCTGGACATTTACTGGATACAGCATTCCTTTGATTGTTAAGGAAGGAATTAATTCCATTTGATGGTCACCTTATTATGCCTTTACTACATTTTTCTTTATAATAGCTGGCACTTGATCTTGTCTTGATCTGTGCTTGTGTTCAAAGCAGAATGTGATTATTAAGCCTATTGATCTTCCTTTTGGCTAGTTGTTGCCAATCCAGTAAAATTATTTGATTCTATTCCACTGTGCTACCTTTAATCCAACTGCCTCTCAGAAGGTTCCTTTCTCCTCTTTATACTTCTTCATTTCCTGCCTTCTTTTAAACCTGTGTTCCCTCCTGTCCTAATGCCTCCTACTATATGTTCACCTCTTCAGGAGCTTAAAATTTAAGGGAGGGGAAACAAAACAAACCAAATCAAAACAAAACAAAAAGGCCAGCCCCAAGCCCATATGTTAAGTAAAAATCCAAATCCACTCTTGTCTGTCTTATTACTGGCTACAGTTCATGTTTAGGTCTAAAGCTAGGCCTGGGTCCATTAAGATGACTTGTTTGGGTAAGAAGCAAACACCATGCACAGATACAACCAAATCAGCTCTATTTGTTTTGGCCAGGGGGATTTGCTTGCTCGGATCACATTGCAAGAGTCAGAACTGCTCCAACTCTGAAGCTGAGCAAGGGTCTGACTCTGTCCTCACATGTGTGATGTGACCCAAAATAACTGCCCTTAGTTATAAATCTCACATGCAAGAAATCAGAACCAGAAGCAAATTGTACAAGAGATCATACTCTGTGTAATAGAGGAATGATTAAAAATCAGTTGCAAAGCACAGTCCAGCTTACTTGTCCTCATCCTCATGTTAGGCTGTAAAACACACAGCCTGGAAAGCAAGTGTCTTGCATACTTTTCATTGAACTCACAGGGCTGATTCATGCCAGTTAATGCTGAAACCCCACCTCATAATTGGGAGAAGTAATTTCCATTCCATGAGTTTTGCTTGAAGCTAATGCATGCTATTACAAAACACCTAAAGTAAAACTTTAACCATTTCTCTTAGCCCAGCTGTGAAGTTCAAACTGCTTTTTAAAGTTAATTATCATGCTCTGACCTGCACATATGCACATGTTAAATACAAATAAATCAATATGGCAAGCTTGTTCTTGTTTCAATTTGCTTTTTAAAATTAGCATTCTCTGGCTTTGCCTATCAGATATGAGTGTGATGGTATCTCACAGATTAAAGTTTTGCATTTGTCTCTTTGTAGTTCATTTGCTATTTTATAAGCCCAAAGTCCATTAGGGAGTGCTGGAAAGCCCCATAATTTTCCTCAGTGTTCCATTTTACCTTTTTATCTCCAAGGTAGCTAGCACATGTGAAGAAGAAGTGCAGCTAGCCAGATGGCCCTGCAGTGTCCACACGTACACAAAACCCCTGACAAACACAAGTGACTTTAACTAACAGCGATGTTGATTCATGCTTGAGCATATTAATTTTCTTCTCTTTTTTCTTTATTTTGAGGAGTGTATGTTTGTGCTCTTACTTAGAAAATCAGCACTATAAAGGAAAAAAGGTAGACTCTTTCTATTAAAGGAAAAACATTTGGGGAGGATAGAATCATCATAAATTCTAGTGTTGGTAATTCATGATAACATTCTTTTTTTTCTCTGACTGGTATCACCACCTATTACACATCTCCCCAAAATCTCCTAAAAGAGAAAGATTTTCATATTTGTTCTGTGGTTTTCTGTGCATTTTCCTTTGAATCACCCTGTATAGATCACAGCAAGAGGGAGGACAGTGGATTGGCTGATTCACTTCTGTTGCTTGGCATGACAATCTCTAATTGCACTTAGTTGTGGGGATTTTCCAAAGCAAAAAAGTGACTTCTCCTTTTGCCAGGGTGCTGCTGTCAGACTGAGGCATTTGAGCATCACCACAATTCAAGGATGAGCAGCATCATGTTCACAACCACATTGCCTGCCCATGGGGAAAACGGAGGGCTTAGTTTAAACAGCTCTTTGGGACAGCTAGTGTTCACACATTTCTGTGTAGTTTATTTGTGTTAAGGAGGAGAACTGGAAAAACACCAATGTTTTTAAGGACTCGTGATCTCAAGAGTCTGGTTCATCTAAAGGCATCAGTGAGTTAATCTTCAAGACTTGATCTGAAAGGGACCAAGCTTTCAAAAATTCTGGATCCATTTATTTTCTGGCATCAGCTGCAAATCTGACTTTTCATTTCAGAGGACAGACCATCCCATACTCCTGTATCCTCTGGGATGGTAAGTGTTATACAATATTGAAATTTCCTGCTTGAAGAAAGCACAAACTTTGCTACTGAAGCCTGGGGGATACACCATCTTTAAAATGCTTGTGACCCTCACTCATGCAAAAGAGCCTTTACACAAAGTAACCAACAGACACAGGCCATAAAGATATCCACATGCATAGACAAAATCTGTTTAGTCAGGGTGCTGTATTCAGGCTACTCCCTGATCTCTGGCTATAATAACACCACTATTACTGACTGCTTTGGTTAGTATGGCCAGAGTGTGTAACAGCTGGAAACAAAACTCCAACTCAAGCATGTGCACATTCATTGTGGGTACTTGTTTACTGGTTAGCATGTTTCTGGCAGTGGGAGATGTCTCCAAGTGCACCACGAGATGTGCTCCCTCAAAGTCCTGCTGTTAGAGTACGCTGCTGAGCGACCCACACTGCCTTGACCAGATCAGATACCTCTCTCTGCAAAAGAGGAAATCTTGATCCAAAAGAAGTTTGCACCCAGCAGGTCAGTGCAGCACAGAATATGCTTGACAGTTTAGGGAAACCTTCAACAAACCAAAGAGAGTTTAGGAAAACCTAAGCCAAACCCCAAGTCATGTTGCTTGAAAAATCCTCGGCTGTAACAGAGTCGACACCTTGGAAAACATTTTCAGTGCTGGCCCGCTGTGGTAAGAGCACAAATCACACCAAACGGGAAAGACTGCTCAGCGTTATCTTGGGGAAAACTGAGCTTGAGCAAATACAGGTTCCAATCTTCGCAAAAAAAGCTTCTGAAAGCTGGCGTAAAACACCTGGATCAATCAGGGGGCTGAATCTAACTCACTGTTCTAACGCTTCTCTTACTCTTCTAACCTTTTAAAGTTTTAAATATAGAAAATAGTTCGAGGCGAGTGGGGGAAGAGCCGCATCCGAGGGGTCTGTCTGTTAGCCCGTTCCCCGTCACAGCAGCCCGCTCTCATTCCCTCTTCACAGTGACACCTACCGGCCTCCCGACCTCTCCCGCATCCCTCCGCCCGCGCCCGCCCCGGGGCCGGGGCCGGGGCCGGCTCCGCTCCCGGCCCGGGGCCGCTCTGCCCCGGCCCCGGCAGCGCTCCGGCAGCCCCGGCACGACCCGCACGGAGGGGTAGAAACTTTCCCGGCGAGTTTCGCTCCCGCTCAGTGAGCGATGGGTCCGGGGCTGCGGTGGCCGAGCCCCGCGGGGCCGAGCGCGGGCGCTGCGCCCCTCAGGCCGCCCTGCGCTCCCCTTGCGCCCCTATGCCCGCTCCGCGCTCCCCTCTGCCCGTCCTGCGCACCCCTTGTACCCCTCAGCCCGCCCCGCGCGCCCCTTGCGCCCCTCAGCCCGCCCAGCGCGCCCCTTGCGCCCCTGTGCGCTGCCCGCGGCGCTGCCTGGGGCGGGCGGACGGGCCGGGCGGCAGCCGGCGGCGCGCAGGGCGGGGTGTGGCCTCGCCATTATTTATGAGCTCCAGCCCCTATTTGCTCAGCTAATGATGCACCGGCGGCCGCCGAGCCTCCCCTCGCCGGAGCGGCGGCCAGGGCAGGGCAGCGCCTGTAACTGGAAGCCAGCGTCGGCACCGCGCGGCCGCTCCATTCACTCCTAGGTGCGTGATTGCGCGCAGGGGAGAAGCGCTCCCTGAGCCTCAGGAGTCCACTGCCAGGATTATTGCACAGAGCAGCCGGGAGTATCTTTGCAACCACCACGAGGAGAGACTTTTCTCTTTTTTTCCCTATTTTGTTTTTTAATTTTAATTTATTTTTTCCCCTCTGCCGTGAGCCAGGTTTGGAATTAAAATGTTCTGGTAGCAGGAGTGGAGTCTATAAACTGATAGAAACCAGATAGAAATCAGTATTACTGCTGCTTCCAATAGCCAGGTAAGCATAACTTAAAGTTCTCTTTCTTTTCTGTAATAGACGTGAAATGTCTCTGATGGTTGAAATTTGCTGCTGTTCACAGATAGCTAAACCAATGTTTTCCAGATTGGCACAGTCCATGTTTGGCAGGGTTTTTCTGTCTTTTTTTTTTCTCCTTCATTTCTTTTCTTTTCTCTGCCAAATGATTTTCCTTACAGGATTTAGGGGTAGGACCCAGGCTGTAGCAGATGACACCTGCACAGTACTTCCTAGCAAAGCCATACTGTACTTTCCAGAAGCCATGCAACATGCTGCCAGCGACCTCCGTGGCAGGGAAACTTCACTACTTCACTTTTGTAGCGGTTTGTCTGTTTGTTTACAGTTAAACTAGAATGTAAGAACAGAAATGCAATTAGACATTGCTTTTTGTCTGTCCTGTAGGGTTCTTTTAAAGTACTTGCAAGGCTTTAGGTCTGTGTGTTGTCAGCAGAGATCATGTGCACTGGACGTGCTGAATATAGTATCATGACTTACCGAGATAAATTCAGAGCTGGGATGTAAGCCCAAAGCAAGACTCAAACCTGCAATGAGCTGTCAGTTATCAGTTCTGTAAATCTCTGAAATTAAACCTATTTCCATTAGGTAACTCACATGTCAGACACCCTGAGGTACCTCTTTGTCACTATATGCATTTATTATTTATGTGCCTAACAGCTGGGTAGGAACCATGCTGCTCAGCACTTGAGTCTTATATTTGCCTGTCACTTCTGTGTTAACGGTGAAGATCTGCAATTTGAGCAATGAGATGTAGCA
Source organism: Serinus canaria (assembly GCF_022539315.1). Classification (NCBI taxonomy): domain Eukaryota; kingdom Metazoa; phylum Chordata; class Aves; order Passeriformes; family Fringillidae; genus Serinus; species Serinus canaria. Next base: position 10,329,210 of record NC_066314.1, read on the forward strand.
ATGTTTCACTCCTCTAACTGATTACACTAGAATTGGCAGGAGGCATGAGAGTGGGAGGGAAAGAGAGCTGAAAGGGGTTTTTTTCTATTATTGTTTCCTACAGTATTATTTAGAGGAAGAAGGAAAGCGGCACACTTGTTCCTCTTTGGCTCTTTATCTATATTGCATAGAAAGCATAGCGTTACTACTGTAAAATACTTATCCCATTGCGTCTGTTAAATCACATGTTCTGTATGGTTGGCTATTTATTTTGGCCTGACAAAGAAATTTTATTGGGATTTAATGCCATTTCTCTCTTAGAAGAGGAGTAAGTTAAAGGATATCCCATGGGCAAGTCACAAGGTTTTAAATTTAAAGCCCACTAAGCAACATTAGTACTAGAGTTCGTGCAGCCTGTTTAAAAATTATTCTTGGCAAAAACTCTGCAACTATCATTTTATTAGTTAACAGACCCTTAGAGATAATTTGGAACTGGGCCAGAATGGATATGTTTTTCCTGCAGACCCTATCTGTAGCTGGAAAATTTCTGACAAGGTTGTTTTTGTCAATTAGCAGAGTTGTAGAGTTGCTTGATCTCCGTGCATTTCTCAGTATTCAGAGCAGGTACTGAAGGAGAGTTTAGAGTGTGGGCTGCAGAGCTCTGCGCTTTCACGAATGCTCTCCTTCCCACCCCCAACTTGATGTGAAGTCCTCATGCAAAGAGAAGCCTTTCCAAGCGATTTACAGTGAGGGGATGGGGAATGACAGGGTGGTAACGAGATACGGGGCTTTCACCACTAAGTCAGTGGTGCGGATCCAGCCCGAGCTGCTGCTGACCTAAAGTCATCCCTGCCTGACAGCTCATTCCTGCCGTGCTGGGGTGGTTACGGTCCTTTAAGGACAGGTGTGAACCTCAGAGGGACAGGATGGATGAGGCTGTAGAAATATTGGCTTCCACTGGAGGGACTGTAGTGCTGGACAGAGCTGAGGTGAAGAATGGCAAGCTGACTGCACAGGTAACAAGTCTCTTAATAAAACTAAATGTACAGCCTTTAAGGATATCTTCTAGCTGTTGGGGTTGTGACTTTCAAAGTGCTTCCTGTTGCCATAAAATCAAGTATGTCACCTGAGTGATGAACTAATAAGTGGTGCCTAGTAGAAGGGCTATTTACATCAAAAAGAAATATATATATATATATATATATATATATATATATCTAAGTAGTGAAGTAAAATGGGCCTAAAATGATGGTGTTATGTAGTCTCACTTGTGCAACTGAGCTGAAAAAGTTGTAACAATAGGCAAAATGAAATTTGCACTTCATAGTTTTTGGAGAGATGCAGTTTAGTAGCAGGTGTGATACTGATATGCACTGTTCAGCTTCTAATGGTGGCTGGGCTTTATGGATCTGGTCTGAAGTCCGTTAGAAAAGACACTTTCCTCCAGTGATTCCAGTGACCTCAAGACCTTCCTGAACTAAGAAAAGATACAGAGTTCTGGAGTGTTTTCTGATTCTGAGATGCTCAGGCTTCTCAGCAGCTAACTCCTATAAAATGAAGATTCAGCAGATGTGCAGGAGGAGTAGCAGATATATCAAGTGTGGTATCATTGTCCAACTCTGGGATTCTTAGTGCCTTGTAGAAGTCAATGAGAGCAGTTGTGTATCCTGAAAGGAGCTAGCCCAAAAAGCAAATGTTGACTAACAGTTTCAAGTGTGTTGAAATACTTTTGGTTTCACAGTTTTGAAATTAATGACATAGCCAGAATTTCTTTAAAGAAAAACTTATTAGGGAGCTCAGCTTACTAAAACTTAAAGCTCATTTCCAAGCACCTTTGATTTCAGATGTCAAAAGAAAAAAAAACCTGCAAACAACCAATAACCCAAACCTCCCCCCTCCTTAACATGAGGGAGACATGTCTAAAAATATCAGCCAGATTTTTATTCGTGAAACTTTATCTGCTGTCCTTGCTTTGCTCTGCCTTGACATTTAGTATAATTATATTTCCAGCAGGTGGAATTGTCTTCATTTTAAATGAACTGAGTTTAATGCTGTAGTCTGCCCTAGCCAAGAGTTGGGCTCTCTTGGTTCCTACTAACAGGCAGAGAGTTCCTGTTGTGACAGCACAGAAGACTTGGTGGGGAACACCTCTTTCAGATGCACAAAGGAAAAACAGGAGTGCTGTACCTCCTTCACATCCATAATTATGGCTTCAGCTGGAAGAGGCCTCCAACACAATCTTTCCATGCTTTTGTTTTTGCTCCACAAGATTGTATGAGAAGTGTAATATGATATATCTCTCTTTCAGGTTTCATTTCTTGGATATTAAGTTGCAAATCTGAAGAGATGGCATTTCTTGCTGTGAACGTGTTGATTGGGATATTTATTTACTTTAGCAGTGTAAAAGGATCTTCCCAGCCTCAAGCAAGGGTGTTCCTAACATTCAATGGTAAGAAAGAAGATAAGCATTCTTAAACAAATATTATGATTGAACATTTTCTTCTTCTCCTTAAATTCAGTAACTGAGTAGAAACTGGCATTTTGATCTCTGTCCACTATTACAATTTTTGGTTTGCTGCTGAGGCACCTGTCAGTCTAAATTTGATTCTCTTGCCAGAGTCTGCCTATTGCTGTAGATGCATATTTAATATATGATTAATAATTAGTAGACTTTTATCTTTATTTTGGATTATTATGACTTACTAACAACTAAAGGCTTGTTTCTTATCTGTAATTTTGTTGGAAAAATATTACACATTACATGTGGTGGAGATTATTAATGATTTGAGTTGCTTTCCTTTTCAGTCAACTGGAACACTTCATATTCTGAAAATGAGGCTGCCTGAAGTTTTACCAAATTAGTTAGCCAGGCACAGAGTCCTTTGAAAAAATACCATTCTTTGTGTAGGATGTACATAGCTTGTAGCAATCAGTGATGCCTTCATACTGTAAACCAGTAATGAAAATTATCATTTTCAAAAGAAAGTTTCTTTTACTTCTGAAGTGCTGAGCAGTATCTCATTGCTGCAATTATTCCAGTATTGCTTTTAATAGTAAAGTAACTTATTGCTCTAGTTTAAATGCTGATTTTAGCCACCACTTCAGAATGTGTGTGTTCTTCAGCTTACTGTGCCTGTTAAATCTGAGCTGAAACTTTCTGTCACTAATTATAGAGGCATTGAGTTTCTCCAGCCCTCTGCCTTTTCTGTGATTGTCTTTGAGGCATGAGGGCTTGCTACTTCCTGCACCAGTACTGCTTGCATTAGGATGGCTTCTGTGGTTCATTAGTGCAGGGATGCCCTGCCACTGCCTTGGGAATATTCTGTGTGCTCTGAACAATCTTTAAGAATTGCTTTAAAAATAATCAGAGCTAGTAAGTATCTCAAACTTCTACTTGCTACAGTGATCAATAACTGTGTAAACGTGAGGCTGAGAGACATCCAGAAGGAGACTGTCAAGTTAGACCTTCTGCAAATACCAACCAGAGTTTGAATAATTATATTATAGAACAAGGGGCTCTAAACTGATGAATGCAGTACTTAATAGATGTAAAATAGCATGGCTCTAGTAAAAGCAATAGTAGGAATTGAGTTCCAAGAGGGAATTCAAATGAAGGAGTAGGGATAGGAATTTCTTTTCTTTGTTCAAAGTCTGCACTGGTTTTGGTGGAGATGGTTCTGTTTTGGCACAACTCAACACAGAAGCAAGTTTGGCTGTGGTTGTGTGTTACATTGCAGGTTTGCCACAGTTATGCAGCACAGGCTCATTTAGATTGCCACATCATCTCCTTGGTGGCCTTGAAAGTAATCTAAGCTTCCCTTGATCTCTGGTATGACCATGAAGTAGGAAGTGTTCATGTTTTGTGGTATTCAACCTTCTGAATGGGAAAGAATTCTAATGAGAGGCAAATGGTTTTAACATAAACTCAAGAGCTTTTGTCTCATCACAGGTATCCTGCAAGGCTGAAACAGTGAAGCAGCCATAAGGCAAAAGACCCCAAACCTAGGAATTAAAAAAAAAAAAAAATTAAAACCTTAGTTTCTGTGTTCCTGAAAGGAGGTTGTCCCTCCTTCCTTTAGAAGGGGCTATGACAGCTTTATGCTGCAGTGACCCCTTTGTCTGCTCAGGTTCTTGGGCCCCAAGAGCTCTGTCCCCTTTGCCAGCCCTGGGGACCAGCCGTGCCTCACTAGTTCCTGCTGTAACCCTCCTTGGCTGCCTTGGTTAGAGAGCCTTGCAATGCTATCTCATTTTCTTAAAACTGACTTTTTACTCTCCCTAATACTTTACAGCCAACCTTTAAAAAAGAAATTACATTTTTAGGTCATAAATATTTATTTGGTCTTTGAAGTCATAAAAGTAAAAAAATGAATTATGTGTTTTTACAATATGAGAAGTATGTCTGAAATAAAAAGCTAAGCTTTTTGTGTAATATACAAACAGAAGTTTTATTTTTAAACCTGATTTCCAGATGGTAAGAAACAACTTCCATTATGTGAAAAGAGTTTGCAGGTTGTTGTGTATACCAAGGTAATGGTCCCACCTGTAGTATGAACTTCTGTTCTATAAATCTTTGTTTACTTACAGGAGTAGAGATGTAATAGAAAAAGGTGAAACTTTGTATTATTCTTTAGCTATTGTTCTCTAGTGTCATAACACACTCCTTCTTCATAAGCTGCTTCATAACTTTTTGTTTTTAAATCATGTAGAAATACCAAGTTATTTGGCAGTCTCCTTGCCCTGAGAAGCTGTCAGTTTTTATGGAGAATTGTCACTCTTTTAAAGTGCATCGTTTGAAAATAAAACTATAATTAGGACTCCTTGTGTTTTAAATGACATTAGACAATAAAGACAAGTCATTCAAGCTTAGGATACTTATGTGATATTTTTCAAGTTCTGAATTGGATTTGGCTCAGTGTCTACAATTACATTGCATAAGTTTTGGGGGTAGAGTGTATACAGGAAGAGAAAATGAGTGATGCTTTTCAAATCTAACCTGCTCCTTCAGGATCAAGTCAATCGAGCTTATTCACATTGCAGCATTTCTCATGGGAAAATCCAGCAAGTATCTTGACCCATTCTGTTTTTCATCAGGAAAGATAAAAATGCGAATCATTTGAATCATGGGCTGCTTTTCTCTTTGCCATCTACTTCATTAAGAATCAAATGTAATTAAAAAGTGCGCCTGGGTAATACCTCAAGAGCCTGATAATAGGGATTTTGCAATTAACTTCAATGGATGAAGGACTGCAACCCTAACTTCTGTTTCTGAAATCAAAAGCCTGGCCCTGGTCTAATTAAAATCTAGTTCATGCCTTAGCTGAGGTTGTTAACTGTGGGTATGACGTGAGTGAGGAACTTATTGCTGTCTGCACCCCGAGTGCCTTGAAAATTGCTGTGCTGTGCAGAACCCCGAGGCCTGATTCCTACTGCTTGTCCCTTGTATAGCCATTTACTCAGCTGAAAGGAAAGGTCAGGCTGGAGCTGAACTGCTGCTTTGCTCAGGTGAACCTGGTAATACAGAGGACTGGGCCTGTGGAGAATCAGGCAAAGGGGCTCTCAGTGTGCCTGGAGCAATTTCATGTGACCTAATTGTCCTGGTCAAGGGTGATGGCTCAAACCACTGGTACTTGTACAACATCTGCACTTGAAGAGCCACTGCAGCTGAAGAAAAAAAGATGACCCCAGGCTTTTCCTATTCTGAATTGCAAAGATGTGCAGCCTGTGGTGCAGCAGTGTTGGGAATCAACTTCTGTGTTCCTGTTGAGCATGCAGGAGTGAGGGAACCTGGGATGGGGGAAGCAAAGGATTCAACATGTCTCCCTGCAGTATTAGTACACTATTCCCTCTCCTGCCTCTTCTGGCTCCTTGTCCCTGGAATAGATGTTTTTTAATCTACTTAAATCACCTATCATGATTTAAAGTGCCATAGTTTATTTTCTCTTCATAGCAAAAGACTTACCTTATCTGTTTATGAACAATCAAGTGTGGTGCCTGCTGTTTCTCAAGCTCCATGCATTCCTTCTTGTCACTGCACGTTCCTGAACAGATAATTGGGAGCTGTATCCTTCAGTCTTCACAGGGAAAAAGCCTTTTCTGAAATCAGTGGGAGTATTACCAGAATAAGGAAGGAGGTACTAGACTCCAGGTTAGTGTCAGACTTTGTTTCATTCCAACTCTCTTGGAGATGGAATGAAACAAACTTTTTGGGTTTTGTTGCAGCCCTAAAATGCTGAGCCATACCATTTTAAAATCAAATTCTGAATTGATTGAAGCAGATTGGAGTATTTTTTAAAATATTAAAGCAGATAGTGTATTTTTTAAAATATACTCAAACTTTCTTTGGGATTTAAATTTATATGGTGATACACAACAAAGTGATAATTTCACAATTTACTGGGAACATTTAATGCATTCCTGCCTTAAATGTCTGGTCTAGCAGATATTTCCCATGCAGATTCTTCTATTGTCTGCAGTGAAAATTCCATATGAGAAGTGGATCAAGGCTAATTTGCAGACAGTTTTGTTCTTCTCTTTGTTATAAAATTACGAGAACACGTAAAGGAATTTTAAGAAAGTATCAGTCAGATTCATTAATGACAATTAAAGTGCATAAAATGTCACCAGAGCAACAGCAGCGCTTATTCAACTGTCAACATATTTTAAAAGATTTAATGCAACCCCTGTGGTTACCCTCAAGGAAAAATAAAGGAACTGAGAACCATTTTCCTCGAGCTCTTGAGCAACAGCAGTACAACTTGTTTTTAAACAATCCCTCATTGTAATGTTAATGTTACCACAGTTAATAAAAAGTTCATTTATTATTTGGGGGACTTTGTGCTGATGACAGTCTAGTAGGCAAAGGTTTACACTCATATAGTTGATTGGATCTTTTTTGGTGTCCGTGGAATGAAACCTATTTACGAAATGAAGTAGAAGTAAAGCCTTAAAAGAGTTAAAAAAAAGAAAGAGATCCATGGTTTAACTTTGTTTACATTCTGAACTTACCTTGAATGTTCATATAGTCGCTTAATTTTCAGCAAATTGTGGGTAATATTTTCTCAAAATTAACTGATTTGGGGCTCTCACAGCTTTGTGGATCTTAAGTAATGTTAATTTATAAAGTGTTGAGCATCAACAATGTGAAAATTGTTCCTATTTAATTGTCTCTCACTGGAGATCTAAAAAACTTTATTTGAGTACATTCAACTAAAAATAAAATACTTTTTTATCTTTAGTAGTGAAGATTGTTTTTTTACAGTTTGTTATAGAATCACAGAATGTTAAGGGGTTGGAATGGATCTTATGGATCTGGTCCCAGCATCCCCTGACATGAGCAGGGGTTCTTCCTATTAGACCAGGTTGCTTAAGGCTTTATCCAAACTGCCCTTGAACACTGCCAGGGTTGGTATACCCACAATCTCCCTGGCAACCTGTTTCAGTGTCTAACCACTCAAGAGTACAAAAATACTTCCTGATATCTAATCTAAATTTGCCCCTCTTTTAGTTTGTGCCCATTTCTCCTTGTCCCATCACTCCTGACAAGGACCCCTTCTCTGTAGCCCCTTCAGACACTGGAGGGTTGCTGTGAGGTCTCCAAACCTCCTCTTCTCCAGGCAGAGCAGCCCCAACCTTCTCAGCCCTTGTGTGGAAGGTGCTCCAGTCCCCTTATCAATTTTGTGGCCTCCTCTGGATTTGCTCCAACAGTTTCAAGTTCTTATTTTGTGGACACCAGAACTGTGGTCAGTATTGCAGATGGAGTCTCGAATTGACAGCTTTGGTTGTTACAAATTATTGTCTTTGGGGGTCATTTTTACACTTCTGCCTTCTTTCTATTTTTTTTTTCTGTGCCTTTTTTGTGTTTTTTTTTTTTTTATTCTCTGTTATATAAACAGAGGCTTATTGCAATAAATCTTGTATTGAAATTGAATTGCTTGGGTAGGCTAAGAGTTAAAAGTGCAAAAAAAAAAATCAAACATATTAAAGGAAGCATTATTTAAAAACCTCTGTATTTTTTCTAGAATTCCATGATTAAAAGTCCTTACATGCCAAGTGATATTGAATCTGCTTATTTTCACCTTCTTGTTCAGTGCCAGTGTCTTTGAGTTGGCTTCATTGTCATTACTGTTGAGATGAGTGTACAGGAGAAGATAATTTATTGTTTCTGTATTTAGTTAAATTTTGACATGCGATTTGACTTTAGTTATGAAAATGGTCTTGCAATAAATCTAAAGTCACAGGTGGTGTTTGGTCCAGTTCTGTGTTTGTGCTCTAAAATCCCTGTAAGTGGTACCCTCATGGGAAAGCACAAATAAGTACTTCTTCAAGGTGGCTAATTATCAGGCAACAAAGGTGCCTGGTGATTAACCAAAGGTAGTTAATTGCCAGGCAACAAATTACCAGCCTACAAATTTGATCCTACTCTTGTTTGAAGAGCTCATCTGAATTTGACAAAATTTCTGAAGACTTGTTTTTTTCTTGCACACGAATAAGTAGATCTGTTATCTAAGAGATGACTTACTTCCTTTAATCTCCTTATGTTCCTGAACTCAGTCAATTTGACCTGTATCTGAACCAGCTGTGGTTTTGTTTGTTTTTTTTCATTTTGGTATGGAAAAATCAAACTTTATCTTAGAACATTTTGACAGATTCTTCACATCTTGGCGCTCTCTGCTTGTCATAGAAGAAAGCAGCTTATCTTGGCCAATTCCATTGCTCTGTCATTACAATTCTTTCTTGCATTGCCTGTCCAAGGCAAATGCTGAAGTCCCTACGTAGGCAGTTGTATTGCCATTATTCTACAACACGTCTTCTTTTTATGCTTAAAAAAATGTGATGAGAGAGAAAGGGCGTAGACATTTCAAATAGCCCATTTTTTTCCAGAGTGTTTGGGTACCAGTAACAAGAGCTCCTCTGTGAGCTCACATAGCTCCTACTGGATGAGCTCACAGTGCACTTTGATATGTGGAGCTGCACAAGCCTTTGTGTGTATCAGATGTAATTAGTGACGTGACCACAATAATTACTCATTTTATTGAAGTGCGTTGACTGAGGTCCTGCCATGAATAAATATATAGACCAAGAACTTATGCTGTTATTTGAACTGGCTGTTCCTTCAACATGTGTGTTTTGTTCTTTTTTGGTGCTGACTATTCTGAGTTCTCAGTAACACTCCTTAATAAAAAGACTAGGCAGTTTCTGAGGGGAAGGTCTTTGTCCTAGGGACACGGTTTACTGATTCACAGTGCAGCTCCTCATGTCTCATCTTACATTCAGGCGTCTCTGGCTCAGCAGACACCAGGGTAAAAGAAGGCTGTATGTTTTTCCCTGTTCAGTTGATTACAGAGGTGGGGTCTCAGGGATACAGCTGAGTAAAAGTTCACTCACAACTGAGTGAATCAGGGTGATGTTGTATCTCTCTTACTGGGAATCAAGATAAATGTGTATCTCCAGGAATGAAAAGAATGATTGTGATTAACCGAGGATTTATCTTTTTTCAGTGCAAACCTGGTACAATTGCATTTGCATTGTTACTTCATCTGACACAGCTTCTTCCAGGAAGCAGAAATCCTAGTAGTGATTTACTGGAGCTAAGACTCAGGTGTAACAATGGAAAGAAGATAGGGAGTGATTGCTCTGCCTCTCCCATGAAACCACTCTGGAGCTGGGACCATCATCCCTTTAGAGAGTTAAAGTCGTTGTCTTATCTTTGTGAATATGAGGCTAACTATTCCTCCTTGAGGAGAAGTTTCTTGATTCTTTTGTGTAAGGTTGGTGGAGGTTTTATTTCTTGTTCCTCTGTACAGAGGTATTTGGGATATTTCCACCTACTACTCTAACCCAACAAATAAGTTACACAAAAGTGAGTGCTACAAAGGTTCCTCAATTACCTCAACTAATACCCCAGATTATACAAAGATTTTTTTTTTTTTTTTTTGTTTTTTGTTTTGGAAACACAGTACACATAGTTTTAACTTAGAATCTTATGAGGCTTTTATTCCAAGGCAGCATTTTGAATGTCTTGCTGCCATCTTACATCTTACTTACAAGAAATTAGGCCATGGTATTTCATCATTATCATGAAAGTAAAAGAAAAAACAAAATCTGTAACTCTCCATCATATCACCTTGATAGAAAAAAGTCTCTGGAAAGCATTTTACCAGTAAAAAACTGCAGTAAGGGCTGTCAGGGAGTTGAAAGAAATGCAGGATTTATTGGGAGCTCTGTGTGTTGTTGGGACAAGTGAATCTCAGATCTGGTGCGTGAAGGCCCCCAAAACACCATGAGCTTAGAGACTGGTCTGTGAGCAACTTTCAGGGCTGAGCTCTTAATTTGTGGTTGAACCACCATCTCCCAAGTGCTATATGTAATTTTTAATGACATTGACAATGCTGAGGGAGGAAGAATGGTCTTGGTTTTACTTGGGTTTTTAAAATTTTTATTAGGGGGCTGTAAGTAAAGACTTCATATGAAATACATCCTATTTTTATAAAACTGTTTTATTTCCAGTAAAAATTTCAAATGCAAATATGATTTTGTGAAATGCAACTTTTAGTAATACAATGGAATAAATTCCCAGGCTTTTCAACTGTCCTGCCTAATCTTACACACTGCTCTGGAATAAATTATTACCTCACCAAAATTATCTTCTAGAATGTGGATGAGGAGACATCACAATCAGCTGGGACTGCCAAGTTTCTTCATGGAAAAAATATGTGTATTGGCAGTTGCTTCTATTTTTTTTTTAAAAGAACACGAAATTAGGCTGAATCCAAATTCTTTTAATTACAGGCACTGCTTTCAACCATTATAAAGGCCAGAATGGCATTCCAAAATTTTTAAAAAAAGGGTTTTAAGAATTACATGGTAAATGTGTGATGTATTAAAATTCACTTTCAACTATTGTCTCAACTGTTGTCTCCTTTTAGAATTGCCTTTGCAATTTCACAGTTCTGATATTGCTTTGAAATGGAACTGAAAAACACAAGGTCTAGTAAATCCCTCCCTGACACTAATAGGCTTTCTCAGTTACACGTTCTCCTTATCATTTGTTGTTGTTTCTGTTGCTTAACAATTCTTTTCTGTTGTTTAATAACATTTCTCTTTGCCATTCTTAATGAAAATATGTTTATTTTCAAAAGCTTTGAGTTGTGCAGAGTAAATCAATTTACTTCAGCTCAGAATCAATTAAATTGGACAAACATTTGTCTTCTTTTAACATCTGTGTAAATCAGGCCAGATCTGTCAGTCTCCCAGCTCAAAGGAGCTGCAGAGTTAGATTCACAGGCAGAAGAGAAAAATGCAAGGCAAGTGCCTGATCTCTTCTTTAGCTCAATTGGCTGAAAAATATGAGCTTCATTGTCTTTCCTTCTCATGGTGCAAAGTTTTGAACAGCAGAAGAAGTACCATGGTAGATATGCACACTACAATTGATAGTGAAACAGGAAGCAGAGAGGGAAAGACAGTAACAGTAGCTGTATTCATTAATATTGAAATAATGCAATATTTTCATTATTTTAGTGAAAAAAGGCATAGGACAGTGTTATAGATACGTCAGTTTGAAGCCTTCATTTTCTGTTTGTTGATCCCAAGCATTTTACTTGGTTTGAACCTAACTGATACAGAAACTCCTTGAAAACAACTACTGCTCTAAGGAGAGTGGATTTTCCTTATCTTCTGAGATATCCTCTGAGCCATAGCCAGCCAGGGAATGAAACACTCTTTTCCTTGGGTCCAGCACTGCACACACCTCTTTGGCCTTTCTGCTGCATGACACTGGCACAGGATATCCATCATGACCTGTACTTTCTATAGCCCTTAGGAGCTCCTCCTTGTCTGGAGCAACCAGCCTGCATGCCTCTCATTGCTGTTTTCTGAGACAGTCTCTGTGTGAGTATGTTGAGTGCTCTTACAAGGCAAATATCAAATTAGAACACAAAAATGTCAGCACTTGAATTTTCAGAATGGCACTTTCTGGGGTTTTTTAATATCAGCCAATTAAGATGTTATTTTCAAGGAGAGGCTTGGCATTTTTTCAAAAATTTACTTCTTGAGGCCTGAAAAGGCTTTAGTTGGCATGGAGAAGTGATCCCAGGCTTAGACTTTGTGATGGCTTCAGCGTGAACACAGCTGGAATTTTTTAAGCTGATTTGACTAAAAACCCACTTCCTGCCACTGTTGAAAATAATGCACCATTTTTTTTTTTTTTTACCTAAAGCAGACAAACCTACAGCAAAGACAAAAGAGTTTATAGCCCCCATAAGGTGTTTTATTGTGGTTTGCATTAAGAAGCTAAAACAGTGCATACACAACTTTTAAATATGAAAATGAATATGCCTGTAAAGCCATTACCTCTTCCTTAATAACTTACCATCTTTGTGGCTTTGGTAAATCCCTTTAAAATGAGAAGAGTGTCAGCCATTCATTTCTCCAGCAGGAACACTGCTTTATTTATTGATACTTGTAAATTTTAGACTTTTTAGAAAAAAATTTGAAAAGTAAAGTAGGTAAAGAATCATTTGTCAGTATTTTTATTCCATGTTTTTTCAAGCTCTCTCTCTACTGTTTCCTGATCTCAGGTAAATATGTTCCTAATTTCACAGTAATAGCTGAAAGGCTAAGCTGCATTAAATTGCAAACATAATGTGAAGCTTTCAGGTGCAGTCAGGTATAACACTGGGCACGAGCAGCACCCAGAAAGTGGAGCTAGGAGAAGGCTAGGAACTTGGCTGGCATAGTTTGGCCCACCAGCCAGGTCCAGCAAACCACAGACTTTTTTAATCTGGTCACACTCTTGCCTTTGAGACATGGGAGAATCTGCTTGCATGGTGTGTGCTTCTATAGCTGATGAATTCATCCTCCCCAGCACCCAGAGGGTGAGCAGTGGGTTCATGAAGCACCCGCATGGTGCTTACTTACTGAAGAGAAAGAACCTGAGTCCTGCTGCATTTTTGGGTATATATGCCTCTGGACTAATTAGAGCAGGCCCTGGGGAAGAAGGGCAAGCACAGGAATTCAGCATCTCCCCAGCAGCTGGGGAGAGCAGAACGACCACCCTGATGCAGGGGCTTGGAGGAGGGTTTTATAGAGCAAGGCTGTGCCAGCTGAATCAATACAGGGGCAGGTTTCATGCCTACTGTGGTAATTCACAGAGATGTGTTGGATGGGGGAGGCAGTCTCATAGAATTAATTATGAAAACCCAAACAACCTTTCTTGAGTTGGATTTTTTTTTTCAAATACAGAAATCTGCATGAAATGATGCTTAATTTCCATTTTCTATTAAAAAAATAAAAAGGTATATTTTATTCCAGGTTCTCAGAGTGTCATTGCCAAATAAATTTTCTTCATAAAGATGTTCCAGTTATATCCAGCACTGCAGTCCAATGATGAGACACATCACCATTGTTATTATTGTTACTGTTACTATATTTGTGCTTATATCCAGTGCATTTGTATGGGTACTGGGATTTTGGTATTGGTATTAGTATCGGTGCTGGGGTCAAGCATTGAATGCTGGTTATGAAGCAGCCTGTCCTTCTCCTTGTATGCTCACTTCCTCTCTTACCTTGTTCTTAAAGAGCTGGAAGAATTCTGTCTGGATTTTTCCAAGAGGCAAGCAGCTCAGTTTATTCCATTCACTCTGTGTGGTGACTGTGACAGACCTTTGCTTTAAGGTTATTTTCTTTTGCACAAGGGGACAGTGGCATGGGAAGGGGTTTATGGCTTGCTCATGGCTATTGAAAGCTTCCCTAGCCAGCTGGAGATCACTTTCAGGTTGGGTTGGATGTGAGAGAAAACATGCAACGTCTAAGATCAACTAAACTTGAGATTGTGTGTAACACCAATAAACCACAGCACTCTGAATAAACAAGGTGGCCACTCACTGTTTGCTGTTCCCTTTGCTTATTTTTCCAGCACTGTGTCTGTGACAGCCCCAACCTGTTTGCTGAGCAGCTTAAAGTGGGTTTTGCTCAAAATAGGCCTAATTCTTAGCTGATAGGTTTAAGTTCTATGTGGAAATGTAGGAGATTGTGGGACAATTTTTCTCTAGAAGGCCCTTTAAAGAAAGCAAATATTTATCAGTGGAGAGCAAGAGGGTGACATGGAAGCACCAGGAGGTGAATGGGGCTTGTAGAGATTACTCACAGGCACAAAATACTGCACCCCAGCTCATGTAGTATGAGAACATTCAGCCTTAATGTCTGCTCTAGTGGTAGTTTCCAGTTCCTTTGAGGCTGACTTCAAATCTGATATCAGATCTTGTGTTGAAGAAAGTACCCATATGTTCTCTTAAGGTTCATTTAGGAGGCAAAATATTATTTTTCACGTAAGAATGGAGCATAGTTCTGCGCTGCTGTGTCATTTATGTGTTAAAGTTTGCTCAAGTCATGCCAATTTATTTATTTTGATTTGTGTGGATGAAAGATTGGGGAAAGAGGTTGTTCAATTTTGGACCCTGCCAGCATAAAAGATTCTGGTGAAATAGTGGCAGCAAGGCTGCTGTGGGTGCTGGAACAGATGGTGAGCAGAGATTCTTATGGTGGCTGTCTGATGGGGAGAGTCAGACTCTTCTCAGCAGTACACAGGGACATCTGTTTAGATGATAGAACTTTTTTCTTTTTTTTTAATTTTGTTTTTCCTTTTTTGTTTGTTTTGTTTTATATTGTTTTTACTGTAAGCATACTGAGACATTGACACAGGTTATACAAGGAGGCAACAGACTCGGCACTGCTCCAGGTATTTCAGCTCAGCTAGGTGAGGTCCTGTGCACACCCACCTCACCTCAGTAGGTATTCCTGTTTTAAGTAGGATTTTGGCTGACACAACCATCAGATGTCTTTTGCAACCTGCATGTTTTGTGCTTCTGTGATTTTATCAGAGATCAGCAGGTGTGAGTGTTAAGACATTGCTATCTATTTTGGCAGAGTTTCCAGTACAGCTTATCTATTAAAGTAGTTCTGAAGAAGAAAGTTAGCTTCTCTCAAAACGGTCAGAAATTTGACCCAATGACCTGGCATCCTCTGTGCCTGTGCCCACAATGAAAGCTGTAAGCACTCAGCATCAGGAATTTTTATTTAGGATTTTTTTTCTGCAAATTATTGTGCCTGAAGCATGTGTTTCCAAGACTGAAATGGTTTGCATGTTGTGGAAATTGTTTTCTTACACTAAGAAATAGAATAGATTTCCCTGGTGTGGATTGGAAAGTCATGGGTCAGTCTGATTTGGTTGAAGGGTAAAATATAACGATTCCTCTTCTGAGGAATGGCAAAAATCCTAGATATGCAGCATTGCATGGAATTATATGAGGGCAATGTCATATGATTCTGTGTATTTTCTGTACATAATTACCCTTTTTTCCTCTTGTTTAAGAAAAAGAGATTATCTTCTTTTTAAACTGAATTTGTTCATAATACAATTAATAAATCAGTATGTTATGATGGAGCATGAAATATGTAGCTAAATTTACAGGTCTAAATAAATTCTATAATACTTTTAATTATTTATTTATTAAATTATATTGAACTCTTTTATTACCAAATAATATTTACCAAAGGTAAATTATATAAGTAACATTTCCAATCATATTTCATGGTATACATTTGGTCTCAGAACAGATACTAGATCTTGTTCTGGTTCTAGTTTTTTCTCCAAGTTTGTATCTGTGTGTGTGTAATGTTACATAGGACAGATAAAGCAGATTCCTACAGTACACCTGTGTTTGGTGAGGTATACGTGCTTACTTCTGGGCAAATTTTATGTTATCTGAAGTATTGCTGCCAAAAATCTGTTGACTAAAATATGATAAAATGGAAAGTCCAGTTAAAAAATTCTAAATTACCTGGCCACATCCGGTTTTGAATGTGTAGCATCCTAAATTTGTCCAAGCTATTGTATTTTCTTTCGAGTGGCTGAATTTGCATGCTCGAGCTCTGCTCTTTAGTGGTGTGTGTGCACACACATATACAACCAGCACAGAAAAAAATTAGTAACATGATACATTCTTCTGAGCTTAATCTTTTTTTGTCTGCTGTTTGTACTGTAGTATTTTGAGTATTTGACAAATCCATTAGAATTGTATTGATTATTAGTCTGTACAGACTTAGGGAAGATCTCTTTATCCTCTTTGAAAGCCTGTACTGGTCTCTGACTGGCACTATTTATTTATCAAAGTCCCTCTATTATTGCTGTCTGCCATAGAATCATGGAATCTTGTGGCTTGGAAGGGACCTCCAGCCAACATCACTCTCAGAGCAGATCTGATTAGATTAGGTTGCTTTGAGACAACTCCACTTCAGTTTTTAATAACTACAGTGTTGGAAATCCCACCCTTTAACATCAATGTTCCAGTAGCATTCCAGCAGGTCATTTTACAATAAGTAAGAAGAGTAATTCCCCATCCCTGAAGGTGTTCCAGGCGAGATTGGATGAGGCTTTGAACAACCTGGTTTAGTGGAAGGTGTCCCTGCCTATGGCAAGGAAGTTGAAATTAGATGATCTTTAAGGTCCTTTCCAATCCAAACCTGTCCATGGTTGATTCTGGGATTTCCTCTTTTCATTTTCTTTTTAAAACTGAAGAAACTCCATTCTCTCATCTCTCCATGGAAAGCATGTTGTCCAGAAAGTTGTATCTTTTCTTTGGCTTACTTTTAGTCTTGGAAAGTTACCCTGTCATTCCAATGGTGAGTTGCTCACTTCAGTATCTGCTCACCATCTCTTCACCCTTCTCCAAGTTCATCTCTGCTTATAAAATGAGCTGTCTGACTCTGTCTGTTACAATAATTCATGATTCAGCCACTTAAAAACTTTAAGAGTCACATATCAATCTTTGTATATATTTACTGATTATTAAGTTGTTTTGGTGTCCATTTGGGGAAGAAAAAAGGAGGATTTTCTTTGCCTTGGTGTTGTTACAGTCAACAATTGAGGGTTTTTTTTCCAGAGAATGTGAACAAATGTGAGTGTTTTGAGTGCCGTGGCAGTTGTTGAAACTGAGTTTGATGATATTATGAGGAAATCACCTGCCAGCTGTTCATAGAGGAACGTCTCTATAGTTTTCTGAGGATACCCTTTGATTTCTTCCCATAAATCAATTTCTATATACAGTTTAAAAGGAAAAGCCTGTTTATTAGTTCTCTATTAATTTACGTTTTGGGCATTAATTCTTGTCACTGGGGGAAGCCAAAGCATTGTGTCAATTGGCACTCCCAAAAATCTCTTGTATATGAAGAATAAAATATAATAGATCTCAGTTCACTTCTTTAGAATCTCAACAGACAGATTCATTCTCTGTGTGGTAAAGGATAGGTGGATTTTGTCTGAAAAGAGATATTCATTTCCATTTGATCTGCCTTAATCCTGAGGATATGAGTTTGGATCCCAGAACTATTGAAAATATTAGTTTGATACTTCCATCAGCTTTCAAAAGCTCTGTGATTGAAGGTCTCAGCAGCTGTTATCTACTACAATAAATGGCAATGATAAAAAAAGACTAGATAAGCTGAGGATTTTTTTTTTTTTTAAAGAGCAGATAAAAGTATTTTCTTTCAAAATTAAGTTAGGGGTAAAAAGATCCTTTGCTTATTTCTTCATTGATAGAAAGTACCAACAAGATTGTTCTTTTCTACAAATACTGCTTAGGATTTGGGGGTCACAGTTCATTGCAAAATATTCTGCCTCTGTTTGCCCAGCTGCCACACCTCCTCTGCCTTGTCTCCTCCTGTCTGTGAAGAAAGAGGAGAATAAAGAAAGAAAGGTAAAGGGAATAACAGGTTTAGTGCTGCTCTGCTTGTAGGCCATAATCAATGTAAATGATGTTAACAGGATTAAGACTTTGTTTCCATGTGCATATCCCACCCTAGAGGAGTGGTACCCTAGTATTTAAGCGCAGGCAAGATAGAACAATCTCCTGGTTTTGGCTGTATAGTGACATGTGTTGGTCACCCAAAATACAGGAATAAGTCATGCAAGCTTTTTTCTTTAAATTTGTTTTGGGGTGGGTGCGAGGGATGGTGGTGGGTTTTTTTGGTTTTTGCTTTTTTGACTGTTAAGTCAAGGTTGAAACAACTGGAAACTGTTCCTCCAGCATAACCTGAGTAGTCTAGGAAAGAATGGGCCCTCAGACAGAAGCAAGCCAAAATGCCAAAACCAAAGGCAACTCTTAGGGAGAAAAAGGATATGGGAAGGATGTTTCTTTAATCTTTCATTCCAACTTCAGTTTTATGGATGTTACACACAAATTAAAGTAAGATTATATTACAGAACTGTGTGTTACAAAACCTTATGGCACAAAACTTAAAGAAAAAAATTCATATTCATGTCAGATGCATTTAAATTTCAAAATGGTCCACAGAGTTTATGCCCAGCATATCATTTGTATTGCAGCAGTCTTTCTCTGTCTTACATGTTTCCATTTGGTTTTGGCAAAACAAAAGGAAACAGTTAAAAAGACATTTCTCTGTGGGGAAAAAAAAAAACCCTTCTGAAGTCCAGTGATGTTACCGAATTTTTGATCATAATAATATTTTCCAGTGGTTGCAGCATTTAAATTAGAAATCTGCATTTAATCACTCTCCACCAAAGGAGGGTGTGCAGTTATGAACACAGTAGTATATGACAGTGTGCAATGAAGTCTTTCGTTGTAAGAGAGTATTCAATTTCCTAATGAATGTTAGCATGAAAACAGAATAGATTAAAATCAGTTTCTATGTTTTTATACATATTTTTTATATGTCCAAACTGCAGCGTGAAGCGTTCATCCAGCTCAGAGGTTTCAGGGCCATGGATGTGGCTTTGCATTAACAAGGTGGCGTTTACATGTCATGGGACAGGCCTTGCTACTCCTCTTGGCAGTGATGAAAAGGACACACGTTTGCTACTGGCCCTTCCTCACTGCTCATACCAGTAATTGCCACTTTGTATTATTTATAGAGACTGAGTTGGTTAACAGTTTTGCTTTTTCCTGCTTTTCTCTTTAGCCACTATCCAACACAACTGCACCCAAGCTTTTTTTGAGGTTTGTCTGGTGGAAGCAGAATTAAAGATTTTTGTGTACTTTCCTGTCTTATGACACTGGCAGCAACTGAAATGAGGCATGTCAAGTGACTACCACAAAAAGAAGTCAGTAATTTACAAGTTCAGACAAAGGTTGAAGAAACAAACCTTCACGGTAGTTGTTCTGTCTTGTACAGTCTGCTAATATTTTCACATTTGAGAATATTTAATTTTACTAATTGAGAGAATGTTACACTACAGTTGAGAAGAAAAGGCAAAATCAAAAGCAGAATACTCTCATTTTCATCAGAGCAGTGCTAATGCTTATGTTAGTCAGTGAGAAAAACATGGGGGTGGATGAGAAACAATAATTCATTACTGTCTCTCCTGCAGTCAATTAAATATGTCTCAAACGTAGCTGATTAAAGCTGCCTTTTTTTTCCATAATAATAAGAAGAAGATTAATTGAAGTCAGGATGAGACTAGGACCATTCCTCCCAGCATATCAAACCTTCAGTGGAAGGGGAAAAGTAAAACCCAAATGCCAGCCTTGCCAGGTTGAGTTGGATCATACAGTCAATATCCATAGCTTGCAGTAGGTGCTAAGTTATTCTTTTTAGTCTGATGTCGATGCCTGTTCACAGCTTGACCTGCTGAATCTTAACCAGTGCACCACATCTGAGAAGTTTCCTCACTTGACAAAAGCATAGGTGAGAAAGCTGCTGATGTGATGTCTTCACACACCAGTCTTCCATAAAGGTCACATGTGAAGTCAAAGATGGCTCTGTGTAACAAAGAACCCTCCCCATCCTCCATTTGTTTGCTTTTAAAATAGTATATAGAAGGATTTTGGAAAACCAATCTCTATAATGCCTTTTTCCTTCTGTAAAACCTATTGTTATTTATTTCCAAGCTCTTTAAGATGCTACATACTATTTTGCTAGGCTGAAATATGCATCGCTCTTACAATTTTTCACACTTGCTGTCTCCTCTGATTTGATTCACGTTTTCTGCCTTCTGTATCTAGTTCCCTGTCCAAGTTAAAATGTAAAATAAAGTATAAGAGATGCTTGGGCCCCTGAACACATTGCTGAAAGGTTCGTTTTTCTGCTCACAAGTGTTCAGAGTATTTCTCACAGAAGAATTGCATAAATTATGGAGATTCCAGTCACAGAACAGTGAATGGTATTGTCAGTTTGCTTAGGAAAAACTAATGAGGTCGTAAAGAAATACTGTCTGCTTTATAAGAGTAAAATTTGACAGCTGGAAAAACAAGGGCAATAGGCTGGTTTCCATTTTCCATTGATTTTAGCCCCCAACATTCAGGAGACTTCCTTTTCTGCAAAACCACATTCACACTGCCTACACATGAACACACAATGCTCTTTTGCTTCAAGCCAGAGGCAGATTAAACTTCATTAGGAGAGTAAGGCTTGAGGAAAGTTCAAACTGTAACAGATAGTAATTTGACAAATAAAGAATTAGGGTTTGTTTTACTAAGCCAGAAATAAAGGCCAGAGCAAGGTTCCCATGGCTCTTTTGTGCCTTTAACCACTGGGTAGGAATCCCATCCCTTTTCATAGTCTGGTTTACATACTGCATAAGCCTAGCAGACACATACCATGGCTGTTTCAGTGCATTTAAGCACTCGCTGGAAGCACACATATCTCTCCATAAATTAAAAAAAACCCCATAAAGTATTTCCCTTAGAGCAAGAAATAAGAACAATAAATAGAATATGTGTTTGGAGTATTCTTAGGTAGATGCACTAGTAGCTCAGCTTAAAGTCAACAAGAATGAATGCATTCTGTGTCTGAATGGATTTCATTAGCTTTCTGTAGCAACATTAAATTCTCAGCCAAGCATCTTTGTATTTATATGTTTACACATTCCCAGGCCTTGTTGCTCTGGAATAAAGGATGGATCATTGCAGGTGAGTGACAGATACCTATGGTAACTGTTCGGCTGTGATTTTAGAATTTGAGTTCTTCTCACTCAGTAGCAAACTGTGTAGTGGCTAATGTGCAGTGACACAATCCCATACAAAGGTCTCTGACATCATTATCTGAAAACCTTTAACAAATATATTTTGGATGAACTTCAACAGATAATCTACCTGCTAAGTGCTGTACACTGGAATGCACTATGTGACTGCCTGCAAACAATATTACAAGGTGAGGGCTAATACAGAATGATGTGCTGAAATGCCTGGCAAAACATAATGAGACTGTCTCCTGGACTGGAATGCAAAGGCACTGTGTCTTTGTGTCTGTGCTTGTTCTTGAGAGTTGGGCATCTCAGACTGGGAGCTGAAGTAACCTTGTCAAATAAACAAATGCTCCAGAAATCATCAGGCTTCTTTTAAAATTACCTGGAAGTATCTAGGAGAGAATCTTTGAGGACAGGAATAGGACACAAACCTTGGTATTTAGTTGTTTTATTCAGATCTGCAGGGAGGTACAACTTCTAGCCTGGAATCTGCACAGAGGATCATTGCCTGAAGAGAAATACTTGCATAGTTTGCATTCAAAGAACTGAGCAAACACTACTTTATTTTCTGCTTATAATGAAGAGAGGAAAAAAAGTTTTAATTTCCATATTAATTTGGAAGCAAAGGGTTGGAAGTTCCAATTCCAGCCCATGTTTCTTAAGTAGTGTTACAGGTAGGAGACATAAGCTGAGTTCATTAACTTTCACTTTTTATCCCTCTCTTTAGCCTCTGCCATGATACACAAAAAATACAGAATAAGCTGAATTTGACTGAGAAGCTTAAGGGACTCAGTTTAGAATCATAAGTTCAATGCCTTCTCTTCATAATTGCTACTTTATTTTATAGTAACTGCTAGCTCTGTAAAACAGAGAAATTGTCCTTTAGAGGCATCTTCTGGATGGTGGAAGACTGGAGCTGTGGCCAACCACTGTTCTGTTCTTCACATCCATCAAATGCAAGAGGCATTAGCCACCTGCCCCCAAAATCTTCTCTTTGCTTGTCTTCTGCACATTCTAGGTCTCATAGATCCGTAGTTCTCCATCTCCAAAGCTGAATGTTGGGAAACATATACTTTTGAAAGGTTGGTAGTAATTTGTCCTGGCTTTAGACTGGCTCACAGATGCCTTAACCAAGTTAATTTTGTGTGTGTTGCCAGAAGTGCACGGAGGTTTTAAGTTCTTGCTGTTGTGAGTGAACAAATCTGTCAGTTGTATTGCTGGTGATCCCCAAAAGCTGCATACAGACATACACAGATGCCTGTGTCCTGGAATGGGTTTCAGCCCTGGTGAATAACTCCTTTAAAACTTTATAAGGCTAATTAAGTTGTCTTTTGGTACTTTGTAAGAACGATTTACTTTACAACTTGAAGGAAACTACTGCACTGAAAGTGACTATAAAATGATGAAAACTGTGAATTAAGTTTTCTAAATTATTTTTATGCAAATTAAGGGGGAAAAAACAATAAAATGAGTCATAGTGAAAATGGTATATTTCTTCAAAATAAGGCCTACATTTTAGTCAATACATGTATCAGAACAATCTTGGTGATACTCATTTAAAACCCCTGAAATGCAGGGCAATATGTGCTTAGAACCCAATGCTGAAGTGTGTAATGAATAGAAATTGCCTTGTGTTGCAATTAGAATTTGTGCTGACAGTGAAAAATACAGTTTGAAACCACACATTTGGACTGACTCACTTTTCTCTCTTCATCATTCAAGTCGACTTCTCAGCTGTGTATGTGGGGGCAGCTACATTTACCTTTAATGAAATTACAGCAGCAGAGAATTTGGCTTTGTTTCATTAACTTCACTTGGTTCTTGGAGCTTTTATGTCTCATTCCCTCAGGCAACAGGATAGGTATCTATTCAAGATATTTGTGTATTCAGTATACTTTATATTTTCTGTCTCAGGTGAGGAAGGTATCTAAATCTGTCTCTTTTCCTAGTGTACATATATACACACAATATTCTGTCCCTTTATCTACATGTGTAAATATTCACACAGGCACAAAAGGTCACTCTGAGACCCCTGACTTATGAAATAGACCAAATAAATATTTAAATACAGTCATAATGGAAATATGTGTTTTAAATGTAGGCAGTGTGAAAACCAGAAATATTAGAAATCTTAACCCTCTGATCCACCTCATTTTATTGAAAAAGTGTTTGCTCCAGCACATTTTTGTAGTGCTTTCTCTTGTTAAGTAGTGAATGCCTTAAGCACAGAAACTTTTTTCTGAACTTTTATTTCAGGAGGAAGAATTGTTTTCTAACTGTGAGCCTTTGTTTTCTATTTTGTAACTCTTTGTAACAGTGAATTATACTTTTGTGCACCACACTAATCCTATCCAGTTTGAGCACAGAGTACTCACACAGAAACTGTTGCTGTGTTGCTTCACAATATTTTTTTACCTTGATGACCATGCTTGATTTGTTTGTTTGTTTGTTCATGATTTCTTTATGTTCCTTCACAATTCAGGCTCATTAGTCTCTTGAATCCTTAAACTGATCTAAACTTGTGCCAGTTGTCCTTCACTATAGTAATACTGAAAAACTTGGAAAGTTCATTGTTCTGTGGATAAACTCAGGGTGGTAAAGGGCTGTTCTGTGATCAGATTCTTCCAGGTATTGTTCAAAGTGATGCTAAATACAAGTCAGAGCATTTTTAATTTATTTCTTGCAGGTGCATATGCTTCCATTGTTCTAATGGTAATTTAATGTGTGCAAATCCAGACTGACTCCCTTCAAGTTGGTGAATATGCATCACCTTCCTAATTGTGTATTAAGGGATTAGATTGGAAATGGCAGAAGTTCAGTGAGCCAAGACCATAGGCTCACTCACATAACAGCAGTGAAACAGAACTAGTGAAGTAATGGAGCCAAGACTTTGGACAGCTCTATTTACATGCTTATGTGGATGCTGTTTCCTGAAACTTGTCATTTTGTTGTTGACTCACCAGCTGCACAAATGCAAAGGGCTGCACTCTCAACTTTTTAATTTATTCAGGCACAAGTCTTTTCTTGTCTTCTAAAGGACACGTGTGCAGTAGAATGGCAGCATGAATTAGAGAGTGTGTTTTTCCAGAGGTTTTCAGACTAATTCATCCTAGATTTTGCCAGTCAGCTTGTCTGGAGATGGAAATCCCCAAGTTTTACTTGTGAAAGGAAATGATACCTGAAGGTCACTCAATTTCCTAATTGCTACCTGAGACAGGATTGCCCTGTCAGGTGTTGGGGGAGGCCCATGTGGGTGTTGGATTGCTGGTAAGGGCAGGTGGGGGTGCTTCATTAGGCTCCTTATCTCAGGAATTTGTCTCCCCACTTCCCCCTGCAGCACTTAGGTGTCAGAGCAGTCTGCTGCTTGCAGAGAGATCCAGACATAGTGCAGCAGTACTGGAATAGAAGCTTCATGATGAAGAAACTAGACCTGTTAGTGTGTCTAACTATGTGATTGTCAGTATTTTGCTGGTGCTGGAATATTGCATTGTAAGCAGATTTAACCACATTTGTTCATAGGAAGTCTGGCTGCCAATGCTGAACCCTTTCTTTGTACATCCTCCAAGTGAATAGGTGCATCTCTTCTGCTGAAGGCTTCATTTGAAAGCAGGATTTTGACTTGCATGTAAACTTGTGCTCTGAACAGTCTCACACTTTACCCAGAAAGATGTTTAGGTCTGGAGTTTTGTGTGAGCCTTAGGCTTGGTGCAGCATTGTTTACTCAGACAATTGTCACTGGTGCCAGCAGTCCTTACTACACAACTTTGCAGTCTGCTGCCTCCTGGGCCCTCTCTCAGCATCAAGTCATACTCTGCAGAAAGCAGCCTCATCATGCCCTGAAAGGAGAGGGAAATGTAGTTCAGTAGTGGAGTCTTTACTGCTCTTGTGCAATATGCATGTAAATCATCTCCTTATGCCTGTTGTTTACTGTGTAACAGAAATGGAGGAATTTTCAGTTTAAGAAGAAAACCTTTAGCTGACCCAATTTTTTGGGATGGAGTATCAAAGGGCTGTAGAGAAACAAGTGCTTAAGGGGCATGACTGGAGTTTAATTGTTAAAGAAGAGTGGAAAACAAGAAAGAGTTACCATGATGCTCTGCAAAAGCTTGTAGTTTCTAAGATATTGTTTTTATAGCAATTGTGTCCATACAAAATAGCACCCAGGTAAATATAACAAAATAAGTTAGACTTGTATGGGTTGGGTGATTTGTTGTTGTTGTGGTTTTTGGGTTTTTTTCAGGTGCATAAGATACCTGAAGGCAGTTTTAACTTGCATAGGCTTCAAAGGATTGTAATATGTGATATATGCAAAATAAGAAGAAATTCTTGTTTGTTCTCTTGTTTTCTTTATGGATAAATGTCTGTGTGCCAGGCAGCAGACAGATCTAAAGTGCTGAACTATTTAGGTATGCAAGGGGGAATGGTGTTCAATTAATGGTGTTTAAATAATTTGATGCTACTGTTCTTTAATTAGAGTAAATTAATGTAATGAATGTAGGCAGTACCTTTTGAGCCCATTAACTTTATCACTTCCTTGAAGGTATGAAAAAATTTGAAGGCAGCATCAGAAAAAATATGAAATAAAATCTGAAATGCTTATATTTTCACTGGGATCATTAGAATGTTTCCTTGGATTTTAAAGCATTTTTTCATTGCCTGCTGTGAAGAGGTTTTTCATACAAGCCAAAAAAACCTGGATGAGAATGTTGTGCAATATTAACCATTTCAGGAGGCTCTGTGTAGGAGAGCCATGGAGTAAACTACAGAAATAGCATCAAAATCTATTAAGTCTGGTAGGAAAACAAGATTCAGTTACTATCACTTTTCCATGTGTATTAGGCATCAGAACTGAAAATCTGGGAAAGCAGTCCTTCTAACCTTCAGTTGTATTTTATATCATTTTCTCTCCTGCTTGTCTCTGTTACTAATTTGCACAGTTAAGTGCAGAGTTTTGCTGTAGTAATGCTACAGCAGCTCTAGTGATCCTTCTTCCTGAGCCTGGTGTGATCCTGTGCTTCTCACACTTTATGACTCACCCATGTCTGAGCAGGGAATTGGATTTTCCTGGGCTGGTGAGTGTGTGGGTAAATCTGGCCATCCCTGTCCAGCCTCTCCATCTCCACGAGATGCGATCTCCATGAGAGCAGCACAGTTCCCACCAGCTGCCACGGCCAGACAGGATTCCCAGCTCTGCTCTGCAGGGCTGCTGCCCATGCCAGGGTTGAGCTCTCTTGACTTTTTGCCCAGATGACAGAGCTGCCCTGCGAGCCTGGCCAGGGTCGTGGCCGTCCCCCGTGCAGGGAGCAGAGCTGCCTTCCCCGGCAGAGATGCCACTGCCAGCGGGCAGCTGTGTCTCAGCAGGGTATTTTTGGAAGTCTCTGAACTTTACAGTTAAAGATGTGCCAGAAGTATTTAGGAAAAGTTCAGGAGACATGGAGCTCTTGAGTACTTGCTTACTAACCCTCTGGCCTGACAGTGTTGATAAAACTTAGTTTGACAGTCCTCAACTCATTTTAAGAGGATAAAGCTTCCAACTGCAGGTTTGTTTGTTTCAGTTTCCTCATGGGCTGCAACATGCTCCCTAGAAACTCTCAGCATTTTTTAAAATTTAATAAAATATGTTTTCAGGTTTTTATTAAAGAAAAGCTTTCAAGAATAGGGTTATTCCAGGACTTGATCCTGGAATAATGTAGGCTGAGTACCTTTAGCACTGGTGCTGCAGTGGCAGGCTCTGATCAGCAGGAGAGGGAGACGGAGGTTGGAGAAGAAGAGTGGGGAGTGATGGCAGGAGGAAAACAGAAGTGGACTCTGCTTCCGAATTAGTAGACCTGTCAAGAAAGTACTGAGCTGAATTAAAGTGGGAAAGAATATTTTTTTTTTTATTTCTGTCCCCTAGAAAAGAACTAATGAAAAGCTTTGGTTATTCTGTCATGGAGTCTAATTTAGTTAACCTCAGCTGGCCATTTACCAACTTCCATGGAAGGAAGAACTGTTAAAGCATGTTCAAAACAAATAAAAATTTCCTGTTGCATCAAGAGTTTCACCTTTTCTTTCTGTACTGCTCCTAAGTATTTCCCACAAGGGACTCACTGGCTTGTCAGGGGATTTAGCATTCATGTAACAGCCCAGAAGCATAATTGTCTCATGATTTGTTATTACAGCAGTATTTTGAAGAGATTTGTGGGGAGGGCAGGATTTTGAGGGGCAGCACAGTTCCTGCTGCCTTCTCACAACAGGGCTTTGCCTTCCCTCTGTGACCACCCACCCTCTTCCTATGCACTTTCAGGCACCTGTGAAGGGCTTTGGGTGTGCTGCTCTTCTACTGTGCCTGTTCCTGCTCTGCACTTCTTTTATGAGTGCCTCAGCTGGAATATGTTTGAAATACTGAACTTTGCCACTTACTATAATTTGTAGGTCCAAACCAAAAAGTTTCAATAAATATGACTTTTTATGCTGCTAAGCATAGAAGTTTAGTCCACTAAGTGCTGATCTAAGACACGTGTGGAAGAATTTTGTGTGGGGAAAAGACGGAATCTCATTTGAAAAATAATTTCCATTATATTCTGCCCTTGTAGCTATTTTGGGGTAGACACAGCACAGACTTTTGGTGTGAGCTAAACCAGCTTTCTTTGTGTTCTAACATAAATCCCATTAAGCATTTCACAGGAAGACTCTTCTAGATTGCACGGCTGTCCAGCTGTCTGGCCAGGCTCTGTACAACAGGTGTTTGGTTATGATCTCACTTACATATATACCAGTAGTGTCTGCTGCTGCCTTTCAGTTCTTTGTTTTACCTCAGAATCTAATAGTTTCAACTTGATATCACTATTGATTGTAAATCCAATGATCATGAATGCCTATCCATAATAAACACAGTGGAAGACCCAATCTGAAGCTCATTTGGTTCAAAAAAAAGAGGCAGTTACTAAGACTGAATTATTATTCCTATTTTAATAATTAAAATCAATAATTTAAAAAAATTGCAAAGACTAACACCTACTTTTTTCCATCCTTTTCCTTCTAGCCATCAACATGTTTTACCCAGCAGGTCTAACAAGCAGCCATATGCTCTCTAGTCTCAAGGGAACTAGTTCCAGCTTGAAAATCAATATGTCACTACCAGGCTGTGGTAATAGATGCTTACAGCAGCAGGTTTATATAAGCTAATGGTACTCTGTGCAACAGCAGCTCATTTAGATGAAAGGGTTGCCTAGTCTCATTCAAATGTTTGGGGCAGCAAAAGATGAATGTCTGTAAAAGCTGATCAAAATGGTAATTTGTTCACTGATGAGCAGCCTGTCTGTACTTGCTACACTGGAGATCCTACCAGGGAGTACAGTGTAGTACACTAGTCTGTGAGGTTATTTCTGCATGATGTTTTCAGATTTGTAAAGACTATCACTGCCCTATCAGCTGGAATGAAACAATATAGTTTAAACTGTTTGGGTTTTTTTTAAATGCATGAACATCAGCATTATCCAAATCCTCTGGATTTCGATAAACTGGAAGAAATCTGCAGAAAACCAAAACTGTGAAATTCAGACAGATTTTTACAAAACCACCTAAAAATCATCAAGGCCTGGATTTAATGTGTATTTTAAAAAGAGAAAGGCCTAAAATTAGGAGTTTTATTAAAGAACCCTGCCTTCATTTTTTTTGGCGGTTTGCTGTAGAGAACAATGGTGACAGGTCACATGGATCAAAGTTTGTTGAAGCAACTATTTTTTCTGAATGCAAAGGCATTCACAGTGCTGTTGGTGATGTCCAGCTTGCTTCCACAGAAGGGTTGTTTGCACCACTGCTGCTGACATGTGCTACCTAGAGTCTTTCAGAGCAGTTAAAATACTCTTCCAGTGCAGTGTATCACTGCCTCTTTCAGGGCAATTACAGGCAGTCTTCAGTGCCAAATACAGAGGAAACTGCAGACATGTACATTGTTGTAGATGTGCACAAGCTCCTTTTTCATGTGCTGTAAGGTAATGCTCAGTCTCATTTCTTTCACTCGCTTGGGATGACCACAGAGTGTTTTCACCTAAAGCATCTGAGTTATTAAAGACAGGAGCAGGTTTTTGCTAGAAAATACAAGTTCATCAAATCAGTCAAGACTTCTGTCCTCTCATTTTGGATGGTGACCAGCAAGATATCCAGAATTCCAGACTTTATCTTGTAGTACATAGCCCATTTTATGAAACCTACTTCTCATTTCCATTAATACCATTTCAAGATAAGTTGCCTCTGTAGATTTGCTTCAATCAAATACAGGAAGTCTTGAAGCACTCCTTTCCACTCCTTTTCTATTATTTAGGATAAAATGACTTGTCTGAATAATTCACATCCACAACTTAGCTTGAATTCAGCTCTAGAATGGAGTGAAATTTTGTGCAGAGGAAAGAAAAGTAACTCCTAATTATGTTTGTTTAATTCTTATACGCATGGTTTGTGAGGGCCTATTTAAACAGAGTTGCAGCACATAAGGCTGTGTATATCTTAATCTCATGTTCAGACATGGTGTTCCTAGCTTAAATAAGTAGTTAAAAAGAGCTATTTAGCAACCCTTTGTAACTTGCAGGAGCAAGAGCTGTTGAGCCTTTAAAATCTAACTAAGCTGTATTTTTGTGATGTAGGGTTAACTATTTCTATTTATTTATTTCAAACTCTTCCAAACTCTTCCAGCAGCTTGTTTTACATATATTTATAGGTGAAGTTTCATCGAAAGGACATGTGGCCTCTTGTTTGCAAATTTACAGTGTGCATCAAAGGACATTATAAATACGCTGAAAATTTCCTCTAGCAAGAAACAAAACCACCAGATTATTTGTGCACTATGCATGTTTATAGCCTACTTCAAAGATTTTAGTTACCTTAGCTCTGAGCTGTGGAATCTCTCTTGCAAGGCATGAGGAGGTCAAGAACTCCTGCCAACATACAGACGTCAGCCTGGCAGACTAAACCCGATGCAACAATTCAGTGTAAACATTAGCATGTTTCCTTTTGTCTGAACAGTGGTCTGAAGCCCTCAAAAATACAGAGAAGATCTCACTTTTGGCACCTTTTTAAAATCTGATTCACTGTTTCTTAAAGTCGGTTGAAAGATTCCCATGACCTGAACAGAACTGTGGAGTCTCTTTCCTCAGAGGGAGCCTGTCTGCATTCTCTGATAGGATCCCAGGTTGGATAAAAAGTGAGAAACTGACAAACTGCATTATCAAATATCAGAAAGCATAAGAACTTTTGAAATGTGGAGCCTCTCCATTTATCAGGTCAGCTGTTCACAGAGCTTCCCTTCACATCAGCCTGGAAACAGAACTCATGGGTCAGAATCAGACTCATTACAAAAGTCTTCAAAAAACCCAGCCGTGTGAAGAACATTACTGAAGGACCAAGTCAGTCACTGAAAGACTAGAAAACAGCCAGCCTAAATTTAACTCAGCTGCTTTGTGACCCTGTGTTTTGAAATTACCATTCCAGTTTTTTGTAGGCCTTTATCTTTAGAATTTATGAAGGTCTGAGAAGGTGCAAAGTGGAAGAGAAACATTTCAGTTCAGTGTTTCTGAGGAATTTGGCTCTTCTCCTTGCCTGTTCCATGGTTTTCACTGACAATTCTAGAACAGTCAATTAATTAGTGTTTTTAGATGGTCACAAAATGCTTTTAGCAGGGCTGAGATTTCTGGTTGATTGTGTTGTGTCAAACATTTAAAACTTTCCATTTTCCATCTATAAATATCTAGACAAGTTATAGTAGTAATTTAGTTAAGATTTCTAAAGACACTCAGATGCTAATTTGAGCAGCATTGAAAAACCTGTCGAAATTAGGAATATTCTTTTCAGGAGAGGTCAGATGCTTCCTAGAACTGAGGAATGAAGATGGAAAAAAAATTGCTTCAATGCACAGAAGGAGCTAATTGGAGTACGAAGAAAAAATGTGCTGAAATAATTATGGA
The DNA here is from genome assembly GCF_022539315.1 of Serinus canaria. Taxonomy (NCBI): domain Eukaryota; kingdom Metazoa; phylum Chordata; class Aves; order Passeriformes; family Fringillidae; genus Serinus; species Serinus canaria. Next base: position 10,360,107 of record NC_066314.1, read on the forward strand.
AATGTTACAATTTTTGCTATTATAATTCACAATAACACAGGGGTCAAATTAGATTTTATTCAGGCAGTTTGCATCTCCTGAGTGCTGAAATTTGCAGCATTAGTTTTCTTTCAAAGTAAAGCTGAATGAGTTAATAAAAAACTTAACAAAAGTGTTTTGAAAACATTCTGAGTGCTTCCTTCCTCTTCTGCTAAATTCTACAATCACTCATGTCCACAAAAATCACAAACCATGTATGATTTTTGGGGTTGTTCAGTCCTCTCCCACTGAAGTGACAGTGGCACTGAGATGACCCTTGCTGGTGAAACCCAGAGGAGAAATCACATTTTATCCATAGTGCAGCCTCCCTGCTGGTGTTGCACATTATATTTGGGGGGTTTTCCCTCCATATTCTGCCTGACCTCATATCGGAAGGTAAGGTAAAAGGTGCAAGATAATACTGTAAGCCTGATTTTGAATTGTGCAAGTAATGCACTTGTTTTTTCTTTTTTTTTTTTATCCTGCAGGTCTTGAAATGAGTAAGAAATTTAGGTGAAAAGTACAATGTATGTATATATTCTGTAGCTGACTGAAAAGGGAGTAAACAAACGTATTGCGGTTACCAGCTTAGTGTGGAGGAAGAGAGAAGTACTGTTCATAATTTAAGAAGAGCAAGTTAAAGGATATTTATCCAAGCTAGAAAATTTCAAATGTGTGGCTGATTAGCCTAGGCAAATTTAAGGGAAGTGTAAGTTCCTCATTTCCAAGGCTATGGTTGTAATAACAAATACAACTTTCTAGGAGCTTTCCTGGGTACTGATGCCACAGGGCATGAACCAGCCTAGGTCTCCACTAAAAATTACCTTTGTCTTCAAAACAGGGAATCTGCATCCAAACCATTTAGTGGTAATCATACATCCTGGAAATGTCCATCCTTAACCTGGCCTCAGTATTTGGTTGAGAAAGTGCTACCAGGGGAAGGCAGGTCCCTGTTATCACTGTTCAACACCACAGACTTGTGTCTTCAGTGTTACTCACATAATAGGGACTTTCTCTGACTTGCTAAGTGCAGCATTAGTGATTCTTTTCAAGAGCCCTTCAAGGATGATAATGTCCAAGTGGGTTAGAGCATGGTGGATCAGCAGAGATGAGGCTTCTCTTTGCAAAGAGGTAAACAGCAGTAAATACTTTAAAAAAGTACTGACAAGTCAATAATATGGGAGCCAAAAAGCTTCCAAATTGACTAAAATGCTGTAGAATTCAGTTTAAATGCATTGGAAAGATAGAGATGTAGACTGCATTAAACAAAGTAGATTTATAAGGACTAAAGTAGATTTTAGTCTGATCCAAATTCCTTCTTTGATAGAGTATTTGCTTTTATGTGAGAAAGTGCATCTGTTACAACTTGACTTGACATTTCAAGATCATTAAACTACGGAATTAAGGTGTAGGTTAATTTAATGTATTTTTAGTGGGTGGAAAATAATTTAAGAACACTGTTTTGCTGTCAAACTGGAAAAACTTCTCTAGTGTGATTACAAAGTGTCTGTCTGGAATCTATTTCTATTACACATTTTTCAGCAGTAGTTTGGATGATGGAATGGAATTTCCACATTTGAACATGCGAGTAAGCTGAGAGGAATTTCAAGATTTTGGAGGATAAGGTCAGAGCTGAAAATAATTTCACTTAATTGAAAAGTGGTCTGAAATCAATAAATTTAAATTCAACAAGGAGAACTGCAAAATCTGTGCCTGCAGTTAAGGAGAGAAAATTAAATGGTCTTATAACAAAAGGAAGAAAATTGTGCAGCAACATCAGAGAACTGGGGTTAGACTGGATTTAGTCTACCTTGCAGACTAAGAAATGAGCAGCATAAATGTTTCAGATAAATTTGTGGAAATGTCCATGTCAGGAGCAGGAGACAATTACTTTGCACTGATGAGTGCAGTTTTGGTCACTGCATTTAGCAAAGCTGCCGACAAAGTGAAGGGAGTCTGGAGGACAGCAGCAGGGCTGATAAGAGGTATAAAAGATACGACCTGCAAGGAAATCTTGAAATAACTGGGTTTGTTTAGTCTGGAAAGAAGAAGACTCATGGTGTGGGAGAAGGGAACGTGATAAGAGTCTTCTAAACCTTTACATGCACAGGGGTTATCAGTTGTTCCCCAGATCCATGGAGGACAAGACAGGCAGCTACTGACTTAATTTGTAGTTGGGCTTCTAAAGAAAATCTCCATTGGGCAGACTTAAACAGAAGTTGTATTGGAAGAATGGGAGTGATGGTCTGCAGAAAATTACAGATTTGTCACAAAAAAACCCATTGTGAACCTGTCTACATGTATTTGATCCTTCTTCAGTTTAGCAGGATGGTATGATAGCATTGTGATCCTTACCCACTCTGCTTCTCCATTTTGATTTGGTCCATTACTTCAGCTTTCATGTCTATGGTGTAATAAGTAAAACATGCAATCCTTGCCTTTTCTAAAACATAAATTAGTCAAGTTATTTGCAGTAATCCACAACCTTTAACATTTTTTAAATGAAAACTTATTTCTCCTGTAGTTGTTTAGAGGGAAAAGTTGTCAGTGTTTGGTGGTAATGAATTATATATTTTCCATATATCAGCATTTAATACCTTAATATTTGACATTACTGGTTTATTTCACACATTTCTGCATATTTCATATATTCTCGATAGTTCCCTATAAGGGTTATCTCATTTTCATGGTCTTTTCACCACAATATGTTAGGAATTACAGACTGCTTATTAAAAAATGAAATGTCTAGAGCTCAACATCTACCCAAACTTACAAATAAACCCTTTCCTCCAGAATGGTAGTAGTGGCCATAAATTTTGTCTCCAGTACAGATTTCATTTCTCAAAACAAAAATGAGCAAATCTAAATGTACTGTCTGGGATCCATAAAATCATACAATATTTTGCCACCAGCTTCAGTGAAAATAAGACATATTTTTAATAGGCTAAAGTTTGCTTCAAAATCCACTTTTCAAATGCCTTTGCAAAATTGCATATTTCCTGATTCAGCTCTGGGATGGCTGCCATCTCTGAGTGATGCCATCATTTGGGTTGTGGTACATAGTGTTACAATCCTGGCATTTCCCACATTTTTCATTCATGTTTCCTCTTTCATAATTTTTCAAGCTTTTTTTTTTCCTCTCCTATATCATACTTTGCTAAGTAGAGTCTCCTGCACTGAAAATGTCTATTAAGATTTCTGGAATCTTTCTAGGCCTGCCCCATGTTCCTACCCTAACTTTGACTGAGTAAGAAATTTAAACAGAATAGCATGGTATGCTCAAAGAAAATACAGCCCAAGCCACTGGAATAAGCCATACATCCAGAAAGGAAAAATGTAAATCAAAATGTGTGACTCTGTTGTTACTGCCAATATGTTTTGTCATGGCAATTCTCTTGGTTTTGTGGGTTTTTTACCTTGCTTTTGTGTGTTAGAGTACTCTTTGTGATTTCAAGCGTGTGCTCACCTTTAGTTGCTGCTTGCTGCTTCTGGAGTGCCTTTGGTCATCAATATTAAATGAACTTTAGTATTGAAGTGCCACAGATGCATTTGTAAAAGTGTGCCAGTCTACCTTCAGCACTGGAAACAAGGCAGAGTGACCTGGGAGCTCTCTGGGCACATTCAGCAAAGGCAGCAGACAGCAGCACCCTGAGGGAAAGGAAGAAGCAGAGGCTGGTGAGGATGGAGCCATAGGGCTTTGGGAGTGAATAAAAATGAAGTGACAAAGGGCAGGAGAGGAAGAGAGTACAGCATATAAAGGAAGAAATAGAAATTTTGCACCCTGGCTTTTTCTGAAATTCATTAATTCCCATGGATTCTTCAGTCCTTCATAAAATGAGTAACATTATCAGATTTTGGATCCTAGAACTATGTATTAGTATCCTGCAAACGGATAAACAAGCAGCCTCATTTTGTTACATAGTGAATATGGTCTTCTGTAAGGTCTACCATGAATTAAGTGGATGGATCTCATTTTCCATCTGGAAAGTGCAAAGAAAAATAGGTTAATTTTGTGTTATTTATCCCTGTTCCTCCCTAATGTGGAATTAATTAATGGGAATAATGTGATAGCTGGAGTGGCATTTTGGTGGTATTTCAAAGCATTTCACTTTTACAAAAAAAAAAGTCAGCAATAGTTATAGATACTTTTATTATTCAACAATTTGTGAAACTATACTATACATTTGCATCAAACATATGAATGTGCAACAAAAAAAAATAATTGTTTGGTTCAGTGAAGTTGTCTTGAAAGGCCATAGAAATGTGGCTGGTATTTAGCAGCTGGCTGTATTTGACTTTGCACATGCAAATAGTGCCCAAATGACCTCCCCTGCCAAGAGGAGGTTGAACTAGCCTAGCTTAGATCTGCCAAGATTTGAAGAGAAATGCTGCAGTACCACAAGAGGCATTAAGCCAGCCTAACCCACGTAGATACAGAATATATTTGTGTGAAAGTGTTATTGCATCCATATGTTAAACTGAAAAATTACAACTTTTTAGGGCAAGATTGGTTTGAGTTACTGATATCCACACAGGATGCAGAGGAGTGAATAAGCAACTGATGAAACTGGTTTTGAAAGAATGAGCCAAGGTGAGCCCCCATTCCTCATTGAGAGCAGCAGTAGAAAGGAAGGATGGGAAGGATTTGAGAGCTTTGGGCTGAGGTCAGAACTTGATCTTTGGCAGTTTGTAGTTAGGGTTTGTTTGCTTTTTATTTGGGGTTCAACATGAATGTTTTGCTTGTAGTGAGCTGTCCCTGCTGCCACACCTGAGGTAAGCACAGCAGAACTGGAAGCTAGATGTGTTTATCATGTTGGGTTGATGTGATTCAGTGTGTTGAAAAAGAAAAAGAAAGGGCACAGGGAACTAATAATAATTATGTGGCTTTAGCTAGTAGAGGTGTAAGGTAAGTGCTGCATGTGGTTAAAACATTAGTGAGTTAAAAGCAGTGCTGGATCTGCACAAAGGGGAGGTATCCCCAGTGTAAGCTCTGACTGCATTTTTTGATTAATCACATTTGTGAAGGTCACCCTTACCTCACACATATGACAAACCCTCTTGCCTGTTAGCATTTCTTATCAACTATTCCCACAAGGAAAGATGAATATTTGATGTGCTGAATGTATGCATTATCTGCTTTCTGGTGAGATTCCAGCTGGAAAATAATATTTCCATGATTAAATATTAGGACCTTAGGAGGAATGCATTTATACACTGTTTGAAACAGAAGCCACAGTTCTGGTAACGTTGTGATGGTCCTGGGTGAATCCCTGGAACTCAGAATTGAATGTACTGCTAAAAAGTACTGAAATGTAGGGAAGCTCTGAAGCCTTGCAATTATGAGTGTAGGTGTGATGGTGTTCGCAGGGGTCCCAGGATGAGGGAAGATATGAGATTGTTGACTCCATGTTTGAGAAGGCTTGATTTATTATTTTATGATGTATAATTTATTAAAACTGTACTAAAGAATAGAATGAAGGATTTCATCAGAAGGCTAGCTAAGAATAGAAAAAGAAGGAAGATAACAAAGGCTTGTGACTGACCGAGACAGTCTGGACAGCTGGACTGCGATTGGCCATTAATTAGAAACAACCACATGAGACCAATCACAGATCTACCTGTTGCATTCCACAGCAGCAGGTAGTCATTGTTTACATTTGTTCCTGAGGCTTCTCAGGAGAAAAAATCCTGAAGAAAGGATTTTTTAGAAAATATCATCACTACATGTTGGTGCCAGAATGAAGTTACCCATGATGAGTAAATGGGAGAGTTTGTATTCCAGAGGCTTCTATATTGAGAGTGTTCAAGCTCTATAAAGCACCATCATTTTTTTGGTATCTCAGTCCTCTGCTGTGCTCCAGAAAAACTCAAGTTTTTCACATCAGTAGTTAAAGATTTCTAGATTATGTCAGAAATTATTTTTGCACCAGAAATGCAGCAGGTTAAAGGCCTTGTACTTCCAGGTGGGTTGATGCTTTTAAAAGCAGCATAAACATCATAATATAGTGATATACTGCATACTGTACTCTTAGGGATAGGATGAGTGATGATTTCTGTCTTCCTGACTTATAAGCATACAGGTATATACAAAACTCTATCAACACAGAATTTAAGGTATGGACATAATGTCTTGGAAAGGAAAATTACTTGGCAGTAATGCAGAATGTGTGAGGAGGTGGTACAGCAGGCATGTAAGGACATAACACTGATCACGTGGTTGTGCAGGTATTTGAAACTGATTCACTGGAAGGCAGCAGTGGCCTTTAGGATTCATGATTGTTTTCATTACAGCAGGGTTGAATCAAATGTCTTCAGCATTTGTGGGCATAACTGTTCTGTTCTCTAGCTATAAGGTGAAATCTTTCTAAAGCATACCTGTGACTGCAGGTGTGCCACACCAGCTCCTTTGCTGTCTAAATTACTTTATTTAGCTTTGTAAGTGTTCACTTTTCATACCATTTAACAAAAAAATTGTTCCTTTAAATAACAATGCCTCGTTTGACTTGAAATTGTAGGTAGCTATGAGGTTACCACCTGCTGAGGCAATAAAATCTTTGATGGCACAGTGTCTCAGTAGACTGGGGAGGTGGGGAGAAACGTTGCTGCACTTCAGAGACTATGGTTTTGTTCACAGCCTGCTGGTTTGGATTAGAGTCAGAGATGACTTTCCAAGTTATCATGTACAGCACCCTGCCAGAAAGTTGTTCTTGGAGCTGCTGCTTCTTTGTAAAATGCAGGGGAAACAAAAAAAACCAAAACAAACAAAAAAAAAAAACCAACAAAAAAAGAAAAACAAAAAAAAACAAAAAAAAAAAAAGGGAAGGGAAGGGAAGGGAAGGGAAGGGAAGGGAAGGAAGGGAAGGGAAGGGAAGGGAAGGGAAGGGAAGGGAAGGGAAGGAAGGGAAGGGAAGGGAAGGGAAGGGAAGGGACGGGAGGGAAGGGAAGGGAAGGGAAGGGAAGGGAAGGGAAGGGAAGGGAAGGGAAGGGAAGGGAGGGAAGGGAAGGGAAGGGCAGGGAAGGGAGGGAAGGGAAGGGCAAGGAAGGAAGGAAGGAAAGGAAAGGAAAGGAAAGGAAAGGAAAGGAAAGGAAAGGAAAGGAAAGGAAAGGAAAGGAAAGGGAAGGAAAGGAAAGGAAAGGAAAGGAAAGGAAAGGAACAAAGGAGAGTTTTCACTGAGACTAGCAGTACAAGCAGTATGTTTTTAGTCTGTGAATGAAGCAGTAGTTCTAGCTTTTATGTAAAACCGAGTGGAAAGATTATTATATGTTTTATGATTTTATTATTACATGTTTTATGATTTTATAATTACATTCAAAAGGAAAAAAAATGGTTTGGAAATGATAAAATGTACTTTCCTGCAAGCAGATTAACATTTTTGATTTTCTATAAAGAAGGGTGTACAAAACCATTACACTTACACTTAAAGGGATTTAGTCAGCCTACACAAGAAAGGTATGTAAAGAATTTCAACACAGTGGTTGTTTGTAAGATATTTAGACCTGTTCTACTGACTCAAAAACTTGTATGGTAGCAACATTAATAGTATTTAGCTAATAATATTGCTACTGATATTTAGTATAATATTTTAATAGTGTTTTTCAAGAAGAAAGTATCAAAAGCTTTGCAAGGCATGTGATCCAATAGGTTAACTGAAGGATAGAGAAGTTTTCTTGATTGTCCAAGTCCAAGGTACTACTTTAGACACTCATTTAGGCGTGAGCAGGATACAGCACCCCCACTGCTTTTTTGAAAGTGTTACATACCCTGATCAAGGTTTTAATACTCAGCCAAACAAAATTACATTTCTGCCAATTTTGCCTAGATCTGTTTTGGCAGAATGCTGACCAAGCAGCTGGGGTGCCTCCTGCAGATGGAAGTTCACCTTCCTTCTGCCTGACAAGCTTTGAGCAAGTACCTTGTTTTCTGTCTGTGATTTCCCATCAGCAGGTCAGCATTGATGCCATGTCACAGATACATTATGAGAATAAAGACACTTAAAAATTTCACTTGTATTATGGTAACCATAGGCATGTAAGGCACAACAAGAACATCATTTATTATTGTGTATGCCTGAACTTAGAGCTATTTCAACAGGGATTCAGTAATGCAAAGTCTGGGTCACTGCAGTCCACAGAGAGTGCATAATCAAGACTTCATTTCCATTATTTACTTTCATCCTAAGAATGATGCACTTATGCTATATATAACTATCTAAAGGGAATTCAGTTCTAAATTTCAGTTTGCTGATCACTTACTAAGTGAGTTCTTGTATACTCATGCACAACTTGTTTAAAGCAGTGCAGCATATATTGGAAGAGAGGGAACAGTTTGCAGTTTATTTACTTAGTATTTCATATAGTCCTACTATATTTTTTAGAGAAAGACTTCTAGAAAATTACCAATTACAAAGCAACCATTTTGATACTGTCCCTATATCCTTTGTAATTTAAAAACTCTTCCTTAAGAAATGAAAAAGCATGGAGAGATTATATTACTCATCCATGTTTTGCTCTTTATGAGTTCTGCATCCTCAGTTTGCAACCTTAAATGGAATTACTGTGTTTGGTAATTGTAAACTAAGTACATAATAAAAACAAAGTTCCTTTTCTGCATTTGCCATGACTTAATCTTTTTAATTTTGTAAATTTTGGCTGAGACTACAGGACCATACATTTTTGTGAAGCACAGTGTACTGTATCCCCATATTTTGAAATTACCTTTTTTTTTTTCTAAAAATACTAGAGGGTGGGGCACTCAGAAGCAATCATGACCTGACAGGACAAATCTTACTGAAAGTATGTGGATTGCTAAACCTTTTAGATGGAAAATTCCTTTCATACTTTTCACATTACAACAGTGAAATCTGTGTAATTATTCCAATCAGCAGATATGCAACGTGAATCACAAAGAAAACCAGATCAGAGTAATATAAAGCTATAAACATATTCAAAGGGGAACTTTAGCATCATTTTGCTTACAGCAAACATTTCTTTTCCTTGGAAGCTGCATAAAGAAGAGCAGTGGGGCTTGTTGATATCAGCAGGTATGCTCTTTGAAGGCTTTGGAGGTGCAAAGCAATGAAAAAAATTAATTTCAATTCAATAGTAAGAAAGTGAAGTTTTCTGGTACTTCTGGTGAAGTACCAGAAAACAAAACCTTTTCCTTTCTCACCTGGGTGACAAAGCTACCTATAGAAATGTTCTCTCATGCATTTTGGGTGAGTTCTCTTCTCTTGTAGAATTAAGTTTGCACCATGGGCCGGTTGTAGAGGTGTCCCTGCTTGGAGCTCTGTGATAAGCCTCTGCATCACAGGGGAGCCTTGGAGGAGGATAAACTTAGTGCACAGCCATGGTTTTTTTATAAAAACAAGTTGTCCTGGCAGAGAGTGTTAGCAGCCTTAGAACTGAGGCTGTCAGATCTTTTGGTATCTTACTAACTGTTATCTTCTGTCTGGGGGTTGCAGTGCCTTCTGCTGTGTCCTGGTGTGCACAACACTTACTTGAAGCTTTGTCATAGCTAGAGAAAGGTTTTTGCTGTTGTAACACTGGATTTCTTCACTTGGTTAACTAACCTGGTAATGAAGCCTTTCATGCCATCTGCATCATGTCAGCAAAGTAATCTTCAGCTTAGACAGCAGCTGGGCATGGCTTTTCCTGACAGATGGTATCCTGTCATCTCTTTAGCAGCTGTTTGGACATGGCTGTGTGTCAACGCCACCATGATATAATCATTGAAGCAAGCCCAATGTGACCCTTGAGGCACTTGGCATCATGCTGGTGGTGGCATATTTTGCAAGAATATTTTGAAGAAAGGGTAAGGAAACAAGAAATCCGAGCACGTGTCACATATGTCCTTCCTTTGCACACTTTTATGGGAAGCGACAAATGTGTTCCAGCACTTTAACAGTAAGTCTTTTGCTGGTTGCAAACCTAAAGTTTGGATTTAGAAAGCTATATAGAGTTACTATGAAACCATGCCAGTTTTGCAGTAATGTTACATTGTTCTGGCTTTATTCCACTGATATCGAAGAGAGTCTTTTACATTTAGCATTTAATTGGAGTGCTAGATGGTGTCAACCAGCAAATTTTAAAATCAGTGAGAGAATATTTATGCAACTGGTGGAAAGCTTTTTTAAGAACCTTCTTTCTCTCACTTGATGTACGTGGTCTTGGCAATTCTGAGTCAAGGAGGGGAAACAAGATTTAACAGAATCAGTGCTCTAAAGAAAAATAGCAACAGGATAAATTTTCATGTTGGAAATCACATGCTTAACCTGGTTGCTATATGGAGATTCTTTAAATTTTTAGACTCTTGTATTGTAAATTACAAACCTTAGCCATGTGTTTTACATCTGAAAGCTCAGTTCTCTTCACTGTTTAATGTGCTCTCAGTGATCAAATGTCCTCTTTTTTTTTTCCTTTTTTGTTTCCACAAATGCACCTTCCACTTAATCATGTTACATGCTTTCACTCTGCCTGTGGTTGGAGTCCCAAGTGCAGCTCTAACACAGTCCTTCCTATGGCTTGGTGGCTCTCCCTACAGAAGATTGGGTTGGCAGCCTGAGTGAGTCGTGTGTCTGTGTACACACATACACAGAGCTGTGTCCAAGCCACTTTGGCCACTATCTCAGAGTTCAAACAATCTCCAGCATGAGTATTAATTTTGTCCAGATGTAAGTTCTTTTGGTCAGACTGAGTCATACGAAGGACCTCACCACAGGAATCTCATTTCTGATGCTTCCTTCTTTGCCCTCTTCTGTGCAGTTAATTAGCAGTTAATTGTGACTTATCAGTGAGGATTGGCCGGTGAAAACTTGGTTTTCTATTTCTGCAGGCCAGTTAAATGTGATTTTCCTGCCAGACAATACAGCTTTGGTGCATGGATGTGACAGAAAAAAATTCATGTGGTCAATAAATCATTCAGTGTTCTTCAGTGTTGATGAAGTGCTAAAGAAGCTCAATATATGAATGTAACACATTTTCAATGTAGTCAAGTGCACAACAATAGATTTCCTAGCTTCTTTGTGCAGTTTTCTGTTTGTTTACACTTTTTTTTTTGCTTACACTGAGAAATAATATTCCCAAGATTATTGTGGGCTCTCTGTGCTCAGTAGCCGGGGAGGTTTAACTTGCTATTTTCGGTCTGATTATTTACAAAGGAGAAGTGAATAATAACAAATATGTTGCTTCTCTGTGATCATTGTTTTCAGTAGATGGTTTAAAAAGGTTTTTGAGGACATGATACTTTTCAAGACTGATGAGTGTGTTTCATTTTCCTGAATTACAGTTTTAAAGGACCAAAAAATCATTTTCTAAACATTCAGGTTTCTGACTGTGAGGATTCAGTAGTCGTTTTGAGCATACCTTGACACATCACTGCACCTAGGTTTTGCAGCTGCTCTGGTTTGCCCAGGGATCCTGCCAGCTGTTGAGGCTGTGAAGTTAATGGGAGCTGGACTGGTACCCAGGCACACCCAGCTGCAGTTTGGCTGGTGGTTCAGTGACTGACCATCAGTACAGCCAGATTATTGCTGGATTCTTTGTGCTGTTGGAGGGGCTGTCCCTTAGGTGAAATGTTAAACAGAAATCAAGTTACTAACTTAAAATGCGAGCCCATATAAAGCTGTGTAAAGTCTAAACCTCTGACTTTCGTTTTTGACCTACCATCTTTTTTGATTTCAGTATCACTTTTGTTCTTATTCTCAAGCTTGAGTGTTATTTGCTGTGTGGTGTGAAAGAACTGTTCCCTTTAACCTGGAGCTGGTTGTTGAGAGATGGGTTCTCTATACTGTGTGCACTCTTCTCTGGGCTGTGTTTTAAGGGTTAGGAAAGGGGTTTGAGATCCTTGGGGCAGTGTTACTGCATTTTTAGTCTTTTTCTACCTGCTGATACCTACTGTTTTTGAAATTGCTTTGTATGCATGACCTAAATTTGCAAATCTAATACTCAAAAAAGGTGTGTTAGAAGGTTGAGAGCACAAACCTGTTTATTTGGCGACATGGTTTATTATGGTCCAGTTTCTGACATTCCACCAGATTTCCTCATGGAACTATACTAAATATAAATTAATAGTATTCAAATAAATAGTTCACATCCTAGTCTCCTCCTAAGTAATGGTCAAAAAAAGAAAAAAGGATACAAAGTTTCATGCCAAAATAGCTGACCTAGTCACAGAAAGGTCCTTCTGTCTGGTCAAGTGGGCCACTCCTACTCAAGATGAAGACCTCCAAAAAGTAAGCAATTCCATTGCTTTTTCCCTGGTTGTGTGTAGCAAGCAGGAATAGAACTCTTTCTGGATAAGGGATGTGAGGCTGTGTGCTTCCCTTGAGGGAGAAGGAAATAATTTTTTGAGAAAAGAAGTTTGCTTACCAAATGCAATAATACAAGTATTTTTTATTTTCATATGCTATATTCTATCACCTTTTTTTTTTCACTATGAACACTTGTTTTATTACTCTAAACATATTACCTAATTGCTGTGTGTACATTTTGCAGTTTGAATGCTTGCATTGTCTCATAGCTAGATTTGCTGTTAGGCAATTATTGGTATCCACTTAGACTGGATGAATAGAATTGTTGTACTTAGAAAGCTGAATACTTTATATGGCTTAAGAAATTAATTAAAACTGCTACTATTTAGCTTGCAGGTATAGCTTATACAACTTAATCCTAGTTGTAATAGATACAAATATATTATGAGTCCATAAACACTGATGTGTTTCTTACTAGGATTTATTATTTCCCTGTGTAGTGTTAGGCAACAAATGAAGCTTCTGTGAAACATTTGTACTGGGAAACTTTTATCACATGTGCCTTGTTTTTACAGTTCAGTCAGTTACAGGGATGAGAAGAGCCTCAGTAAAGTCAAGATATAATTTTCCAGTGATAAACACAAGAAGTTTGAAGGCCAACTCTCATGCTGACTGTACTCAGTCCTTTCTGACTGATATCTTCTTCCTGGACATATTTTAATTAAGTGTGCATCAGTTCACTGTCTTTATGACCTATTGAAAACAAAGTCTATTGAGTTGCATTTTTTTCTATAAAGTTTTTCTATTGCCACTAATACTATACCTGATAAGGCAGATGCTCTATACAGATGATCCATCCATGTGGTCATCCCCACATCAATTCCTTGGATGTCACACTTTTCTGGAGCAGTGTGTGCCAGGACACGCTGGCTGGCTGCTGCACTGGGAAAAAGGGCTCTCAGGGCAGAGATCAGGCTAGGAGGAGCTCAGGAGTGCATTCTGGAAATGCTCCCTTGCAGAAGTCCTTGGCTGCAGCCCCAGCTGGCGTGTCCTGCCCACCCTCTGAGAGTGCCCTGACGTGGGGGATGCGCCTGTTCACACGACCCCGCCTGTGGAGCCTGCACTGTCCAGGAACAGAAACTTGGGAGGTCTCTAATGGGCTTGGACCAAGCCCTGTGTCAGACTCAGTGTTGATAATTGACTCTCTCTGTGCGTGACATCATGCTTAAGTTCATGTCAAAGAGAGAATCTGAAAAAGTAACTGAGAAAATTGCAGTGCTTCAGGAAGTATCAAACCACTTCCGAATAAACTGGAGGTGCTGCCACATTTCCCATGAGACTTCAGCTCTTCTTCTAGTAAAGCAGTGGGAATCAACATTCAGTGAGATTCCAAGGAAGAAATTCAGTTTTCTTGGAATCTTAGCAACTGGCCTTATTTTAGAGGAACAGCAAAAATTTTTATTGTTTTATTTCATATAGAGTCATCTTCTGTTATTATAAGACAGAAACAGCTTGCTAATTTTTATGATTGCTTTCTGATCTTTGTATTACCAGTGACTTTGTTTTCTTAAATCTCAAACTCCTGAGCTCCTTTAGCAGAAATTGTCCTGAACCAGGTTTAGTTATACTCCTGCTGTGTAGGTTAATTTTTGGCAAAAATGTTTGTTTTTGTCTCACTATTCAGATTGCTTCAAACACTTTTCTGCCGACTGTATTTGTTTGTTTGTTAAAAAAACTGAACTTTCAACTTGTGTAATATTCCTCAAGGCAGTGATATTTACAAGAGCAATGAAAATTTGCACCTTTCTTTGATGACATGGAAGAGGATGGCAGGGTTAAGTGGAGACCAGCAGATCCTGCTGTTTCCTTCTGATCACATGGCAGCAAACATACATTCCTATTCATGCTCTGAATTTGCTTTGAAGCACATCTCTGCAATTGGATGTGTCAGTGGCTATTTCAAAAATTCTTCTACTTTTTGGACCAAAGCCCTTGCATTTGGGACATTGGCTTGCCAAGATAATTGCACATGGCCAAAACATATATTTTTTTGGGAACTTTAGAACTTTTTTCTCTCCAGTTGTGCATCTGGGTTTTCTTTTTTCTTCCTATTCTCCCTAGTTTTCTTTTTTTTTTTTTGTTGGTTTTTTTTTTCAGGGCGGTGATGAGTTTAGTCATTGTAATTGCATTCTAATGCAGTGACATAAATCCCTTGCTAGTAGGAAACAGAAATAACAAATAGCTTCATATGCCTTCAGTGCAAAGCACAGGAAGTATAGAGTAACAAATGTCAAATAAGACAAGTTGGAAGAGTTCTCACTGCACTTGAGTGTTGGTGAAAAGGTGTGGAAGTAAAAAGCCTTTGCTGTTTCATATGCCCTGCTTGGAGGCTGTTGTGTTCTGAAAAGTCCATTGCTAGATTACATGCTTATTTATCTCCAGAACATCTCTGTTTGGGAATTTTCTTTTCCTTTAAGTTTACGGGAGAAATACTTCTTTTTGCCTACATAAAACTTTCTGGTCTTCCTCAGAAATTAACGTTAGTAACGGTTAACTAAGTGAAATATACAGCATTAAAACCCAAGGGAGGCATGTTTAGGAGGTAGGAGAGGCAGATGGGCTGAATGATCTCTTAACTCAATTTTCTGTAACGTGGGAGGCTAGGAGTGAAGTTTATTAGCGTGGGCTTTATAATAAAAACTTCCTTCTGACAAGTTTTCCAGGGATGAACAACCAACCCATCCTCCCAGGCCAGTAAAATGTGAACCTCATGGGACTCAATCTCATTAAATGTCTTGGTCACTGCACAGCATAATTTGAACCCATAAAGAAAAAACAAATTCAGATTGTGTTTGCAGCCATTGTTGTTTTTAGTTAAGCCACAAACCATTAATGGCTGTTTAAAGTAGGGGGTTCTGCATTTTTCTCTTCAAGCATGTGCTGCTTATTTCCTACCCATGCAAATACACAGTCAGAACACTTGGTCCCTCTAAGGCCACTGGGAGGGCTTCAGAGCAGTCAGGCTGCACCAAAGCTCTGGGAAGGGATCCTGTCTCTGCCACATACAACCTCCTTAGGGGTGACTGTTCCCAAATGATTTCTTCCTCTGTGTAATGAAAGGCCAGGGTGTTACCTTTGATCTAGCAGGACATGAAAGTCAACCTTGGCAGTAAGTGCCCTGCCCAGTTATGGATGACTTTTGGCGAGTGGCTATCACTCTTCACATTTCTGATTTTTATTGAGTTGTTTACAAAGGTCCAATTGTTTCTGACAGATGCTTGTGTTCAGCCCTATGTTTCTGCTATGCAGAGTTGCAATTTTACTTCCAATCTTAAGTAAATTGATGCTGACAAATAAATTATCAGATAGATACATTAGCATCTTTGGTTTATGATAAGTGTCTTCCCACAATCCCTCTTTGTATCCCTAACCTAGAGGGATTCTTGAGGTTTCCTGCTTTTAAACATGTCCAAGCATGGACATGTATTGAGGTAGGAAGAAGAAAACTGTGTGCAAACCAATTTTCAGCTGTATTGACAATCTTATTTCTAGAATGGTATTTTCTTCTCTTCTTACTCTCTTTCTAGTTTGGTGTTTCTTTCTGGTTTTTTTCCCATCCTTCTCTTATTTCTTGTTGATTATTTCCTCTGCTGGGATAGCAGTACATTATTGTGGCAGCCCAGTGTTTCTGTACAACCAGATAAGATTTAGCTTCCTGTCTTCCCGTAAGACACTGTGGTGTATTTTAAAACACTGAAATAACTATTTTCATTTGTAATAAATAACCCAACATTTTAATTTCCTTGCTTTCTCTTTTCCCTCGAAAGTGATTGTCTTTCTTCACTTTCTTTTTTACCTGGAATTAAAAATTGGTCCAACTGAGTGCTTAAAGATGCTTAGTTTGCATTCCTGAGAAGTCCTAGTGGAAACTCTTGTATGTTTTCAGTTAAAGTGCTTAATATTTTCGTAGAGGAGACCATATTGCAACTGCATCAGATTAAAACTTGCCCCTATTTTGTTCTTGTAAGTTTTTTAATTTTTCAGAAGTTCCTGCTTTATTTCAGTCTTCTAGCCTCTCCTATGGAAAATATGGCCACCAGTCTTTCAGTGGAATCTAGTGAATTCCATTGATTGCCAAAGATGTGAGTGCAGAGGTAAAGATCTACAGAGGAGGGATCATCTCTCAAAGTGATTATCTCTCTGAAAGGGCATAAAAGGAAGCTGGAAGTTTTATTAACTGAAGTTTGTTACCTTTATACTGCCAATGATTTCTGTAGGAAACATAGATAACCCTGCAGCATTTTTAAATACTTGCAAAAAAACATACATAACCACTGACCTATGGGCCTGGTGTTTTGAAGAATGCCCACGATGTTTTGTTCAAGGAGTTACAGTTTCCATCTGTTCTAAGATTTCATGGGGAATTGTCACCATTAGGTATGACCTTAGGCTGATCAAGCAAACTTGACATCTGTAAAGTGGAGTTATCTCTTTGGGTTCTGCTTCACCTCAATAAATCATGGCAGTTTCAGATGGGCTTTAGAGAATCTAAGCTACTCCCCCTCTCTTTTTAACCCTCTGATTTTCCCTCTCAGTGAGAATATACAGAGCTTCTACAAACTCGTCTCCTAAATTCAGTACCTCAGATGCCTGCAGCAGAGCTGAGACTGCCCAGCCTGCCCAGTCAGCCAATGTACAAACTCATACCTTGGAGTTCAGCTTTATTAATGTAAAAGAGAGAGACTGGTGCAAGCCACGTCCCTGCCTTCAGATAATCTGGAATTCTTAACATGGAGCTCCTGAGCCACTCTTAATTGCTTTTGTTTCCCTGAGTCAGACAGGGTGATGGAGCCATTTGTTTTTGGAGAATACCCTTGTTTTCCTCCTTCTAGAATGTTTGCAGGTCTTTTGTTACTTAGTGGCAATCCTGTCTTTGGGCCTGTGATTTGTGCTGCCATACAAAATATTTTTGACTTTCTACTGACCTTCCTTACTTAATATTCAAAGCCAGTTGTTACATATCACTTTCCTTTGTTCTCCTCGCCCGCTGGTTTGCTCCAGAAGATGATGCTTAGATTACTTGCAATGCTAACACCAGAGAGGATCTGGCATTGGTTTGGGTTGTTACTATGGTTGAGTGACTCAATAGCAATGATAACATTCTTATGCTGGACTTCCCAGCAGATAAAGCAGACAGGAGACAACCAAAGTTTCCAATTAGAACAATGCTCAGTCAGTTCAAAATGCAAACTGGGACACAGAAAGGGCTTCTTTCTGCCAGAAGCACTTTAAAAAAAAACTAATTTAAAAGGAAGGGGTGTTTATAATACTTTTCAAAGTATTTAAGCTACTATAAAACTTTTTTTTTTAATTGATATTTCAGTAAACTGAAGTTATGTAATATTCCACCCCTGTCCTTCTGCACAGGAATGCAGAAGCTGCTGTCTGTGGCCCCATCTTGAGAAGTTTATAATCCAAATAAACAAGATAGACCAAAGCCAGAAGGAGAAGGAGACAGATGCAATGATGCACCTGTGGTTCTGCATCTGGCCAGTAGCAGAGCTCATGTTAATCTAAGAGATGTTTGTTACAAGAAATATGTTGTTTCAGTAAAAAGAACCTGGTTGATGCCAGCTACAAGCTGAATCAATTGACTTTTATAAACTACTCACTATAATTTCAGAGGCAAGACATAGGGAAAATGTGTTGATTTAATGGATTCATAAACTGAGGCAAAAGAAGTAAAAGCTTCATCATCTGTGTCATGAAATGGAATCAGAAGTTACATGGCCCTTATCACAGTGGGATATGCTGACATACACACCCACAGCAATTAAGTGCTCTTTACCTTGACATAGAATTGCCTTTTTCCCAACCTGGAAACTCGAGATGATTTTAGTAAGGAGGTGATATAAAAGGAGACCTTTATTTGAAGAACTTCAGGATCAGTTATGGAAAGATGTCCACAAAAGCCCACCCTGCAAAGGGGTGAGTGCATTTTTTATAGGTTTTAGGAAATTAGCATAATTGATAAAAAGCACCAGTTAGGAGGACAAGTGGTGATGCAATCCCCCCCCAGGCTCAAGACATCTCTGGAGCCATGCCTTTTGGTACTAGTTGTACTTTTTCCATGGGAATGTGTCTGGAGGAGTTGTTCTCAGCCTTGGTTCCCAGGAAGAGCCAAGGTAGCACACAGCCTTGTACCTCCCAGAGCTTGGAGCTCTGGAATTTGTTATGTCTTTCTGCTTAAGAAAATGCCATGGAAAAGTACTGGAAAACTAGTCACTAATACAATAGACTACAGAGCTACAAATATATGTGTGAAGAACACAGAGAACATATAAAAGAAAAAAGCCAAAACCTAAACATCATCAATACAGCAAAAGAGAGGGGATTCTGGGAATATTTCAATATTTTATCTATTCCAGACTGGTAATACATATTTTTATGTCCTCATATCTAATCAACAGGTATTTTATGCCTTTTATATTCTTATTTTTTTCTTCAGGATAGAGGCAAGCTTGTTTAACTACTTGCTCACTTCTGATTAGATTTTTCCCCAAGGCCATTGACATAGTTTTCTCTGTCCAATTAAATCTAGCTAAGTACTAATATTTCCCGAGTAACAGTATTCACTGCAGCAGAGAAAACAGTTCAAACAAATGGCACTCTGTACTCACTTGCCAGGCAGACATCCACACACTAACGTTAATTAATAATGTAATTGATAGGTCTTATTTTAATTGCAGTAATACAATAGTTATAAATAACTTTGCAAGATACTTAAAATGCCCTATGTGTAAAACTAAAGGTATTTTTTGTCTTAGCTACTTGAAGCAGAATTTTTGCAGTGTATGAATAATTTGGGGGCCAAGACATAAAACAAAAACTGTCTTTTAGCATCAGTGTTTTATAATTTTGAAAAAGAAATGTTATCACTTGACCTGGGCTCTCTACCATCTCACTTGGTATGCATAAGTTGATACTAGCTTACCTTTACCTTATTAGACAGCAGGAGAAAAGGAAGCAGAACTGAAGGAGAAAACCAGGATTAATGACAGGATCTGGACAGTGATCATTTATCTGTGAGCAGCATCTAAATACATGCAGCCTGACAGAACCTGCAAACATTTACTTGCATGATTATTTTTTGGCATCTATGAAAAGTCACCTTCTGATTGCTTCTATGAATAGTGTTTTCAGGAAAAATTGTGCAGGTTTGCTTTGGCTTAGTGTGCACAGGGCAGGAAGATACTAGACAGTACCCAGTGTTATCAGGAAATTAATGCAAATGTATTCAAATTGCAGATATTTTATTTCCCTCCCTTCCTTCCTCTCCTCATATATTGCTTACTTTCTAAGATGATAAATCCACTAAGTTTGTCTTGCTCCTGTCTGTGTGACTTTTGTCCTGCTTGGATGTTTTTGATACAATTTCATTTGAGTTCACTACTCTTAAAGAGAATTAGATCTTTTTTTTCAGTGGCGCACTGTTTATTTTATATATTGTTTTATTTGAAATAAAACAATACATTGTTTTATTTCATTGAAACAAAGAAACCCTTTAGTTAACTGTTTTCAGATTTTTTTGTTTTTACTGTCTGTTACACTTTTCCCTTGAGGTACCAGGTGAGGCAAAGTTGTATTTTAATCATTTTGAGGAAGTTCAAATTTATCATATTCAGGAAATTCTTACGTAATCATGTAAATGTTTGATACCTAGTCTGAGTTAATAATTCAAACTTCTTTTGTAGTCGTTAGAGAAAAACAAAACAAAACAGGAACCTACAGAAGAAGGTTGAAATCAATAAGAAAGGAGAAAATTATGTTGGTTTGGGTGACTTAGGTTCTTGTGTTACTGTTCTTTCTCCCTCATTCACCAGAATGTTTCTCACTAGAGTAGTCATTGATTTTTAAGGTTTCCCTTTTCCCTTGCCCACGGCTGAAGTACACTGCCCTCATCATTTTCTCATGTTGATGTCTCAGGTTTTAGCTTTTATATTCTTCAGATTCTGCACTGCTTTAGTGTGTAGTTCTGAGCTGCATATTAGGGGATGGTGAGCTCTCTTCACAGAGTAGGGAGACAAAACAATTCCTTCTCTAGCTGGGGACCAAGGACAAATGATCCAAATCTCAGGCCCAAGAGCATAAACAGCATGGACTGAAGAAGGAAAAATAAGGATGGGACTTCATGGACTGGAGCTGAAATTGGACAATGAATTCCAATGTGCAAATGGACCAAAACATTTAAAGGTGTGAGACCCCGTGACTGGTCGTGCCTTTTTGTGACCATTTCGGTTTGCCTTGTGTGCAGCCCTGGCTGGGCTCTTGTGCTGCCCAAGGTGAACCTATTGAAGCCTCCTAATAAATCCCTACTTTATTCTTTAGCTGCATCTAGTCTCTGTTCTAGGTCAGCCTTCACAAGGCATCATTGTTTTAGGCCTGAAGAAGTTGGTGCATTTTCTGGCAGTGCAGGATTTGTGACCATTTTGTTTGGTGCAAGGAGCACTGAAAGATGGACTTCTCTGTGTGCACTTTATCTCAGAATCTGTAAATCATTAATCATTTGCTCTGCATTGTTCTAGTTCTAGACAAGAATGCACTGATTTGTCATGATAAAGGGGCAGGCCATCGATAGGCAGTGACAAGTGTGAGACAGCCCACTTTGCCTCTTGTGAGTAGACTCAGGAGTTAGACCTCTGAGCATAGCAGTCTCATGTCTGCATGATCTCTTTCTTGTAGCACATGGGAGACAGAATGAAGTACAAAAGGGACAGCATAGTTCCCCAGATTCCAGCATGTTTCTTTTGTTATGAAATGTGTTGAGAATTCTTTTGGAGGATCTATTTTGGAACTTAAAATGGCATTGCTGTACAGAATTTAACTGTAGAAGAGATGAAAGTAGTTGTGACATGACCAAAGGAAGTGCAGTATGTCAAGGAAGTATAACCAGGATTTTTTTTCCAGTTATGCACCTAAGCTGGCATCTAGGTGGGAATGAAGAGCCTAAATTCAAAATAGTAATTCAGGAAAATTCAGCCAAGCTCATATTCAGATATTTTCACGGATGTAAACTCTACTATGTGTAAACCCTGCACAGTTTTTAGTTTCTCTTTGCATCGGGTTGGCATGCAGAACAAAATCATTTCTCTGCCTAAGTTCTTTGGTGAGCCTAATATGCAATGTCAGGCCTTACTAACCTGCACCAAATTGCCTGTGATAGCTGTAAAAAAAAGACAGAAGGATAATTCCTGAAATATTCCCAAAAGTAGCTGGATATTTGTGCTTCCTCAGTACTGCCTTTTAGTGTTCCTGAGCCAGGAGAGTCTGACTGGTGTTGCCAAACTGAGGGTGACATTTCTGAAGATGATTGTTCGTGCTCTAGGTTAGTTTATAATATCAAAACTAGAACCCAGGCATGTGAACTTCTAGGTCATTTCTCACCCTGAATATTTTAACAGTTTTTGAAATTTTACCTGCAGTCAACTGGTAAATATGATAAATTTGGAGAATTCATTTCTGACAGTTGTTTGGAAAGTTGAGAATTGTTTCTTAATGCTTTAATACTCTCTTTTATGCCAGTGGTTTTCTGTTTGTTTTATTGGTGTTGAGACTTGAACATTCAGAGTGATGCAGTGAAAAATCAGGTCAGCACACACTGGTCAGTGACAATAAAATCCAGTGTTGTGTAAAGTGTTTTAATTTTCAGGCTAATGATATTCACATAGCAAGAGTAGACTTGAAAACTTTTGTAGCACAAATGGAATAGAGCACTATCACTAGACTGTAGTGCCTTCACTGATAATACTTAGGCATTATAATAGATTGCCATCAAAAATACATAAAAATAAGTTTAAATTATTTATTTAATACTAAATATGCATCTGATGTAAGAGATCCCTTCTTCTAGGAACTTTCAGTGCCAGTAAACCACCCAGTAACCCAGCATGGAATAGCAAACAGAGCTGAACAAGAGGGGCAGCTACGAAAGATCATTTAACAAAGCTAACAGTTATTAGAAAAAATGTTAGTTTTTATAACTGATAAACAGTTTCTAAAAATATAAATATGAAAATATACTGTGAAATGCTATGAAGGTGAAGCTATTTAAGGGAACTCATCAAAATATGTCTTGTATAATAGTGAAAGCCTTATTTAATAAACACCAGCTAAAGGACTTAAACCTGTTGAAAATATTTTTCATTCAATGTGGGTTCAAAAGGTCACTTTTTGGTATTCCTCCTCACAGCCAAATCTACTGAAGTTAGCATGCCTTTAGTAAACAAATCCTGATTAAAAGCTGCTCAGAAATGTCTCTATTTGCTTTGTCACAATCACATTGTAGATATTTTCTTTCTACAGCAATCAAAATCATGACATCTATTTAATGGAGATAAAATGGATTGTGCATTAGGCAGTGTTGCTTTATACAAAAGAGAAGGACTAAAGCATGTGTACCTGTAAAACAGAGGAATTTAAGTGTACTGTACAATGAGCCTAAATAGTTAGCAGGAGCTTGAATTAGAATACTACCTTGAACATTAAAATGCCTTTAACTTGTTTCTTTTTTTTTTTTAACAAACATACATTAACTGAACTTGATAGTAATTCTGAAAGACAGGTAAGTGTTGTTACAAACATATAGCAGATGGTTAAACTGACATAAATGGAGGGTGAGAGATTTGTTCAAGGTCAGAGAGCAAGTGCCCAGGAGTTCTGACATATAGTTAGTTCCCTGTTCTGATCATGAAACAAATCTCCTTTGTTCTACATGTTTGCATATTACACTTTAAATGAATAGCCATTTTATTTTGCTTGTGCTTCCAAAATACAAGAACAGGGCATACAGAAGAGACAAAATCTATGATTTTTGCCTTTAAATTAATGCAATTTTTATTTAAGGATCAAGGGCACAGAGTTATATGCTGAGGGCACTTGCATCATCCTCTGCTACAGTGAGTAGTTTGCTGTAGAGATAAGTGGATGGCTGTGGCTGATTTCTATCCGGTTGCCACTTCCTATCCTGTACCTGCAGTGTGCCACTTTTAATCTGTCAGGAATCTAAATACCCTTCAGGTTTGCTTTGCTGATTGAGTCCTTCCTCCCTAGGACCTCCAGTTTTTATACTGGACCTGTAGGAGGCTGACATAGTATTTTATAGAGTGTGTTACTCATCTTGTCTCCTCTGCCTTTTTACCTGGAAGCAAAGATTTGTCTTCTTTTTTTTTCTCCTTGTTGTTGTTCAGTATATCCAAATACATGAATTGCTCAGTTCTGTTAGAGCCTCTCATTATCTGAAAGAGATGGTGTTGTAATCATGAGATGTTTCCTAACTGAAGGTTGAATATAAGCAAGTAGGTTTTATCTATTTTTTTTCCTATCTGTGTGAATGCAAACAAGAGAATTCTTATACTTTTTCCCCACTTTTGGCCAAGTTCTTAATGGTCATCTTGATAAATAAATATGGCAAGTCTAGTTTAAACATGGAGTGAGTGACTGCAGAAGGTTTATTTATTTGAATGGCTTTCCATTCAGATTAAATATAAACAGAAAAGTATAAAAATTATCTCTTAAATCCAAACCAGAGTTTTGGCGAGCTTATTAAGTCTGAAGCATCTGGACTTCAAACAAACAAACAAACAAAAAATATCTCTTTTTGCATATGAAATGCATTTGAAATAACTTCCTCCAGTTATTTCATTTTCATTTCAAAGGCTTTTTTGTACATTACAAAGTGCAATCCAAAAAACAACCCGGTCAAATAAGTACCAAACTGTTACCTTCACTTTACATTTGTAAGTCAGAGAGTTTATGTGACATGTCTAAAGTCAAAAAGCAAAATACCACAGAACAGGATTTAGAGCTGAGAGGGCTCTAATCCACCAGGCTGTGCTCAGCCCCCTGAACATGACTTTTATTGTGCACCCAAATACCAGCTGGTGATCACTTGAAGATTGATGGTAGCATGCAGCTCTGGAATGTGCTCCTAAATTCACTCTTTGTGTCAGTCTTCATGGTGCGAAAAAGAGTGAAAAACGTTTGTGTTCTGTGTGTTTAAACAGCAGTTGTGCTGCCCACTGAGCATGGCTGCCTGCAGGCTTGGAGCACTCCTGCTCCCAGGAGCCAGCAGTGGGGACAGCCACATCCTATAAATGGCACCTAGCAGTGACAAAGCCAAATCCATACAGAAAAAAAGCCAACTAAGTTTAAATAAAATAATTTTCACTGCACACATGCTTGGAAATATTTTATTCTTATTTAAAGTTGACATTTAAACAAAACTTACTCCATGTCTTAATTAATTTAAAATTGAAAAAGTATTATATTTTTAATATGAAACTCATAACAGTCCATGATGTTCAGCAACACAAGTAGAAAACAGTGATGATGAAATTAATAATTTCCAGTTGTGTCCAACCACTGAAGTCCTCTGGGGGATGTGGCCAAACCCCATATTCAATAAAGCAGGTTGGGTCATAGGAGTAACTTGAAAAAAAAAAATAACAGCTTAATATGCAATCTGATGAAACCACATGGCTGTTCCTCCAATGGGATTGAATGCATTTAATATACCAGAAAAATCTGTTTCAAGAGAAAAAAAGAACCAACTGCTCAGACATTTAAAGATAGGCTTGACCTTTGCTTTGCTCCCAAACCAAACTTTCCTTGGCTTCAGAAAGCATCCCAAACACCCACGTCCAGAAAGCAGCTTGCTTCCTGTCAATGGAAAAGGTTGGGTGGCCTTGCAGCTGCAAAATAAAATTAAATCCAAGAGCTCAAATTAGGCTTCAAGGGGTAGTACACTGGGTACTCTACTAAAGCATACAGAACAACAAATAAATAGAGGAAAATGAATTAAGAATATTGTGGAAAAGTATTTTATTATTCTAAAATTTCTGTAAATAGAAATAACAATGGAAGATTTGGATAAATGCAGTTGTGACATGACTGTGGAATCGAGTGTGGCTCTTGCTTTTGGTGAAATTTGTTATCTCCAATATAATGACCCTTCCGGCATCGTGTTGAACTGGGGGTTCATGGAAGGTTCACTGAGCAGGGGATGCCATTTGTTGACCTCCAGCTGCTTTGTTTTCTCACATAGTCGAGCGAGAATAAGTGTTTCTTTTATCCTTCCCAGATGTAAAGCAGAGCTTGCTAACTATCTTGACTTGGTATACAGAGATGATTATCTGATATATAGACAAGGGTATGTAGACACCAGGTATATGCATCCCATTGACATACTGATACTGAGGAAACAAGAAAACACACCAATAAAGAAGCAGTGGTTTACCTATTTGTGTGTGATACCCACCACGCCATAAACTTCTTTTCTTGATTTTGGTATGGGAAACTTGGCTGTTTTTATGAATATCTCACTAAATTCAAATTTTTTTAATGTCTAAAAATACTACCCTTTAGTTCAGCAGTCAACTGAAACAAATCTATTACTGTAATTCTTTTGAATGAAAAATACCGCCTTCCAAAGTTTCTTCAGCTCATAACTGGGTAAATTTTACATTATTTTAAGGAAGAATGAATGAAAGCTAAGCAGTGGGATTTAGCTTGATCTCTTTATGCCTGATGTTTGCCTGATAGCTAATCCTAATTTGATTAAATTGATAATAATAATAATGAAACTGTAACCCAGCCCGCATATACTAAATTGCCCTATTTTGTACAGGGTAGTGGTGAGAAACGACTGGTGAAGATAGGAACAATATGTTTTAAGGAGATCTGTGGATAAAGTGGCATGGCTAAAGTTGCAGTACAGTTAGTAACATCAATAAAGGCAAGGATTATTGCAGCAAGGGCAATAATGCCAATTGTAGACATAGAAAGATTTGCTGATTCTCTGGGGACAGAAAGAAATATAATGGAAAGGGTTCCTCTGCCTTGCCAGAGTGAAGTGGGTTCTTGCTTTATTAGAGAAGCCATAATGAAATTTTTCAGGGGATGAGCTGTGTTTTCTCAATGAGTTTTTATTAGCTCTGGTAACAAATGATGCGGCAGCTTAGAGAAAATACTCTCAGAGAGTAAAGGACTGCATGTGAGCTGATGGTAAGAGCTTTTTCAGTCTGAAAAGAAGTTAGGAGACTGCTATCATGCTTTCATTATTTCAGGTGTTGATTATTCTGAAACATTTGATAGATCTTCACTACAATTCGGCATCACAGTTGTTGGTACATCAGCAAGGATGTATTAACATCTCAAAACTGCACACTGCTGCTGCCCAGTAGCTGTCAGTTTTGCAAAAACCAAATTCTGTCCTCACTGGATACAGACTACCTCAATACATCTGCAAAGTACTCACTTAGATTGAACAGGAAGGTAATTTTGCAAAGAAGACAATTCTAGCAGTAAAACAACTTACCCTTGACCCAGCCTTACTTATACTCTCCCCATTCCTCTCTTTCCCAATATTCAAAGATGTCTCAGCTGATATCATCTGACCCGTCTGTTTGTGGGGAGTAAATAGTTAGGTAATTAAAGCTAAGCCTTAAAAGGTTTGCTTTTATCACAAAAGAAATAGCCTGAATGAGATGGAAAACCAAAGAGAAGTCCACTCAGACCTTGTTCTCTCAGTGGCAAATGGGATGAAGATGTACGATTTGGAAAAACAGTTCCCAGATCTCGTGTTGGTGCCCAGCTCTCACTTGGACACTATCACAAGCTTCAAGCTTGATTAAATTTTTGAGCAGACAATTACAATAATTCACATTCTTCCATTTCTCATATCTCTCTGTAAATTTGTATTAAAGAGTTTCAGTGTCTGCATACAGTCAGGGGTTTAGCTGTCCGGTTAGCCTGATCACTGCTTGGAACATTTCTCTGTGTGCCTGAGCATCACAGGAAGAAGTGCAGCCGTTCTTCTAGTGGTGTGATTGGTGGCCCACTAGAAAAAAAGAGAAGAGACAAAACACAAGAGTTTACAATGAAGAGATATACTTCTCCCAGAAGAAGTAAAACTATGTGGAATCTGTCTGACTTCTCCAGGGGTGCGGCTTTTTTCCCTCACTCTGTCTCAAAAATAATGTCATACTTGGCAACCAAAAGCTTCTCACTCCTGCATCTGGAAAACAAAAACATCCCTAGTGCCAATGGCAAAGCTGCTGAGTGCACCCAGGCTGAGCTTCTGCAGCCTTTGGGCAGTGTGGCAAGGGCCCTCTCTCTCCATGGGTTTTGGAAAGCAACCAAAGGGTAAATTCTGTGTAACTGTTCAGACTTTGAAGTATGCAGCTCTTGGAGAGCAGCTCTCATGCTGCGGAGCTGTTGTACATAAGCTTGTTCCACACAAGGCTTGGAGGAGACTGACTCCCATCTGACATGGATAACTCAGCTGCAGTAATCTTAAACCCAGTTGGCCTGGCTTTTATGGCTCCCCGTGCTTGCCAAAGTTGTCCCTTTTGTTTTGGGACCAAAAATGAGAACAAGGCTTGGACAGGATAATAATGAGCAGAAAAGAACAAGGTAATATTTGAAAAAGAGGATGTCTTCTGGAAAGTTCTGTAGAATGGCAGTATTCATAGCATCATCTGAAATAAAGTGTGCAAATTACATTTATATAAAATTATAACTGCATGCTACTTGCTGAAAAAAGGAAGCCTACACTCTTCAGTGTTTTTATTGAAATGCCTTTGCAAAATTCAGAGGAGTTATTCAAGGTTTACAGTGAGGTAAATGGAGAAATAACCTGAAGTTATTTTGCCCAGAAGTGTCTACAGCCTAGTGAGACTAGATGGCTGGAGGGTGTGGGTGGTCTTGCATAATGCTGAATGAAGGAATCTCAGTACTGGAATATTTGGCAAGACTTAGGATAGCTGTGTAACTGCAGTTCGGAAAACACTTACACATTTTTCCTCTTTGTTTTGGAGTGGGTTTTCTGTTGTGGAATGTGGTATGATTTCACGTGACAATTTCTGTGAAAATGAAATCATATCTCTTCTTCATAATTTGAAGCTTCACTAAAGAGGCATGAACGTCGTGGGGTGTCTTGGGTTGATAAGTGTGCCACAAAGCCAAGTTAATACATTTTGCCACACATGAGTAAGTGGCTTTCTCTTCTCATGTGTTTGCTTTTGCTTTGAAAGCACATTCCTTCTGCACAAAACTGGCAGCTGCCCACACCTCAGAGGATCTGCCCCTCCTTTTTCCTTCAAAGCACTAAATAAAAGATGAAAAATTCTGTTACAGATTTCAGTATTTTTAATAAAACAGCACTCCGTCATGAATTATTTCCCTTTTGGTACAACTTTTTAAAGGGCAGTTAATACTCAATTGCGATTTTTTTAAAGTCTGTGAGTTACCAGGATTTCAGGAGTTTTTCCTATCTTGCAAAGTGTAAAAAAAAAAAAAAAAAGCCAAGAAAAAAGACCCATCTACTGACATATGTGAACGCTCTGCTTAAGGTCAACTGTTAACTGGTATGTCTTTTCCTATCAACACATGGTCCCCTTCACAAAGAGCTATTGAGTGTTTTACTGCTCCTAATGTATATGTTGAGCTGCTCAAGGTGACAAATTGTTCTTCAGACAATTGTTCTTCAGACTAGAGCCACCTCTGGGCCTGATTCTCCAAAGACTTCACCTTGGTGTTCTGATTTCCTTTGTAAAAGACTTCTCTATCTCAGTCCAGTAATGTTTAAATTTCACTTTCAACTCAGGTAGTAAGTACACCCACAAGTATTCAAGCTGTATATCATCTAGCTGTATAAACCAGATCATATTTAGATATCATTGACATTTCCTTGTTATTTACTCTCATTCCAAATGCAGCAATTAAGTTTCTTTCTAGCAGATACACCTTTTAGCTCTGGGCTAAAAAGAGGGTTCTGTTTCAGCCTGTACTATCTGAACTCCATTCTTCTCTCTCGTTCAAATGATCTTGTTAATTAGTTAGCATGTGTTTTACAAGCACTTGTAAATCTATTTTGTGCCCTTTCACTTGCCCTTTTTTTTTAAAATAAAAATACAATTAAACCCCTTTCAGATGGATTCAAAAGCAAGCAAGTGTGCACATCTCTGATTTCTAGTTCTTATGAAGCTATTACCTCCTATATAAAAAGCCAGATTTCATTGTAACAGCATTAAAGAAAAGAGTAAAAACTCTCATGCATGAAGAAGAAATAAAGAGATAAAGAAAAGGTCAAAGGTCCATCTGAGCCTTTTTGGGCCCTGTGAGGTTAAGGCACACAAGGGACTGACCAGTAGCACATGTGGCTACTTATGGCTCATTGGTGAGATGACTGTGTCCTCATTCACAATAGGATTCGCTTGAGAATGGCTGAGGGATGGGTTTTGGTTTGAACCCTGCATGAGCAGTGGCAAAATGCTTCAGCAGCTCCCTTATCTCAACCCCTTAGGCAGAAGGAATCAATACATATAGCTTCACAGAAAAGGAATATTGACAGTGCAAAGGTGACTCATTCTGAAGTTTTGAAAAGAAATATCCTGGGTTTACTTGTTCTCTTTCCCTACATGAAATTGAAAAAGTAGTCACTGGTGTTCTCAGACTTGCAGTATTATGGCAGACTATTTCCACAAGTACTGTGTAAACTATAAAAATGATGCATTTATTTCTTCTATGTCTTTACACTAAAAAAAAAATTAAAATAAAGCTAAGAAAACAATAATTAAAATTGTTTGATTCATATGAAATTTGATATCATTTAACTAAATCTTTTCCAGTCATTTCTGCAAAAATGTTGCAAAACAGAGATTTGTAAATACAAAGCAGAAAGGAAAATATTTAAACTAAAATAAAGCAGACCTTTTCTTCTGGCTGAAGTTTTTTAGTTTTGGGGGGTTTTAAGTATTTCTGGTAACTTTGCAAATACCTCAGATATCACTCACATTCTTAAAATACATAACCATTCCATTCAATGGTAGCAACATTATGTGTAGTGTCTATATATCCAATTTACTTTTTCACCTGTTTTCACATGACCTGTGGGCAGAAGGGGACCATTTCCATCTGATGCTGTAAGAAAAACATTGTTCTACTTAAATACTTATATCTATTAAAAAAAAAAAAAAAAAAAAGGAAAAGAAAATTGGTTTCATTCCAGTTCCTAGAAGGTGAGATTTTACATTGCAGTCTCACATTTGGCATGGGCTGGCATATTTGTTGGCACAAACTCAAGGCTTAATGAGGCTTAAGAGAGTTTTACAGCCTCCATAATCAGAGGCTAACATTGAGCTTGCTGCTAGATGTGCACAAGGTGCGTGATTTGTTCACCCCACACCCCAGGATAAAATAAAACAGCATTGTATTGCTGACTTCCACATCACTAAATGGGGCTACATAAAATCCATGCCAATCTGGGCAGCAGAGGTTCCCTGGGGAAATGGAGCCCATCTTCCTGGAAAGCTGTGCTCATCTCCGTGGTGCTGTGAGTGAATGGATTGCTGTTCTTTACTCCCTGCTTGTGTCTGAAGCACAGACACCAAATCTCTGCTTTTTCTCTGAACTTCCCCATAAACAGCCTTCTGAGACTGAATCCTTATGCCAGCAGGAAAGAGGAGGAAAGCATATTATTTCTTGCACTCTCCCACAGGGGACCCTAAATTAAAAGCTTGACAGACCATCCTAGGCTTGCTGAAAGAAGCCCTGCTAGGCTGGAAATGCAGGGATGGTGGAGCGCAGGCATGACTGCATGCAGTGTCTCACGTGTCATGGTTTATCCACAGTTTATCAGTGGATAAATTCAGGGCTTTGAACTTAGGCTGGGAAGCTTGCATGCCAGGGCTGTAGCTTACCAAACCCTGCAAAATAAATATAATTCTTGATTATGTTGAAATCACTCTTGATTATGTTGAATGTTCAGTAATAAGTGGTTATGTGAGTCTGCAAAAAGTAAGTTATATTTTGGGAATGTCCTACTAAAAATTGCATTAATTTTAGTAACAAATACATCAAATGGCCTTATAAGATGTCAACCAACGAAGTCACTTAGAGTCTTGCATCTACATATCAGAGATTATTATATTCCTTAGTCTTGGGCAGTCACGCTGTTTTCAACATTCTGCTTCCAGTGAATTTGAATTAAGGAATGATGAAAGTTTGAGGCTGAGTGATTAAATAAGACATACAGAGGACTACCTGATGAATCTAGCTCATTTATCCTTATGCAGGCTGGACAGTTTGGTTATAATAGGCTGTGTGAGATAACAACACCTCTCTGCATACCCTGTCTCTAGTAGCGAGAATATTTAGGTTTGTTACAAAGGCTTTTATGATGTCAGGAATAGATATTACACAAATATTTTGTTATTTCTTCTGTGGGAATGTGACTTTTTTTTATTTTGGTGGTGGATTAGAAAGATAATTAGAGTAGGACTTAAACTGTCTAATTGTCAGTAAGCTATGTACTGTGTGCAGAGAAAACTCCCAGTCATTGGGATCTACAAAATATGCAATTCAATAATAAGCATAATCTGGAAAGAGAATTCACTGAAGCTTTTGTTTCTTCATTGAAGCAACCTGCCCTCTCAGATCAATTTTCTTACAGTAGGGATCAACTTGGTATTGTTTTTATCCCTGAGGAAAGCCAAAATTCACCAACTGATGAAGAAAATTGAGAAGCAAAGATTATTTTGTATTATTAAGGATAAAAGTTACTTGTACATTGTTTTATTCCCAAATAATTTTTTTACTATTTGGAGACCTGTCTGTAGCATCATTCTCTATATAGGTTTTACTGCTTTCAGTGTTTGGTTAAATTCTCAAAGCATGGAATAGAATTGCTCTGAATGTCAACAAATGTCTACTTCATTTTTTGCCAAAAACTTTTGTTTAAGAGCAATTAAAGAGAATGTGAAAGACTATACAGCATCTTTGCAGCCACTGCTTTCTCCATACAACAACAACTAAATATTAAATCTTTAAAAAAATCAAATTTTCTTGGGTGAGTGTGTGGTAAATTTTTTTGAATGAAATAAAATTTGATTATTTATAAATTCCCTCCCTACTTTCTTGAGTATCCCACAGAGTGAATTAAGCTGTAAGCTTCAGCATTAAAAGAAATAAAACTAATAAATCAGTGTGAGAGTATTTGTTTCACAGCTTTCCTTCCTCTTATGGATGGTGTTGAGTTTCCATAGTCCAGTAACCTTGCTTAAGGTGTTCTTTGCTTCAGCCACTCAATGGAGGCAGATTATTTTTCAGGAGCCATGGAAATAATAATACCATTTCAAAGAGGTTGAAATTCCAAGAGAATGGATTTTGATGAATGGAACTTGAGGAAGTCTGTTGCTGTCTTTGTCTCTTGTTTGAAAGCAGTCATCATGATCATGATGACCTTTTCCATCAGCCCTGGTGTTCCATTGTCAACACTGTCAGTCAGTGGGGCAGCAGGGAGGGACATTCTGTTGGGCCATCACTGTGCTCACATTTACCCTGTGCTGGGTGGGAAACCCTCCCAGTTTATCTGTGCTTTCCTGGTATATCAGATGTACAGTTAGGAGAAGGTTCAGTTTCACCTTACAGCTGCCCAGTGTTATGGTGAAGTTCATAATGCCCCAGGAAAAGGGATGAGCACGAGATGCCTGAGACTGGTTGTGAGAATTTCAGAGGCCAGATGTACTGGGTAATGGCACTGTGCTGCTGAGTCTGCCAGGGGCTTGGGACAATCCTAGCTAAAAGTTTACTGGGAGGAGTTTTTAAAGTGAAGAAAAACAGTTGATTTCTCAAGCACTAAAAAAAGAGTTCTGAAAGTACTGTGAACAATTTTCATATATACTTAACGAGTTCTTTTTCAGTTTTTTAGGCACAGATTGCAAATCTTGATTGTATGTTTATCTTTTGTCAAGGCACAAGATAAATACTATTGGTTGGTTTTTTATTTTTTTTTAATATAACCATAAATAAGTGCATGTAGGAAACTCAGCTCCTGAAAGCTGTCTCACATCTAAATTAATCAGAACACAATTATCTTTTAGTAACTGGAGATATTTTTCATCTTTCTATGAAAGTAGTTAACAATGAAAAAAAATGGAGCTATGTATCATATTTATTAATGCAAATTATATTCTGATAAGTGTCCTTTTAATCATTAGTTCTCTACTATACAGGTATGAATCCTAGGACTTCAACTTTTGCCTTCTATAAAAATGGCTCTCCAAAAAATTTTTTAAAAATTGCTTTCAGCTAAATATGTGTTTTGCAGAAGGTGCATATAGGCACACTTCTTTTAGTGTTTTTTTTTTTCTTAATAGAGCACATATACAGAAATTTTTCTGTTTTGAGAGTTTTGTTTTATGAAATATCAATAGCTTCAGACAACTAATTTTGTATAAGGCATTTACTGTTTTCCATAGGGAAGGAGTGAACAAAAAACTCTGCTTTTAAAAAACCTTTAGCAACAGTGACAAGCCATATTGTCCCAGACAAAGTTTGCAACTGAGAACTCTGGGCTCAGATCTTACATTTATGAATACACATTATAGCAGAGCTCATTTTCATAAGTATTGTGTATTTATGAATATAAATACACAGTACACAGGGAACACAATTCACTCCTAATATTCATGAAGAAATAAAGCATAATTATATGTTAAATATTTTAACAAAGACAAATTGATTATTAAGGTTTTATTTTTCCACTCTCAGCTCTTGAGAAATCTCCCTTCTGTAGTTATTGAAAAGTAAAACAGTCTGACTGGGGGCCAAAATATATTGGCCAAGCAAAGATGGGAAGGCTGAGCTTTCTTGAAGGCAGCAAGAAGTACTTATATTGCAGTTGCTTATGCTATTCCTGTAACAGGCCTGATCCTGCACTGCTGAGATCAAAGGATGTTTTCACTTCACTTTATTGAAAAAAGTTTTATGTAGAAAAATAAGTTCTGTTAGTTTGGTCCAAACCTGTAAACAAACAACTGAATGAGCAGACACATTTAGGCTTGACTGAATAATTTTTTCTTTCAAGTAAGTCACACAGGATGATGAAGAACAAAGTAAAATTTGACCTTGAAAATGATAAAAACCTTTCCTTAGTGAAGCCCCCTGTTAGGAAAAGGAGGTAAAATGTTCTTATGTAGTTCTCATTGATCTTGCGGGTTTTCTGTAGTCATAAACTTCAGAATGTATTGAACACATTGATTAATTTAATAAATTATGTTCCTTAAAAGCCAAAGCTGTAAATAATAATATCCATTAAAATAAGAATTAATTAGGTGAATGAATAACAGCACTGCCTGATTTTTAAGAGCTATGTCTATCTACTTAATGTGCAAAATAATTGTATTCAAACTGGGAAAGAAACTTTGTTTTACCTCAGCCATTGCATTATTATCTTGTGTTCAGTGAGGCTTTTTCTTCCCTCTCTGGCCCCAGTTGTGCCCAAAGGTGTCTTTATTTAGAAAGAAATGCAGCTGAGAAGCAAGAAACATGAGTGAACTGCTTTACTATGCTACTGTTTTTACTCTTTCAGAGCTGCAAGAAACCAAGACCTCTGAGTATCACAGGATATCCCACAGCCCCCTGGATTACAGGATATTATTGATGGATGAAGATCAGGATCGGATCTATGTGGGGAGTAAAGATCATATTCTTTCTCTGAATATTAACAATATAAGCCAAGACCCCCTCAGTGTAAGTTCAAGTTTTATTCTGAGAATCTGAGGTTGCTTTACTCCATGCTTTTCCTTTTAAGACAAAAGCATAGCAGTTGATTATTTTACGTGGAGGTCCATGCCCACACCTTATCGAATTTTTAATCCTTGTTTTATGCATTACATGTTTTATCTGCATTACAGTGCAGATGAAGCTATACACTTACACTGTTCCTCAAACACTGTTTAAAACTGACCTTTTTGCTCATTTTGAAACAATATTCTGTTTGGCTTGGCCTCACAAGTAAAATCTGTGTGGTTTGACATTTTCCACCTCTCTGCAAGATGGTTCAGAGATGCACTTCAAGAAGAATCCTCAAGGAAGAATAAGATACAAACGATCATTCTCAGGCCATACAGAAAAAAAGCAAGGACAGAGTTGTCCATCTTATACTACATTTTTTATGTTTTGTGCTCTGGACCCTAATCACTGAACTATTTTCCAGTCTCCTGTTATGTCTGTGTCAGCCTTTGCCCTTCACTTGGGTAGCTGAGACACTTTATTGAGTTTTTGGGCAACAGACACCACCTTTTTTCTAGCTTCTCTCACTTCCTGGGATGGTGTTTTCCAAGGACTTTGTGTTCCCTCACCAAACAGTAACAAGCCACTCTGTGTGAAAATAATAATGCTTACAGTTTCCTTTCTTGTCTCCAAAGCTGAAATTCAGCCTCTCTGCTTTTGAAATGGGTGACCTGCAGAAGTTCTTGTGTGCCCAGAAGCCTGGCTGTTGAGCTGTTACCTGTCTACAGATTTTGTCTTGCCTGTCTTTAGACTATCCCTGCCTGAAGGTGCACCACAAAGGCCTTGTTCCACCAAATCCATCCAGTCCTTTAATCTATGTCTTCATTACTGTACCTTGGAAGGACTGAGGGGCAGCAATACCTGGCTTGCAGCTGGGAAGATAAATGCCTTCCTTAAGAGACAAGGCTTTTAATGTGTCAGGAGAGAGAGAGGGGCCCTGCCAGAGAGTGATTGAGCACAGTTAAATTGGGCTTTGCTCTGAAACACCCTCTGGACATGCCTGTCCACCTGAATTGATTGTTCAGGGAGCCCAGGGAGGCTCATTCTATCTTACACATTTAAATTAAATGCCTCTAGTTCTATGGTGTGAATGCATCCTTCCCTCCTAATGGTACCCAAATCTCCCTCTGAAATGGGGCTGCCTTCTAGGGTCTGAAATACCTTCTGTGACCTTCTTGCTAATTTCCATCTCACAGTGAGCCAGCCACCCTGGTCTGGCAGGAGCTGTGCCTCAGCATTGCACTCCCCCTCCTGTCCTTGGCAGGTTGGACTTAATCCTGTGCTGAGTTTGATTAGATAGGAGGGGTCTCTGTCACATGAAATATTTTCTGGAGTATGAAGCTGTGAGGCATTTCGACAGCTTATATAGGCCTGGAGAATAAAGAATCAACAGAAAAATCAACAGAGGAATCAACAGAAAAATCAGAGAAAGCAAAAATGCACAAAGCTTTCTGGCTTTGTGAATGTGATCACCCAGTACTGGGCTCAGAATGAATCTCTGCAATTCCACACAGTCCTTCCTTTTGTTTGTTTAACAACAGATTCACTTTGCTGATCCTATATATCTGTAGAAATCCTATATAGTTATACATTCAAATCAACAACTCTGCATGTATGTATGTGTGTGTACATATATACACAGAGATCTTTTAATGATATTGTTTGTGTTATCTTGAGGCTATATGTTATCAGGCTCTGTCACGTACTAGATTTCTGGGGATAAATTTATAATGGATGTCTTTCCTATTTCAAAATCAAAATAAATAATGGAAGAAGTTCAAAATATTTACAGTTTGAGATAAACAGATGAGCATTCAGACATTGAAGTATTTATTTAAAATCTTTCTGAAAGAAATCGATGTGAAATCTTGAGATTTCAGGTAGGTTTTGTCATAATCTAGCCAAAACTTTGATGATAAAATTGAAAAATTGCTACAAGAACCCTTCTTTCAATATTTTAGTCTTCTGATTTTTAAAGTGAATAATTTCTACAAGTTCAGTAAAAGTAAAAAAGTAAAGATGGGCAGTAATTTAGGCAATAGTGGTGAAAAAGCTCCCTTATTTAGAAGAAACAAATCTAAATTGATTAATTTGCCTTAGAAATTTTTAATAAACTTTATATATATCAGCCAAAGACCTGGCCCTTAATTTTGTTTAGTGCATGCTAAGACAAAGATAGTTTTATTTATCAAAAGAATTCCTTTTTTTCTTTAAAATCAAAGCATAAATTATATCTAAATATTAATCTATTAACGTATGTTAGGCAGTGAAGTTTATTTTTTTAATTATGTAATAAATATACTGCTTGAATAATACTTCTTTCCTTTCAGATTTTCTGGCCAGCATCAGCAAACAAGGTTGAGGAATGCAAAATGGCTGGCAAGGATCCTACAGTAAGTTGTAATCCACATGCACTCCTGCACACACATTAGGTACTTGGCAATAAAGTAAGAGCACCTTGAGTGCAGCCAAAGCAAAATGAAAGAAGTGTTTGGTTTTCCTTTGAAATTCTTTGCAAGCAAGCCAGTCTATCAAGTGAAATTCTGGAAAATCAAGCAGCGTAAACGGAGTGCACCTCCAGACTCTGACAGATGGGAGAAGATATTCAGTGTCTATTTCCTCCTTTTTTGGTTGTTACTAATCAAACTAGGTAATAGTGCTTTTCCAGATATGTCCTGAGGTGATGCTGCACTCCCTGTTGAGCTGCTCCTCACAGTGTGGAAGTTCTCTGGCTGGCTGCACCCCCAGGAGCACACTGTGAGGGTGGGTGGTACCACAGTACCACAGTACTGACTGCCTGCAGTCTGAAAACCCCACTTGTGCACCAGTTTTCAAATGATATTGTGTGGTGCTGGCTCCTGCTGAACCAAAAATGTGAATGCCTTTAAAAGTAAATAAACCAGTGCAGTCTTCTAAACAAGGATTAACTCTACCAATTTTGGCACAGTTTCCAACCCTGTACTCATAAAACATTTGCAGTTCACAGTGTCTTGTGTGAGGTTTGGATGATGGAATATGAAAGCAGTTCTGGGATCTGGGTAAGAAAATGTATTCATTAAAGAAAATCTATTTGCAACCTAAATTACATTAACACTTGATCACAGTAAAAAAATGAAAGAGTTAGAAAAAAAAGGGAAGGAAAAAAAAGTAAATCAAATACTGTGAACTGTGTGGCCCTTAACATTCTGGTTTAATTTTCATGCTGATTTGAAGATGACACTGTAGGTCTTCCATACAAAGTAACAATTGACTGCAAACCTCAGTTTAAAGTTCTGGAAATAAATTGTTTATACAAATAGCAAAATCTGATATTTGGACTTGCTTTCTTTTTAATTTTCTCCATTTATGTTGAACAAATCACGGGGAAATAGAGACTGTTTCAGAGGTGTCCTTAGGGAAATGTACTAAGGTTACGCCTTGGTTTCCTGTAAAGGTCCTGCTTCTTCTCATGCAATATGTGAATGAAAATTGGATTGCTGTGTGGAAGTAGGAGAGCTGTGTGGACTCCTCTATAACTCATCTGTGGTTCTCAATCAGAGAGAGCCCAATTCCCAGAGCAGGCAAAATGACGTGAAAAGAAGCAGCTGTCCAAATCCAGACACCAGCAAACTCAGTAGCTGTTTTCATGATGCTGTTAAAATTCTATGTCAGGTCTATTCTCTAGAATTCCCAACACCTCCTGACACTTGTCCCTGTGGAGTGACTGTTCTCTGTGTTTGCTGCAGCACGGCTGTGGGAACTTCGTACGCGTGATCCAGTCGTACAACCGCACCCACCTGTACGTCTGCGGCAGCGGCGCCTTCAGCCCCGTCTGCGTCTACGTCAACAGGGGACGCAGGTCTGAGGTAACTCTCTTCTCATTCTGGCCCCTCACTTCGTGGTCCACCCTGCTGGTCTGAAGCAAAATCTCAAAGTTTTGGAAATGCAAGAATCAGTGGTCCCAGTAGGTTCCTTCACCGTTAAATAGCAAAAGAGCAAAGGTCCGCAGTTTTCTTACGTGATACCAGCTAGAAGCAAAGCCATGGTCAAAAGCCATGACTTAAAAATGACTGTTGTCCAAAATATGAAATATATGGACAATATTTGTCATATATATATATATGTCAAATATATGATTGTCCACAGTCATACCAAATGCTGGGGATACATTTGATAGTACTTTTTATGTGACGTTGTCTGGTGAATTCATTCCTACCATTTGGTGGAAAAATGCCCAAGAAACGCTTGAAAGGAAACAGCCAGTCAGATGAGAAGTAAAATACCAAGTCCACTTTTTATAGCTTCCATGTGTTACTGGTTCCTTGGAGAAGCCCTTAATTTGGCTAGCTATTCAGGTTAGGTTGACTGGAATTCAGCTTAACACCATCTAGATGCAGTCCCAGTACAGGAACTTAACCTACTGCACAAGTTTTGCCCCACTAGATGGTGCCCAGGTGAAGTTGGTAAGTTTCTCTTCCCTGTAAAATCATACTTTTTCTAGATAGATCTCCAATTTTTCTATAATCATTTTCACTGAATGTGTTTTCAGTATAAGTACCAGATGTTTCAGAAGTGCATGGTCCAAGTTTCCTGATTTGAAAGTGAAATGTTTGTTTATGTGCAAATGTCATAGGTAATAAATTAAGCAACCAGAAAGAAAAAGAAAGGCACTTAAGCAGGAGGCAGCACCTCAGTAGCTTTTGGGTCAGATTCATGTCTGCAGGCACAGGGGTGTGCAGTGTATTTTCCAGAACAATGTGGAAGCAGATGTGTTGGGAAGGAAGATCAGAGGGTGCTACCTGGAGCTTTGCCATGTGAGGGCAACTTTAAAAGCTGGGCTGGCTTCTCAGGAAAACACTGAGAAATTCATCAGTGATTTAATTGGGAGTAGGATGAGAATTCTGGCCAAGATCCAAAATTGCTGCAGAGGGTGCCAGGGAGGTGATTAGTCAATGTTCCTCCAAGTCAGTTTGCATGGTATGATCTCAGTGACTTTTGGTAGGTCCCTACCTGGCTCCAGCTTCCTTAACAGAGCATGCACTCACAATCACTGCACTTTCAATGCTACTAAATTATCTAAAAGTAGAGATTATAAGCCTGGATTTAAAAGCAGAAATGAGCAGAACTAAGTAAGTAAATCCATCCTTCTGGTTAAAAAATTCTGCATTGACTTATTTTGATGTATTATGAAACAGGGCTCACCTTTCCCCAGCATTATTCTATTTCTTGAAAAATCATTTAAAACATGAACGGTGATCTCATTTGTCTTTAATTAATGTAATGCTCTTTATCATCTTAAGTACTGGTATTGCAGCCCAGAGAAGTTTGAATCTCATTATTTTAGACTGTTTGTAGATGAGATTGGAACAGAGGGGAGGGCAGGAAATGACATTTTCAGATGATGCAAGATGTTAAATTTCTTAAATGAAAAGTAAAGATACATGGCTTGGAAAAGCAGAACCAGTTTCACTTAGCCTGTCTGTAGAGCTGCATGCCTATGATCAATTGATTAAATAAACTGCTGTTTCAGACGTCTGGAGTCTGTGAGACACTTGACTGTAGGCACTTCATGCTCAAAGCCATCACTGTGCAGGCCAACAATAGCATAACAGTTTAAACCCAAGAATTTCCTTCTGAACTCATTGCATATATCTGTGCATGACTAATTGATAGAGCAGTATGAGGAGCTATGTAATGCTGATGGGACTAGTGAAAATTCATTTTTTCCTCTGCTTGTATCATTTCACCTTCAATATGGTCCAGTTTTCAATGCACAAAAGGTGGTTTTTGCACGTGCAAAATGAATATTTTAGAAAGCACATCTGCTTTTCTCTAGAAGCTACAAAGTCTGACAGAGTCATATCCAACAATCATAAGAACTGGGCCTGTTTTGCTCTTCTGTTTCCAGGATTCCACATAACTCACAAAATGTGGGAGTTTCATCGATGAGGCAAAATTTTGCCCTTTTCCCTGAAACAGAGGTTATAAAACAATTAATTTTCTTCTTTGGCACACTTAATACTTTGGTCTTTGGTAATTACTCCCTCAGTCACCCAAATATATTCTAATGTCAAAGTAAATGCAAACAGAAGAAAGTGTAATCCCTGTGTGAAATAATTATAGACTAACTAGTATTTTAATATATATGAAAATCAAGTGTAATCCTGGAGCTAGTTTAGTGGAGGAGTAATGGGCATTTTGAATTGGTAAGTAGTGGTTTAATATAGTAAACATGGATTAGAATCAAGCTGCATATAATCTAGAAGTGAAAAAAAACAACAAAGAAACCACCCAAGATCACATTAGAAACTTCATACTTATATTTTAACAATGTTTAGAGAGCTTGTTACTGAAACAATAGATAAAATCTCTGAGATTAAATTAGGCAAAACAGAAGAGGGGGAAAAGAGAGGGAGCAGTCATATGAAAACTTCCTGCTGCAGCTGTGCACTTGAACTTGGTGTAATCTTCAATTTGCTGGTGCCAAATGGCTGCTTAGGGATTTGTGTGGCATCCCCACTCCCCTGTGATTTACATTAACTGTTAAAGGGAATATCAGGAGTTGCTGCCCTTTCTCAAATAACTAATTATTGGCATTCACCTCACAGAAGCCTTTCTTTGGAATTTTTGTCAGTTTTTCTTTTGAAATGTATAAGTTTGGTTATTTCTTGTTGTTGGGGTTTTCTTCTTGCAATTGGGTCTTTTGGCCTTTTATTGAAGATTGGAAGTTTGTTGTGGGAGCTTAAGAAGCTTTTGGAATACAGTGTGGGGGAGTCAGTGTGTGTTGGGTCAGCTTATGTCTGCCATTACTGACTGCAGTTTTTAAGGAATGAGCTTGGGCCTGAGTCATTTCTTGCTGAGCACACTGTGCTGGTATCGCTGGGAACCAAGAATTGAAGAGTTGCACCAAAATGGGCAGATTTTATAAAGATTTTCAGTTTGATTGTATTTTAAGCTGTAGTCCAAATTGCTTCTAGTTTGCTAAATGTATTTCCTGTTCATAAAGTACATAAGATATAAAAAAATCCCTGTACCATGATTTCTTAAAAAAAAAAAAAAAAAATCAGGAGATGTCAGGCTATGGTAAGAGGTATAGATAAATCATTTATCACTGTGGATTTGGAGCTCTACACATAATCCAAGAGATAGTATTGAGAAAAATAAGTGTCATTTGGGGGATGTTTAGAGGTCTGATAACTCAGTAAAGACTCAATGATTTATGCCATAATCTAATGACAGTTGTCATAAGAGATTTCTATTTTACTTGTATTATTGTTCTAGTGGCTTTATTACAATGTCCTAGACAGTTATAAGTACACCAATATATTCAGAAAATAAATGATAAATAACTTCAAAACCACAGAAGCAATCTCCACGGATATTATTGCAGAGATCAGTCAACCTTTCCTTAAGAGAGACACTGGGAATATTTTTTTGATTCAGTGTCTTAAATTTATAACAAGAGTCTTGATAATAACCATGTGTCAGTGTTATCTAACAAGCTGATGGAATTCTGAATACAATACCAATAGTACAGGGAAGATGCCCAGTAGAGCACTGTTAATAGAGCATTGCTAATGCTGCAAACAGCCAGGCATAAAGACCAGCTTAGATCTAATGGTTTCTGACATGAGAAGTGACACAGAACTCTCCTTTGCAGGAACAAATCTTCAAGATCGACTCCAAGTGTGAATCAGGAAAGGGACGCTGCTCTTTCAACCCTAACGTGAACACGGTGTCTGTTATGATCAGTAAGTAAAGATACCCCAGGCTGCTGGGGTCTAAACCCATGTGGTCATGTGGAGGGTGGGTTGATGGAATGTCCCAAGGGTGCTGGACACAGAGTTCAGCCTCCCAGGAGTGGTACCTTTTGTCTGGCTGATGGGCACAAGGGGTGGGTCCATCTGTGTTTCAAGGCTTGTGTAAAGCTTGAGGTGGGTGGACAAATGAAATGCAGGAATAAGTTATTGAAAGAGGGAGAGAGGCACAGGAAACAAAAGGTTCTCCCTTTTCCAGATTACACATTTTTTTCCCAGGAATAGTTTCATCTTCGCATTACCCTGTCTAGCATTTATACTTGAATGGTTTCTGACCTTGCTCATCCTAGACAGCACTTGTGTTTTATTTAATTGTTTTTAAAATCTCAGAGTAGCCAGGAAAAGAAAGCCTGAAGACTTCAGATGCTTTGAATTTCATTTTTGTTGTCATTGCTGCTGTAGACCCCAGAAACTATGGTAAAGCTCTTCATTCTTGAATTGGCTTTATACCAAACCAGTTTTGCCATTTTCTTCCATCTGAAAGGCCAGAAAGTGAAACAATAAAGGATTTCTGCTGTGCTTGTTGCACACCTACGAGAAAACTGAAAGGGGGGAATACACTTTGTGCAGCCTAAGTCATCTGCAAAAGATACTTTTCATTTTTTCTACCAGGAAGAGCTGGAAATACATACTCAGTGTAACCTGACCTTTCACATTTGCTGTGTGTTCACACACTTCTAGTGCCAAAGCCCTGATTTTTCAACGTGCTCCTTGCCGTATTTTTGGCTATGAAGGGAACAGCAGTTGCACAGATTTTTGAGACTTTCTTAGTAAATAAAACTTACTGCACACAGATACTCTGTATTTCACCCAAGATTTACCAGGGAGCAATGTTCTGTGTTTCTGCCATTCAGCTTCCTCTGAAATCAATTACATCAATTACATATTGTGTGAGGTATTTCCTTTAAAGTCTTGTAGATCTTAAGGAAAGTGTAATACAGTCTGTCTTATATGGCCTGTTTAAAATATAGGTTG
This sequence comes from Serinus canaria, assembly GCF_022539315.1. NCBI lineage: Eukaryota > Metazoa > Chordata > Aves > Passeriformes > Fringillidae > Serinus > Serinus canaria. Next base: position 10,403,776 of record NC_066314.1, read on the forward strand.
TCTTTTTTTTTTTTTTTTTTTTGATTCCTGGATATACATTTAGTACAAAGGATAAGTATTTCTATTCACAGAGATGTGAACTGAACACCTTTAGAGAACAGGTAAATGCTACCTAGACATCTCTCTGAACCTTGGCTGCACTTACACCTTTATCTCAACAGTGATCTAGAGACAGTGTTTACAGACACCCACTGTGTAAAGAAAATGTTTGTTCAAAGTCAGTGATAGGTGAGTCCACTGCTACTCATTGCCATTCTGGTGTTATTAAGTGAAGTGACTGTTTCCCTGTTTCCTTTCCTTGTTCCTTCTGGATTTTATATACCAACATTAAAGAACATTGGTTTGGAATTCTTGTTTGTACAGTAAGCTGATTTTTCCTACAGTAGATCTATGGCAGCTTTGTTCGTCTAAATAGACTTTTCATTGTCTTCCTTGATCTCTGTTATGTGGTGAAGGAGACCTTCCCTACAGTTTGTCTTATCTTTCAGGGCATAGTTCATCTACAAAGTTTAAATTATTCCACCAAGGTCAAATTCCTTTTAAAAAGAGTCCCCAGATTGAGTTTTATACTTTGTGTTGAAAGTCCAGTCACTTCAAAAGCCTTGAGCTCTAGTGAATTTGGCCTCAGCATTCATGCCAGAAACATGACCATTTTCTAAGTCTCAGCTCATGATGTAATGAGGGGACTGAGCCAATGTACTGGACTCACCTTTGAGCTTTCTGCAGGAGGAATTCCCTCCCATTGCTTCAGAACATAGTAGATGCTACCAGACCAACTAACTCTTCCACAATAAAATAACCCTTTCTAAATATAGATGCAATTTCTTGACCATTTTGGGCATCACCTGCCTGGAATACAGCAGGAAGCTGATTCACCCTTCCGGGGAAAGTGGTGCTATAAAAATAAATTTGAACTTTGTACAGTTTGCTACCATACAGAGATGCATTTGCATCCAAGCAATGAAAAAAGTGCTTTGAAGCAGCTTGGCAATACTAGTGTGCAGGATGCATGACTTTCTCCCCACCACAAGTATGAGATATTTATAAAAGCAGACATATCTCATCGATTCAGTAATTCCCCTCAGTAACAAAGTGGAGTGAACTCATTGTGCTGTGCAGACCAAATACTGTGTGGAATTTAAGGATTTTACCAGAAGGAAGTGGAACTGATGGATCTCCCCTGATACATGATTAGCAAGCTGACACTAGGAATGCTTAAGACATAAGTAATACTGTTGATATATAATAGGATTAAAATTACATAGTGTAGTACTGTTCTGAAGTGTGTATGTATATGTGTATGCACAGGACTGTACATAACATTTAGTGAGAACCATCAACCTGATCTCTTTCAACCAATTTGTTTCATAATAAGAATAAAGTTCTGATGGATATAGGCAAGGAGGCAAATATACAAAATCATTTATAAATTTGTCTAGATCTAACATACTTCTGTCAATACCTACTCAGAAGTAAATGCTTCAGCAACATGCAGCAAGTACATTGCTTAAATCCCCTTGTAGAAATCTTGTCATCATGGGGAGAGGTGAGAGCAGAAGAATGGCTGCTGGATGCCCTGCCAGGGTTCAGTTCAGGCTCCATGTTAGCAGCAGAAAAGCAAGGTCTCCAGAGTTTTGATCCTCTCATGAGCTTCTCAATAGTCTTCCATGCTGATTATGAACACACACACACACACACACACACACACACACACACACACACACACACACACACACACACTCAGCATGAAAATAGCCTCAAGTATTTCTGAGCCTGTGACTCTTGCCAGCTTGACCACACTCTCTGTGTAGTCCAGGAGTACAGACAAAAACATCAATCAAGGGACCCAGCTGTCCTGGAATGTATTCAGCCACCACTCCCACTCTGAGAGTTAGAGTTTATTTTAGCTACTGTTTTCTACTCTGGGGTTTCATTGTCATTAGTCAGTGGAAATTGCTTGGTTATTCACAGAGTAGAAGATGATAGTATATGTAATTATAATTGTAATTATATATACATATGTTGATGCACACACACAGACTGAAACAAGCAGCTATCCTGACTGATGGGCTGAGTTTTAAGCCCTGCACAGGGAGCAGAAGCTCCTAGTTCTGTTGATGTAGGAGTTGCATGTCTCATTCTGCTCAAGCATAATGACCCTCTACTTAGAACCAAGTACACAACAGGGGACAACTGTTGCTCTGTATTACTCTGAGTAAAGTTCAGTGATATGATTGTCTGGCCTCTGCAATACTGAAGTCAGCTTGAGGCTGCCTGGGGCAGCCATAACAATGCTGCTGGTAAAAATTGGCACTGATCCGCTGACTGCAATAGATGTTGTGCCAATTTACAGCAGCAATAAATTCAACCCAGTCACTTCAACTACTTTCCTAACCAAAAAAAAAAAAAAAATTCTTTGAAGTGCATGCTTAATATATTGAATGTGATACTTTTTGATAACACTAGCCTGATTCTCCAGTGGTTCTTAGCAGTACAAATGGGGCAACTGAACTTCCTAGCAAGAATGGTTTCCAATGTATGCAGCTCTGCTGTGGCATGTAATGGTACAGTTCCATAAAGTCTCTAAGAAAAATTTGATTACTCTCATGCATTCTAGTTTGAGTCTTTGTAAATCAGAGAAAACCTCATTCCCATGACCCCGTATTTGTCTGTATAGACTCCTGTGTAAATAAAGATCTGATGAATATAAAATAAACTTTTTTCCCAGAAGTCATAACAATTCTCCCTCCATTTCAATTCTTTACAGATGAAGAGCTTTTTTCAGGAATGTATATTGATTTCATGGGGACAGATGCAGCCATTTTTCGCAGTCTAACCAGGAGGAATGCAGTGAGGACTGACCAGCACAACTCCAAGTGGCTGAGTGGTGAGATGCCTTCAATTTATCAGAGTTTTAATGGGTATCACAGAGATTCTGCTTTCCATTTGCTTAAAAAAAGACCTTATATTTTAAAGAGCTTGTCTCTGAACTGAATTTATAAAGAACCATGAAGAAATGTGTGTAAATACAAACTGTAGGCAATGCACAGATGTAGAGGGATTTCTGCAGGAACCAAGCTCCTAGACCCTACCTGAGGGCCTTTTTTTGCATTGAGGCTGAACCAAGCTCTTTTGTGGTCAAGTGTATGAAAACCTTTCCAATGGCAATTGGAGGCAGTCTGATTTCTAGAGAAGTGCCCTCACCTGTAATGAATCAGATATTGCCTTAAATCAGTGTTTGATTCTAAGCCGCCAGCTTCAGATAATTCAAGGTGATCCAACTCTACACAGAAGATTCACCACTACTTGCATTCAAAATGTGTGCAGAAGAGTGTCCCACTGTCAGAGAACTCAAAAACTCATTTCTGAGTGGAATCATTATTTGATTCACTGACATCACTGTGAAAATTCTCCCTGTCTTTACTGGTCAGAAGACTCCTTCCAATGAAACCAATTTAAATTAAAATGGTAGCAACCCCTCTGAGCAGAGGTAGCTATGAAAGGTTATAAACCACCTAACACAGCAGTTACAGATTTAAAAAGCCTTTGGGTATATTAAAGTAAAAAGTTACAATGGTTTTGTCTTAATATTTTTATGGCAACTTATTATTCTTGTCTGGCTGTGACTACAATGAAATCACAAGATTTCATTCACAAATTCATTTCACTATGAAAAGGAATCTACATCTGCTCTCTTTTTTTTGTTTTTGTTATACATTCTTACATTTACCTGTGCACCCTAATGTGTGCATCCTAAAATGAATTAAAGAAAAAGAAAATTTAAAAATGGCTAATTTCTGGAAAATCTACCTGTTCAAAACAGGTACTTAAAAGTACAATTTATCTCCGTGTTCTTTTAGAGCCAGAGTCATGACATTTTGTTATATTAATTGAGAATAGACTTATGTGAACAAAAAAATGCTGCAGTTCAAAATGAGTTTTATGTCAGACATTCAGCCTTTGTATCAGATTGTTTCAAACTTTGTACTGCACTTCAACTGAACAAGCAATCTTGCATGATCATTGAAAAGACAAAGCCTTCATGCAGGGAGAAGGGCCACTTCTTCCTTCAGTCAAAGGAGGTATTCTAGGGCTCCTGCACTGTCCATTATATGTTTGCTGTTAAGGTTATAAATTAGTTTGTTCTCTCCCTAATTCTCCTTTGTAGTGTTTTACACATACATTTGATTATGTTTACCAGCCTCTGATACGAAGTCAAATGCTGCTCAAGCATTTGCCTACCCTTCTATCCTTTTCTGGGTTACACAAATTGTTTTCCTCTCTTATTTTTGAACCTTATTTGTTATATTCCTAAGCTCTTCCAGCTTTATTTTAAGTTTTGTCTCAATGAGACTTTCCTTAAGAGCCCCAGATAACACCCTGATTCTTCCTTCTTCCTCAAAATCTTTGGGTCTCTGCAGTAATCCAATACCATTGCAACTGGGCTGCTCCTCCAAAAATTTGCTGTGAAATAAAGTTTGAGGATGCAAGCACATATGGCTACCAGCATGGAGCCATTTACCTGTTGATATTTGGTATATTCAGCACTTCCTTGAAGCAGTCAGTAAATGTCAAATCATTCATTGCTTATACTTATACATCTTTTGGTTTCATCCTTTCGGTAAACTTTTTTGTTTCAGAGCCTATTTTTGTGGATGCTCATGTTATCCCAGATGGCACTGACCCCAATGATGCCAAAATCTACTTCTTCTTCAAAGAAAGACTCACAGACAACAGCGGCAGCACAAAGCAAATTCATTCAATGATTGCAAGAGTGTGCCCAGTAAGAACTGTTTTGTTTACCAGGTTGCTGGGATAAACTGCTAGTGTGACATGATAATCTAAAAGACTAAATGTTGGAAAAGCTTTTGGTTTGACCAAATTTCCTGTTTCTGTGTCACCATTCATAATTAAGAAGCGCTGTTACTTAGCTCAAAGCTAGGGTCTGAACAGGTTATATATATCTAACTGCAGGTTGTATATATCTAACTATACTTGTAAGAATATGGAAGTGTAGAGGTTCAGGGATTTGTGTATTTCTCTGACTGAGTCAGAATAGTTACCAGTGTTGAGTTTTCCAACTTGCTGTCCTTAGCACAAATAAGACAAATTGTTTTCTTATATAAAAATGAACTTTAAGCAGTGAAGGCATTCACACATACACACTCAAAATGGTTCATGCACATCAGAAATACCAAGCTTTTAAACTGGTGGATTTAACTTTCAAATGCAGTTTTCATTTTTACATCTGTTCTTTCTGCTTGCTTACATTGATGCATGTGTGAGCCTAACTTTAAAAATGTGCACAGGAAATTTAAATTCAGGAGTTGCGGCTATTCCTGGGCAATAATTAATTTTTTTTCACAGCACTCCTCATTGTCTCTATTTCTTTTTTTTTTTTTTTTTTTTTGTATCTCTAATCAACTGTAGATGAAAAATGATTGAAGCAGCTATTAATATCTCTGTGAAATCAATTTTTTTTTTAATGAGAGAAAAATTATAAATGCACAATTGCTGCTAGCCTATTCATTCCTTCTTTTGGAATGCTTCAGGAAGTTCATTGTGAGTGTTTATATAGTCTCTGTCTTTAATTTGGGTTTTCTTTAGAATTTGATGCTTTGTGATGTTGTTGTACCTGGGTGGGAAGGTGTTTGTCCTTTTCTGTCAATATGCTGAGGCATGTGATCTCTTTTATAATCTCCATTCTCTGTATTTTAGTGAGAGTGCCTAAAGGCCTTTTTGGGTTTTGCAAGAAGACATTTCACACAATTATGGCTGTATTAGGTTTTTTACTGTTATGATGAAGCCCAAATGATTTTTTTAAAGACCTAAGCCTTTTTAGATTTACACTGAAGCCAGTGGCAGAATCCCAAGGGAAATTAAAATAAATCTGAGCCATATTTGTATACTTGTACACATATTCATGTATTATCACCTTTAAGACTGACAAAATATATAACCCATCGAAAAGTCTCCTTATGAGTCACCCCAAATGTTGGATTACCAACTCCAGCAGCATCAGTGACACATGCACAGCACTTTATTGAAATCCCATTTCAGTAGCTTCTACATTTTGGTTTTTCTCTTTCCTTGGGTGACATCATTTTGTGCAGTTTGAAGGACACTGCTCTTATATAAGGCATTCACCAGCACAGTTGGTCAGGACCTGTCACCTCAGGGCTGCATCACCTGGTTTGGCAGTTACAGTTCCCACCCTGACTAATGGAAAATTGGAAAGATCCATGAGTGAGCTGTGAGCAAGCCATCTTGCCAAGCTAGCAAGACCTGCAACAGTGCATCACTAGCTTGACCCAGACTAGCTATCATTGCTGAATACTGTTCAGAGCATCCACCTCATGTGCTGGTGTGCTCACTAGGTCAGGTGCAGCTATGCTGCTGTCAGGACTAGAAAAAACATCCCTGCATAGAACCATGAGACCTTTTAGAGATAGCATGGACTTTATCCTGGGTGTCACTGGGTGATGTAGAGCTCCACAGTCACTTCCAGTCAGAACAGCATAGATTGCTGATGCACAAAAATCTACTGCCCAACCCTCCAATCCTGCTAGCCTAGCAGAGAAAGTCCACTCAGAAAACTAGTTCTTGGTTTGTTCTGCATATAGAATGCTTAGATGAGGGGATTTGGCTTTGTCCTATCTATTTTTTAATATTAAATTTACCAGATAATTATCTAGATAATGAATTAACCTGAGAAAAATGTGGGAAAGCCCAGTAAAATGTTAGCTGTGTTTTATTTCCTATTTTCTGAAAACAATGTTCCTTTCCAGAATGACACAGGTGGTCAGCGCAGCCTCGTGAACAAGTGGACAACATTCTTGAAAGCAAGACTTGTGTGCTCAGTAATGGATGAAGATGGAACAGAAACTTATTTTGATGAATTAGGTATCACAGAAAACATTCCTTAAAATTCCATCTAAATGCTATGCCTTGTGCATATTTGATGACTGATTTTCATTCAGTTTCTTAGTCAAGTTGGTAACAGTGAAATCACAGCACTAGAAGCCCATGACAAAATTCCCCTTGCAGTTTTGTGACAGCAAAAATAAATTCTTCATAAGTCTGTGTAATTATAAGGTAATTAAGGTAATTAATCTTGACTGTGTAAAACAATGATGTATGTAAAGGATTAATTATTGGAAGGAAACATCTAAGTGACTCTCTTATGTTTTGCTGCTGGCTTGGATTACATTAGAGGGTTCTTAACATCCCTTTGAAACTGTTTCTTACAGCACTGTGTAACATACAGCTTTTCCATAATGCATTTTTTCTATTTTTGATCACAGGGCAGAGTCATCAGTTTGGTAATTCAAGATAATGCTGATAAATCCTGTTAGTGGCACTAGCAATAGCACTCTCCATAGTATTATTTTTCAGGAATATTCAGTCATAAAAGTTTTTGTTTCAACTATTTTGTGAAAAATACTAGAAATATTCAATGCACAATCTATACAGCAATGAAAAGAGGTTTCTTTTAATGAAGGAATTAATAGATGCATAGCTTGATGCCTACATTCCTTACAACACTACCAGAAAGTTCCAAATTCTGGGTTTTCTGTAGTTGAGATGTGCAAAATCATACTTCTAAATTCATGTTATTGAAGTTTTGGTATGTGCTTTACTATAAATATAAATATATAAAATATAAATATAAACATAAATCTATATATACCTATAACTATAAATATACCTATAAATATAACTATAAATATACCTATAACTATAAATATAAATATAATGTAAATTAAATATGAATGTGAATGTGAATGTGAATATTATAATGTACCCTGCACTGGGTCCGCATTTGGTTCTGATTTTGTCTCCATTGTATCCTCTCTCTTTTCCTTTTTATTATTCCTGATTCCACCATAGCAAATGGGGTTTGGAGTCTTCTTGAGTTTATATATTTTCAACTGTTTGGGGTGCTTGTTTTAATTCAGGGTTTCAATGGAACCTGATTGGGCCTAGGAGCAGATCCTAACTTGCTCTAGCTCAGAATGTGCAAGGTGCTTGGAGGACTGATTTTCTGAAGTTTGCAGTGCCTCAGCTCTGCCACAGCAGCTCATCTTTCAGATCTGTGATTTACCAACCCCCTCCTCTTCAACAAAGCAGTAGGATAACTGCTTTTAGTTTCTTGTATGACAATATGTAGGGCCATAGTGAATAGGAGACAATGCTCTCAGCATGGGCTCCCAGCACAATTCCCTAGCAAAGGGGAAGAATACAGTCACAGCTGGAAATTCAGAAAATGGGGAGAGAGCAAACATGATTCTGTGTTCATGTATAATTCAGGAGAGTATAACACTTCCAGTTCTGCATGGTGAAGTCTTTTGCTTTTGACATATTGAAAAGAATATTTAAAAAATTCAGCGGGTTAAATGAAAGAGCCCCATGAATTAATGGATAGCGAAAGAACATATTCTGTGATAAAAAGCTCACACAGTTCAGTCTTTTTTGAGTTGTAAATTAAGTTTAAGAGGTAGCATGATTATAGTTATTAAAAACATTTGTAAGGAGAAACTGTCAGAGATTAAAGTAGTTTTCACTGAAGTGTAAAAAAAAAATCAGCAGATCAGAGGTAATAGTGGGTAAATTCATTTCAGTGAGGAGGTACAGCTTTGCACAGTGCAGTCAATAAATCACTACACAACAGGAGGCAGGAGTTTTACATCTCTCACAGTCTTTACTGCAAAGCTGTCTGACATTCATATCATGTTGAAAATGCTCTAGTGAGGGCACTTCAGTGCATTCTGGACAATAAAACACCTAATTTCCCTGGTTTTGATTACATCCATCTATGGGAACTCTTTGTCTTTAACCTAGTGCAACTTAAATGTTTTCCTACTGCTTAACAACCTGCTGAAACAAGATACAGCTGAGAAAAATGTGTGACATAGATCCTGAATGTATTTGAAATTCTTTGCCGTCTGTCTCTATAAGGCTAGAGGGCATGGAGTTAATTTCCAAATTTGTTTCTGAGTGTTTAAATGCTAGATTTATGCATATATGATCTGTTCATGTGGAAAATCTCCTTTTCCCCATTCAAGTCTGAGATAAAACTACTGTTGAGTTTAGAAGGATTAACATCATCAATTAAATTGGAAAATAAAGTTTTTCTTACTATTCAAAATGTTTTTCTTTCTCTTTCTTTCAGAGGATGTGTTTCTCCTAGAGACAGATAACCCCAGAACAACGCTCGTGTATGGAATTTTTACAACCTCAAGGTAAACATGGAGATTTGAAAAAAATTACCTGAACTGCCTAAATTTCTGCATGAAAGGTGAAACTGATATTTTGTGGATGAGGCTGTGCTGGGCAATTCTGTGTGTGTGCCGTGGCTGTGGTTTGCATGCAGGAGTCTCAGGATCATTGCTGTTGGTATCTATGTCAGAGCTGTGCTTCTTGGAGCAAACTGCTTCCTGACATACTGTCAGCTGCCACTGGGAAAACATTTCCATGGAGGGCCACTTGTCACTGCTCAGCAGTGGAAAGCTAAATGACTTCAAGGCAGTGAACTCATGTGGCATCTGAGAGCACTTAGCACCTCCTGAAGAACATCCAGCACCCTGAAGGATCAAACCAGGATATCTTACATGAATTCATGCAAATCATTTCCAGTCTCTCAGCTGGCTGATGATCACAGAGATGGTAAATAACCATATTGGCTTCAGTTGGCTACAAAAGGACAAGCTTAGGTGGCATCTGGTCACCTCCTTGCAGCCCCCTGTTTCCAGTCAATTATATTCACCTACTGTCTGGTTCAGAAAGCGTTTACTGAGCTCCTAAGGGTGGTGGAAGCACCTAGATATGGCTTACTATAATGAAACTCTCCACAAAGACTCCAGGTGGACCAACAGATTCTTCCACCTCTGCCTTTATTTTTTTATTTTTCCTCTTGCCCTCACTGGGTAGTGTTAACAAAAAGTAAAATTGGTTACTATCCCCTGATTTCTGATATGCTACCCTTTATTATTTAGATTATAGGTTATTATTTATTATAGATTATAGTTATTTCTTACATTCATAGAAGTCTTCTTAATAAATTATGTAATTTATTATTAATAATTCCTTTAATGGCAATTTTTAGAAAAAAAATCCTTTCAGATTTTTTTTTCTCCAAGACTTTTTTCACTGGGATATAGGGGTCTGCTCACTCAAATGTATAAATATGATAGGAGAATGTGATTCTATGATATTTAATTGGGAAAAAAAACCCATTACATAAGTTGTAAACTTAGGTGCTATCTATAATTCCTATTTCACAAAAATAAAAAAGGATGACTTTATGTTTAGTAGTAAAACCACACTTATAATTAGGTTGGGGGTGCAACATGACTGAACTGGAAATACTTCTACCTAATTTTGGTATATGTCAGTGGAAGTAAGATTTAAATCACAGGAACATATAAGGTGACAAGAGAAACCTTCCTTTTTTCCTGGCTCTCAAGCTGTTTTCTCTCTCTATTGAGAAGTTTTTGCACATGTGTTGGTCTATTCTTCCTTTATTTTTGTTCAACTCTAGGTAAAACATGTTACCTAGTTAAATACAGAAACCATAAGGATTTTTACTCCCTAATAGTTCCTGTATCTTCATCTCTGTCGACTTCCAACTCATAACAGTAGCAAGAGAGAAACTTCACAGAAAGTAGTAGCTACTAGCATTTTTATCTAAATCATACAGATGGAAACTGAGTAATACTGAGCTAAATTATCTTAGTGTCATAATATGCTGTAAATCTAACATAAAACATCTGGAAAGACTAAATGCATTTCTCAAAATCTATTAATACCTAGTAAAATTTCCACAAATACCATAATCCATGTAAAAGGTTCGTTCTGCTAATCCATATATAGCTGAGAGCAGTGTGGATTTCACTTCTATTGTTTAGACACTATGTGTAATGTTTTCAGTCTTTTTTCTGGAGTGTTTTTTCTTCTTCAATTGGAAACAGTTACTTGGATTATCTTCATCCTACAGCTAACACTAGGCAGATTTTAGACTGTCTGGAGTTTCCATTTTTTAAAAATAAATACTGCAAACCTTGCATGCAGCGAGAGGAAAAATGAGGGAGCTTAATCACTGTAGTCAGCCTTAGTATCAGTCTGGAAATTTTTCCCCTTGTGCCCTTCATCATCATGAGGTGATGGAGACCATTCAGGGATTGTGCTACCTGGACCCATGTCTGAATCTAGAGCAGTGGGAAGAACATGCCCTTTTCTTAGGTGAATCCCTGGGTTTCCCTCAGGAAGCTTCAAACTTGGGTCTTCTGAAGACCAGTTTTATGGGTGGATATGAGGACTATAGAGGAGTAATTCATTCACAGCCTCATCTTGTCCCCATTTTTTTTTGAAAAAAAAACCAAAAAAACAAAAAAAAAAAAAAAAAAAAACCACAAAAAAGCTGGAAACTGATTATAATAATCCAAAAAATTTGTAATTGCTCTGGATGTTTTGATTAATATTTTAGCCATGTATTTTAAGAGGCTCATGGAGATCTTGTGGTTAATATACTGGTAGGAGTTCTGGAAACCTGTGCTGAGCTTGGCAGTACAAAGTTTATAAAACTCCTGCCTCACTGAAGTCAGCAATATTTTTGCCATAGATTTAACTGCAGCCGGATTATATTTCTTCTATATTTAGCATTAGGAAATATCTGCAATCTTCCTTTTGCACAGTAGGGTAGTGCCTGCCTCTCTCTTTTTCCAGTTCACTGTTCAGAAAGGTGCTAAGTCTTAAGAAGTAGTGGTGCATATTGGGCAGCTAGATTAGTTGATTTAAAATGTTTTAAATCAATATAAAAGCAATAAATTGTATATCATTTTATGTTAGAGGTATCTTTCATCATTGGACCATGCACAGTTATGGAAAAGCTGAAAAAAGGTTGGTAGATTGCCATGCTAACTTTCTCTTGTCTTCCAGCTCCATATTTAAAGGCTCAGCTGTGTGTGTGTATCATCTGTCTGACATCCAGACTGTGTTCAATGGACCATTTGCACACAAGGAGGGCCCAAACCACCAGCTGATTCCATATCAGGGCAGAATTCCATACCCACGACCTGGCACTGTAAGTACAAAGATGTTTATTCAGTCTTGCCAATTGCTTGTCTTTGTTTAATGCATAAATAAATATTATTTATTCCAGGAGAAAAGTCTGTATGTGACTGTGACAGTTACAATTCAGGACTATTTTATTTGCTTTTCAGTTGCCTGCAAATCCAACTGCAAATCATGTTGTGTCTAGAAGTCTTCTAGGAAGAATTAAAAGTCATGTAGAATGTTAGTTGTTCTTTCTGCTTCAAAGGTGATAAGAATTTATTCATTAGATGATAGTTCCCTTGTTTGCAAGCGCATTTCCGTTTTGGGAGTACATTTGAGCAAAATGTAGCTAAATAAACAAGCATGCAAAGATAGAATTGTTAGTGTTCCACAGGCTGAATCCAAATGTCTGTAAGTCTATCTTCTGTCTGCTTGGATTTTCTTTAGTTCTCTAGAATCTTGCACCTCTACTCAGGTGCTTAGGAGATGTAGTGGGAGATTTAGAGAACAAGGTTTCTGGGACCTGTCACTTGACTAAGTCATACCATGCCAGGTTCTGAATCTTAGAAGAGAGACCTAGAAATAAAAGCATTTTCTTGCCATGCAGTTCACCATCACCTTCCTTGTAAAAATGCTTTTTGTGTGCCTTGTTTTCACGACTTCCTTTCATTCTGTCAGGGGTGTTTTTAATCTTCCAAAAAATTCTGTACACAATTAGAGCTAGCTCTGTTTCCGAGTTGTGAGCATCTCATGAAATATTTAAACAAAACTATTGTTTCTTCTCACTCTTCAATTCATGATGTATACAAATTGCTGTTAATCCACTTTATTCTTTCTTTATTTACTTACCTTTTTTAACTGTTCTTAATTTATATGTAGCAGAAATGTAACATCTGATATTTCAAGATGTTACAGTTCATTTAATAAAGAATGCATGAACTTTCTCTAGAATCATCTCTGAATCCATATTTGCTAAATGAAATATGGTTGTGTGGGTGTGTGTTGACTCCTATGAAGTCTTACAGTTTCTCAAGTATCAGAACAAAATAAATATGCAGAGAATCATAAATTATTTCTCAACAATACAGTTATATTATTTAGAATAAAACTTTGGTTCTTTTCCATTCATCACAGGAAATTAAATTTTATTTTAATTTTGCCAGTCCCTATGGGAATCCTTAACCATATCACTATTTCAGTCTGATTTATCTTTATGCTGCAAAACCTTGTTCTTTTTTTTCTTTCTCTCTCATACATAGAATAGCTCAGATACATGGAATAGCTCTCCCTGTTCACACAATCCCTGTTCACACAATTCTTCACGACAATTTAGTGCAGTTGCTGCTGGCTGTAAGAGTTAAGACTTTACATTCCCAGATCTCTAGAATTAACTAATCAATACCTGACATTCCACTAAGGTCTAATGCTAGCATTGGTCTTTCCTTGCAATTAGTTCATACAGCTCTAATCTCAAGAGTGCACTGAGGCTTTAAAAAAAGGACCCATTTAAACAGCAAGTTTCACATTAGTCACATTTCAGAGTTTCTTGCAGCTTCAGAGTGTTTTGTCTGTATGTGTTTCCTCAACCACTGCCATGTTTTTCTTGGTTCACCTCATGGAGGCTTACGAGGTATTCCAGCTGGACCTAAAGAAATTGGGCAACACAACAGAAAGGGGAAAAAAATCAGATTTGGATTTAACATGGTGACAGAAACTTTGTACACTTTCCAGATATGCCCATGAGCTCTGAATTGGAAGATAAATTCTTATATTGTATCTCATAGAGATTCCTTTAGATGACCATTGCTCATTTTGGATCACTGGCTTTTGTGCTTCCTCATGATTCAGCCACAACACAGTATCCCTAAGTCATATTTTCTGAGATAAAATTTCTTTGGCTTTGCTTTTATTTCACTGCCAAAAAAAAAATTCCACTTTTCAATGTATGCTACAAACTTTATTTTTCCAAAGCATTTGTGAAAATTGGGATGTGGGGATTTTTTGCTGCTCAGAATTTGTGCTCAAGATTTGAAATGATTAGCCAAGTTTGCAGTCTGTGGGGCTTGATCTTCTTTTCTCTGGAATGTACTTTTTTGGTAACTTCTGGGATGCTGGACTAGACAGGGATGGCTTTTTATATGACATGGAAAATCCTACTTTGCAGTTGCCTAAAAAGATATTCATGCTAAACCTCTGGGTAGAAGTGAAAGTTCATCATGTTGCAGAACACTGGATAAACAATGGAAAGGCTTCAGTGTAGCTTCAGTAGGATTAAATGAAGCAATACATTCTTTTGGCCATGATCAACTCTGCAGTGTTTGGCTGGCCTTCACTAAATACCAGTGGTTTCTTATTTCTCCACAAGCAAAACTTACTTATGGAAAAAGAAATACATAATTGGCAGCTTGCTACTAAACTCAGTGATGTTTGAGGGTAGTTCCCATTCTTCAGAGTTTGCAGAAATAGTTTTTGTACCTACAGCATATTGGAGAATATGCTGTACATTAAAGGGTTCTGATAATCAAGTGTAAACATGAAATTGTGTAAACAAGTTCTTGAATGAGCTGTGAAGGATGCCCATTCAATCCCTCCAGGAAAGGGAGAGCTTATGGGTTTCTTCAATATCATCTTTTGCTTGTCACTGGTTTAGCAAAAGAATTAATTGATTAAACATGTTTGTAAAAGCTTTGCTTGGAACAATGATATAATGTAAGTTTTTAGGGTCATGCTGGTGTGAATCATAGCACAGACATTTTTGCAAGAAGTCACAGACAAAAGTCTTATGACTCCAACTCAATAACAGAAGGGTTGAAAGTATCAGAGAAAGACTTCTAATTGAGCTATGTGAGACAGAAAAGTTTAAGTTGAACTGTTTGTGAAACAGAATCCCTCTTGAAAGGAACTGAGGTCTGGCAAAGCAATACCAATCTTGCTAATGACTAATGCAGTTCTTTTTTAAGCATTTATTGCTAATCTTAACAGATAGTTCCATACATTTTCTGGAATGTGGATGAATATGCCGGAGAGGATAGAGCAAGCAAGATAATAAGAATTGAACTTTGTGAGCAATCCTAGAGCATTAACATAGAGCATCTTTTCTAATGAGAGCCAAAACAAAACCCTTAGGATAAATATGAGCCCAGAAAAATAAATCAGCAAGGATGTTAGATGAAAGAAACAGCCCCTGTCTGAGCTGAGTTCTGGTTCTTCTTACTGAAGGGCACTGATGCCAGAGCAACTTCTTTTTGAGAGCTCCTACCAGAGCTGTTCTACTTTGTATAAATAATTAACTCCTAACTGAGCCAGAAGATGACTCTAAAGCCTGTGTTTAAGCTAAAGTCCCCTCTCTAGTGGTTTCCTGGTATGCCCAATGAGTAGTTTGTTGGGTGCACAATATGGAGCAGCTTTTAGCAGTGAGGGTAGAACAGGCACTCCTGCCTGTGGTTACGGGGATGCCCCGGGAGGTGAAAACCCAAATTCTAACATTGCAGCTCATCAGGTAGGTTGGACACATGACTCACATATCCCCAGAGAGATTCCATGTCTCTCAGAATATGATTCATTTTATGTAATTTTAGCCATCTAAAAGCAGGGTGTTCAGTCTGAATTACTGACTACAGAGGAAACCTAAGAATAAATGCCTGACTTTAAGAGAGTAGGAGTCAGGTGAGGTAAATCTCTCCCTAAGCTACTGGCTATTTTGTGTCTGTGGTTTTGACCAGAAATTCCATCCTAGATGTAAGAATGGCCCTCATCAAAATAAACAAATTTCCATCAAATGCTTTTTTTTTGATCAAATCATTTTCCCATTGGAAAAATACTGTGTGGAAACACTTCTGAATATCTTCACTACTCTGAGGAGCATTTCACAGCTCAGAAATATGGTAAGGGGAAAAAATGAAAGCTCAGGAGCAGCAATAAGAAGTGAGGTAGTGGTAGCTGGAAAAAAATCAATTAAATTAACATAAGTACATGGAGAACTTTGTACCAATTACTGACATAGCTCTGATTTCTTCACAGTCTCCTTTAGGTTTCAAACTCAGTAAAGAGTTGAGTTTTCTAAGATGGCTTTTATTTTCTCGTGAGGCCCAGAATGCCTCTGGGATGATTATTTGGATGGTTCTTCACTATATTTAAAGAAGCATCCAAAGTATTCATGGACTTCAGTTACTCCTGAGGCATAGAGGAATGTATAGACAACCTTTTCAGATATAAATAAGTTGTTATGGGAGTCCCTCATCAACTCCATGTTATTTCTCTTTCAAATGAAGATGAGTTGCAGGCCCTTTAATCGTCTAATAATAAACAAAATGAAAGAGGGATATTGGCCAAATTGCAATTAAGTATCAGATTTTGTTTTCTGCCTTTGAACTAATTCTGTAAAAAAAAAAAAAAAAGATGCATAAGTTTGATATCTTCCCATACCAATCTCTTGGATTTTTTTTTCCAACAGGCAGTTTAGAAGCATAAAACATGTAGAAATAGGTTCAGAAGTAAAGATCTTTGCCATCAAGCTGGATTTTTGAAAGTGCAAAAATACATTTTTGTTTGTTTTATCAAAAGTGATGGGAATTAAAAGTGTAGCTATTGAACACTTCATTCCCCTTACTGGAATATAGTAAGTTTTGGCCAAGTGCCAAAACTTGGCCAAAACAAGTCTGAAGTGCTCTTTTTGGGAATTTCCTTTGTCAACTAACTGTCCATATTTGTAAATGATCTGGAGATGAAAACTCTCTGAGAGATGATAAGTACTGATCATCTTTGCATGTTCCTTGCAGTGTCCAGGAGGAGCCTTCACACCCAATGTGCGGACAACCAAAGAGTTTCCAGACGATGTTGTGACCTTCATTAGGAATCACCCTTTGATGTTTAATCCCATTTACCCAATCCACAAGAGGCCATTAATCATCAGGATAGGAGCTGACTACAAGTATACAAAGATTGCTGTGGATCGAGTGAATGCTGCTGATGGGAGATACCACGTCTTGTTTCTTGGAACAGGTAAGACAAATTTGGCAGCATTCATTTTCCTCTGTTGCAATCAACTCTGATTTTTACAATTTATAGCTTTCAGAACTGTTTGTTTACATGTTTGCAATCGACAGAAATGTTATAGAAATCCATGAATCCTCTTTACATTCTGTGTATTTTTCTTTTTACTATAGACGTCATTATGTGCAAGAGGTACAATGTATTGATCTTAGTTTTGAGACAAAAAACAACACTGATATATATTTTATTGGATCTAAATTACAATACTTCTCTTGAATGCGGTTTGTCTGCAATATGATTCAACATTAGATTTTGATGATCTGCAACACAAGAAAAAAAATACCAAAATCTAGCTTTATAATTTTTTTATACTCTCACCATCATTATTTAATATATGCTGTGTAAGCTACTTCTGAAGAAAAGCACGAACTGATCAAGATGTTGCAAAGGCAGAAACAACTCCTCCAGAAAACAGTAGTAATATGGAAGTACTTAGCAGAGAAAAAGAAACAAATGGTTTGAGTCCTAGCAGTAGTGGACACAGAGAACTTGATCCAAGTATTCTAAAATAATTTCTGTCTAATATAACCTGCATTTTGTTTTTACTTACATCAAATTTGAATCTGGTGTTATGTGTCTGAATTCTGCAGGGAACAGGTTAAGTGATTCTTGCACTGATCAATTTAGATTTTTTTTAAATACTCTGATATGAATCACACCCTTTAGATTGAAGCAGACAAGTGGAGTGGTACTCTGACTAGACCCTAAGACTCACTCACATCTGAAACTCACACTGGTTTAACAGGGCATTGGAGGTCAATAAGCACAAAGACTAATCTTTTTTACTTTTTTTTTACTTTCAAGTAGAACGAAGGAAAAGAACTCTAGGAGAACAAATATATGCCTGAACATCAGAAAATGATTACAGAAATGGCTTGCATTGCTTTTATGGTTCACATATTATTGGGGCCCTGGTTGTTTTCTGCTTGTAGAATAACTGTGTCTGCCAACAAACTCACATAGGGCTGGGAATAACCATATTGTTATATTAGATTTAGGAAGCGGGTGCTAAAAAGCCTCTTAAGAAGGTCAGACTTCTACAGGGAAAGGATTAAAAGTAACTCTCATCACTCTTCTTATAGAAACCTCTGCAACTATCAAAATCAGCAGGGTCCCTATGTGCCAAAGGAGGCCAACTGCACACTGTGCTGTGTGTGCAGAAGTGTATTCAACCAACAGGTTGATGGAAGGGATTGTTTTCCTGTATTTGGCTCCTTTTTTAAGTACTGTGCCCAGCTAAGGGCTCACCAGTACAGAGAAAACATTGACCTAATGGAGCAAGATCAGTTGAGGGACTGTATAATGTGATGCTTGAGAAAAAGCTGAGAAAATGTGTTTGTTCAGAGAAAGCTATGGGGAGACTTTAATGCTGTTGACAGCTATCAAATGGGTGGGTACAACTACCTAGTGGGAAAAAGTCATATAGGGACTCTTCTCAGGGTGCTCAGTGCCAAGGTGAGGGATTTCAAACAGTGGAAAAAGGATCCAGAGAGGTTATGAATTCTCCATCTTCAGAGATTCAAAAGGTTCAAAACACAACGAACATAGCATTGAGCAGCCTGCTCTAACAGGACTTGCTTTGAGTGTGGGACTGCACCAGATTTCTTCTACAGGCTGCAGGTTTCTGCAGCTCTGTGAAAGGAAAACAAAACCACTTAATTCATGTGAGGTTTTGGATGGAGAAAATGAGAAAGGCTAAAGCCCAGCAAGAACTCAATCTGGTTACTGCTGTAAAAGACAATAAAAATGTTTCTATAAATACATTAACAGCAGAAAGAGAGTTAAGGAGAATTTCCATCCTTTACTGGAAACAGTGAAAAGGCTGAAGTACTTGATGCCTTCTTTGCCTCAGTCTTTATTAGCAAGACCAGTTCTGCAGGCTCCCAGCCCTTGAGTTTGAAGACAGGAATAAGAAGCAGAATGAAGCTTCCATAATCCAAGGAGAAGTGGTCTACTACACCCCTTAGATGCACACAAGTCCTTGGGGCTGGATGGGATCCACCCAAGGATACTGAGTGCTCTCCAAGCCACTTTCCATCATTTAGCAGCAGTCCTGCCTAACTGGGGAGGACCCAGCTGAGTGGAAATTATGTGATGCCCATCCCCAAGAAGGGCCACAAGGAGGATGTGGGGAGCTACAACCTGTCAAGCTGACCTCATGGCTGGGAAGCTTATGGAGCAGATCATCTTGAGTGCCATCACATGGTGTGTGCAGGACTACCAGGGGATCAGACCCAGCCAGCATGGGTTTGGGAAAGGCAGGTCCTGACCAGCCTGAGCTCCTTCTATCACTGGGTGACCCACACAGGAGGTGAGGGAGAGGATCTGGGTGTTGTCTACCTGGACTTTAGCAAAGCCTTTGACACCATTTCCCACAGCATTCTCCTGGAGAAGCCAGCTGATCATGGCCTGGATGGGAGCACTGTTCACTGGGGATAAAACTGGCTGGGCAGCTGGGCCCAGAGAGTGGAGGGGAGTGGAGTTACATCCAGCTGGTGGCTGGTCCCAAATGGTGTTCCTGCAGGTCTTTCCCACCCTAAACAATTCTATGATTCCATGTTTTTCCCCCAAACCTTTACCATGTCTCCATCTGATAGAGTGAATGCTTAGTGTATGATAAGGCATAGTCAGGGCAATGAATTATTCAAAGAATTTAATAAGTTTTTGATCTGGGTATTTTTGTTTTCTTGGCTGGAAATTAATAAATGAGTTTTAAGGTGTTCTTGACTCTATCCTATCTGCAGCTGTTGGAAAATAATAAATTGACCTAATTAGGACAGGGTTTTCTACAGGGTGGGTTCTCCCTCTCCTTTCCCTCTCCCCACCACTAACATAAACCCACATTTTCTCTTTAGTTTAATGAATGCAGATCCAATTTTTGACTTAGTGAGCTGTTAGGATGTTTTTTCTCCTTTCCTGGAGAAGTCTTCTACTATAGAAATATCAGAAGTGTTGATAGAGAGTGTTCCTGCTCTTATTACACAACTGCACAAGAAAACTTGGTAATACTTCACTGTTAGTTTCCTTCTTTGACAAATGACTATATTTAGTCAAAGTAATAGATTGATAGGCTAGAGCAGATATTTCAAATGAATTTTTTTCCCAATGTATTGTGGTGCCATTGTTTTAAAATGCTCTGTAAGCACCTAATGTTATTTGGAAGCAAATAACAGTAGCAGTCACAGTAAAAGCTGGAAAACTATTGAAAAGCTGAAATGTCCTTGAAATCCCAATTTGATAGTAAGCATTTTAATAACTCTGCAAGAGGTAAACATAGGTAATTCATTTTATCCTTTGATGACCATCTGGCTGTTTTTAGGTGATCAGTGTGGCCTCATACACACATGTGAGCTGTTAAAAACTAAACATAGCTCAGGTTGTTCTTATGTTAATCTCCTCTGTGTACCAGCACAGGACCCATCATGGACCAGATAGAAAAAGTGCAGCTCTTGGTACTTTATATTCATTGCTTTATCTTCTTCATTACACTGGAGACAAGGATCATTTTCTGCTTTCCAGTGAGGTGGAGGGCAGGCATTATTCTTCCTGAGCAGGGCAGAGGTCATTCATACCTTCCAAGGTTTTCCTCCAAAGAAATTATTGCAATGCAAGTTACTGCATTTCTCAGCCCTTTAAAATAAAAGTGATCAAGTTTCAGCCACTGAGAGGAGCAACTTGTTTTCTTTATTCTCTGCTTTCTGTGAGACTCAGGAGGATTTGATAGAGATATTAAGTGTCAAAAGGAATGCAGAGGGGATTGGCTTTGGTGTCAGTTCATCCCAGCAAATGCAAAAACCACATTGTATAGGAAAATTTCATGTGATAATTTCTTTGGGAGCCTGGAGCCCCACAGCCAGAGACAATGGGACTTGACACCTGGTGACAATTACACTCAGCTCAAATGATGAGTTACTGCTGCTGAACTGAGATGTTTCCAGCCATGTCTGTCACTGTCAGTGACCTGTCTCATGCTTGAAATCAGAGTGTTTTATGTCTTGCCAGATGCAAAGCACACAAAATGTTTAGCTTTTCCCCTCTTCCTCCTCTATAGCCTTAGTAATAAATCAGTTCCTGAATGCAAGTGAAGAATAACAGTACAGAGTTCCAACAGCCCCAGTGGTTTTCATCATGTAGCCATGGCACAGGAGGGCATAGGCAGCTCTGTAATTTTTTCACCTTGGTGTGAACTAAATGTAGTGTTCCCTTTGCTCCCCCAGACAGAAGTGCTGTGCTCACAGGGGCTGCTCCATACCCAGAGTTAATGCACTGGATTTTATCCCTTGCTTACCTGCACAGCAAACAAAATAAATCCCAGGAACAGACACTGTTCATGTGGCATTCCATGCTTTTCAAATGATTACAATCTCCCATTTTTCCTCTGCTTTTAAACATGAAGACTCCCAAAGCACTTCACAAAACTTGCTAGATTTGTTTGGTCTCCACTGAGGGATCTCTTCACCCCTGACTGGCGTGAGCTGACTTGGAGTAAGGAGCAAGTCTGGGCTGGTAGAGAGCAGTGCTGCAAGAGAAGAGTGTTGTCTACCTACCTTGTCTTCCCAAACAGAAACCCAAGAGATAATTTACTTGGAAAGAATATAATCACTCATTTGTATATTTGACTAGAGTAATTCTGTGGTATTTTTTCCCTATGCAATGAGAAATAACATTTTCAGTTAGAGAATTTGGGATTAGAATTCTGTTTCAATTATTCCATTTCTGTGATGGGGCAGGACTCAGTCCTGATTTTTTTGGATTCACCCTAGAATTGTAGTGTAATTTGTTTACTCTTTTCAGTTATATCTAAAGAACCTGAGCTTTCAATATTTTGTGTTCATCCTTTGGTAGATTGTTTTCTATCTGAGTTTTAAGACAGCAGTAAAACACCATTAGAACATCTTGTGAGATTAATACTCATTTATTAAGCATGCCACCTACTGCTTGCAGCACGAAAGCCTTTGGTCAAAGTACACACAGATTGCACAACCAAAAGATTCTTCATGGGGTTCTTTTATTGCTCTTGGTGTTACAAAAATATTTAAATGTCTGGGTCAAACTTGGGTACATTAAACAGCTATATACACCAATGGGATTTTTTTCAGCTTCTTGCTATCAAGATATGATATGTTTTTCTGGAAAGAGATCTAAGTTACTGTAGTGTCATAAAAAGACACTACAGACTTCAGTGTGGCTTATTGAGATGATTAATGTCAGCCACATGTATCTGATGTGGCATGAGGCTGATCGATGTTTCCCATTATCTTTTCTTCTCTGATGCAACATTTTTTTTCAAAGTCTAGATGCATTAAGTGCCTCCAGAGCATAAGTTTGTAATACTCATTTTCATGGTGTTGTATGATGGCTGTCTTTTTGGAAGACTAACCCTTGCTGACAACAGTAGCCCCCAGTAATGGAATAGCCAAATGATCTGCAGATTCTAACCAGGAGATAATCCGGTCAAAAGAGCAAGCTTGCCTCCCATAGTTTTCCTGGCTGCAGCTTTGTGACTGTGAGCTTGGGGAGATGATGTTACACAACAGTGGCACAACAGGCGTCAGACACAATTTCCTTCTTCCTCTTGGTCACAGTGCCTGAGCCATTCATAACCTTTTGCTGACCTGTTCATCCAAAGCTTTTTCACAGACTTTGAAGGTGATATGTAGGTTAAGAGGGCCTACCTTTACCTGCTTCATTTCTCTTGTTCAGGTTTTATTCAAGCAAGTGTTATTCACAGTGTGTCCCAAAAGATTGACTGAGCTGGGGCCATACAAAAACCTCACCCTTAAGTGTGAGCATTTGTATCTGTCTTTTAGTTCTTTGATGCAGCTTGAATTTTATGAAGTTTCAAAGAGATATTATGAGCTGGAAAAAAATTGCCCCCATTTGACAGATGAGTGAACTAAGCACAGAGAGGTTAGTGGCCATGGTGGGAGCTCTGAGTTACAGCAGACACAGAGCGTGGGAACGTGGCTGTCAGCCCTGACTGCTAACCTGCCGCTCTCTCAGGTGCTCTGCTGAGCCTCAACATTTTCTCAAACAGACAGATTTCAAACATTCTATGAACTTTTTGCTCTCTTTTTTCTTTGTAAGGTTATTTGTATGCATCAGGTTCCACTCAGATAAGAGACCAGAAATAATTAGCTGCCATTAGTCTGACAGGTAAAACATGGAGAAAAAGTTTTTAGAGGGTCTCCAACAGTGTCATACGCATCAGGGGTGGGGATTACTGAGGGAAGCCTCTCAAAACTCATATCTATGAGTAGAAGTTGGTGCCTATTGCAGTCATTTTTTTATGATGCGGAAAATTTGGGGGTTTTATTTGTAGTTTATTTGTCTGTGTGAAGTAGCTCAGGGGTAAATGGGTCCCAGCTCTCTTTGCAGCTCACATTACTGACAGCTGCAGTGTTCATTAGGACTGGGGAAATAAAAACTAGTCAAAATTCAGAGAATGAGTTTTATACTCAGACCTTCTGATTCTGCCAAAAACCTCTGTATTTTTCGTGTCTTTTCAATAAGCTTTGCTTTTTCCATTGCCCATGGTCAGGCAGACTAGGAATTAATGTAATCAGGCACAGTCTAACTGGTATTGATGAAGTTTAGCTGATAATTACCAGTCCAGAATCATGCCTTGCATTTCAAGAAATATTATTATAATGATGATTTCCCTCCTATGCTTTCATTCCATTTATTGGAACGCCTTCCTTCTTCATTTATTTCCCACTCTGAATACATTCTACACCTCTTTTTTAGCTTGCACTTTTTTCTCTTGCTGTTCCATTTCTCAGTCCTCTCAGAGGGAATGTGATCTCAGTACCATTGTCTTTAATGTCAGGCTAGGACACCTGCATTTGTGAAGCAGGTTTAAATAGAAAAGCATTTTGAGTCACTCCTGTCTTCTTGCTGTCAGCTTGAGGGAGATTCCCTTTTGTTTGTCCATCTCCCCTTGTCTCACAGACTGCTGAGCTGATGCAAGGCTGCAGACAGCTCCCAGTGTAGAGTTAGGAAAGTGGTGTGCAAAAATCTGCCTCTTCATTTCTAGTGGCAGATTGATATTCTGGAGACTGTGTAAAATCATAGCAATGGAGAACTGTTTTCAGGTGGATTTCTGGAAGGAACAAGTAAATGGCAAAGGAAACCATGTTGTTCAATTTTTTGAATTTTAGATGATTGCCTTCTAATTTCATATAATGACCAAACTTGAAAAAATTTCACCTGCACTTGTTTGATGATCTCTTTTGCCTGATTTACAGCATAAAATATCATCTTTTGTGAAATACACTCAGAAACAGCTCAGGCACTGCTTTGCATAGATGTCCTGCAGTGTGCAGTGCTTCATCCTTTCCTCTGACCCAGGGAATTTTTAGTTCACTTTTTTGCTATTAACAGAAATAATCAAACAAAAATTTTGACAAAACTCAAATAGACCATAAGCTTTTTTATGTGAACACATGTAAGTGACTTGATTTGTCAGATAGAAGTTTGTGTTTATAGTGGAGACAGCAGTGCTGCTGAGAAAGAATAAAAATTCAGGTTTGGGGACAAATATTTGCTTTTCATTTATTAAGGAAAAGGCTGAGCTACAGTAGCAAGACTATTTTGAGAAGCAATGGGAGAACTATAGCCTATAAGCTGTGTATTAATTGGAGTGTTTATATGTAGGTGTATAGAGAGAAATATATATGTGCAGACTAATAGAATCCCTTGCTCAAACAAATTTTATTTAATCAATAGCTTTCTATTGCCTACTTGAATATTTATTTTAAACATGGTATTAAGTCTCTAAAACAATGGAGCATTCCTTTCTACAAGGATTTGTCCATCATGGTACAATACTGAGTCAAAGCAAATGGTAAAATCTTGAGTCAAAGGGAATGAACAGGAAGGTAAACAGTCCTTCACTCTGTGTGTTCTGCTGGGGTGTGACAAAAAGGCAGATAGGAGCCTGCTTTACAAATAGGAGAGGTTATTAGGACACAGAGTCCGGACTTGGCGTCAGGCATTATCGGAATTTTCTGTGCTCATGCCCAGGATAAAATCTCCCCTCAAGTTCTGATTTCAGTTTGGGGCAAGGTTTGAGGACTCAAGACAATGTAGGAATTTTAAATGTGTGGCATGTGCTAATGGATCATTGACATTAACCGGTTCTTGAGAGGCTCAGCAGCCTTACATTCCTTTGCAGGTAAGGTCACTGTCAACATGCTTAGTGCCCTGTTTGTCAGGGTTACAGGTACTTGACACTTTGCAGGCAGCTTCAAAAAAACACCACAAATGGCTGCAATTCCTTCCTGCACTCCTGGTTATTTTGTAAGGTAGAGTCTAAAGTTAGAGAGAGAGAATTGATAAAAGAATGCAAAGAAGCAAAGGTGGACTGGACTGAAGTTATGTTCATGTGTGAGTGGGTTATTCCCTTAAGTAGGAGAAGAAATACACACAAGCCCTTTCTCCTTCCCTCTGAGGGAGGCATCTGCAGCAGTTTAACACTTCTGTGGGTCCTGGCAGCTAGTAAATCTCTCTCAGGTTCTCATAGCTTAGCTAGTACTGGCACCCAGGCTAGACCACAGCTGTGCTATCACAAGATTTGGTTTCAGCGAAGTTTCTTCAGAAGGAACTGTTTTATCATGCCATTGTATAATGAGGATAAATGTCTCCGTGGAAAATTCTCATGAAAAATTCATGCCTAACATGCCCTGAGCTTGTACCCTTGCTAGCTACACATTTTTAAGTCTTGTCAGCTTTCAGTTTCTCTTTTCCTTCTCTTTTTTTAAAGACAAAATACTGCAATGTGCTCTCTGTGTGTGGGCAAGTGCTTAAATATCAATATTCTGGCTTTAAACCTTTTTTTTTTTCAGTAATAATAATAGCAACAACAACAACAAGTAGTAGTAGCAGTAGAAGTAGTAGTGGTGGTGGTAGTAGTAGTAGTGGTGGTGGTGGTTGGCTTCCTTGAGTGAAATAAGGAGATGTAAATTACTTACAGTAATCATCTTACGCTGCAGCTCTAGCTATGGAATTTAGTCACTGAGCTTAAAGCAAAAATAAAATTAAAATTTTTCAGCTTACATTGTCTTCATTATAATTTGCCAAACAGGAAACTGAAATTTCCTAATAAATGTAGATACTTGCATGTTTTGTGCTATGCTGATGTTCTATCAACTGCACAACTCTACTTTGCTCTCAAAACTTTTGAAGGCTGACCAGAACCTGTACCATGTGTTCTCATTCCTTAGAATCAGTATTGAGCAGATAGATTTATTCTGCTCAGTCTAGTTTCTAGGTCTTTCAGGTAAGAGGAATTCTGTGTGCTTTTTCTAAGTTAAAATGCTCATTCCTGTGATTATCCCACCGTCTGCCTTTTCTGCCACATCAGAAATACTTCAGTGGCTGTCTCAGTCTGTAAGAGCCTTCACAGATGGACCTCTTCATCACATGTATTCTTTCCACATAAGAAATTTGGAAAACTAATCACAAATTCCCCTTTGGTCTCACTCATCACATCTACCCTGCAAAAACACTGTCATTGCCACATATTTCTGCTTGCTCCTTTGTTCTGAGTGGATTTGTGAGGCTTGGAGCAGTATTTTGGGAGGGAAACCATGATACAATAGCTAAAATATCTTTACCTTGCTTTTTCTTTTTATCTTACAGAGCAAAATATTAACTCTTACCAATATATCATTTACTTGATTATTGTATTAATTTCATTAAAAAACCTTTCATCTTAGTGTGTTTATGTCTAGGTAGAGTTATTCTTTGGAAGGTTTACCTTTCCTGTCATCAGTTATCCTAGCATTTTATTATCAGATATGAATATATTACATCCTGCAGTAGCTCCCTTTTACCTGTTTATACTGTGTTTTACTTTAAGATCATTAGGATAAATTCTGCCTCTGTGTGTCTGTACAGCAACAGAATATACTGAATTTGATTGATCTTTTTGTATAGAATGGTAACAGAAATGGTAATAACTTCAACCTTATCATGACTTATGTTCACATATGAGAATAATACTGTGATAGTATCCCTGTATAAGGAATCATCTCATCATTCTTACTGACTCCAAACTGCAGAAATTACTGAACATTTCTTACCTTTCTCTGTGTTATAGTGCTTGCTTCAATGGTTTCCTTTTATAACTAGTGAAAAAAAATGAATTTTTTTATTTCTCCCTCTCTGTGTTACATGGTCTCACTTGTTCTCACCTCTTGCAGATCAAGGAACTGTACAAAAAGTTGTTGTCCTGCCCACCAACTTCTCTGCAAGTGGAGAACTCATTTTGGAAGAGATGGAGGTTTTTCAGGTTTGGCTTTCTCTGTCTTTTGTTTTTCCAGTGTGTATGTTCACACAAACACTTTGTTCTAACAGACTTTGGCAAGGGCAACCGTGATTTGGTAAAAGATCAAGTAAATGTGCATGCTGTCAGTTTGGTAACCACAGAAGGATTACAAAATGTTGACTGTTATGAAGGCTAGAGCTGGCTGAAGCCCTTTTCTTCTCCTATATTTCAGTTGCCTATTTTTTATGTTGATATACTGGCTAGAAGGATTTTGATAATCAGGTTTTTAGGAGGTCATGTTACAGTGGCTTCCAGAAGGAGATTTTTATCATTGGCACCACTATAGAGGCTGTTGCTGTGTATGGTTGGAATTTCAGATTTCTGTACTTTGATTATCTGAAGATCTTCCTAGTTCTCAGTTGCAAAACGAAATCAAATTAGTGTTGTTTTTGTTTAACTCCTGTTGTTCAAAGTCACATGCCCCTGGAGCCAAGAAAGCTACAAGTGTAAAATAACATAAGCTGAAAAGAAACACAAAAACTACAGGGAGATAAAGAAAAAGCCTCTGTCAATCACTCTGGTGTTTAACAGTTGTAATAACCTAAGAAAATGTTCCCCCTCATGTTGAAAAATCCCTGTCAAATATTTGGATGGGCTATTCATTAAACAGTAGTCTCAGTGCTAGTGGTATTATGTGTCTATAAACTTAGTTAAGGATTTTGTCATGGCCTTTTACAACTTATTTCATTGACAGAATACAAAAAGGAAAATTTAAGTTCCTTTATTAAGGCAAAATTAATGGTTTCCTTAAGAAAAGGAACACTCATAAAGGCATAGCTAGTTTTCCTAGGCTTTCATTGAAGATCTCCTGCTAAAAAAGATATATGTGAGTGATATTAACTAAAACACACTCTTCACCAAGATAGTGCAGATTCCATTTACTGAAACATAAATTAATACAGCATGAAGATAGCTGGGCTGAGAGCCTAAACTTAGTTTCTGGGCCTGTATGCATAGCCTATTTTATCCTGAACCCTAAAAAACATTATATCATAACTTCTGCTGTTACAATCCATGTGGCATCACGGTGTTTGGATGAGTCTCTCCAGGACAGCAGGGATGAAATCATGAGCCATGTGCTAGTTACTATCAAGGGTAGCAAAGAAGAAATCCTCTTCCAGATTAAACAAGGAAAGGAGAATGTGGCATCAGATCCAGTGTTGCATTTGACCTGCAGACTCCAAACAGTTCATGAAGCAGCTCTAAACTTCTCCAAACCTTTGCCAATTCACACAACTCCCAGCCAGATTTTCTGGTCCTGACCTCCCTGCTGTGTTGTGGTCATCTGCAATTAATCCTAGCCCACTGTTAGGGCTTTCCTTTGTGACTGAGCAAATGCTGAACCGTAAAAATTGCTGAAGGTTTTTATTACCGTCGATTTTATCACTTGTTTGGATGAACATAGTGACTTAAGGCAAGGAAAGTAACAATTCTTTTTCCAGCTCTTTAATATTTGATTTGGACACAGACATTAATAGACTGCTATGGTGACACACAGTAGTATACGGTACTGTCTCTGGGAAAGAAACATTCAAGAACACTCATGTCATTTTAAAAGAATCTAGTCATTGACAATCTGAATTTACATGCTGCATGGTAACCAAACTGTATGCACTGTAGATAATTTGTAAGAAAATGACTTTGTATTCTTATCTGGATCATGTGGTAAATATTAATGAGCTATTTTATGATTTTTCCTTATCATCATCATTAAAGAAAAAACATTTTCTATTACAAAGTTAAAGTAATGGATCTTCTATTTCTGAGATAGCACAGATGCAGGTTAATTATAAGTGTACATAAACCTTTTAGATACATGTAATAATAATGTGGTTGAGTTTCAGCAATATATTTTGTGAGACATTAATTGTTTATCTGTCATTTGTATAGTTGTAAAAATAGCAGTACTTCGTAGGAGTGAGTGCTCTTTTTCTAGGATATAAAAATGTGTCGTTTTCTTAGATATGACTTAGGTTTTAGTGACTTTTAAATGTTAATTTTGGGACAGAGTTCTTGACAATGATTTTTTACTCTGTCTTTCAGAGTAATTCCCCTATAACATCAATGAAGATTTCATCTAAAAAGGTAAGGCAAAGTGGAATGCCTGCTTGGTGCTTATTAATTGAGAAGCAAATTGACTTAGATGCTAAAATATCACTTCTTGTGGAGCACAGTAAATATAGGAAAAATTTCCATATTGAGTACAGAAAACTTGACTGATGTTTGCACAAGCTGTTTATATGCCCTTGCACTAAGATAAAACCA
This sequence comes from Serinus canaria, assembly GCF_022539315.1. Taxonomy (NCBI): domain Eukaryota; kingdom Metazoa; phylum Chordata; class Aves; order Passeriformes; family Fringillidae; genus Serinus; species Serinus canaria. The sequence goes on from NC_066314.1 coordinate 10,433,477, forward strand.
TTCCTATTCATTATGTATCATTTCTAATTAACTGAAAGTGTCAGGTTTCTTGTTTTGATTTACAATTAAGGAACCAAAAGGAAAAAAAAAAACTAAGAACCTAAGAGAGGAAATTCACCCTCCCTGTTTTTTTCTCTAAAGTCCCAAATAGAAATTTTTCCTTGGAAGTCTGTCTGATCAGTGTAAAAAGGCAGTGTTGAGGCTGTTTGATCCGTGGTGCAATGGTGCATGTTTGCTTACTAGTAGTAAACAATGGCAATAAGAATGATGAAAACAGCTGAGAGGATTTCTGCTGAAATGCTTAACAAAAGCTAAAAATGTGTATTCTATGATTTTACAAGCAAGATGTTGCTCAATATTTTACAAAGCTACTACTAAGTAAATATTATTTACTAAGTCAATTTCAGTATGCTTTTTTATTTTTACAACAAGAAGATCAAAGGAATTTCAAGGGGTTTTTGTTCAATATTAATTTATATTTTTTAGAATGATTAATTGTTTTTTGAGTAAAACAGTCATTTTGGCCCAGGTTTTAGTAATGATCTACACCCTTTGAACTTCTCTTGCAAAAGCTCTGATTTATTGTGAAAGTACTCTTGGCTTATTTTTCCAGGTATATAAGGCTATCAGAATCTGGCCATAAGCCCCAACATAATCTCTAGGGTTTACATCTTAGAAATGTATGCAATGGAGGATCCAACTAGGAACTCTGCCTAATATTTATTAAAGTGACTGTGTGCAGAGAAAATACTTAGTTCAAAGGCTTGAGCCAATAATCCTCACTGAATAAGAACCAAGTTCTCAAATCTGAGCAATATTAAATCAGCCTGTCTGACCCAGAACAGAACAATGACATTCAATGTCCAAAAAACCATTAACATTCCCCAGTATTTCTAGGTGTTTTCTAGCAGGAAGGTGGAAATAATATAGGCCTGTTCACCTGGGAGATTTCTGTTATCATGACTTTCGATGTATGGCTCTGCCCTTGACTTGGCCTTGACTTAATTCCAAAATTAATTTAAAGGTTTCTTGGGTGTGTTAGCCAGGTCTTGGGTGAAACTCCTCCACATCTGAGCTAAATCCTCCCATTTCCTCCTGCAGCAACAGTTGTATGTGAGCTCAGATGAAGGGGTCACCCAGGTTTCCTTGCATCGCTGCCACATCTACGGGACTGCCTGTGCTGACTGCTGCCTAGCCCGAGATCCATACTGCGCCTGGGATGGCAACTCCTGCTCCAGGTTTTATCCCACTGGAAAAAGGTGAGCAGTGTTAAGCAGCCCAGGGAAGTCTGCAAGGGAAGGTGGCTTTCATTCTGAGGGTTGGGATGTGATGGAGAAGTGGGATGTCATTCCTTTCATAAGCATGTACCCCCACAGCTGTTGTGCTTGGAGTTATTCATCACCTAGGACTGTATGCTGCAGGAGTGCATGGTAAAGAGCTTGGCTTTTCATATTTAAAGTAATGGATGGAAAAAGAAAGAAAGAAAAGGAAAGAATGGTTCTTAATCATAAATATTAATCTTTCTGTCTCACGCACAAAAAACCAGTGAGACATTTGTTCCCCTCATTTAAATTCAATTACTTACTATGGATGTAATTATGACAGCCCTAAATACAGCAAAAGATCTCTCAGGCTGTCTGAGGGATAAACTCATTTGTATTTTTTTGTTCCTCATTTGCTTCTAAGTGAGAAGAATTATTTTCAGGAAAATTTTAGGCAAATGTGATTTCCATGTAATGCCTGTGGATTTGGGCTTTTTGACATGAGGTTTATTAAAGCAGACAGGGAAAGCAATTTCTGTTTAATTTACAGCAGAACTAATAGTCCATCTCATAATCTTATGCAAAACAGAAGTCTCTTTCCTCCTCCCAGGGGAAATATTTAATAGCAGAAGGCTGTAGTGAGCTCTTGACTTAATAAGATTTCATTTAATATACAAACAAAGCTACAGAATACACAATCAAGTGTTACTGCAGAGGAGACAAATCTTTCAGATGTATGCTGTCTGTAGCCACGTGGAAGGAGGTTGTAGCCAGCAGGGGTTGGGCTCTTATTCCAGGTGACAAGCAAAGGGACAAGAGGAAACAGCCTCAAGTTGTGCCAGAAGAGGTTTAGATTGAATATTCTAGAATCATAGAATCATGAAATATGCTGAGATGGAAAGGACCATCAGGACCATTGAGTGCAACTCCTGGCCCTGGACAGGACACTCCAGGAATCACACCATGTGCCTGAGTGAATTACCCAAACACTTCTTCAGGGCTTGGTGCTGTGACCACTTCCCTGGGGAGCCTGTTCCAGTGCCCAGCCACCTTCTGGAGGAAGAACTTTTCTTGATATCCAGCCTAAAGCTGTGACTGTGCTCAGTGACTGCACCTGAGATGCAGGTACAGAAGGCCACATACAGTCACTGGGTTTTATTCCTGCTCCCTCATAGGGGGAGACAGTTGACAGAAAGAGGCAAAGCTAATGTCATCCCCTGGACAATTCTTTTTGTTATTGCAATGTTTTCTTGATTCATTCTTTACCTGAGATTACAAGGTAAAGCCCAAACTGGCCACGTAGCAATTGGTAGAGTACATGGCGTTGTTAACTGCTTTAATTGAGAATATTCAGCCACCAGTCTGCAAACTCATTGTTTTCTTCCATGGAACAAAGGTCAGAATGTGGGGGAGGAAAGAAAAGAAAAATCCCCAAGTCTCAGGCCACCTGACTCCTACAGTAACATAGCTGCCAAAGGTACCAGGAGCAGTCAGGTACACCCAGTCTGTGCAGTTTCCAGTTTGTCATCCCCATTGTATACACCCACCCAGGGTTATTTCCACTGGGGCTTGCTTTCATGGTGATATTTTTGTTTGCAATTTGCTCCTTATGTCAAACCAAAATAAACACCTCTAACTGTATGGAAAAAAGTCTGGTTTTCATATGTGAAGGAAATGACTTGTCTCTTTATCTAACAAGGCAAATTATGAAGGAGAAAACATTGGTAACTAGAGCCAAATCCCATTGTCTAGACAGTAGTTTCTGCTGTATGCATTTGCTTATTTGCTTCTTTTGACACTTCTGTCTCTTGTGAATTGCTGTAGTTCCTCATGCAACATCAATTTACCCCAAAACACCTTATGGTATTACCTTTATTTTCTAACCACCACTTTTTGTTTTTTAAATTAATATCTAAGTGTTAAGTTTTCATTCATAGAACTGCTTAATGCAAGCAGTGTGCCATCATTGACAGTGTGGAGCAGCTCATGGCAGCACAAGAATTCTGACTTTCACTCAGAAATTCTTCATGGCCTCCCTTGATTCATGTAAATAGTTCACAAGGGTTAAGACCCCAAGGCATACAATGAAATGTTTTTGATGGTAAACATAAAAACTATACTTGGAATTTCAGTAATTACTCCTTTGAAACATCACTGTTCAAATATTTCCCTTTCAAACGATGCAGTGAGGGATCGGGTGACAGGGATTATGAGCACTCTGTATTTGTGCACTCCCTGGTATAATGTGGCCATAGATGTGTCATCCTTCCCTCTATAGTACTGGAGCTCCAGGGGCTTTTTATGGTTTCTGATCCTCAAGTCCTTAGTGCATGGTTCAGAATACACCTGGTTAATATCCCATTGCAACAATCAATAAATTTTTTTCTTGAACTTTACAAATGCTGACCTACCTTACACAATATTTATCAATGAAAATAATATATCTTAATAAAAAAAAATTGTGCACCAGCTTTTCATGCACTGAATTCTGCTAGCTATGACTTGCTAGCTGTGGAGGAACGAAATGCCAGTATTCCCAGTAAGCTCCCCAGAAGGTTTGCTACAGAATCATGATTTTACATCTGTCATCCAGATTATATTATAAATTCCCTATTTAGAAGTATCCTGATAGTTGGTGAGTTTTATTATATTTTGGAAATTGTCACATCCCTTCAAGTAGAAGACAGAACAGAATCTTAGCTCTCCACCATTCTGGATGAATACTTCAGTCACTCTGCTACGAAGGTGGCTACAGGCACCAAAAATAAAGTGCTTGCTAAAATCAAGGTGGGAACATGCCCTCTTAATCATAACTTTGTGCTGGTGTGTCAGATAAGAGCAGTATGAATCTTGTGCATCTCATTGTAAGCTGCTTGCCTTTGTGAAGAGTTTCAGCTGGGGGTTCTGGCTTTGAATGCTGGGTGTTGTGAGTGAACAGAGGTCTCTTCCATTTATCACCTCTGATCCTTCCATCCCTGAACCTCCACTGCACAACTGCTTTACCTACAGAAACTGCACCTGTTTTATAAGCTTCAACAGATGCTGCTACACCTGAACAGTATCTTCACACCAACAAGCCTGCTGAGAGTAAAGCTCACTCCCAGTAGGTCATGAACTATCCCTAACATTTGATCTAGTAAAAAAACCAAAACATAGCAAATCCACAAGCAAAAAAAGTGTTTATTTTCAGTGTAGCTATCTTGGAATAATATTTTGTTTTTACAAAATATTGCAGGAGGAGCCGTAGACAAGACGTGAGACATGGAAACCCTCTGACTCAGTGCCGAGGTTTCAACCTGAAAGGTACTGTAATTTAGGGATCCTCATGCTATATAAAGAACACATGGTTTTCCTTTATGTGATTCATTATAACTGACATTATCAGTATGGTTTACTGGTAAAGCATAATTATTTTCCAAGTCTGAGTTTTGTTTTGATCTGGTTTTAGCACCTTTCCTTGCAATTAGATGAAACTTGCACATACATGATAAAATGCTGAGCTGTGAAATACATGGTTCAGCATACTGGAATTGAGAAGCTGGCACTGTTGACTAGAAAAAGGTAAAGTTAATTTGAGGACTTTTCTACCTCTCTTTTCCTTCAGTCTTTATTAATGCCTTTTCATTCACTGGAGCTTTGGACCTCCAATTTTTTCTGAATATTTGATCCCATACTGAGTTTTGGAGCACACCTTTGAGCAAACAGCAGGATCTAGGCTGGCCTGTCTTTTGATTTATGATTATTCCCTTCTCCCTTTACATGGGGAAGAAAAAAAAACCCTATTCCAAATTTCTTTATGGAGTCTCCTATTTCCAGCTGTGCAACTGTTTAGTCAGCCTGGCCAGGGAAGCCAAGGTTTTACTCTCCAAGCCAGCACTTTCTCTAGTTTGATGGACACCAGTCAAATATGCCCAAAGTCATAGGAGTAAACACATATATAAAGGTAATTCAGTCATCTTGAACCCCATGCATGTCTGAGGTAGGCAGTGGCAATGTATGCCATCAGACCAAGGGCACACAGAGAATTATGCTCCTTTCACCTCTATTATGAGCCTGAATTTTGCAGAATGGTCTCATCTCTTCCATCTGGTGACCAAGTAATAGAGCTGATTGTAAATGTTTTCATTGATTTTTTCTAATCAAAGAACAATGCTTTAAGAGTTACATGTGAAAGGTTCTGTTAACAATAATTCTACTGAAATAGCCTCCACTGGTTGTTGATCCAGGAAGAATCTTCTGAATCAAAAAAGACCACAGCAGTTAGCTGGGTGCAGATCTCTCTGCTTAAATGTCAGTAATTTATATGAAGCTGAAGAGCTTGAGCAGGTAATGCCAAGAGATGACCCCAGGTTAGACAATGTACCTGAGCTCTGAGAGATCCATGTTGAAGCAAATTGAGCTGAGTTGCAGGCATGCTTAGTTCCCCTGCAGGCATGTGCTGAGACCTCCCACCCATTGTCTGTCCCAAGGGTGGGTGTCTCCTCCTTCCATGTGGAAAATGTGAGAATGTCAACTGTCTGCATTCTGGCCTGAGGGGGGATAATTGTTTCAACCTTGACAGTCTTGTGAAACAAGTTTCTTGTTTTCCAGCCACTTTTGCAATGTGGATGTATTTATAGGTTTAGGTATTTTGTAAAGGAAGTTTTGGTGGCAGCAGTGGGATATGGGGTAGGTAGATGGCAGTTGTTTCCCCTGAAAAAAAAAAAAAAAGATTAAAAGAAAGTGCACTTTAGACACTTGCAAAGTATAATTACAACCATTTATAGCAAAATGACTATGTTTGGGGAAAAAAATGAAATCTACCTAAAGGACAAGAGAGCAGAGAGCCAAGCAAAGCCAAGGAATCTTCCAAGCTCATAGAGAACTATTATGCTGAATCCAAGTCTTTAAGCATGGTAGACCTCTAAGCACATATAAACTTAACATTTTTGGCACATTGTTATTTTTAAATAAATCATCAAGAACTAAGCAATCTTGACTGTTTTCATTTCACATCGGTTTAATATTGTTATGTTTGTGTTAGCCCTTATAGCCATTACAGAAATGCATTTTAAATGTGAAGTATTTCCACATTATTCTCCTAAAAGATTGAATTGGTTTTGGTGCAGTTTCCTAAATGTGCTGAAGGACTAGAACCAGGCAAAGTCTCTTTCCTTCAGAAGAATGGATTTCAATTTCACATATCAGCAACTGAAAAGAATGGGAGATAAAGCAGAGTCTGAGAAAAGCCAGTTTTAGGACTGTGCAAGAGCAGAATCAGATTTTAGACATGCAGACCTCTAGGTATTTGCAGTTCTCATATTATTTCAATAATTTCCATTGCTTCTTTCTCAAAAAAAAATGTATTTCATATATGAGACAAGCTTTTCAATCTGGAGGTGCTTTGTTTTGAGGACAAATATTATGATTTGTACCAAGCAATAAGCATCCAGAAGTTCCTACTGGTGACTGCCAATTATTCATCTGTGGAGAGTATAAAGGGACACAAGAAGTCCAAGTGATGACATATGCTCAGAACTTGCCCAGGTGTTGATGGAGTGCTATAAATCTGTCTTTCTCTGTTGCTGGCCTGTCCACATATTCATCACATTTCAGGATGAGAGCCAAGTTCCTTCCTTGTGTTGGAAGAGAAGCAGAGGATCAGGAGCCCAGCCTGCCCTCACTCTCCTCCTTGGGATGCTGCATGCAGCTGGAGTAGCTGGAGCCTTCCTTAGGGCATGGTGCTTTATTTTGGTCATACAACCATATTCCCCCAGCTCATAAATGGTCAAGTGTGAAGAAATACATGAAATGCTTCATTCTCTTTTGGAGAAGTAGAGAATGAGATAATTTCACAGAAAAATATCCCAGAGCCCTCTTATCCCATCAGAAAAGTTTATCAGCCTATAGGTGTCCTAATTTCTCAGAACAGACCATGTCACTCTGAAAACATCGGCATTTGAAACTGAATGTGCTTCTTCACATTCCATTGAATTCATTTGAAAAATTTTCCTAAAAATTATTTCATTTTAGCCAATATCAGAATCAGGAATACTTCATTTAATCTGTATTGCAAAGAGTTACATGTTTTCGTAATCAAATCGCCATTCACAGTATCCTGACCTGTTTTTATATGTATTTTTTTTCTTTCTTTCTAGCATACAGAAATGCAGCAGAAATAGTGCAGTATGGAGTAAAAAACAACACCACCTTTCTGGAATGCACACCTAAATCTCCTCAAGCTTCTATTAAATGGCTGCTACAGAAAGACAATGACAGGAGGAAAGAGGTGAGTAATGTGAACAGGAGCTCTGGGAGGATCCTCAGTCAGAATGACATTCCCTCCCCAGATAAAGGGAGGGAACAGTTTGTGTTTTTATCAGGCAGTCTGGCTGCAGTGAAGCTGGAGAATTTGTGTGGAGGCAGGACAGTGACCATCATTTACTCATATGAATAAGAGCAGACTCAGTACAGCTGAGACTTCATCCTCAGCCCCACAGATTTCTGTCAGATCAGAACAGCTGCCAGAAAATTGAAGAATCTTTGCTTCATGTCTTACTGATTGCAAACTGAAGGTTTGCAGCACTCAGAACTTCTTATTGATCTAAGGAAATAGGCATAAAAGCAAGAACTTGTATAAAGTTCAAGAAGTCAGCATGCAGTAGCTCCTCTGTGGTATTGAAGAGATAAAAGGTAAAAGTGGGAGAAATGTGAAAGGTTTCTTTAGCAAGAAACTAGTCCAGGCTAAGAACACGTATTGACAAAAGCATTTCCTCACCATGGTGCAATCACATTTTCCATTACTGCACTCTCTAAGGCTCTTGAGTTTCAGCACTGTAATATACAGTATGATTGTTTATGGGGAATGTTCCTTCCTTAAGTAATATAAAAGGAGAAAAAATCCATTGCAAATCCAAGGCACTTACTATATGAATAAAAAGAAAAATCTTTCAAAAGGAACGTTTAAGTAATGTGGTGTCTGTTGATAGGTTATAAATGCTGTAAAGTATTATTCTCCTATCAGGCCATTTTACAAAAACAGAGGGGAATTACAAATGTCTCACTGAGTTATCTAACTATTCAAAGCCATGTCCTGGCAATAGGTGCAATTCTTTAACCCATTGCTTCAGTAGAACATCTCCCTTTTTTTGTTCTTATGTTCAGTAAATATATTAGAATCAATACAGTTTCATGGTACTACAGGCTGAATAAAGCAATCAAAGTGTTAATTAGTTTTCAAGCTCTCAGATGTCTGGAAATCTTCCACAATGTCTACAAAAGTTTACAATAGTAGAATACCATAATAAGTAAATTAGTTCCCAGGAGAACCAAGTATAATACAAAGTACAGTAGCAAAATAGAAAAGCCATTCAGAAAAATACCAGCAGTGGTTTCCTTTCATAATGGATTGAACCAGCAATTTTTACTTCATACTGATATGCAAAGGGACATCTGCACATTCATTTATAATTGGATGATAACAAGCTCTGGTAATTTGCTTCTTTCAGATTATGTGACCATCTCCTGGGACAGTGCAGAGTCTGAAGCCAGAAAGGAAATAGGAGAGTACCTGTGCTCTTGGTTAACACTGAGCCAAGTCCCACTTGGGACCACTGTGGTGATAATTTTTATAGGCTACAGACTCTGCAGAGCAGATAGAGTTCTTCAGCAGGAACCTGCTCAAAGTCAAAATATTTAATGAGAAGCCACCTTGAGTTCAATGCCAAATTAGCCTCCCTGGTCCTGCACCTTTCTTCCACTGAGTCTCAGCAGCAGTCTCTTGATGCTGAAAGAGACATTCTCAGGAGTGCAACAGGGCAAATACAAGTTCATTTCTTCAACTCCACTATTCAAACATTATGAAAACTTCTATTTCATGTGGTTTCCAAATTTTCGTCTTTGCCTACATCCAATCAAATTTATTCTAACATAAGAAATAAAATTATTTAAGTAATTTTCTTTAGCAACACTTGCCTTCTTTCAGGTATGCTCTATTCTAAAGGTGATCTCTTGAAGAGAATGTTATAAAAACACAGTAATTTTAAGAAAGTCATGCTTGAAGTGCAGCTTACCAGAAGCTCCAATACTCTGTTGTTCCATGACCTTCCCTAAAAGGTTCCTTTGCCTTTTTGCTCTCCAGGTGAAGCTGAACGAGAGGATCATAGCTACTGAGCACGGGCTCCTGATTCGCTCTGTGCAGGACAGCGACCGGGGGCTCTACCACTGCATTGCTACAGAGAACAACTTCAAGCAGACCTTGGCAAAGATCAATTTCAAGGTGCTGGATTCAGAGATGGTGGCTGTCATGACTGACAAGTGGTCCCCTTGGACCTGGGCCAGCTCGGTGCGAGCACTGCAGTTCCACCCCAAGGACTTTGTGGGGGCTTTCAGCCACTCCGAGATGCAGATGATTAACCAGTACTGCAAGGACAGCAGGCAGGCAGGGCAGCAGAGGGAAGAATCCCAGAAGATGAGAGGGGACTACAGCAAACTAAAGGCCCTTATCAGTAGCAGAAAAAGTAGAAACAGAAGGAATCAATTACCTGGATCTTAATTTTATCTTATAGTAATAGATATTTTTGTCCTCAGTGTAGGGGGCTTATATTTGTCCATTGTGAACAAATTAGTGCAAATCTGATAAAAAATTAAATGAAAATCCAGCGAGCCTCATAAAAGATCTGTCTCCCAGTTAAATGCAGTGTAACCTAAGAAAATAACTCAGAGCATTTTCTTTCCTAGATGCTTAATGACTCTAGGCTGGGCTCTGTCCTAGAAGCAGCACTAAGTATTCATCTTAAACCAGATTGACCTTTAACATCTCAGTATTTAATTACAGCTGAATAAAATTTTTACAAAATCAATACATTGTCTTGCAACTCTAAAATTACACCAACTAGACTGGTGGTGAAGGAATCTGGGTTAAGATGCATACTTAGAGTAGGATGGTACTAAGATTTCCTTGCACTGTGTTTAAGAACATGAGTTTCTTCTCGTTTACTGCTCAATATTGGGTTTACATCTTTCACTGATCGATCAAATCACATGAATGCATGCAGCCAGGAAGCAAGTAAAGTGTACTAGGAATGTTTCATTTGCTCAAAGGTCAAATGAAGGAACAAACAGAAGAAAAACAAAGAATTTATACTTTATCAGAGTAAGCACTGATTATTGTGCATATTATGAGGTGTAATAAATTAATGAGTTCTGGAATTTAACTTAAAATATCTCTGCTCATATTGATTTTTATTAAAATAGGGAGTCCTCTAACACTACATAGCTTTATAAGTGGCACAAAGGTAACATGAGAATGTGCATTATACATACAATTTTGAAAAACACCTAAGTGACTTAGGTATTTTAGCTACTTTTCAAAGGATTACACTCCAGTTTCTTTTCAAAGGACAGAATGTAGATGTACCATATAGTGCTTGTTCAGAAATGAAAAATATAGATTATCTTTATTTTGTTCCATGATTAAATTGGAGCTGATCTGCAATGCAGAAACAAGTCATAAGTGTCTTTGAAATTTTTAAAACATTATTTTTTCAACTGTTTTCTCAAAATTGCAAATATTTTAACTAGAATTTTGTAATTAAAGCATTCCCATTTTCCAGTTTTTGTACCCTTATTCTTTTCCATGTTATTTTCCTAATTTGCTCCTATTTTCAGTTCTCTGCTGAAAAGCAGATCAGGAAAAAAAAAGAAGAAAAAAAAAAGAATGAGGGAAAAATAAAACTGAAAATGGGTTTGGGTCAAAAACCAAAAACTATAACTTTGGAGGCATGTTCAAACAGAAATCTTTTGTTTAAGAAGCAGCTGCCAGGTCTAATGAAGCAAGTTTTGTTGAAAATTGGGTGAGTGTGCACCAAGCCATCCTAGGAAAAGCAATCACTTTTTTTTTGAGCAATGCAAATGCCATAAGGAGGGACAGATCATCAATGCTTTTACTGTGTAAGAGTGTTCTGGAAGCCACTGAGTCTGTTCAAAACAGTTACAGGGATTAAAAATGTATGAGCACCCTAGAAAAATCACAGTTATTTATGGCATTATACAAAAATATTAACTGATTTTCAGCTCAAATCTGAGTTCTTAAGTGATAATTCTACTTCTATTAGAATACTCTGGGAGTAACTCTACAGGGCATGGGAAAACACTTCTGGGTTTGTGCCTGTGTGAATTCAGTTTAGTGCAATGGCGGTAACACTGGTATTTATCTGCATTAGCTGGATTGTCACTTCATCACCACCTCATGAAGGATAGCTGGGAAATGAGCCCTGATCACACCATTTAAACAGTCTCTAAATCCCCTTGATGCTGCTGGGATCTCTTTGCATTTAATTTGTGTGCTTACTGCTAGCATGGCAGTGCCAGCCTGCTCATGTTTTGTCATCTAGTTAAGTGTTCTCCTTACTCAAGGCCTCAGTGTGGATTTCTGCAGTATTTAAACATTAATAACTAAGGTCCTTCTTATGGAAACCATCAGAACACTTTCTCTGACCTCCATGAGATTGAATTTGGCCCCAAGAGCTAGCAAAGAAGGTTCTGGAGGAATCTGGCTCTTTTTTTCATCTTTTTTTTTTTTTTTTTTTTTCCTGAATATGATGGATTTCTGAGGTGTGTATGTGACAAACCAAAACTCAAGTGCCATGATCTAGAACTACCTCCTGGAATGACACCAGTGCATGTTCTCTGTATGGTGCCATGCTCTTCCTGTCTCCCCAGCAGATTCACTGCAGAGTTAGTGTCATACTAGTGTCTGTTGTGAGGATCATAATTGCTTCCAGATGCAATACAGTGAATAATAGGTATTTCAGGGTACAAATTGCCCCTTAAGTGGTTAGGTACAGTGATATTTTAATAGCCCCCCATTAGGCCTCAGAAATTACAGTTACACTGTTTTCTAATAGAATATTGGCAATAAGGGATTCCATTAAAACAATCAGCATAGCTCAGAGTTTCATGTGATTAAAAAATAATATTTTTAAAGCTGCTTCATATACCATTATTATGGTATGACTTTTTAAGGGATTATACTTTAACATTTTTCCTGCTGCATGAGAACTCCAGTGTATAAATATAATAAACTTCTGTCAGTGCATAACTGGTCCAAGCTTCCATGCTTTAGGAGCCTTCCTGCATGTATAGAGAAGTCAGGAACCAGATGCTCAGCTGCTATAAACTAATGTACCTTCCTTGTTGTCCTTACAGCTACTGGGGTTGATACCAGCTGAGTGTTTGGCCTTAAATGTACAGAATAGACAAACTGCAATTTTTCTTTAAAGTAGCCCCTCTACTGTAGGTAACACCAAAACCTAAGACTGTAATATTATTTGTGCTATTTAATACTTCCTGTTTGGAGGATTTCTAAATAATGTATATAATTTTATTCCTTTAAAAAATGCAAAAGCAAAATTACTTCTAGGCATAACTTCACCAAATGTAAAGATACTTTTTCTGCCAAGAACTTCACTGTGTACTGGTATTTTTTTATTTTTTGCCTTTTTATTTTGTGTAGTTTGTAAAGTTGGCTGAAATCTTGACCTAACAATGTGTTCTTTGCAATTGTTGTTACTGTAGATATGCGTGTTTTATTAAGAGAATCTTGGTTTTAAAATTGTAGGTATGTGTATAAGTTCCTAGCATGATGAAACTGTCATGACAGTGAATATGCATCATATAGTGTGTAAGAAAGAACAAAATGTAGTTTAACATAGTGCTATTTAATTGAATATCTAAAATGCCCAACAAAATAAAGTGTGTTGCAACATTTAAAAATTTGTTGGCTCCCCCTTATGGATGTGCATTTAAAAAAGGAACTTCTTTTTTTTTTTTTTTTTTTTTTTTTCCTTATTATTTTTAAGAAAAGAACCTGAAAAGCAATTCCCTAGATTTTCCAAATAAGTTCAAGAAAATATTTGGAGCATCAAGTATTGTAGCTGCTCAGTTCCCAGCCCTGCTCTGGACTGAAGCCCCAGTCACAGAGATAACAAGGAACTCATGAGGAGTCAGAGATTATTTTTTTCAGAGGTTATCCCATGTAAGCACCTTTCATAAAAGCGAGTTAAATTTCTTTTATTCATTGTTTAAAAAGAGAATTTTAAAAAATTGTTTTCTAAAGTAAATCAGAAATGTCTGACTGAAAGAGTGGAGAGAAATGTAAATGCTTTTTTCTTTTATTACACTGAGGGAACAAAAGAAAAAAAAAAAAGAAGCACACATTCTTTGAAATCCTGATTCTTTCAGCTGCAACTCCTGGCATTCTCCAGGCACCTCTGCAGGGAGGACGGGCTACTGGGGCTGCACCACAGGCAGTCACAACTCTCTCCCAGTTTCCTGGCTTGTACTTGGAGGGAAATAACCTGCCTGACACCTACAGTATGCTCCTTTTTCCTGCAGTCATCTGAGCAGTGTTACTGCTGCTCTTCTTACTGGCTGTTCATCCAGATGGGTTTTAACAAAAAGCATAGGCCCTCATCAGTTCCTTGGGATAACAGTTGAAAATTAAACGTCACAAATACTGACCTTCATAACAAGGTTCTGGATTGTTAAACCCAGATTTTGATTTTCCAGATAGATAAGTTGCTGCAAGGCTTTATGAGGTGTGAGTGGATAAGATGACCTCACTCCAGGATTATTCCACTGGCTGGTTCCTGGATGTGCTGATATTGGATAGTTACCTGCTCAGCACTCAGGCCAGTCTGGTCAGAAGCTGAGTTTTCAAGCACTCCCACATGCTGTAGGAGCTTTTTGGATAAGGCTCCAAAACAGATGGACATTTACGGAGTTTTACACTCTAGAAAGCTTTCCCACGTCTGATCCTCTGTCCATCCTGCTCAGTTGTATTTTGCTGATCTTCTTCCCTGGCTCTTTTTTGCCCTCTCCTGCAGGGTTCAGCACTTAAGGTTTTGATCCCTTGGCTCTGAGCCATGGCAAAACAAGACCTGGGAGTTCTCTGGACATCAGATGTGAGAACTCTAAGGGTCTGACCCTTCTCCCTTGACTCAAATGTCTGTTAGATCATTTTTTTTTCCTCCACTGGGAGCTACTGCTTTTTCTAAGGTCTCCCTTCTGGTGGCAAGAGGTTTCCCTCTGAGTAAGTGCAGGATGCAGAACTCAAGCACTTTCTCACAAGACTGAGCAGTGTCAAGCACAGCCTCCTCCAGGCAGCCACAGAAGCCCAGAGGTGACCAGTGAAAAAGGTTGTCTGCACAAGAGGGGCTGCCAGCATTGGTGTGGCTTCCAGTGCTGCCAGATTGTTGTTGCTTCTGGAATTATAATTGTTGCCTCCAGAATGAAGCCAGCAGATGTAACTCTGTTATGCAGGCCATAAAAAAACAGGTTGTGGCATTGTGGCTTTTGCCTGAAGCAATGGACTAGGTCTCAGGAAACCAGTGCTTCTTTATCCTTTGCACTGAGCCCTTCTCATGCACCCCCAATGAGTTCCTGTGCTGGGAGCCCAAGCACAACCACACACAGACACTTACCAGCAGGTCCCAGACATATATACATGCATACACACACCTCCCTGCATACAGAGGAGCTTTGCTTTCCATGCAGCACTTACCTTTCTTTAACATTAATATGTGTCCTCTTCTGTTTCCACATGGGCAGAATCAGTCCTCACAGTCCCAAGACATCAATAGCTTGTAGGTGTTGCCATTACCATCTCTGAGAGCATTTTAAAGACAAGTAATTAGTCAACAAAAGCTCTTCTATTCACTCTCCTTTCCAACTTACCTTGTTCTGTACCATCTCAACAAAAATTTCCTTTTAGCATCAGGAGACCAGCACAGTGTAAGCAATAAAATATGTGCTGTCATTTAACATGTCTAATCTAAACTAAAGACTGAGATTTAGAGATGCTTTGGCATTCTGAACACACCAAGAAGCAAATTCAACACAGCTGGCTCAGCAGTCAACAAATAATTGCTCTACAGTAATAGACTGTCCTGTATCCCAGGATTCATTATTGAATCCCATATACAGCTTTACAAAGCAAACAGCATTTGTGTATTCTTAGCACTCTATCAGCTTCATTATTCCTGATTTGAATGCCTGATAAACAAACAGCCTCAAATGCTGGCCTTATAAATGAACCTGAATGTTTGCTGAGCTCCTCATTCAAGACAGTTTAGGCAAAGGGATTTCGACATATCCAACATTTTATAGAGCCATATATTTTTTTTCCAAAGGATTTTAGGAAATAAAAAAGCCCAATTAAAAAATGATCATTTTTGTTGTCTGTGGTAAATGAGAGTTGATAAAAAAGGATTGTTTTCCAGCTTGTACAGCAACATGGAGTGTGGGGAAGGAGTAAGAAAAATGCATTTGCTTAACCTTGGGTTCACAACTCTTTAGATAGCTGCTGTTCCTTGGCTCTTTGTAGTAGTCCTTTTTCCAGTATCTGCTCTCCCTGTCTGCATTTCAAGGCCACTAAAAGCCATGCAGTTTTTACTTTTTTCAAGCTGACAACTTAGGACATGATGTCCAGGGCATCCTTTCAGGCTTTTTGTCTAACAAAACCTCAGTAAAAGCTGTATTATATACAGTTTTGCTTACAATATCAGCCTAAGAAATTTTATTATTTGATCCAATATTTGGGAAAAAAAACTTGTATTATTTGTAAAGCTTTGCTGAAAATGGCACAGGGAGAAGGAGAAGGAGAGGACCCCAGAAATAAACAGAGCGATGGAACATGCCATGGTCCTTACATGAGCACTGTGAACATTTCCTCACTGCTGCATGTTGTTTTATGATGAACAAATATTATTTTTATATTAGCCTTGAAAGCCCAATTTTCCCATAGGTTAAAGCTCACCAAGACTAAGGTCCTTTTACTGCTCATGATGAGATTCTGGTTGAGGCCTTTGAAGAGCTTTTATGCCCCCCTTAATTTTTGGTTAAAAATTAAGTCATTTCCTTCTTAAAAAGCTCTTCTTCCTTTAGGGTTCTATTCCTCCTTCTCTCTATGGACTCCTCTTTATTCCTTTTCCTTTCCTCAGCTAAACTCATGCTAATACTCCCACTTTAATTTAACTCTTTTCATTATAACCTTTTCTTACACCAATATTCTGAAATGTATTACCTTTTATAATCTTCAAAAGATGCTGCACTTTATTTGTTTCATCAAGTTTTTTTTGCTTTGTAGAGTCAGCAAAAAAAATATAAAAAGTATGAGACCCCTCCAAGGTGTTTGTGCTTTGAGCTTAAGAAGAAAGTTTGGAACTAAACTACTAGCTACATGTATATGTTCACACTCAGTGAACATATACAAAATAATATTTTGTTCTATTATTTTCAGCTATTTTCTAGTATTTTCTACTATATTCAGGTTGCAGAGTGTTCTTTATTCCATACCTGACACTAAAAGTATCCTACCTAAAGGACTTTGTTTTGGGGAACTTGAGATATAGTTAAAGATATAGATTTAAAATATCAATAGATTATATTATATAGAACTATTTGTCAGACTGCCAGTATTAAACACCTTCAGTTAAATTACCTGTAGGAGAAATTATTTTGTAACTCTGGTTAATAATGAGAATAATTAGTCCAAGCTATCCAAACCAGTGAGCAATAAAATTGTCCCTAAGACTGTGTTCTTTGGGGGAGGTAAAAGCTTTTGCCACAGAAGAGAAAGATCACTTTTATTATCACAGCAACAAATCCAGGTGCCTCCTTCACATATATGGAACAATAAGGAGCTTACAAGTTTTCTTCCCCTTGTAAAGTTTTTAAGAATTATACAGAATAATGATATTTACCTATAAATGGGTTTTTCCTATGCATGGATCTGTCCTGTGCTGTGCCTTCCAGCTAGAGATAGCTGAGCTATGAGGAGATGGGTAAAGCAGAGAATACCATGCGTGCTGAGCTATCCAGGGCTCCAGAAGTAAGGAATAAGGTTTGGTGCCATTTGGTAACCACCTGGCCCTCTGGAGAAAGCCAGCCATCCCCCCCCTGCAGAGGGGCTGCTGTGGTGCAGTACACACAGGCCAGGGAGCCCCACATGGAGTCAGAGACAGCTCATTTTCTAGTGTTGCTGGAGCCCAGCTAGAGATTAACAAAGAAAGAATTGCCTTGCCAGTTTATTCGTTCCTGTCAAGAAGGCAAGCTGTTATTTTGAAAGGAGCTAACGACACGATGGCGAAAACCATATAAGCTGAACAGAAACTTCCCCTGTATCCTCCAGCCAACTGTAAATTCAGCCAGCAGAAATCTTGGAAATGGTACAAGCTTTCCTGCTTTGAGAGCACTCAGGTTGGGGTGCCAAGAATAAATCTCCCTCTGAGGGAAACCTCTGAAGTAACTGCTGTTGACTGAGCTGTTCCTGGCTGTGAAGGCAGAGCTGAGTGTGGCAGACAGTGTCATGCCATGCCAGATGCTGCATCCCCCTGGCTCTGTTTACACCAGATTTTGCCTTACTTGTCAGTGTGGGAAGAGAAGGAAATGCTGCAGTCCCCCTTCCTTTGCCTCAGACTGGCAGCTCTGGGCCTCTCCTTCCATTTACTCCAGCTACTCCGTGCTGTCCCAGAAAGCTGAGACAGTCATAAACAGCATTTAACTGGTTGATTAAGTCAATTCACGGCTGCTTTTCATCACCAGAATTTTGCAGAGCAACCATGGGCCTAGGCCATTATTTTGAGTCCCTCCATGAGGAGAGAGCACTAAGTTGCACAAAGACAGAGTTGGGTCATGCCAGTATCCCAAAGAAGGGCACGTGCAGCAAGCAGGAACTCTGACTTGAAAATGATTCTTGGCAGTGACCTTTTTCAGATGTAAGATGGGAGAATAGTTTCTTAAATGTTTACAGCATGCTGCTCACTTGTATTTCACTAAACAAGGTGCAATACAATTTCAACTTGAAATTTAGATGCTGGAAAAAAAGCAGAAAATATATAATTAATGAAAGAACAAGAATTTAAGTCAAGGCAGTTCAGCTAAAACACCCTGAGTCTTAAGCAATGTCATAAACTCCTTGGCTAAAGCATTCATAATCTAGCAATTCCTACCCACAGATCCTAGGAAAGATCCAGCAAGCATTTCCATGAAGACTTATGAAATTGCAGCCCAGTCCAATGTGGTCCCTTCCTAGGCTCCTTAAGCCAGGCTCCTAGTGAAACTCCTGCTGATGTAACTCAGCTTGGATGAGTGAGGGCTGAATAAGGCCTGTGGGATTCAGCTTTCTAAGAACCCTGCTCACTCTCCTTTTCCTGTGTCCAGGGTCTTCTGAATTGGAAATCTTTCTCACCACCTGGTCAAGGGTGATTTATAAACGCCCTTCATAAATTCATTCCAAATCACTGAGAAGAACATTTATGGTCTGTGTTATTTATTTTAGGTTACTATGGTCATAGTTACCATACACAAATTTATATGATTGCAAACACACAGTAATGAGAAAATATTCAGAATATATTGGGAAAAAAAAAAAGGAAGAAAAATGGTCTCAGTAACATTAAGTAAAAATCAAACCCCAAAATTAGAATTAAATTATCTCCTACACATTTTGGCATTATGTAGAAATTAAAATGCACTCTGACGCTGATTTTACTTGTAATAACTGCAATAATTTTATTCTTCTCCACCATCTCCACACCCCAAAGCCTTGGATTTTTTCCTCTCCTCTGGGTGATTAGTAAGGTTGCTAAACAGTTTCTTCACTGGGTGTTCTCCCTTGTAGGAAGAACCATGATTTTTCATGAGTGAATGCAGTCCTAAACCAAATGGAGACACATGGATGAATTTGTAACCCCAGCTGTCCTGTGACTGTGCTGTTTAGTCCATCAACTCCAACAACACCATTTCTGCCAGTCTGATGAATTGTGGCAGTTGGGACCTGTTTGCTGCCTTGAAGTTGCCTTTAAAGTTGGCTAGATGGTGCTAGAACACGCTGCATCACATTAACGAGCATATGGCTCACATTCTTCTTACTGCTGAGCAGAGACTGCTTGAAACTTGGGTTTACAATGTGCCTCCACACTTAAAAATTGTAAAATGAGCCAATTCTGCAGCTCAGTCCTGGACTAGAAACTATTAACAGTGCACTGCTAACTAAATAGTGTTTTGGTTTTAAGGATGAAATTTTTTGAAATGTAGATTTAAAAATCCCTTCCATTGCCGTAGGCAACAGCTGCTTGGCCACGTAACAGGGCTTTGTACCTCTGAAGGTTTGTCTTCCTTAATAAAGGCATTTCTACCACTTGTGCAGCTTAATTTTTCTTGCTGCCACAAATCTTGACCCTTGATCTCTCTAACTGTCTTTGCAGGGTGGTTCTGTGTCTTTCTTTGCTTGTTTGCCTGTAACTCACTTGGGTCCATATGTAATTTAATTAATATGGTAGAGTTGCAGACACAGTTGAGCATAGCCTGAATTTATATTTTCATTTGGCTGGTCAGAAAATTGGTTGCAATTCAAAAAGAGTATGTCATTCCAGATCTCACAATCTGGTCTGTGGACAGCTACACACACATAGCAACAGCTGAAATGAAAATGCAACTCTCAAAGGACATTTAACCTCCAATATTTTCAGCTTCTCTTATCACCACTGACCCCACATTGTATACTGGCCTTTCCACAAAGAAAAAAAATGGGTTCAAGCTGATGAAAAAGGAATTATAGCAAATAAACACAATGTATATCTATACAGCCCTCATATTCTGCTTGTAAGCAAACAACAGCTGATATTTTATAACTAGCTTTGGGAGGATGATTTGGACTTGCTGGTGCGTGCTAGCTGAGGTCTGTAAAGCCTGCAGGAGCATCCTCCCCCTGCACAGTGATTTCCAGGCACATGAGCAAGCTGACCACAGCTCAGCCACTGCTGTGGATGTAGCTCCAGCTTTGTAAAAGAGCAGCAGGTTCCCTTTCACCTCCAGTTTTAAATCTGAAATTACAAAGAGATTTTTTTTTTTTTTTTTGCAACCCATTTACTGGAGAAAACACACAGAAAGAGAGAACTGACACAGAGAAAACACTTTTCTGTTAAGGTAATATTGATACAGCTGTTTATTGCCCAGCACACTGAGGGAAACAATACCTCTGCAAGGTCAAAGGGCTTTCAAATAAACATTAACACACTTTCTGCAGGAGCAAGTTTCAAATTATTGCAGAAGGATGTGTCAGATGAATTCAGATCTCATTGATTCATTCACTGAGGATTTGCTGCTGTGAGCAGGAGGTGTTGAGCAAGTCTCAGCCCTGGGCTGCTCTGTGCAGTGTGAACTGGGAGAAAGATCTGGGTGGGTTTCAGTGCAGTCAGAGCAAGAGGAAGGTTTAAATGCTCAAAGACAGCAGATTCTTGGTTTGTCTGTCAGGTGACAGTCCTGAACTATTTGCTACTGAGGCTTGTGAGGTTTCTTTTTTCTTTTTATTTTTCCACGCAAAATGAAACAATAGTGGCACGAGATACTTAGATACCCCTTCTCAAGATGCAACAAGAGAGATAATCTCAAACTCATTGAGAGAAGCAAATAAAATCTCTTCTGGTTGGGGAGCAATTGGCATTTGAGTTAAGCCATGACCTGGGACTGAAATGGGAGGAAGAGAAGATTCTTCCTCTGGATGTGTTCATCTGGGCTTGTACATAATCTGAGAACAGCTGGAGATTCATACTTTTTAATCAGAATAATACCTGCTGTGGAAAGCCTCAAAACTTTTAAGAGCTTTGGTGACTGCTGTGCTCACCTGTGGGCAGAAGACACCTATCTAATTGTGGCCAGAAAGCAGGTCAAGTGGAAGTTTTGATTTAGGCACCCAGAGAGATGCAACATATTGAAGAGACAGTTCTCCTGGAGACAGGTCCCATGATCAATGCAAAAGATTAATTCCAAGATAAAACCCAAAACTTTCTCTCTAGTGCTGGGCTGCCCTAAACACAGCAAATATTGTGAATGGAGCTACTTCTTTGATATTGCACTGGGACAGTCCCAGGCCAGGCCTCTGCTCTTGGCCCTGGTCAGATAACACAAGTGATGGCCTCCTTTGGGGTCAGCAGGGCAGGGAAGAGCAGGAGTCCCAGGGCAGGACAGCTGAAAGGCTGCAGCAATCCTGAGTTGCTCAGCAGATAACACATGAATGATCACTGACCTCTCTGGGCATCTGCAGGATCCCAGGAACTGCTTCTGCCACCTTATCCAGCTTCCAGACCACTGCAACAGAAGAGACACACAAACTTAATGTTCTTTCTGAAAAGTAACTCAGACTATCCAGCACACCTCTGTGACCACAGCACCTGATCAAACCTAATTTTAAATTACCTTATTTAATTGTAGGAAATGGCCTTTGGCCTTATGCCACTGCTTTTAAAAGAATTGCTCCAGCTCCAGTCATTATATTTATGCATGAACCACCCACTTTGATATGGAAATTGTTGCAGCCCAAGGGGATTTCATTAAGTAATTAGGGAGGAGAGCATATAATGTCATTTGCTGTAACAGGATCTACAGAGTCAATCAATAAGTGACCATATGTGCATGAGCCTGGAGCATTTCAATACCCTTAGCACCCTTGTGAAAAAGAAAAGCAATGCAAGAGGCATCTCCTTTATCTGTGACACAATCTTGCAGTGTAGGGCTTATTTTCATTGCTTAAAAGAATTGCACGAGCCATGCTGTCATATCAAACTGCACAAATCAGCCAGATTTATTGTCTGCCTGGAAATGCTCTGCAAGCAAAGTGCTTTGTGCTTCCAGGTCCAAGGCTTGACAAGCACTGTAAGAATAAAACCTGCTTTCTATCAGAGCTTTCAGAATCAGGCTGCGTTTTGCATTTATATTCCAAGTTTGCTACTCTTAAAGGTCAGTTTTGTTCTTGAGTCTGAAAGAAATTCATGTTATTAAGTGTTAATGCAGCTGTAAATACAGCTTTCTAACTTTTTTTTTTAATCATTATTTGTTCTCCTGTTCTGTTGGCTAAAACCCTAGACAGCTGGTGTTTGCTAGATTGCATTCTTAGGGTGAAGAGTTTGTCCTGCATACACAGAATGTGTTCATTCCTCAGGAATCAAGTGACCACACCAGAGCTAAACAATACATACAATTTATTTTGGACTATGAGTTCTCCAGATGCTTAAAGCTGGTACATTTATTAACTTTTGACTATAAACCACTGATTTTCAGTAGAAAAATGCATAACAGAAAGTGCAAAATCTTTTACTGGGAGGCATTACTTGGAACTTTGCTAAATTCTTGCTGCTTCTCATTTGCAGCAAAATCTCTGACATAGAAACAAGACAAATTGGATGAATTTTCATTTGCAAGAAACTTACCAGTAAGGCCAAATGTCTTGAACTGACACTGACTGCACTAAAGGAAGAATTTCCATTGCATTTTTGGGAGCTGGTGTGGGCCATATGCTTGAAGGCAGAGTAGGTCATCACATGCAGCAGTTCATGTCTGGCTTGCCATCCAAGCCTGTGCTGTTTAAATGCATCCATTGTGGGTAGGTTTGGGTTCTGCTCCTCAGCTGCTCTCTGGACTGGGGGGGTGCCTGTTGGCATTATGATCCATTGCCTTGGGCTCACATTTTCATGGCTCATTACAGCCAGAGCAACCTGAGCCTTGAGCCCGAGGTCCAGGGGTAGCTGACCAACTGTTGCTAAATGTGCACTGAAATTGTCAGGAGCCATAAAAGTAAGCAGTGCTGCAGTGGTTGGATCTCTGGGAACATCTGGGTGTGAATGCCCTGCCCATGGGGGTTTAAGCTGCAGAAGACAGAATTGCTGCCAGAGGGAAGTCCCTCTCTAAGTCCTACCTGCAACACCAAGAGCAGGGACCATGGCCTGGGAAAGGTGTAAAAGGTTTTTATCCTTTGGTAGCACAGTTATAAAATGTCTCAGTCCTGGCAAGAGACCTGTGACTCTTTTCCAATCCTTTCCCTAATCCTGGAATGTTCAGAAATTGGTGACACCAGGAAATGGCTGTGCTTTTTGCAGTCAGACTGCCAGCACGAGGCTGCCCCTCTCAGACTCTGCAGCTCTCTGTGCTGAGGTAGCCCCATGCCCAAGCTACACTGTTGGCACACACGGCATAAATCCCTAATACTCCATGAGGAAAAGCCCTGGACACACTTATTTTCACTGCAACCAAGGTGTCTTTAAGTAGAGAGGCTGGTGGGAACTTAAAGACATCATCAGTCTTGTGTCTGGGGCTGCATTATGCAGGGAAAATATGGACCATGTCCAAACACATGTCCAAAAACATGTGCATATTTTCCTCTACTGAATTCTGTTTAATTTTGTTTATTTCTGACAGTGAAGTTGCTCAGGAGTGTGAGGCCACACCTAACTAAAGGGACATAATACATATTTTCTTTCCAAATGAGTTTCTGTTATCTCACTGCCATCTGACTTTGGATGTCCCATCCTGATTAATTGGGGATTCCAGGTAAGGTTGTGCAGGGAGCTGGAGTCATTATCAAAGCAATGGGTGGTTACTAATTCAAAGCAATGGGTGAGGAGAGTGTGATGTAGCCCAGGATGTCATGGGTGTGTTTGCAGATGGTGAAATGGAGAGTTCAGCCACGTACAAGGTGAAGCAATTTTACTTTTTGTTGTTTATGTGGGTATGCAGTACTGATGTCATGTGTGCAGTGACTTCTGCTCCACAATATGTCTTTTTTTGCTGGTTGTCAGTGCCTGGCTGGAGGATCCCATGGCAGCCACTGCTGAGGGCTGGAGGAAGCAGAGTAAAGGGGCAGAAGCCCAAAAGAATATTTTGTACATCAGCAGCTGTGTGTGCTCTCCCTCGGGAGCCAGCAGCTGGAGATGGATTCACACGATGGCAGCTGCCCATGAAATCTCCTTTGGCAAAGCCAGTCATGGAGAAAGTTCAATGCACATTGTAAATCTGTCATTTTAAAACTCTTCCACCACCTCCTCAGTCCTGGGAATGCCCTCCCAGCCCTCGAGGCACCCAGCATGAAGGCTTAGTCTTTCTTCATCAGGGAGATAAACTACCATGTGCTGAGCTTCCATCAGGGAAGACTTGCTGCAAAGCTCATTTGTGGAGCTAATTTGGAGCATGGATAAAAGTTTCTAAATCATTTAATGCACAACAACACAAAAGCCTTCACCTTTTGTGGCTGGTACCACATTCCCCAAAGGATTACCTCTGTGCCAAGTTGTGCTTGTATGGGTAAAGATACTTAAAATTCATTTCTCTTCAATGAAAGGCAGGTGTGACAAAAACTAATTTTCTAAATAAAGGGGACTGGTATCCTATCTCCATAACTCTATGCAGTACATAGTTGTTAGGTTTAAAAGAAATACAAAGAGGGATGGATAAATACAGATAAATAAATTATTTCCATAAATAATAGACACAGGTGAACAGTAGTCTAATCTAAATTTCAGCCAGACCTGTACAGCTTGCTGAGGTGCTGCTTCTCACCAGGGCTTTACCTGTTGCTTTGACAACAAGGGTCAGAAATGGCTCATAGACTGCTTACTCTGAAAACCCTACAGAACATTCTCTAGACACATTTTTGAAGGCAGACTAAAAGTAAAGCTTGCTATGTACGTGGTTGTTTGGGGTTTTTTTATTCCAGTCATTCATGACTGCTATCATGGGCATCCTATTAACTGGATATTGTTATCATATGTTTTCCCAACCTGTAACTATCTAGACATTTATTTTTTTTTGTAAATGTGTTTGTTCTTCCCATATACAAAAAATAGAAACACAACCTCCTTTCTCTGCAACCAAACATGTTCTGCAGTAAAGGAAATAGATCATTAATGGTTAGAGCTTTGATTTACAACAGAATATCTGAGAGGGATATTGTACTCATGTTTGAGCAAATATCTTAAATACAAAATTACATAAATCCATTCAGAGCCATTTCTAGACACAACAGTATTTCTAGCAAAACTGAGATAAAATGCTTGTTATCATGGCCAGGTGCCCTTATAGCCCCAGGAAGCAGGAAAAATCAGAGCAGGTGAGTTTTTGGCTGGAGAAAAGAAGGAAAAGTGAGAGCTGATGCTCTGATGGTATGGTAAGGGCTCTATGATATCTGTCTCCTGGAAATGCTGCAACCATCCACACTGTGTGAGGCAGTGATGTGATGCTTATTTTTCTGTGCTCTGGATTATGTGAAATAAAAAGGTCCTCAGCTGAAGGCTCAGCACACCCAAGTGTATCCACCCAAAACCCGGTGCAGGGCGAGCTGTTCTGGACAGGATAATCCAGGACAGTTGGAGGATTTGGGGCTGCCTAGATATTGCATTGCCATCTAGTGAGCATCGCTGAAAACTGCATGGTGAAGCCGGGAAGTTTTGATTCCCAGCGCTGAACAAATGGAAAAAGAAGTTTCAGAAATGTTTGGTTGAACGATCATTATGCAATGGCAGAAATAAAGTCTTATTAGAACTCCCCAGGCTCTTTCCTTCTTTTTCTGAAGGAGGACGAATCAATTTTGTAAGGGCACAGTAGGAGAAATTTGAAACTCTCAGCTCTTTCATTTTCCTTTCTTGGATGTAGGAGAATTCAGGGAAGAGTCCTTGTTACTCCCTCCCTGTAAATACAGAAAGGACAAGCTGCAGGTTGCACACTTGCTCAGTGTTTCCTCTTTCAGCTCAGTATTTCCTTGAAAATAGAATGCAAATATGGAACTCTCATTTCTCATTCAAAATTGGTCACTGTTTGCCTTTGGGAGTGCTCCACAGTTTGCACATTACTCCCACTCTGTGAACTGTGATGCAGAGAGTTGTAAAGCGTTGGGCTCTGCCACTTTCTGCTGGGTCTGCGGCATTCCCAGGCGTTGCTGCATGGATGCATGTGGACCATCGTGGCTGGACATCAGATGTCTGCCAAAGCCAGTCTATCCCTACCCTGCCCAGCTGGGCAGGGGAGAGGAAATATGGAAAATGAAAGGCTTGAGGGTCGAGGTAAGGGCAGGGAGAGATCAGTCACCAGTTACCGTTCTGTGCAAAACCAACCCAACTTGGGGAAACTTGTTTAATGTATCACCAATTAAATCAGAGTAGGGAAATGAGAAATAAACCCAAATCTTAAAAATACCTGTCCCCCAACCCTTCCCCTCTTACTGGCCATATCTTTATTCACAGCTCTCTATTTCCATCCTGCAAGTGGCACAAGGGGACAGGGAGAGGAGGTTGTGGTCAGCTCCTCACATATTTCCTCTGCTGCCTCTTCCTCCTTGGGGGAAAGACTCCACACAGTCTTCTCCTGCTCCAGAGTGGGCTCCATCCCATGGCAGACAGCCCTCCATGAAGTTCTCTAGTGTGGGTCCTTCCTCCAGGCTGCAGCTCTTCATTAACTGCTCCAGCTTGTGTCCCTCTGTGGGCTGAAGTCCTTCAGGAGCACAGTGCCACAGCGTGGCACAGGGTCACAGACCTGCTCCACTGTGGGCTGCCCTCAATGCCACCTCAGCCTCCTTCGGGCATCCATGTGCTCTGGCATGGATTCTTCTACACTGCAGGTGGATCTCTGCTCCTCCAGGGACCTCCCTGGGCTGCAGGGGCACAGATGCCCCACCAGGAGCTGCCCAGGGGAATCTGCTCTGGCACCTGGAGCACCTCCTGCCCCTCCTTCTGCACTGACCTGGGAGCCTGCAGGACTGTTTCTCTCGGATATTCTCACCCCTCTCTCCAGCTGCAATTTCTTCTGCATAGCAACTTTTCCTCCTTCTTTGCTGTGTTATCCTAGAGGCATTACCGCTATTGTTGATGGCTTGGGCTTTGGCGAGCAGCGTGTCCACCTTATGGCCATCTGGCTCTGTCAAATATGAGGGACAAAAATACTCAATAATTTCAAAACAGCAAAATATGCATTTTGTATCTAACCATGACATTCAGGGTTTTAGGCTGTAAGAGAACATTTCTTTCAAAACACTGTTTTGGAATATCCAAGAAGTGACTGTGAAAAATAAAACAAAAAAACTTAGAAGAGATTAGCAAGAGAAGTTCATAGAAAACTGCTCCTGAATTATTTAGTTGGGTATTCTTGCAGTTCATTTCTTCTGCTTAGAAAGAGGTTTATGGGAAGTACCATAAAAGGGCTAAGGTGTGAATAAAGAACAGGAAAGGATTAAAATTTTAAATACATGCTCCCATACCAGTGAAAAATGTAACTTAGCTGCTCATCAAGGGAGGACTGGGTCAGTTTTCTCAGAGGGACTCTGCCAAAGCTAGACATATATTCTCAGTGTTTAACCTCCTGCTTAACTTTTGTGGCCTCCTGCATCCATGACCTCTCTTTCTGCCTGGTTCTCAGCTCAATAATTGTGTTAAAAAGCCCAGTCCTGAAAATGCAGGTATAGAAAAAGATTATAAAATTACCCAGCAAGAATTCTCATGGGACATCCTCCGGGACATTTGAGTGACAAGTGGTATGATATGAACTCAGTGGGAGACCCATGACTTCCTAAACCAGATACTACTAAAAAATGAGATATATTGCATTTATATTGATAGGCAGCTTAGACTGTTCTGAGCATTCCTGCTTTCCCTGGTTGGTTTGCACAGGTTAGGCACACACCCACACTTGGTAGAGTGTCAGTAGTGAGCAGTTTGGGGCTGGTGGGCTGCAAACTCACCAGTGATACAAGGTTCGTGGTGTCCCAACCTGTGCAGTGCCCAAGGCTTTCTGTGATCAGCTTTCTAGTTCTTCTAGTGAAGCTCTTCACCCTGCCTTTCACTTTATAGTTATCAGCCTGCAGATCCCTACCTACATCTGCAGCTGTTCTCCCTGTCCTGGTCTTCCAGCACTTCTAGAGTGCTGCTATCCTCATTACTTTGCAAGGGAGCACTCAAGAATTGCTGATATGGCTGTCCAGTTGGGGTTTGTCACCAGTCATTCTCATCACCATGTGAGATGCCCTTCGTTCTTCCCTACCTCTGCATCTCATTCCTACTTTGCAATTTTTACTTTAAAGACATAAATTAGGGAGAAGGTAGAGCACACTAGATGAGCTTCTGAAATAGACAATTAGCATTTCCCAGTAATGCACACACACACACACACACACATACTCAGCAACCAATTAGAGCTGCAAAATCTATTCTAAACTGAAGCACACCTCAGCCAGCTCTTTTAGCACAATGGCACAATAGCAAGATAACATATAACAGCAGTTACTTGGAAAATAGTATTTTAGGCAAATAAAAAATAGTATTACAGGCAATGCTTTACTGGAAAAGATGTCCTTAAAAGGATATTCATCTGAAGGGAAATCTATTATTTCTTGTAGTCCCACCACTTCTTTGGGTTTTGTTTTGGGAAGAGTTGCTGTTACACTTTCTGTATACCATGAGCTATGGACACCACAAATACATATTTCATGTAGTACATGTAAATAAACACATATTGCCTGTAAGCAAATTTCATCATCCTTTGTGCAATACTGAGAACTTCTGGTCTTCTAGAGTTGATGACCAAATAGGTGAATTTAACCCCTTGTCAAAAATCTAAGCACTCATAAAACTATGTAACAGGTCTCAGTCAGGTCTGATTGATCAGAAGTAGCTCCCTCAATGGTCTCCTCTGTGTGCAGCATTAGAGGGACTGAAACACAAAGTCAAATGTGCTAATTCAAGGTAGAACCATTCAGAAATGATTTAAACTCAGATATCTGTTTGTTCTATCTCAATCCTTTCGGAGAATGTTAATAAGATGCAAATTTCAGCTTTTAGTGAATACAGAGATATTAGACATTATGGAATAATGGCTTTCCTTTGCTATCTGGGAGGCTTTGATGTGGGGTGGTCTAGCCTCTACCAGCACAGCTAGGGCTGCTGACCATTCATGTTCCTGAAGATGTGAAGTAAGGCTTGCAGGACCCTTTTACCTGATGAGTTTGAGTTGAATACACCCTTTAAAGTGTTCACAGTGGCACAAGGCATTGCTGTGCTAAACCATCTGTGTATATTTGCCTTTCTTTATTTTTGTGTAAAATTTCAGGGACCACCAGCCTCTTCACTCAGGAATTCCAGACAGAACACCAGCTTTAGGGTGAAAGTAGCCTAAAACAGAAGAACTTAAATGTTTTCATAGCTGGTTCTCCAATGCTTAGGGAGTGCTTGGCTGCAGAAAGGAATTCAGGTGAAAAAAACAGTAAAATCTGCGTTTTCATCTGGATTCATAAAATCTGGTGTTCTAAAAAATAGATAATCTAAATTCCAAAAGCTGATCCTCCTTCCTCCTTCCTTGAGGAGGTGATGTATTTAGCACTTGTGTTAAGAGGTTCTGCACCAGGATAGAAAGGGAGTGCAAGAGTTTCTGGCTCTAGGTTTTGACTGCTTCTGATTCTAACCCAGGAAGAATTAAAACTAGCAGAAAGAGTCCTCTGTCTCTCAACCAGTATTCAAACAGAGCTAAAATCCCCTTCACCTTTGTGGATTAAAGATCATCTTCCTCTAGGACTTCAGCTTCATGTGAAGGAATAACCTCAATCATAGCATATTCTTCATCCAAGTTAGTGTAATCCAAATGGATTCCCATCAGAATAGGAGCTTTTGGAATGCACATATTCCACATTCTGGGTGATACCTCTGGTCATTAACTTATTCTTACTGCCAGAAAAATTGTGTAAGTCTGTTAGACTTGTTCAGGACTGTACCAAGATGACATGCATGTACATCCATTCAGCAAAGCAGGTGATGCTCCTGGGTGCCAGGGAAGTCGTTGTCTGCTGCCTGGAAGATTAGATGTCTACTGGAATAGTTTTCCTGAATTAAGCTCTTAACTGCACTGACATGTCATGGAATTAAAGCACATGCTTTGCCAGAAGTGCTCTCTTAATGCATTCCCACTACTCATAGGAAAAATGGAAATAATTAGTGGCTTCTGGTAACCTTTTTCTCCTTGTTTTCTGTCAGAGTGACTCTGTGAATGTCAACAGTGCTCTCCATTTTCTCCTGCTGAAGACAACCAGGCTGAGCTTGTCGAGACTGCAGAATAAAATGTAGCTGCCACCACAACACAGCATGTTTGTGTGTGTGGAAGGGGTGCTTTCCTTGTAGTGATAACTTCTGATTTCACAAAACAGACCCAGTGTTTGACCAGCATAAAGATAGTTACACCTGTGGAGTGAATGCATGGAAAAGGAAATGCTTCCACATTTCTGGTAAAAACACAGGGAATGTCTGTACCCAAGAGTACCTGCACCTCCAGCAGGCTTTTACCTTCTGCTGCTGGGTTTAGCTCCTATCATGAAAGTAACAATCAAGAAATTTAACTTCAGAAATATTCACATGGGGGCTTTCCAGTTGGAAAAATGATGAGGGCAAAGTAAGGGCAAAAATGTGACTTTCCCAATACTACACACAGATCTGGTAAAGTTAAAATTGCAAATCTAAGTCACATGAAAGAACACACACAGAGCTCTGTGTAATTCCTGATTTGTCCACACATTCTTGGTGCTACACAAAGGATGCTGGGCAAGAAGTAGAGTCCTGGAAACTTGGGGTGGGTTTATTTATGTCAACTATGTATTTTGTAAAAACACCAGTTCATATAACTTAAAGGAAACCCTGGTCTTACCAATAATACAGAATATTAATGTATTAAAACCATTAGTACAGAATATTAATGGTCTTTAAAATCTGTCTTAGAGCTGCCTTCAACAATCTGTCACCAAGCAGACACTTATGGTGGACTTTTTGTTGTACTGCTTTAAAAGTGTTGTAATTTTATCTGGTGATTTTAACTCGCAGAGGCAGCAAAACCTCATTATAGCCAGAATAATTTTTGACTGCCTGTGCTGAGGTGAATCAAGAGAACTTGTGAAAATCTCGATGTCCTTTGGGTGGCGCCTGCTGCAAAGCACTTGGTTTCTCTTCTCACAAAACAGAAGTAAAAAAGGTCCCAGCCTGGTGTTGCCCGGGAGGGCTGTAAATCCCTTCCTGCTTCGTGTGCTGCTGGGAGAGGGTGAAACCACTGAGCATCAGGGCCAACTGCTAGGCAAAGAGGGAACAGAGAATGGAAAATGAATAGCATTTATTTATAAATGCAGTTTGCATCTGGTATGTGCAAGTCATTAATCTTTCTGGTTTCTGTTTTTATATGGCTACTGGGAAAAAAAAGAAGCTGTAAGCATATTTTATTAGTTATT
The DNA here is from genome assembly GCF_022539315.1 of Serinus canaria. Lineage (NCBI taxonomy): Eukaryota > Metazoa > Chordata > Aves > Passeriformes > Fringillidae > Serinus > Serinus canaria. The sequence continues at coordinate 10,464,794 of NC_066314.1, forward strand.
AAATTTATTTCTTTATTCTGCCGATGTGTAGACCTGTGAATAAAACAAGTCCTTCCCTACTTTCACAGTTTAAAGAACACAGGAGGCATTAATTTTCTTTCTTTTTCACAGTATAGTAGCATGTTTGTATTGCCTTAACAGACAGTGGTAGGCTAGGTGGGAAGAACAGGTTTTAACACATGCTTTGAATGCATAATTACAGTCAGAGATCAAGAGCTGGCACATCTGCTCTGGGGTGTAAGTGTGTGGGCTGTTAGATCTTTGGTCAGATCTGGCTTTCACAGGCAATTATCACACATAAGGACCTGGGGTGGGTGGGGAACTGAGGAATGGGCATAGCCAGTCTCGCCTGAGACCCAACCTGCTGGGCCAGCAGAGCCAGGAAACCGTGTTGTAATGTGCACATGGATGTGCTAACCCCATCCTGCCAACAGGTCCAGCTCAAGGGATTTGAAAACAGGCCTCTCTCCTGTTGGATTCCTGGGTTTGCTTTAGAATTGCTGCAGGTTAGATGTGCAGGTGCTTACCTTGTTCCACCAAGTCTTCTCCTTTTTGTCATCCAGAACATAAATCACAGAATCAGAATATACTGAGATGGAAAGGATCCACAAGGATCATTGAATCCAACTCTTTTGCCCACACGGGGATCAAATGCACAGCATTGGTGTTATTAGCACTGGTTCTGACCAACAGAGACATTTCTAATATTTCTGATTTCTCTGATCACTGATATTTCTAATGTATCCTGCAGCAACATGACCTTCCAGGAAGCTGCAGTGTAGCTGGGCAAAATGATTTAACAAGGTTAGCCATAGCCTATAGTAAATGCAAGGATCCCCTGATGCAGGGAATGATTGGCATCTGACCTTATTGATTCAGAAGGGTGAACAATTGCTTTATTAAACAATACTATATTACATGATACCATGCTACATTAAGGAGATACTATACTATACTAAATTACATGCTACAGAAAACTCGTGACTGTCTGCTGACGGCCAGGACACAGCTTTGATCCAACAGGCCAATTAATATAAGCAATCATCACCAGAGTCCAATTAAGCACTCACTTCTGGTAAACAATCTTCCCAACATGTTCTATATGTGCAAAACAACAGGTGCAGCAAGTAAAGATAAGAATTGTTTTTCTTCTCTCTGTGCTTCTCTAGGAAAAAACTGGAGAGAGAGAATTATCTCTCTCTGTTCAGAGAATGTGAATGCCACAATAGCCTCAGTTATTCATCAGTTTCCAAAAGTACTTTTCTAGAAAAAGAAAACATACCCCAAAATACCAAGAAAAGAGACACAAGAACTTAATTATTCAACACAGAAGGCTTTATTTACAATTATATATAAGGATATCAGAAAAAATATTTGAGCTTTATTTTATTTGTATTTTCATTTATGTTTCTAATGAAAGTTTACCCTGCACTGTTTGAACAAATGTAAATACCTAACATTTCCTTAGTATCATGAATTAACAATAACTGTAACTGATGCTTTGGATGAAGTAACTAAAAATTACAATTCAAGTGCAGTCTAGGTGCTGGACATAGCTTAAAGGCCCAAACCTGCATTTAGATCAATAAGATTATACATATGGACAAACCATATAAAATTTGGCCCTGAGACATTTAAAATCATGGCCTGACTTGCTGGATCACTTCTGCTGGAGCAGCACACAGCACTAAATAACACTGGTAAAGCAAACACTAACTTACTGACAATGTACTTGAAGTCAAATAAAATGAAGTTGAAATGTTAGCATATCAAAAACTACAGGAGCACTTCTGTTGTTCCTTTCACGTTAGATCCTGACACAAAAGACTTTTTATTATAGAAAGTTGGTGTCAGATCTTGAACCACAGCAGAGCTGTGTTTATCTCAGAGAAGATGTGAGTTAATGACTTCAGCTGTCCCCATCCTTTTTTGACCAGTCCATAGGACTCTAGGGATGGCTTCAGTTGTGTCAAATTGTCCCCAGGCTAATATGGGAACAGAGCATCACATGTGACACCAGCAATGATGTGAATAGGAGAAAAAGGTGTTTTTCATTGACTAGCCAGCACCATAAGTAATTGAATACATGGGCTGAGAGCAGCCCTTCCCTCCAGTGTCACACCAGCTGCCCTGGTAGCTGGCAGCTCCAGCTCACAGCTGGAAGGAGAGTGCAGCCATTTACCTCACAGACCTCACCTTCAAGAATAATGTCTTGGGATTTCTGTGACTCATCAGCTCTACTGATAGCTACAAAACTTTGTCCATGAGGAACAAGGGAATAAAACACCAGCATTATAGTCAGTTGGATTTTCCCTTTATTTCCAAAGGTAAGAACACCTTACTAAAGATACCCAGCCAAAGACATTGTACTTTATTAGCAACTTTCTGGTTTAAAGTCCATTGTAGCATTGTTTCCAAACAGCAGGATGTGAGAGGCTGGCCATGTTCAATTCCCCTTTTTCTTTGCAGCTCTTAAATAAGGGGATAAAATATCCAAAAAGAAATCTTAGAAAATGCTGAACCTAGGCTCTTGTTCTGAATTTATTAAATCCATGGAAAGAGACCCAGTAACACTCTGTATTTGCCCCATTTACTCTCAGAATAAAATACAGCATTCAGATCAAATGAAAAAGTCAATATTTATGGATATGTCAGTGTTTGCTACCTGTCTACAAGCTGATGCACCTCATTTGTGCAATGGTTGCACAAGTTTCCTTGTGGCAGGTGGTTTATCAGCAAGTAATTTGGGCTACCTGTTTTCATTTACGTGCTTCTGTAGCAAGGGGAACCCTCTGATGTTTGATCAAAAATCATTATCTCGGTCCTTCTTGTCTCTGAAGCATTTTGGAATATTTTATCTTGGCCTGTCAGAATCAGATCATTCTCCAAGGGAAGCCTCAGGCCAAGTGGGCTTAGGGCAGTGCAAAGGCTGTTCAAACAAGAGCCAGAAATAAAAGCTCACAGGAGACAACAGGAAGAGCAGTGGAGCAGGTTGAGAGTTAGGGAGTGGTTCAGATTAATAAACAGCTGTGGAGCCAAATGCTGATGAGCTCTATCAGCATATGGATGACGGTGGTGTATCTATGGGCCATCTCCATATAAAATGTATGAACCACGTGTTTTAGTAAGTCTTTTATAAACTTCATGTATTACAGTTAGTAACTTTACATAATAAACTTCACATTCAATGCAAGTCACATCCATGAACAGAGGACAGAGAGCAGTACTATTGCAGCAGTTTCCATTCCTTGAAGGAACAGAGAGAAATATTGCAATGAGAGCAGCTAGAGCACAGCATGAGCTCCAAAGTGTTGTCATTCCCAGCCTGTGCTCAGAGATGGAACATCAGCAAGCGGCTTTTGTTTTCTTGCAATTCCAGAAGAAAATGAGTAGCAAGTTGCATAAATGGCAGAAGGTGGACTAAAATCCAACTGCACCTCAACTTCAGTCTGCATGGCTGCAATTTATAATGTATAACAAGTTTTAAATAAAGTCTTTTGATAGTGTGGTTTCCACAGTGGCCTCTTTAGTGATGTCAGAAGTGTGGACCTTCGAAAACATCAGTTAGTAAGCTGGTCTTCTCAAAATGGAAAAACATGTTGAATTCCATGGCACATGGATTGACTGTGCCTTGAATCATACCTTTTGTCTCTGAATTTTAACAAGCTGCTTAGCTGAAGTTTCAATTAAACATTGACTGCCACTGAAGTCTTTTCACCTGTTGTGAAATAAAATCAGAATTCAGCATATGGTGAGGTAAGTCTTCAGCTTAAGAATACTTTAGTACACCATACTTTCCACCATAATGTTCATGTCTCTGCACTTCTTTTAAATAACTCCAAAAATGTGTTTGCTTCCCCAGGTATGAGCACATTAATTCACCACTTGGTCAGCCTGCCCTGATGGGAGTATTTTGCCTCTGTGAGCTAGGTATGTCAGACTAACATTAGAGTGATGCACCAGTGAGAGAAAAAAGTGAGAAACCAGCACTCCCTAGAAAGTGTCATTTACAGTGGGTTCTCTGGACCTCAGAGAGGAGGATGTCCTGGAAGAGCACAGCAATCTGCAGCTGTGTGGCCTCTCAGAAAGGTACTGAAGGACACTTCACAGCAGTTTAGCAGTGCTGGACAAAATGTCAATTTTAAAGAAATCACAACAAACAAAAATGTTGCTCTTGTGATGAAGTTCCCGATGACCTCCCCTGAGTTTAGAGCATCCTGAATGATTTAGGATGGGAAGAGAACTTGAAAATATTAGGCCAATTACCTGGATGGTTTCCTACAGAACAACTGCTGGATTTTCTAGCATGTAAAAAATAAGAACAGCGAAATAGGTAACGATTCTGAACTCTTAAAACCCTGAGAAGAAGTCATGGCTGAGGACTGAGCTGTTAAAGGCTTACTTACTTATTTTAATTTCTTTGACCTGCATATGAAGTAGGACCCCATGAAGGCCAGGAACAGCACAGAGCCTCCAATCATCAATGCCATCTGCAGCATGCTCAGCAGCTGGAGCCGACTGGAGATTTTACCTCTGAACATTTCTGCTTTCTCATCCCCAATAACAGCAGACTGAAACAGTGCAAGAAATGCATCAGTGAAAGGTACAAATGTAAGACCTCACTTACTGAATATACTCTTGGTGTGGTGCAAATCACAGAATGAGTTTTATTACCCAGTTTCAGGCCACCAAGACTGAAAAAGCTAGGTGGATTTTTTTAGTTGCTTGTTTCAAATCAGGGAATATTAATAGACATAAAATATACCAACCTCGTTTAGCCAAAGAACGGGGAACACATAGGGCTTTTTAACTTTTTTTAAAGGCCTGAAATGAGAATAAAAGTATAGCATGTTACTTTCAGTTTGTTACATAAGCCCACTCTCTACATAAACATTTTTTTCCTTCCCTACCTATATTTCTGTCTTTCAGATGTACCTTTTAAATATACTTTTGGAGTGACAAAACCAAAACAAAACAAACCAAAACTCCAATTAATAGCAGCCATTTTACACATTGGGCTGTCACTATAGGACACGAAACAACACAAGTGCACACCTCTGTTCCCAAGGTGAAGAAAAAAGGGAAGTTTAATTTCTGACTCCAGCATTTATAGATTTCCATAAGTGACAATGGATTGGAGGGTGACAGTGCCACTAGACAAACTAACAGTCTATCGAATTTCTCCTCCTCCATAAAAGAGTGCAAAACAATCAGTTGTTTACAGAAAGTGTGTAAGAAAGTTCTCTACAAAAATGTCAACATAGAAGACTTAGAAAATCTTAAAAAATCAGGGCGACATTGGGCAACCATCATTTCCTGTCTAATCTTCTGTATATGGGCAGTCAGACATAGACAGGGATAAAGATCTGTGTGGTGTTCATATGTACAGGATACTTATCCATCATTTGTACAAGATTTTTATCCATGTACATTTGGGCCAATGAAGAGAAAAAAAAAACTAGAGAAACATTTACACTTATGATAAAACCATCTAGTGACAGGGAATACATTAATTATCTTTCTCATTGGATTTATTACAGAAAATAGTTTGTCTTTTTGTTCATCCTCATGGCCCCATTTGGGTTTTATAAGAATGATATTTTTAAGAAAATTTTGCCTTGGAAGCTTCTGTAGGGAAATAAAATGTGTGTTAAAATACCTGGGCAGTGTCCTGCTTGGGAAGATTTACACTCAACAAGCTTTGGGGAAGTATTTTTCTTCCTTCTTTTCCAACACATTTCTTCTGATGCTCTCATAGACCAATCAGCCCATTTAAATAATTCTTTAAAAATAAAATAAAGAAGTAGCACTTACTCAATTCTTGTTGAAGGCCTCACAAGGAGGTTTACTTGCAGCCTTTTTGCAAATCGTAGTGTAAAACCAGTCACCTAAAAGCAGTGAAAAACATCCAACGAGACATTAATTTAAATTTGTTAATTAGATGCCAAAGTCTATATATGGACTGTGTCAAAAAGTCCATATACACTTTGGGATCATTTTATCCTTATGTTTTGAAGGATTAATTTCTATGAAATGGTAACGTTTCTAAGGATTTCCTATTTCTCATAGAAGATCTAATTTTTTGACTTTTCCATAGTTACTTTTGTAATTTGTTTAAACCTGAAGACAAAGTTAAAACTGCTAAATCAGTCATGGCATATTTTGTGTAAAGATATGTCTCGGAGGTTTTTTTCCACCAAAAATCAGCTAATTTTTCTTTTTTGAAATGAAGGATATTTAACTTTCATAGGGCTGAAAACAAACTTTTCATTTCAGGACAAACAGATGTAAACAAAGGTCAAATATTTTCTTCATATCTTTCTTCTACTCTCTGTCTTTCACAAAAAAAGGCTGTGATTCTTGAAAACTTTGTGTAATATTTAGGAAAATCTGGTTGATATCTCTATTTCAAATAAGGTGAAACAAAGATTTAATTTCAATTCTCCTCATTAATGTTGTATATCTTAATTGCCTAATTTTAGTGAGAAATTATTAATTTTACTTTTTCATTCAAAGTAAGCCCAAGATAGAATTTTGGAACCTTTGAGTTCATCACACAATTCAGAAAACTTTGGTAAGTACACCTAAAGATCTGAATCACTGAAACAGAAATAGAGGTAAATTTTCAAGAAGTCAAAATAAATTCATTCTGTTTGGGATCTGCTGGACAATTCAAGCTACAAAGACTTAAATTAAGTCTATTTAAATCATACTCTTCACAGTTCTAGCAATAAGAAATAAATTCATCTCTGTTTATTTAGTTTCATTTGCGTTAGTAATGATCCAAAAAATGGCTATAGATTTTTTTAAAAAAAATAATTGTAGAGGAAACAGAAGTTTCAAAAAACATAATTTTCTGAAAGTACCTGAAAATCATATAAAAGCTACAACATACTTCACAGTTTGCAGAATCTATTCAATCCCATGTTCCCAATAAGTAAAAAGCAAAACAGATTTTCTAAACTTTGAAGGTCAGAGTGAAATAAAGTTCTGCTCTAAATTTCCCCTGCTGAAACCATACCACTTGGAGAGCAGACCTTGGAAAAGCAAGCATGAAGATATTGCATCTTCTGCTTGTCCCTCTGGTAAAAGGCACACTCTGCTACTATTAAACATTTCAAGTTTCCCAAGGTACAAGTATTAAATACTTGAACTTACAGGCTCTATGTCTAGATATGTCTCATGCTCCTCTTCATTTGGGCTCAGGCCTTCCACGCTGTTCAATACAGAATCACTTGCATGAAGAAAATGAGGAAGAGAGATATATACTGGTCTTTCTGTTAAAAAACAAAAAAACAAACAAACAAACTCTCTTGAATCATTAAGCTTTACTTTGGCACTCATTTTCACAGGTCATTTTCTAAACACAGTTTTGCTATATAGATGTACAATCCTGATAAAAATGTAATAGTCTAGCCTCACCGCCCAAAAAAATAATAAAATCAAAAAGCCCCAACCCAAACCAAAAAAATGCCAAAATTTGAGCATTTTTGTGATTTATTTGCTGTCATGAGGGAAATTTGTATAATAAAATAAACTGCAATTACAAACCCTGCTTGTCTTGTGTCTCCATTGTGGAGCTGGCAGTGCTGCCAGTTTCATGCTGAGGTGAGGACATGACTGTCACTGTCCCTGCCCACCTTCATGATCTTGTCTGAGCCTGAAGGGACCTCTCACAGTCCACTCTGCACAAAGTGCAGACTCAGTATGTATTTATTGTACCAACACCACTCTGAGCCAGTACTGTCTGTGTACCTACATACAACTGTGGAGATACCAACCCCTGCCATGTGTGTGAATTGCCTCAGACACAAGGTGCTGAACTATCTCTGGCTTTTACACAGTGCCCCTCCTTTCCTTTCTCTACACACACTCCTGCAGTTTCAGTACACAATCCATGGTATCCCAACTTTGCACAGCACTATGCAAAATACAGAAAAATCACAGTCCTCATTTTGGGCAATGAGGCTGCAGAAATATGAGGGTTCTCACAGGCAACCTGTGAAAAAATCCAGACAAACATCCTGGATAACACCTCAGCTACAGGACAAGGGTCTTGTCCCCAGTTAAATGGCTTGTGTGGCAGTACTGTGTCACCACCATACTTGCTTTGCAGGCACTGATGTCCAGGACTCCAGCTACGGTGCAGTTCTGTGATATTTCTAGGTCTGTGCAGAAGCAATAATTGTCTGGGACTTCATCTGGAGCTGCAAATGCTTCGCGAGGAACCACGAAACGGTACAGTGTGATTCCCTTCACCACCTGCTGGCTGTGGAAAACTCCATAGATGGATCTGAACACAAAAGAGGAGAAATGTGTTTCAACCTTTTGGATTAAAGTCTAAATTCGTGGCAATGCTGCTGAAGGTTCCCTCCAGCAGCCTCTCTCTTAAAATAAACAACCTCCCCCCTCTCCAGGGACCCAGTGTCCAGGCTCCTGGCACACTGCTCAGCAAATTGTAGGGATGTTTCTCTGTGATGGAGAATATTCCACACCTTCACTTAAGGATGTACAAGCTCAGTGGTGAACATGAAAATACACAAAACAACAGACAAAACTTCAAATACTAATGGTAAGCAATATAGACAAAACTAACAAATTAATTGAGATCTCTTTTCTCTACACACAGCTACACCTGCAGTCACTATGAGGTTTTTGAGAGTTTCTGGACTACAGTAGAGATGCTTATCCATATAAAGCATCTCTGATATAGTTTTTTGCTGACTTTATGGTAATCTAAACTTTATGATGCAGATAGCATCTTGCATATAACCTTATTCTGTTTCATATGAATCAGAAAACTTCTTAAGCTTCTTTTTGCTAATCCAGTATCAGCTGATACAGAGGTATGGTTGCTACCCAGTAATGTAACCAGGGCACCAATACTTTGTAAGGCAGCCAAACAAAAGAAGGGTTTTGCAACATGGACAGAACAATTTTTCCTGACCCTGCTTCTTCAGGACCTTCGAAAATTTTTATTGTCCTTTACTGTTCATGAATTGTGAAAATTAAATGGCCAGAGGGATTTCTCAAATTGTGTGTGCCATCAATACAAAGAATTTAATAATTTCTCCCCTGCATAGAATTCTGTTTTCTATGAATTGGGAAATGTTTTCCAGTTTGTGGATAAAATTGCTTCAGCAAAAAAACCCTTTAATTTCATGTAAAAACACTGATTTTTTTAAAAAAAACACTCTGCAAAGCAAATGACCCACTTTAAACCTAGTAAAAAGGAAGCATCTGTTTCCAGGCAGCAAAATAAATAAAGGGTTTGAACCTCTCAAAGCAAATACACTGTGATGCACTTTAAACGTTTAACATTCCTTTCAGTGATCCCACTGGAGAACCTGGGGATGCTGGAAAGCCCAGCAGAAGCAGCAGGCTTAAAAGTCATCAGCACGGGATGTATTAAGCAGGCTTATTTGTTTGTAAATATATAAAAATAAAATATGTAAAAATATCCTGTGAGAAAACAATTTTGAGTATTTATTGAATGACAGTAAACACTGTTCTGCATAAATGATTTTTTCAACATGCCTAAGATGGGCCTAACTGGATCCTGCTGTACCTGTTGCCTTCTCAGATCAAACAAGGCTGGCTCCTGACCTTAGCAGTTCCTGACTTTGAACCCTGTGGCCCTCAGTGCCTTTTAAAGATCTCTAAGAGCTCACAATGTCACATTTTCCTGAATACACATCTGTAACTGGCTGAAATAAAGTGCATTGTATTAGCTTGCTACTTGACATAAAAGTGGTAGAATCAGGCTCTGAATCATGGGCACAACCCACAACTTCACTTGTGTTTTAGATGCAAGGTTTCTGTTGCACTGCCTGGTTGACTGAGCCCAGGCACAGCCACTGCAGCCCCCCTCTGAAAACAAAGAGCACTCAGAGGCACACTTGGCTGTGCCACACCCCAGGAAGGGAGCAGCCTACCTGCAGATGTCAGAGGAGAAGAAGCGTAGTACCTGGTCCTTCTTAACAAACGGTGGGAAGGATGCTCCATCTGTGAATAAAATAAAACAAGAGCTTGAAAGAAATTCTGCTTGGAAGACATGATTTAATTTCTAGCTCAATACTCAGTTGTTACTTTTCTGTAAAGCTGTGATGAAAGTAAACAATATGAGTCATTTGTGGGAAAACGTTTATGTAAGTTATTGCACATTGACAGGCATTTCACAGATAACATGTAATTGTTTTTGAAAGCGAGCCAAGATATAGCAGCAGGGCTTTATTGCCTCCAGATTTGAAGCTATATGATCAAGCCCATTTAAAACAGAGGATATTAAAAAAAAAAAAAAAAAAAAAAAAAACAAACAAAAACACAACAAAACTGCTTAATATGAAGCCAAAAACCTGTTGCCATTATGCACCTAGATTTATAGACCTAAACCCTCCTGAAGATGCTTGAGTCACCTGCAATTCTGACAGTGCTTACAAGAAACACAGCTTTAGATTTCAACACTGTCTATTTAATAATCAGTGCTAAACCTTTTCCACGAAAGATTGCTCAAGTGGGTCTCTAAGCTGAGGTCCTTCTAGAACTAATGGAGAGGAGGAAGCCACTTTTAGAGCACAGTCCACCTCTCTCCATTTTAGAAATGCAAGATAAGTCAGAGGAGCAGCACTTTGGTGTTGTTTCTCTCCACTTGCTCTGAAAGAGTGCAGAGATTCAGATTTGTATTTCTGCATTGCAAGCGCCCAGAGTTATGTAAGAGGAGCCTCTGCCATTTTCCCAATTAAGGTGTTGTAACAAACCTTTAACCAGTACATTTGTTAGTTTTTGTGACAATTTCTGTTTAGTTTCTTAGGCAGCAGCCATAACCAAACAATTGCAAATTGCAATTGCATCTGTGATGTCTTTGGATCCAGCTGGCAAGAACATGAAGGCCAAATTACATACTGCCACTTGCCCACTGCTGACAGAAGCACTTTTTTTTCAAACACTCGAGATCATCCTAAACACACACTCTGTTTCTAAATCTTGGCATTCTTGTAAGGTTGGAAAATGTGGAGCCCTGTCAAGCCCCACACAAATATACTGTTTTATATTTTTATCTATGTATTTTCCTATACTGTACCTGTTGAGCTTTTGTGTGAAAGCTTACAAGATAAGGTCGAATTCTCACACTTACAAGATTTTTAAACCTGTTGCATCTCCAAATACAGCAATGCCCCACTGAATGACCTTGTGAACTGTGCAGCAATCTTTGCTCACAAGTAAAAGCCCATTTTCACTGTACTGGAGCACTTAATTAGTTTGTAGCAGATGTTTATTCCATCAGTTACAGAAGAAGAATAAACAAAAAAGCTGACCCTGGCTAAAAAAGCAAAAAAAAAAAAAATGCCAGGCCCCATAAGAAAGAGGGGAAGTCCTAGAATGTAAGATAATATTGTTTCTTATAAAATTACTTACATGGTTTAAAAACTAACTAATCCTGTGGCTCACAGAGTTTTGGAAAATCAGATTCTTGTGGTATATTTTAAATACTTCAAAATATTTTGTTGCACAGTCTGGGTTAAAAGGAAAATTATTTATGCCAGGTAAAGCAGAATGGAAAACAGAGGGGAAAAAATCCAAACAAAACAACCCAACACAAAAGCCTTCATTTACTGAGCTTTCTGCAAAGGCCTCCACCAAGACACATGCCAGCCTCAGCTCTACAGATTGTGGTGTCCTCACAGCAATGCTTTCACTAACCAAAGAGAAATAGATCACCTTGAACAAATGCATCTTAAACAACTCAGCTGTTTACCCATGCGTTCCAAAAGAAAATTCAAAAATAATTTCTATAGCTTATTCATCCCAGTCTAAACTACTTTTATTCTTCACCCTTTTCATTTTCTTGTGATCTACAAGCCAGTCATCTGACAGCCTCCTCCTTTGTTGCCTCAATTTCTTTTCATATATCAGGATATCCATTCTGGCGCATTTAATTAAATTTGCAACAGTGTAAATGAATGTGCATTATTAAAATGCCAAGATGATTTTCAACTACTATAGCATAGAAACAGACACTTAATTATATTGTGATATGAAAATAATTAGTAGAAACAAGAGAACTGGATAATTTTGTTTCTCTTCCACATTCACTCTAGATGTAGAGGCTGTGTGCAAGAATAGATAAAATGATGTGCAGTAATAAAAAATTCATGTATTTTAATAGATACACACATATGCATTCACCATAGTAGTAGTATGTCTGCATATATATAGATGTTTAGTATACAGAATACAGACCTGGCAAAGAGCAGGGTAGTTAATTTAAATATTGTAATGCATTAATCCCTTGAAATGTCAAGAAAAGTGTTGAAATTTCAAAAAGCTTTAATAGGCTCACCTGTGCCATTAACCATATCACAGTGGCCTTTCCAGTATGAAAGAGTCCTGTAAGATAAAATAAAAGTCATGCTGCATGTAATAGATTTTACCATGTAAGTACTTTGGTTACCTGTATTACCAAATATAACTGTTCCTGGATATCCTGACCCATTAGCAAAGGCCAAGCACAGAGATGTTCATTAATTCAGATAAATTACAGGATCCATTAGAAGAGGTTAAAAGGAATCTATCTACTTAAGAATACAAAACAGAAGTAAATACTTGTATCAAAGAATCAATAACTGTCTTAAGTCCAAGCTCCTAACAGAACTATTAACAACTGAAAGAAAGTGATGATTTTGGCAAGCCCAAAGCTTGATCCTGTTTCCTTTGAATCACTGAAGTTTTTTTCTGTTTATCTATAGCTCCTAGTGAATCAAGTATTAAAAGCCATACCTTGAAAATGCTTTTTTTTTTTTTTTACTGTACAATGTTATGATACCTTTTATTTTTATAGCTTTCAATTATTGCTGTTTGTGCAATATCTTCTGTCCCAGTATACACAGTGTAAGGTCCATCGGTTGTCTCATTATACTACAACAGATGCAACAAGGAATAACAGTTAGAAATATTGAACAAATTTACAGCATTTTCTTCCTCAGAGCAGCTTTCTTAAGTTTTATTCACAGAATGATAACTGAAGGCATTGCCCCCTCATTGGTTTCACTTACTGGGTAGAAGACTCCCACAAAAGACTTCACACCAGGTAAGGGGATGATGTCTAGGAAGGGATCTGTGTATCCCCACAGTATTTCTTTGACTGTTCTGTTCTGCAGTATGGCTGCATTGGATGATTTAACCCAAGTGTTTATGATAGATTGCATGAAAGTGCTTGGGAACACGGAAGGTACAGCCTGCAATGGCAAAAAAGTAAATGTTTAGTGAAAAATTTTGCATGTGCTTTGAATTAAAGTCACAGAGACTGACTCCAAAAAATATCTGCCAAAGCCCATTCCCAGATTTACAACTCCCCTGAAGTTAAGTTTCTACATAAAACTGACACTTCTTAACAAAACAATTACTGGCCTTAAGTTACACAAAAGCAGAAAATTTTTCTTGACTGATTGCATGAGTTCACTAGGTCAGCCCTAATCCCAGAACGACAGAACAGCTGAAGTTCTCAGGGAGCCCTGGAGACCCTCTGGTCCAACCCCTGCCCAAGCAGGACCACTGAGAGCCAGTTGCCAGGACCGTGGCCAGATGGGCTTCTGAACAGCTGCAAGCAATGATTTCACAAAATAAAAGCTGTGATCAGATGATCCTCTGAAGTGCCTTCCAACATGGGCACATCTGTGATTCTGTGACTGCTGGAATGGTTCTATTTTGTATTTGCACCAACAATCTTTATACTCTGCCCCTTGCAGACACCTTCACACACAATCCTGAGCACTCATGCAAACACCAGAAAGTTGGTGCAACACAACTAGAGCTGAATACAAGTACAAAAACTGTAAATATTAGTCAAAGGCAAACATTCTCAGCCTGTGATAAGACAAAAACACCTGGACTAAAAAGGCTCTTCACCTCTACTCTAGGTGAAGATCCCTGTGTTCTTTGAAGAACTAATGCTCAGTAGGACAGGAGAGCTCCAGGACTGCACCATGGGGCCCAGGATTTGTGGTGGCAAGGCCATGCAGACCCTGGGTGTGGGAATCAATGCAGCCTCCCCTGCCAGGCAGATCTGAGGGTGTTATGGAAAGAGCACGGGAAATCCACCCTGAACTGTTCATGCTGTACATGCACATGTTCATGCTCACGCTCAAAGGGAAGCCATCCACAAGCTCTTGATTTATTCCCATGTTAAAATTGACTAGGAGGATGTTTTTTGAGCTTTGAACACACTGTGGTGAAAGGTGTCCCTGCCCAGGACAAAAGGGCTGGAACTAGATGGTCTTTGAGGTCCCTTCCAACCTAAACCATTCTATAATTCTATGAACTTCTCCCCTATTCCCTCAACATTTGCAGGTTTTTTTCTTTACTTACTACAAGAGCGAGGTTGAGGATGGTCAAGGTGTCATTTTCCGTCCCAACAGACTTATCAGGTTCAAAATTAGCAATATTAGGCAACATGTAGGATATCGTGCCATTCTCACTTTCCGTGACATTTACTTTGGGTAAATATCTCACCCTGGAAATACAAAACACAAACAGAGAATATTTTTAATCTTTGACTTTTGAGAAAGCACATAACCACACCTGACTGAAGGCTTTTGAAAAGTTGATGAACATTTTAGTAAAATGAATGTTGAACATTTTATAAACACTAGGAGGTTTATAAACTTTTCATGGGATTACATGTAAAATTCAATTTTCTGCAAATATTGTTCTTTTGGAAATATTTCCTTATTGGCAAATGGAATAGTATTTCTTGATACTAAAATAAAAGCAAGTATTTCCTTTGTATTTTTATGCCATGAATGGACCTTATAATTGTTAAATTTTTCAAAATGAATTATGATTTGTCACATTTCCTAAGCTATCTTATGGTTGCATGTAATTAGAAGGTAAAAAATCAGGTATTTAATCTGATAGATATGTCTTGCAATGAAACAGGCTAAACCCATGATGTTACTTTGATAATGTTTAATATGATGTAGAGGTTTATAAGCAATCTTTCAGTCCCACTGAGGTTCTGCCAGTCATGCCAAATTTCTGCTGCAGTTCTAGCTTTAGCTCCACTCTTCCAGTCCCACCCTCTTGGTGGCCCCTCTGTGGGGACAGCAGCCAGCAGGGATCAAATAACAGTCTGTGCTCCATCCCAAAAGGGATCTTCAGGACACTTCAGGATCAGATCTTCCAGCGTGAGTGTAGAGGGGTTCAAAAGGAACTGAGACATTTCCCTGTGGTACAGATGTATTCATGCATGTGGGTCTGACCTGAAGAGCACCTGGATCTTGGCTTCTCAGAATTGCTTTGCATTTATGTAATTTTAATTATTGGCCTAAAAGCTGGGAGAATTTTTTTTTCTAATTAATGTGGTTTTGAATTGTTCTACATTGTAATAAATTATTAACTATTTAAAAGGAGATTGAGAGGGAAACTCAATGTCACAGTTACTCAGGTAAACCAAATATCCTAGGAAGGCATGAGTGAAGCAGAGAGGGCCTTCATTTCATAGTCATCATTTCTTACTTAGTCTGATTTATGCTTCTGGCTGAGACTTGTCCCTGAGAAAAAAAGGTATCAACATCATCACCAGAGTAAAATGTTTCTGTTTGGTGGGAATTCAAATTCTGCAGTTTTTCTTAACTGTCCTTTCCTGATTCCTAGGTAACCCTTTCCTCTGCCTTCCCAGGAACTCTGTGAAATAAAAGTTACCTCTTTCCATTGATAAGTGAGTGTTTAGGCATAAAGGCACTTTGGCTGAAGATGCTGCAATGGAAAACTACCTTGTGAATAGAATATACATCCCTAAAGTTATCAAAAAAGAAATATCCTATCATCATAGGGAAAAAATTTCCTAACACAGGTGCCAGTGATAGCAAATATTTGGCCGAATAACTCAGGAAATATCAGCTAGTTCTATGTCAACATCACATTTAACATTAAACAAATAATAAATCTTTCCTGCATCTCTGTCCTAGCTAGTCCACTCAGAAAATGGAATGCTTTTCCAAGCAAAATTTGAAAAAAAAAAAAAAAAAAGCTATTGACTAAAAAAGTCATAAAGGTGAAAAAAGAAAACCAAACCACATTATTAAAATAAGTTATTAGTGATGCATGGATGATAAGATAATCTCTTGGGTTTGGGTATCTGGCACATTTTCTCCCATTATAAAGCTGGTGAAAACAGAACAGGAAGGAACACAACTATCTCTGTGATATTGTGGCTAATGAATTATTGTTTTTCTCAAGAGCAAGCAGCTTCACATCCTGTTACCTATCTCTATTTTTGTTTTCATTATGTTAGACCCAATCCAGAAAAAGTTTGGGATTGCTGTGTGGAGCTGCAATTTAGGCATTTTTGTCATGTCTAACTCCAGTATGATGCTGGAATTTCAAAAATAAATTTTTTCTCAGCTGATATGGTGTCACATATTAAAGGGTCTTTTCTTACCTGTATGTGTAAGGTCCTCTTTGTTCAAGTTTTGGTTGAGCCCCCTCCTCCATTACCTCTGAAGGATTTAACACATGGAATATCCAAAATTCTCTGTAAACTGAGCTTCCTGGCACAAGCCAATTTTGAAAAGCAGCGGTACCATTGACAATGACAGCTTCCTGAAAGTACAAAAATCAAACTTAAAATTAGCCACAAAAGAAACAAGTGAAAAGTTGCATTTGCTTTTTAGATGACTGCTGAAGATTTCAAAGCAAACAGGAAAAAACACCATTTTAGCATCAGCATGAGATGTAGAGCCCAGTTGCCAACATCTGGAGGAAGCTTGACATTCCTGCTCAGTGAGAGCAGAAGTGAGTCCCCCTAGAACAAATGAGCACAAAGCTGATACAATTGCTGATGCAGCCACTAGCAAAGCTTCCCTATTGCTGTGGAGGGGCATTCCCTCAGTTCTCAAACACTTGCCAAAACCACTGATCATTTATAAAGGGGAAATCTTCAGTGACTGAATGACAACCAGCAGGTTACAGAATCCATAAACTGCTCCTCATCTACTGCAAATAGCCCAAGGGAGGAAATAAGAGCTATGTCTGAGCACTTTTCAGGCTCTGGATAATTTTGCACCCAGAGAAATCACTAAGGGCTCTTGAAGGACCTTTTCTTTGGCAGAAAATTTTTGTCACCAAAACGGAGATTTTCTAAGAAATCTCTCAAATTCCAATAACATTTGATTAGGAAGTTCTCCCAGATCTAAAGAAGAAGGGATAAAACAGTACATCCAGAACCCCTCTAGAGGAATCGACAGCTTTAACTCTGTGCCACTCAGCCCTATGGCAAATGGCAATTTGGGCCTCAGGACTGTGCAGTGAGAAGGAGAGTTTTAAAGTATGTAATCAGGGGAATGCCTGCTTTGCCTGGTCTGTATCAGGATTCTTCTGTGGGATTTTCCCAAACCTTGGGATAATGCAATTTTTCCCCTTGGTGGTAA
Organism: Serinus canaria; assembly: GCF_022539315.1. NCBI lineage: Eukaryota > Metazoa > Chordata > Aves > Passeriformes > Fringillidae > Serinus > Serinus canaria. The sequence continues at coordinate 10,482,220 of NC_066314.1, forward strand.
AGATTCATAAAAGTGTTTTTCAATAAGAAGATAAATCTGGACTGCATGTCTCCAACATAAAAGGTGCTTTTCTTTGTTAGAGTGATTGAAGATGAATTAGCTAATTTGCACAACTCATGAAGTCCAGGAATTAAAAGGCTCTAATTTCTCTCTAGAGAAAGGAAAGATATTTTAAATCAAAAGTTGCTAATTTTTTTTCTATTTTAAGTTTGTGCCTCTAAAGTTCACTTAGCAATCACCAGGTAAACAAAATAGGTACTGCCAGTTACCACCTCCTGCAGTTAGAAACAAATGTCTCATCTTGGAGAACTTGTAACACAGACAGGGATCTGTCTGAAAAAAGCCTTTGTATGGTGCAGTTGCAAACACCTTGCTGGTGGTGTAAAGCACTGGGCTTGCTGCCTGAATGCCTGCTATGATTTATGTGCATTTGTGTGAGAGGGGAAAGAAACCTTGCTGCAGCAAGTGTTATATCATCTTGAGGCCTCTCGAACTCACGACGTCAAAGACTGTCCCAGCTGGGGCCCAGCATGGGCAGACCACCTCCTGGATGAAGAGGGAAAAGCTTACATGGTTCAGAAATGGCCTTCCCATTTTCACAGAGAATTGCTCCAAGAATCTGGGAGAAACAGGATGGTATAAAAAGTGGAACTCAGTCTGCCCAGAGTCTGCCTGTGATCTGTGCTCAGCACTGCTCTGAGATGGGGACAGATGCCAGGATGTGACCTCCCACTGTGGGAGTGGGCAAGTTGTTCAATTTCTTGCATAAATATGGTCAAGACAAACTAATCTCTCTTGAAGACAATACTCAGGAACAGAGAATAGAGAAGTTTCAACCTTGTGATATCAGATCTATTTAACAGATCTTTGAGTGGTGTTAGGTATATTTCAAAATTCTTCCCCTCCATCCATTCCCCTTCTCCTTTTAGCCCTCTGCCAGGGGTTGGAGTAGGGCAGATGATCTGCCAGCTCTGCCACTGCACTCTGCCAGGTCACAAAGTGGATTTGCAGCCCAGCATTCACTGTGACACTGATGTCACTGTGGACACCCTTGGGGAATGCTTCAAGGGTGCAACTGATCCAGTCTGGCAGCCAAAGGGGCAACTGGCTCTGGCAACCCCCAGTTCCTGATCTGTCTATTGCACCAGCTCTTATGCCTCAGGGAGCTGTTTCTGCCTGCCAGACAGGAGGAACATAAGTCCCTTATTTTTTTGCTTTCTGTGTTACCTTTCTGCCTGTCAGCCATTTGGCTCAGGGGTCTGTGTCAAGGGAATCAGCATTAGAACATGGGAAGCAGCAGGACAAAAGAAGGAGGGGAAGGAAGATAACAAGACCATTATTTTCAGTGGCACTAAGCCATTATTGTTAATCATATTTCTCCCACAAAAGAGGTGCGTATGATTCTCTGTCACATACTTTGAGAGTGCAAATGGTGGGTTAAAGTGGAATAAAAATCTGGAGCTCTTTTTCATGTCTTCAGACCAATACCCTCACACCAGCAAGTCCTTCGTTTTTGCTGTTGGATCACTGCTGATCTATCCCTAAATATTACCCCCCTCTCTGGCTGGGCAGTTACACATTTCCCTGATAACACTGCTGTGCTTTGGGATGTTATGAGTGGAGGAGCAATTTTGGAAGCTAATGTGCAACTGATAGTATTCAACACTTCTCAGCTCCCTCGTCCATCTGCACCAGCTCTAATATCTCAATATTTAATGCAATAGTTAAGGCAATAGTTAACTACTGTCAGCAAAAGCAGCTGCACAAATGCCATTGCTACACAGCCAAGTTCTACCACGACCCAGCTGCGCAAGATTGAGTGAAACCAGCGGGAACTTTGACCCTTTTTGGCTTCTGACAATTTCTCCCCACTAAAACTGGGTCAAATAGCAATAGATAAATTCAAGAAATGCTGAGCAGTCAGCAATAGAAACATGTTGTACTTAGTTGATTCAAAGTAAATGAAGCCATCGTGATTTCTGATGAAGAAACACAAAATTTAAGACAAAGTTTCTGTCTTGACAAGGAATCTGGCCAGATGCATTAAAGATGCCATTTTTAGGGAACTGAGAAGTGTCACAAGTACTTCGGACTGTAACAAAATTGTGCATGCATAAACTGGAGGAAACAAACAATACAATTCTGTAAAACTGAAAAAGTAAAGCTCAATAAAAGAAAATAATCTTCTCCCATTTTGCAGCCAGAATAATGACTCTTATTACTTGTTAAATTATGATTATTAGCTTATTACTAGGCTTTCTACTCAGGCTTTTTTGGATCATAACTTTTATTTCTTTTCAGTCTTTGATAACAGAATTGTGGGACTAAATAAAGCTTAAAATTGATAGTGTGGGAATATGTGTGGTTAGATCATTTGTGTTCTGCTGAGAGCCAGCAGTTGCTTTAGCTTCATTGGTTTGTGTAAGGAAGGCAAATGAATGTCACAAAGACAGTTTTAAATTAGATATAATCTGGCCAGTCACAGATCACAGATATGTAGAGACAAATGAATAAACATAATAATAGCTACAATTGAAGGCCTTATTCCTAAAAATAACTGAGACTATGCCAGTACAGCACTGAGGCATTGTGCAATTATTCTGTCTTATCAATTCATCAATTCATCAGGAGTTCAATATACTAGGTTATTTCGTGGCTTCTGTTCAGCTCCTGAGCATTTGCACTCAGGGAGAAAGCAGAAGATCTTAGAGAACTGGTGATAAAGGTTTTTCTAGCAATGGAATCCACTACCAATAGCTTTGAGTGGTTAAACCCAGCTGGGGAAAAAACCCCATAACTGAAGTAATGGGACATTTGCCTAAAAAGATAATATTGTTTTAAGGAGGGAAAGGCAAAAAAGTAGAAATTGAGCCATATCAAAATATTTTTTCCAACAATGTCAGATAAAATCTTTCTGATTTGTTGTTTTGAATACCCCTTTCTTTTTTTTTTTGAGACATAATTATATCTAGTAATAATGACAACAGTCATGATGTTCAACTGAATTGTGTAGAGTCAGTTAAAAAGGTGTATTTTATAATTTCAAGCAAAGTATTTCTTTGCAGAGAACTCTGAAACTTCCATGTTTCATTTGTAACTTTACTAAGATCAATTTTCTAAACCCCCAAGACCTCAATGGAAAGTTCTCTCCCATTTGGGCAGATTCAGTGTTTGTAGAAATTAGTACAGGACTTTTGCCCTTTGGTCCTGAAGTCAAAGGCACCTTTCCATGAATAGTATCAGAGCTGAAATAGTTTAACACTAATCTTTTGTGGATCCCTGCCAAGGTGCTGCTGCTGGTGTCATTTTGAGTGTACTCTTCAAGTGACAGTTTCTTTAAAGAGCCTTGACAAAAATTCAGAACATATATATATATATATATATATATATATATACACACATACACACACACATATATATATATCTATACAATCTTTTTTTAAACTCTGTGGTCTGCTGGAGGTTAGAGTTTAAGCAATTTATCCAAATTTTTGGAGATACAGGGAAAGCATGCTGGGACTAGAAAACATAGCCATGTGCTCTGATTTGAAGAACAGATGTCTGAGAATAAATTGGAACAAATGGAGATGTGGCATCTGGGTGTTTTATGTTACATGAACTTTGTTTGGTTTGTCCACTCATGGACTGCTCATGGGTGGAGATAGCACCCACCCACCAGGAGATAACAGCTGATAGACTGTCCAGTTCCTAAGGGCACCTGAGATTTCCTGTACACATGCAGATGCTTTCATTTTGCTTCAAAAACAGTTTGATCCAGCACAATATACCCTGAAATGTTTACTCTGACTAATCTCTCAATGACAGCAGCAAAGGAGAAATGAGGCTGCTAAAGTGTAAAGATGTGTGCTTAAGGGAAGCTTAAGAGAAGCATGGTTAGACTTCTGCTTCTAGCAGAAAAGGACAAAAAAACCTATTGATTGCATGGATTTTTGAAATTAAAGTTCCTCCAATTCATTGGGAGATGCTAGAGAAGTTCATCTGGACTTGATTCATCTTGCTTTAGAGTAAATTGACAGTAATGTTGTTTGACTAAACCTTGATAACAAGTTAATTTAGGACAATTTGTCTTGCTATAGTACGGAGTGTCCAAAAACTATTCAACATTTGTTATTCTAATCTAGCAATAACATTTGATAGGAACTTACATTTCCTCAAAAAATGTAGAATTTTTTCCTACTACCATGCAATAGAATTTTTCCTGAGATAGGATAGCCAGAGGAAAAACTAGCAGTCTTTTTCAAGCTTTGACTGTGAAGAATTTAAGACAAGATTTTGCCTTTACTGTTTGTGTCTGAAACAGTTTTTTACCTTTCATTAGACATATGGCATATTGAGTTTTGTTTTCACCCACTAGGTGAGGACGTCTTTTACATTTTTCCTCATATTAGTGCAAATGGAAAAAACATAAATTCAATAAGGTTGGAAAAGACCTCCAAGATCATCCAGTTTAAAGTTTGACTGCAGTGCTCACTAAACCACATCTGGAAGTGCCAAATCTACTAATTTTTTGAATCCTTCCAGGGCTGGTGACTATAACTCTTCCCTAGGCAATCTGCTCCATTTAAATGCTTACAGGCCATATCTGAAAGAACATCTCCCTCTTTGTTCTTTTCCTGTCCTATAGTCACTATTCTTAAGAAATTCCAAACAAATTTGTCATGGAAGCTGATCTGTTTCTACCAAAGATTTTCCATAAAAATTACATTTCCAAAGTGAAATAATTCAGAAAAAAATAAAAGTATTTTGTGCACTCTCTGCTTGGCAGATCTATTTCCTTTGCAGTCAGATCTATATTTATCTTAAATATAACTGCAATGAATAACAAATTTATTTTTTATTAACAGACCCTTCATCAACACAGCAAAATAATTAATTAAATTCAAGTCCCTCCAGAGCATCTGCTGAACTGATCACATATTTCAGCTGTTGTACCTGGGCCCATCTTGCCTGAAATGGAATTGTCTTAGTTTCCTATGGTGTCTCTGAATAGACAGCACATTGAACAGAAAGCAAATAATCTGTGCTTAGGGAAAAACATTTCCATTTACTTAAGTAAATAAAGCCTTTACAAATGTACTCTTTTATGTTTTATGTGATTACTGATACATTTTATGTATATATACATCAAACAAGCTGCCTTGAAATAGGTACAAGCATCTGAAACATGATCACAATGAAGAAAATTAAAAAGTGGTTGAGGGGAAAATTACTCCCTCTAATGCTGCCACTACAGACTCATGCAGGTATAATTGACTATGTAGACATTTGCAAACCATGCTGTATAACTGGCTCACTACTGTTAGTAAATGGATGAACACAACACTGCCAGTATTTGTAATTTGCCTCCAAAATATTGAATGGTACTAGACAACACTCAGGATCAATATAAGTAAGTGTTCGATGTAAGGAGATTTTAATTTTTAAATTTACATGCTATTTAGAAAACCTGTTATTTCCTCTATATGGCAAACAATTAAAATTGTTTGTAACTTTTTTGTAAAATGCTGCAGGGCAGTTGAGACATTACCTAGCGATATTTTTTTTTTTTATTCTCTATAAACCTTAAAAATTCTTTAAATTCTGGAAAAATACAATAAAAATTGGAAAAATCTCACTAAAGGTTGGTTTTCATTGGATTACCTAAAAAAATTAAGATGCTTTATAGGAGCCATTTTTTTCAATTTTTTTTTAATGATTCTATAATATAACCAGGGCTTCAAGAGATAGTTCAGCATTTCCTGACAGTTCAAATTTCACCTCCTCAATTGTCTACAACAGCTATAGGGCTAAGGCTACACTTCCAGAAGAGCCTTTGGATAAGTGTCTCCAAGATGTCCACAGTCTTCAGCACCACAGCAGATAAATAGCAGGACTAAGCAATAGCCAAAAATCTTAAGATTTTCAGATTTTTACCCATCAGAGAATCAACCCTGGGTGCAATGACTCTAAGGAGTCACCATAGTGGACACACCAGGACTTTTATTCCAGATTACTCCATGATTTAAACCCCCAGTTATGAACACTTTTCACCAAAGATCTGACAAATAATTTTATTCTTTACATAAAAATCTAGATTTTAGGGTCAGAAAATAATCTAAAAATCAGAGAAAAACTGTGTCTGCCAGGTCTAAAACATTCTACTTCAATCAATCCTCACACTCAAAATAGAGAGATGCATTTTGTTAGATCCTCCAGTCATGTGAAGAACATTGGCTTGGTCATACAATCACAGAATGTGAGGTGAATACATGAAGTGTAGGATTAGATTCTGCAGCAGAAGACTGTTTAGATTATTTGCAGTATATGAATATAACTGCATAGAGTGAGTACCAAAGAATGAAAATAAAATTTAAAAAAGGAAAAAAAAAATAAATAAGAAAAAATCATAAACACAAGAAAATAAAACCCACTTATTTCTAAATTGCATTCTGAAACCACAATATTTTTTAGATTCTAATGTGAAGAACAAGAGGGAGCAAACAAGTGAATGTGGGAACATAATTAATATATTTTTTAAAATTTTGTTGTTGCATGTATTTCCAGGGAAGTTTGGAGCACCTAATTTTTAAAAACTATGTTTTACAAAGTAATTTAAAAAAAGGAAAGAAACAAAATCAGAACATAAGATTTAAAAGTAATGAGTATTCAATAACCACAAACCATATGTCCTGGGGAGGTGAAAAACAAGAAAAAAGGTACCTTTTTTACTGCTTTGCTGATAAGATTGTCTCCAAGTGGTATTAGAACTCCTCCAAAGATAGCCAGGACACCCCCGATGATGGCCCCAGTGAGGAGCCCACAGTTTCTGTTACAGCCCATTCCTCTTTCCTGTTAGGGTACAGGTGAACCGTGGACAAATATTCTTGCTGTAAGCCTTGATGGTTTTTCCTCTCTTCCTGGTCCAGACAAACACACTGCTCTTCCTCAGAGAAGCTGCTAATATAAGCAGAAAGTGAACAAAAATATCAAATTCCAAAGCTCGAAGTACAAAGTACATGACATGAAGCAGGTAGGCAGATAACAAGAGAAACCCAGCCAGCCCGTGGCCATCTGCTGGTAAAAATACACCCCAAAAAAAAACCAAACCCAAACAAACTAAACAAACAGAGAAAGTTGCAGGTACTTTTGGCTCATTGCCAATTGCTTATTGCATATGATTATGTTCATTCTGGTTGCCTAAACAAACTGGCAAGTTTTATTAATTAGGTGGGGATTTTTTGTTTTGGTTTTTTTTTGGCTCTGTTGCATTAGGGCAAGCTGACATTGTTATTATTCATATGACATTCTTCCTGATGTAAACATCTTTAAATCTCCCTCTGCCAAAGAAGGAGGCTATACATAGCTCTGCTTTTATCTCAGCCTGCTGTGCCCACAGCTCCCACTTTGGGCAGAAGCAGGAGTGACACTGCTCTGGCATCAGCTCCCCTGGCTCCTCCTGCCTTGTGCCGGTAAAAACGTCCTCAACTCAATCAGAGGTTTTAAAGCAAGACTAGAGCTCGATCCTGGAAAGAGGTACTCCCTGTAATTTCAAGATTATTCAGTCTCAGAAGAAAAATGTCTGTGTTTAGTCATTGGAAAATAAGATTTGCTGGTCATACATGTTAATATGTCTTACTGGTCCCTAGTGAAAGGGGTGGTAAAGAAAATCAGTGTGACACTAATGCTGAAGTGGTAAAATACAAGCTCCCAGTAATATTTTTTCAGATTTTTTATTGTTTATGAATAATTGAGACAAGGAACTGCCTAATTTGCAATTTATTCTTTATGATTATGAATTAATCAAATACACAGAATTTGCAAGTTGGTTATTTGCTTTAGACCTCCAGTTAACAAAAAGTCTGCCCTTCTCTGTTTTAGATGTCACTGTCCATGTCCTTTTTATTCTTACTAATTCCTGTTTGTTGACATGTTGTGAACATCTCTAAATCAATTTTAAAGCAGGCAATAGTTAATCACAGTTTCAGTTTCAAGAGTTAATTACACAGTCAAGGTCAAACATAGAGAAAAGGAAAACAGAAAGATGAAGTGGAAGAACAACTCAACCAGTTTGCTCATGAAAACTAAAGTGCCAGAAGGACTTCATTAATTTCTAAATAGTACAGCAGCTATAGGCACAGTGTGTCTTCTGTTTCCCTAATCAGTCATGTGACCTTTTTATCACATAAAGGATGTACAACTTGCCCTAACAGATCAGGTACCATGGTCAGCGGGCACTGATGTGTCCTCCCTTGTGACCCCAAATTCACAGTTATGTCACATCTCTACCTGGCACCAGACCCCTCCCTTTAACTGCATTGGAAACCCACCTTCTGCCTGTTTTTGAGCAGGTTATGGCTCCCTTGCCTTTAACAATGCCTCTTTCTGTACATTGGAGATCTTTTGGTCTGTTAAGAATTTTTCTTTGGGTATTTTCGAGCAGAATGACCAGAAGACTGTTTGCAGTCTTGGGTAAATATCCCTACTGTCCTTACTACAAAAGCCAGCCTGTCCATCCACCTGCCACCAGGTCCTTCCACAAGGTTCCCATTCCAAAGCTATTAAAGGCTTTTTGATGGACTGGATGGGTTTAACCACAAATTTCAAAGCATATTTAAGTTAGAAATTTATAAGACTTGAGGAACTTTGAAGTGACAACCACCAGGACCAAATCTCTTATGGCTGTAGCCAGGCTGAGATCAGGATCTTCAGTTTGGCAATGACAGAATGGTAAAAGACAACTAATTGGGTAGGTGGTGTGGGCATTTGAAAATCTGATTGCTGTTACATATTGCAGCAAATCTGAGGAAAAGCAGACATCCTCAATTAAATCAAATTCTGAAAAGTTCCTAACTCCATTTGATTTTTCCCCCAGTACAAGAAGATTTTTTTTTTCCGGTCTGGAAACAAACACTTTAAAATTTAAAATGAAAATTAGTTCTTTCAGAAATATTTAAGAGGGTCTTTCAGTATCATCAGACATTTACTTACATACTGAAGATTTTCAAATTCCACAGCAATACACTTTTCACCAAAATACATTTCCACCTAAGTTTCTACAAGCTGTTCTAGTCATTTAATTTTTTTTTTTTTTGGCAGACTAGGCATCTCTTATGAGCACTAACAATAAACAGCAAAAAAGCAAGTGACTGCTAACAACTTGTGTCTATTCTAAGCTTCTGCAAATTGAAAACTATTCACCCTTCTCCCACCAAAAACAATGTAATAGTAGTCTAGACATTCCAATTTATGCAATTCAAATTAGAAATTACACAACTGTGAGTGAAGAGCACTTACACCACAACATCCAATTCATATAGAAGTCAACATACTATTCTCATCTATCAGAACTAAAATTAAAATATGAAAATTAAGGTAGAAATTTCCAATAAGAAATTTTCTGGGAATTTATATTCAAGTGAAAATTATATACCTTAAGCAGAATAGAAAGTACCATAACAAAATTAGCTATGGTCTATGAGGCTATTGGATAATTTAGACTCAGATTTGACTACAGGATTAAGAAGATTATTCACCCAGAAGATTATTCAAGAAGATTAGAGTGTTGAGTATGAACTTTTTAATAAAGTTTCAAAGATCCTTAACAGAATATTACTTAATAACAATGAAAATGGTCCATTCAAATCTCTGAAAGACAATTTATAAGCAACTGTATAGAAGGAAAGATGAAAAATGTTATTAAATTCTTTCTTCACTATTTAACTTAGACTTCTGTACATGTCAGTTTAAAGCAAGCCCTTATAAAATACAATTAATCTCATTATATATTTTATATTCTTTGAAATTATAGTTTCAAGCTTTTTAACTGCAATAGTGAATGCTAGAAAATTTTCTTTAAAATATGCATTTTTTATAAATTCATATGACTCCACAACTATATTTTCAAGAATATTAAATATCAAAAGACAGAATGCATGGGTAAGCCATACTGAACATAAAACACCGCTGTTATCATGGTAACAAAGCATTTCACTAATCCATGTAAAATGTCACTTTTCCTTGCAGGCAGCTTTGTAAAATCCTTCCATTTTATTTTGCATTAAAAAGAAATATTCTCTAGAGTTTCCACCCCACTGACCTTAAAAGTGTTCCTGAGGAAAACCCTCTGATTTTAAACGTTGTATCGTGTGACTCACCTTGGAAAAGGGCGACTGATTTTTCAGCTGAACACACAAGTACTTAGCACATGACTTGCATCAAGTTACCAGGAGACAAGCAGCTAAAGCTCCCCACCAAGCACATAGGCTGTGAACTGGGGGGGGGAGTGTTTATATATTCCAAGAGACGTCAGTTCCCTCTTTATCTTTTTTTTTCTCCAGAAGAAAAAGTTAAGTTGCACTGCTGCTGGGGGAAGGGGTTATTTTTGCAGCCTGACTAAAAGCCACTACCTACATCTCGTGGTAGGATACTTAGCGACTGCAATCTTTATCCAAGTTTGATCCAAGTGAGTCAAAGGTCAAGGTGACAAAAGGGTAACTTACTTACTTGGTTTCTGGTCACTTCTTCTTTCATATCTGCATAATTGTATTTTCAAGTAGATAGTGTATTTCAAGTAGTGTATGATAGTGTATTTTCAAGTAAGAAAAATCAGGAAATTTCAGAATATTTTGAATAGGACTTTTCTCAGGTATCAGATACAATGTTTCCTTGCCAAGTGCTAAGACTGTTCCTATTTTACTGGAAGTTCAATGAACATCATACCAAAAGCTTCTCTTTCTGAAAGTATCTAAAAACCATTTATTTTTACACTGACCTCTCTATCAACCAACGTGCTACTCCTTCACAATTTCCACTATTAAATAATACCAGTTTGACAAGCTTTTGCAGAAATATTATTTAAATACCTCTTTATCTCAGGTCGATTCAATAAATGTATTGTTTAAAAAGACTCTTCTGGCAGCAGCAAGAGAAAGTCACTTTCATTTGCCTTAATTATGAGAGAGAATAAATATTTCTAAAAATAGATTCTTAGGTCCAGACTCATGGTACAGCGCTGAATAGTTTGCAGGTCACAGGCTTAGTATTTTCTATCTGTTTTGACTGACTACTGTTCTGTTATTTTATGTTGCTCTACTTGGAAGCTTAGCTTTTGTGAGAAAATCTGCCTTTTTCTAATCTATTTCTGCTAATTAAATCTCAGGTGGATGAAAATTAATAAATTTGAGGTTTTTACCTCCTAGTAGTGAAGGCAAGACTGAGAGTGAGCCTGGTCATTTGAAAACAACTTTTTGTGCAGTTTTCAGTACAAGGCTGGTTGCCAGAGCAAGCCTGTGACCCTGAATAACTCCAGCTTCTCATCCTTGAAAAGTGTAGAAATTTTGTTTTCCTCTATTTTTTAATTAAAGAGGGACTGCTGAAAGTTCATCAGTCCTCCACACTGTGCTTGCCATGAGCTACTTTTATTTTTACTAATTGTTTCTATTGTACATGTCCTCCTTGGATGGTCTCCTGAGGATGTTCTTGTTTGGGATCCTCCTTCAATGCTGCCTGTGGAGAGGTTCCCTGCAATGCTCATTTTCTCTCTTTGCAGCATGTGGGAGTCAGTGTGCACCCTTCATGAGGAAATCATCTGGGGTTTTTGTTGGAATCTGCCACTTTCGATGTAATGGTGTTCAGTTTTCAGCACATGCATGCTGAGCTGTACCACCTAATTTTATGATTTACAATATCCTATCATTATCCTGCATAAGCAAAATCTGTTCCAGCAGCAGGGCTTGGCAGTGAAATGAGGACTGCCTGGTTCAACTGCAGAAACAAGCTAAAAGGACAGGAATCTGAGAGAGAAGCTGTAAACTTTTGGATGTCAGTAATTTCTGTTTCTTAAAAACAAACTAAAACAAACCAAAACAAACCATTAGTACTTAATGGTCCTGTGCCCTCTGACTTCATATCAGAGTTCAGAGGTTGCAGAGGAGAGAGTAGAGACACACAGCAACAGCAGGAGGACACAAAAACAAGCAGTTGTGTACTTCATGAGAGTCCCCAGAGGTGCAACCACTGACAAACTGTCCCACAAGGAAAAGTTGTCAAAAAGGAGAAACAGAGTAAATGACACTCATGTGCCTCATGAAGACACAGAGAACTCCAGGAAGCAGAAAATGGGAAGTGCTGCTGTTATTTCCAAATGAAGACCACATGCATTTTCTGGGTTAAATGTATTACTGACAAGAAAATGCTGAAGAGATGAGGGCTGTTCATGGCTTTTATACATATCTCATAGTGGGCCCTTTGGAAAACACTTTATTTGGGGTGCTTCCTATATGCTTTCAGATTCCTAAACAGGTTATGTTTCCCTTTTCTTCCTTTTCTTCTTTTTTTTTTTTTTTTTTAATATGAAGATCCATTCTATCAGACATACCTTTATGGTACGTACAATTTGAATTTTCAAGATGATTACATAAACATTCCCACATTCCTGTAGGAATTCTTTGCTGTACAGCATAGCACAGTATATTCCTGTGTTTCCCAGTAATTACACTCAGAATTTTTCTTCAACTGCCCATCATGAAGCTTATAAAAACTAGGGCTAACATTAATTCTTTTTCAGATGTGGAAATGTTAACATATATTAGATGATGTTGGGAAGCAAATTAGCTCCAAGAAAGTCCTGTCTCTACTTCTGCACCCTCTGAATTTTTTAAGGACATTAACTGTTAAAAAACACCCAACTAAATCTACTTTGTAGTTGTTAGGTAAAAGGCCAACCCCTGGGGCAAAAGATAAAACTGCAATTCTCAGTATCTGAAACATGTTTTTCTATAAGCTTTTGGGTACCCTCCCTGATTTTGAGACAAATTATATTAACCTGCTTTCCATGGCAAGTTAAAGCACAAAATTATTGTTTATCCAGGTTATTCTATTAGCATCATTTTATGTGGCTTCTATTGTCTCTACTGAAAATCCTGCTGTCACCACTCAGTGGCCCTCTGGCTTCTTCACAGGAAGTGTAAAAGTCCCACAGGAAGGGTTGTACCTTGCTCAATAGTGAAAGATTAAATCATTAAACCTGCTCCCCTCAAAAGAAAACAAAGCATATACACACACACACACACAAAAAAAAAAAAAAAAAAAAAAAAAAAAAACCCCAATGGCTTTTGTCCCCAAATAGGCTCTTTCTGATTCAACACATTCGTGTTCACCCATGTGCCCTTAGTTCTACTGAGAATGAGAGTTATGAAAATGAATCACCTGGAGAAGAAAAAAGAAAATATGCAATATGCCACAGCTGGGTGAGACTTCTGCCTCTCTCTGTGTACTGGAGACACTATGAGGTATTACTTTATAGGGAGAGATATTTTGTATTCATGAAAGATAATTGATTTCCTAAGGGAATTAAAACCTCCTGTGTATCCCATCATCACATAGTGCACGAGAAGCAATCCCTGAGCTATCCACTCAGAGCAGCTTCAACAATTCACTGCACTTCCACTTCACAAGAGCCATCCAGGGTGAGCATGGCCTACCTTCAGGTATTGCACACGAAGAACATGAATATAGAACACACAAATTGTGAAATAATAGTACAGAACTAATATCATTCCCAAATTCCGTATTCACTATTTCTGTCTCATCTGTTCTCATGGTGTCTGCTATTTTGTATGACCCGATTTTCCAAAAGCCCCAGGATAGAACAGAGTTTTATAGGTCAGGTCACATCACATAAAAGAAGGAAGAGCAAAGATATCTTAGTTGTTGCAGTTTTCCTTTTACTATCTTATCTATACTGCTCTAAAATAAAAGAAAGGCATAGTTTCATACTATGTTTTTTCTTGTTTAAGTTAGCTACAAATATTTGTTACTGATAAACTTATCCAGCTAAAATCAGGCACCCAGAGACAAATTGATTTCTTTTCCTCTCGCTAGAGATGAGTGAACATAGCTCATCTCAAGTACTTTAAATCTCTTCTTAGACAAGACTATACAGAACCATAGAATCATACAATCCTTAGTGTTGGAAAAGATCTCCAACCTTTGACCAAGTACCACCATGTTCACTTAACCATATCACAAAGTGCTAGAGCTACTTATTTTTCAACAGTTCCAGGGAGTTCATATCTTCTAGAGGTACTGATGTTTCCCCTTTAACTGCAAAGCATCTAAACAATGGGCTTAATCTAATGATTAGAATGATGATGTTAGAACAATTCCACCCCAAGTCCCCAAAGAGGTCTTTAATTTCCTCTCCACATCAGTGCACCATACTCATGGCACCAAAACAGTTGTACAAGGTTCTGGTAAATGCATACAGATTATGAAAAAAACATCGAAAATTCAAGAAGAAGAGCTCAAAATATTTACCAGCTGGCATTAACGGAAAGTTAATGGACAAAGACTGCAGACATGGGATTACACTTTTTTTGCTCGGCCCACATCACAGGTTTTTCTGCAGGTGTGTTGGCCTTCAAGGATTGCCAGTGCATGCCCTGAGTCATACTCCAGCCACTCATATCAAGCATTATTCAACCTCCTGAAAAATATATCCTCCCCAACATGCATTAATACCTTATTTCTCCTCACAAGAGTTTGGAAAACTCTTATCACACTGCTGTGTAGCTCCTTCATTACCCACCAGAGACTCCCAGCCGTAGCTTTCCCAGCTCTGTTAAGTGTTAGGTCCTAAGGTGCTGTCCCTTGTGGTTCCCAATGTGTCCTGACGATATGGAAAAACATCCTAAAATACCAGTGGCTCAGGCCAGCTTGGCAGCAGTACAGTGGAAACAGTGTGATATATTTGGCTCCTGCCACTGATGGATTCCTCTGTCAAACTGCAATGAAGCTCTTTAAGGGGAAAATGGGTGATGGAAAACCCAGCAATTGCTTCAGGTTTTTGCCCTAGATATATTGCATTTTGGGCTCTTCTTCACTGATTGTGGCATGCATAAGCTGCTGCCTTTCTCAGTCCTCAAAATCACTTTTAAAATTTGTTTTCAAGTGATTCTAGCAGGGGGATTAGGTTAAAAAATCCCAAGAGCAGCAGGGATAGACCAGACTGATTCATTCAGTCCTGTGGGTTCATGTGAGAATAACTCAGAATACAGATAGGAGGAAACTTAGCAAAACACAATCCAATAGAGAAACTGTAATATTATAACATAATCTTGTTGTGAGTCTGGAACAGCGAAGGGCTATGAAAATATCTTACTGAAAGGGGTTGGTCAATTAATGCTATTGAAACCGAAGTGTTGCCCCAAAAATTCTAATTCATCACCCAATGTGCAGTGAGCCAATCCCACACAGAGCCAAGGGCTTTGTTATTTCACATTTGCACAAAGATGGGTATTGTGTGGTGAATCCACAAAGTGAATCCACAAAATAAATCCACTATCACCCTAAGTAAAAATGATAAGTACTCTTTATATGCTGTTAATTTTTATATGTTCTGCTTATCTGATATATTCAGTGCTAAGTATTTGACTATTTCTGGCTTGTGCTGAGCTGGCTTCTTATCTTGGACGGCCTGGTGCCCTGCAATAGCAGATCCTTCCTCCCAATCTTTGTTACTCCCCTGGGTCTATGACATTTGAAGGGGGTCAGGCCCTGAAATGTAATAAGGTAATGCTACTGAGAAAAAAAAAATTGTCTTAGACATCACAGGGAGGGCACAGAGAGGAGGCTCCAATGGCAGGAGGCAAAAATTTTAAAGCAAACATCTTCTGAAAGTCAGGAGAAATTTAATAAATCTTGTCCCTACTTGGATATATTCCACTTCTTGCAAAACTCTTCTGCTTAGATCAGAAGTCACAGAATAATGGAGTAATTCTAAAATCTTTCACTCTTGCAATACCTGGTTGAGAAACAGTCACCATAGTGAATCATCCCAGACAATGCCAGTGGTTTTGAAGAATGACTGCATAGTCCTTATGTTAATTTTTGCCTACCAGCTACACTGTAATTTTGTCTCTGTAATAATAAGGAACAACATATGTACAGGAGATTTTTTCCACTTGAGAAGATCTAAGTTTAAGGTCAACTTCTTGGTGACTTCTCAAGTGCTGAAGACCTGTTAAATGACTGACACCCTTATCTTTCAGTTTACATGCTCCAGACCTGGAGACGTGTCCTTGGTCTGAACAACGTAGAGAATATCTGCCCTGGGCCTTCAGTCCAGCCTCAAACTCCAAAGCCAAACCATCAGCCTGCTGCTGGGGAATGCCTTGCTCCCATCAGACCAGCAGGAGAAAAAAGTTTTAGTGAAGCTACCCCTGAGGCAGCTGCCAACTCCACTTAGGGAATCAGAATCGGTGGTTGGAATTGAGAAAAAGTTCTTGTGATCCAAAAAAGGATTGTTTTTTCCCTTTTCTTCATATTTTTATTGAGAAGATATTTAATTACCTCAATAAAAGAATCATATGTAATTCACACACAGACAAAAACCAAAACCTCCAACACTGAAAAATAAAATTACCCTTGCCACAGGAGATCCCTTGGCATCAGCTGAAGATCTAAAGAGATTATGAAAAATTGTGTAATATCATGGTGTATTGAGAAATATTAATGCTATGAAGAGCAGAACAGTAGAGTAAGTGCTAGCAGCAATTTCTGTGCACTAGCAGTAAAATAATGAGGGAACTAATAGATACCCTGAACTTCTCAGATCATGTAATTTTCAGTTCCAAGATATGAAATTATTCTTTCAGATGAAAGCATGTTACAGAAATATGCGTATAATTATCAGTTACGGGGGGAAAAAAAAAGAGCAGTTGCAAAATACAGTAATTTAACCCAAACCCCTTGCATTTCTGATCATTTTCCTGGTTGTGCCAATTATATACAGGCTTCTGAAGTCTCACTTGAGGACAGAAAAAAACCCAAACAAACTAAGCAACTACAGACTACATATTTTTTATGAATAGGATATTTTGGCCAAGTTAAAAAAAAATCACTGAGCAATTACAGCTATTGTGTCAATTGTCAAGAAACTAAATCATTAAAGTAGCATATGATTATGGTATATTTATTGGGTTGATCTCAGTACTTCCATATATAAATTAACTTATATTACTTCAGCATATTTATTATACATTATATATTTTTATATATGCACATAAATTATTGTTTTAAAACTACACAGAAAGGCATATATATGCTTTTCCCCTCTAATTAATAATGATACCACTCCCATCATTAATCAGTAATGAATATAATAATTAATAATTTTATTTCATTAATAATTACATGTAATAATTAATAATTATCTTTCATATATTCTTTTATATCACAGTTATTAAATTTTTACAGCCACAAACTTGATATCTCTGCTCATATTTTTCTAACATATGTATTTAGTTGCTTACATAATAGACTTTCATATACAAGATAATGATTAACAGGCAAATTATTACTACATTTTTTGCAGTTAAAGTTTCATTATATGTATTTCTAATTGCAATGTACAATGAAATATTAGCAATATACACATTATTATCAAGATATGCAAGTGAAATAATTTGATTACCAGTATATTTAGTCTTTATAAATTCTAGTGAATTGACTTTTCCTGGGTTTATAAAGACTCAAGAAACAGAGGCTGAATAACATCTCTCTTTGCTTTCAACAAGTAGCAGATAGGAGCATTTTGCAAGTTTTAGGATGCAATATTACACTTACAAGAAGTTTATACAACACCCAGCTGTGTGCTCAGAATCTGCCCCTAGCCCAGGAGCAGGGTCACATACCTGTATGGAGGGAGAGCTGCTCCCACAACTTTTGCTACAAGGAACTGCAGAGGTGCAGAAGAGCCTGCAAATTTACCTCCTCATATACAGAAAATTAGAGTTGCAGCTCTGCTGCCCAGTGCCACTCAGCTGATCTTGTATCAGCCACTAACAGAAAGTTGCACAGACCTTTTAAACTCCCTTGTAGGTAAACTGACTCAAGTGATAAGGAATTATGAAACCTCTAGCTCAAGATAATACCCTCTCAACACTTGTGTTTCACAAGGAAGACCAGTTCAAAGAAATCCTTTCAGGAGCAGCCCTTGCCTTTGGTCCCCTCAGCCTCTGCCACAGCCCAGAATTTGGAAGCAATGTATCAGGTCCTGTTGCCAATCCAGAACAAATTTCATTGACTTTGCAGTAACTCTGCAAACACAGTATAATCCCCTTTAATCCCCACTAAGTACTGGAAGCAGGATAATACTTGTCATATTAGAGATAATTCTTCAGATTTGGGTTTATTATGTTTATTTACACCAAGCACAGAGACAGGTCAGGATGAGGGATCCCAGCTGTGAGTACAGCTGTTCAAATTCATGGGACTCTATAATAGTTCCACAGGCTTTGCTTCAGAACTGGGTTGTCTAAATAAACATCTGAGCCAAGGGGCAGGGCTATTACCTCCTCTGCCTGTCTTTTGGTTCTTTGCTAAATCCTTTTATCATACCAGTGCTGATACTTTTCTAAAATTATTAAATGATTAATAATTAAAGGTGGTATTATTTTTTATTTGAGCAGCCTATCGAGGACATCCTTGCAGAAAGTCACAGCAAATAGCAACAGTTACCAGCCTGTCTGCCAAGTCATATTTAAGATAATTGCTGTCTCAGAGGATTATCAGGAACCTGGAGATGAGTCAGTATGACTGGGCTATAAAACTTCATATGCACTAACTCAAGGGCCACTCCATGGCATAAACCTCTTAACCAATGAAAATTCTGCTTCTCTGAAGTTAGACAGAAATCAAGTGACAAGGAAAAGTTAAGAATTAAAAAACATTCCTGAAATTTGCATTAATCTGGATATTATCTGGCCTACCCTCTTATGCTGTAAATGCTGTTCTACCTTTGATCTTCTGGGTGCTTGCTTGCTTGCTTGCCAGGTTGATTGCTTCCTGTGTGCCTTTCACAGCTGCAGCCTCCAGCTTCTTGCCAGACTTCTGCCTTCCTTTCTACATGTGCTTCCTTTACCCCCTTTTCCTTCTCTGAGAACCTCCTCCCACCTTCAGCTCTATCTGTCTCTCCCCTTCCACCCTATCATCTCAGCAGTCACTCCTCCAACAAGCATCTCCCCTACTTTGTCTCCTCCCTCCTTGGATTACCCCTTAGGTTTTTTCCCTGCTCTTCCAGAATTTACTGCTTTCTATAAATTCTGTCCTTGTTCCTTGTCATTAACATTTATATTTCCCCAATCTCCCTTGATACTTTTTTTTTTTTTCTTCTATTTCTCTTCATCTTCCTCTGTATAAAGTTCTGGTATTTAAACTTCTCACACCATCAGTTAATCAAAAGGCTGGTTGCAAATGAAAACCATATTTATCAGTGCTCTTTGGTACACAGAGAAGTCTTATCTGGAAAAGCTAGTTATAAATAATAATTTCAGTTTAGTAACTTAATACTCTATTATTGTTTGTGTTCCTTCCTAAAGCCTCAGAAGAGCAAAGCCCACAGTATTTCTACCCATTATGTATTTTCTCCCCAGCTGCCATTTAACATTTTCTGAAGTCCTCCCACTTCTAAGAAAATGAACACTGAGTAGCTTCAGCCATACAGGTAAAAGGAGAAGAAGAGGAAGAAAAAAAAGAAAAAGAAAAAAGAAAAAAGAAAAAAAGAAAAAAGAGAAAAAAGAAGAGAAGAGAAAGAAGAGAAGAGAGAGAGAAGAGAAGAGAAGATAAGAGAAGAGAAGATACTCAATAGCACGTCAACGATAGAGCAGCTCCTATAGACGAGCAAAGAGACTAGAGAAGATACAGACGAAATCCTCTAAGATACACGCAAGACATCCGCCCACAACCGCACCCTCCACCCACGCCAAGACCCGACAACATCAGAACTACCAGCACCTCAAAGCAACTACACAGAAAGCAAAGAAAAGAAAGAAAAGAAACTACAGAAAAGAAAGACAAAGACAAGAACAGAAAAGAAAGAAAAGAAAAGAAAAGAAAAGAAAAGATCCCACTCTTACCTGCACCAGAACTGGGAGAGGATTTGAGATGGGGCTGGGAAAAGCTCAGAGTTTTCTGAATTCAGTGCCAGGCAGGTTCAGTGGCAAAGGAGGCATACTGGGCTACCAAAACCAGTGCCGTGCCCTCCCTTCCAACCCACAACAGCTAGAAAGGAAATGGGATGTATCATTCATTTCTTTCTTATGATTTGAGAAGTCAGAGCACTCGTTAGTGTTTAGCATTAAAAAAAAAAAAAATCCTTAAAATTATATAGGATAAAGATTACAGAATTGTAAACATGTCGTCACAACATGAAACACCCCAGGCATGCTTGTGGCAAAGCACACACCCTCTGTATAATTATACTCAGGCTTCTCTGTTTTAGGCAAAAAGTAACAATAGTCACTTATCAGATTCTCAAAATGGTATTGGAGAGGATTCAGCAGGACACTCCCAAGACTTTCTGGGTAGCAGCAGCCATAGGATTGCAGACACATAAATGCTTAGTCCCTCCAGTTTCTGGAAACTATTTCATCCATGCTGCACTCTGCTCTATTAGTGTTTTTCTGGTTAGTTTTTTGCCTGTCTGTCTCTCATAACTCCTTTTCTCATTCTGAAATTCTAGCTCAGAGTTCTCTTCCTTTCCCCAAATCTTACTACCAGGCTGTCTACCCACCTCTTCTCAGAGGATAAATCTTTACCAAATTAGAACAGTATCTCTAAAAGTCTTGTGTGCTCATTTCAGCATTGCACATTCATGCAGTGAGGAAGCTCTTTTTCCTGCTGTACTACTGCATGTGGGATTGTTTTACCAGCACTTACACATTCTAGGTTTTACTGAACATTGTATTTTCCAAAGTCTGTGTGCCCAGGGGACACATGGATACCTATCAGATGATATCTCTAAGGAGATCTCTGATGCCTCTGACTACAGTTTAATGTGCCCTGGGTTCTAATGCACACATGCCTAAATAAAGTGTGCACATTCCAGTAACATGTATGGATCTCCTTAAAAGAGACAGAAACAACTGCAGTGGGGATGGTTTTTCACAGCTTCCCAACAACATTCGTGGCAGACAGCTTCCATCCACTGGTTTTATGAAAAACCTACTAAAAGACACTTAGACCCAGCAGATCCTGGTATTTTGATTCATCATCTGCATGTAATAAGAAGAATTTTTTGTCTTGGTATGACAGGCATATGTTGAGTCATGAGCTGGTGAGGCTTGTGAGGAGATATTTTCTTGAATAGTAAACGTGAGGGCATATTTTCCTGTGGATTATTTACTTTCCTTTGACCTAGTAAAATGTGAAAGCCCCCCTCTGTGAGGTCATTAATATTCTATTTTTGACCAACTAAGTATGTTACACACGCTTTCATGTTCACATGAACACACATGCTGGTGCCTTGTTTCAATTTCAAAGAATCTACCTGAAGCTTAGTGGCAAGCTGAGCTTTTTTTTGCCTCTTGCAACCTTGCCTATTGCCATTTTCCACCATGCAAGCACCCTGCAAAATGCTACCTTTTTCCTTGGAAAATTCCACGTGTGCCTCAGTGAAATGCATGTGGTTGGAAGGTTGTGTGCCTGCCTTTGAAATGGTGTTGTGACTCCTCTCAGAGCCATGCTTTTCATACCATCCAGGTTCCTCACCGGAAGAGCACAGCAGGAATACAGAGCCAATTCTTTGGCATGCTGCCATGCTGGGTGTACTGACTAAAGCAAGGTGCTTTCTCAGGTGCTACAGATCTTTTTGATGTGGCTACTGCATTTCTAGGTAATGTTCCCTGTCTTAGGATCAAATCCATCCATGAACAGACTCCCACTTTTACAGCTATCCCTCCTTAAATGCCACTTCCATACTTCATGTTTAATTCTCGTTGTATACTGGGTGTGTATCGAGGGAACCCAAAGTTTTAAAGAAATTTCATGATTTCAGAAAGAGCTCCTACTCAAACTCACAAGGCCTTAGAAGGGAGCAGAAACAAAATTATAATATAAGCTTTTTCTGACTTGTTCTAATCCTTATTTTGCAATTCAGACTTATTTGATTTGGGGATTTATTTCTCTGAAAAGAGTTTAGTCCTGAAATAGTGGCTGTAGTTAAGGAGACTTGATACAATGACAAGAATTTAAGCAGCTTATGAACATTGTCCCTGGGTGAATTTCATCACAGTTCAAAGAGCTCATAGGACCCTTTATTAAATAATCACAGCATAAATTGACATATTCTAACCAATTCATTAAGTTTTTAGTGTCACTTATTTTTATGTTCATCATTCCACCATGCTGCAATTAGTAAAAATTAATTGAATACACAATTGATTAAAAATTAGAATTTTTCAAACATTCTCTGCTTCCAGTGCATGAAACCTAAGCTTCATGGAGTACAGCAGAGTGCAGATGGAATTCCAATCAGTGGTTTGTGTCAAGTGGTTTTAGAGACACATAATGGAGCCATCACATAAATTAAAAATTTATGAGTCAAAATCAATTAGTGACTAAGATATAAATTAGTTCACCATTAAGGTTTAGCAAGGAGCATGCTAACCTAGACAGACCATGCAATGATGAGAGATATTAATGAAGAAATATTACAGTAACAAATATTTGACATTTATATTGGTCATAACATATTTCTAATAAAATGAAAAAGTGAGATATATTGGGTAGGTCAAACTCCTTTTCAGAAACTACAACAGCATTATGCTGTATGTTATGTGAGTAATTGATACTTCAGGTAAAACAGTGGGATAGCAA
Source organism: Serinus canaria (assembly GCF_022539315.1). Taxonomy (NCBI): domain Eukaryota; kingdom Metazoa; phylum Chordata; class Aves; order Passeriformes; family Fringillidae; genus Serinus; species Serinus canaria. The sequence continues at coordinate 10,504,876 of NC_066314.1, forward strand.
TATTATTTTTCTAGGGGAAAAATCAAAATAGTTCATGAAAAGTTCAGTGGGTCAGTCTCTGACATGACAAATAGATTTTTATAGAGTTCATCAAGTTTGGAGCCTTGGAAGTAGTGCTCTACCTGCTTAAGGTAAACAGAGAGACTAACAAAGTAATGAATAAAAATGTAAAAAGAAATGTATGCACTGTTACACCTTTTATACATGCTCCAAAGTTAAAAGTCAGTTTGAGCTTAGAAACTCCCAAGTGGTGTATTCCTTGTTTAAAGACAGCCTGTCCCTGCCAGATTTACTGGGGTAATTAATTGGGTGTTCACAAAGAGTCCCCACAGATCCTGGGGGACGCCGGTGCCAAGTCGAGGTGGTGAGACTGGAAACTCCTGTGGCACAGAGCAAAGTGTCAGAGCAGGATTTTGAGCTCATCCTGCTGCCTACACAGCTGGAGTCAGGGACAGCTCTTGTCCCTTCCTCTGACTGAGTCTGGACATACTCAGAGCCATTCAAGCCAGACCAAGAAACAGGTCACAGGAATCCAGAAGTATTTACATTATTGAAGTAACGAAGTTACATAAATCTAAGGCAGTGGAAGAGCAGAACCTCCATGGTTTTTAAATTTTCAGAGATAAAGCCTGCTTATTTCCATGCATTGTTTTAGCCTCAGCATGTGTGAAAACAACAGTTCTGCTCTATTTCTGAAAACCAAACACTGCAATATGTTAATGTACATAAATCTGAAAATTGTTATTCTCAGAAGTCACAAACTGCACGGGATGCCTTGAAATTTATATTGCTGATTTAAGAAGGTTGCTGTTTGTCCTTTGAAAAATCAGATACCTTGCAATTGAAATTTCCATGTTCCTCAAAACAGAGAAATTAAATTTTCCAAAAAACTTTTAAAATAAGAAATTGCTGGTTACTTAAATAATGAGAGCACTGTGTTTATTTATACAGTGTTCACACAGTGAAAAATAAAGTTGTTTTAGATTATTTTAGTCTTGCCAAGTAGCAATTGCTGTAGTCATTAAAAAACCCAAAACAAACAAAAATCCAAATGCCTTTGATCTAGTTTGCTCAGGTGGATGGTTCTCTGCTGTCTCTTAAAACATAAGTAAGAAAACTTTCTGTCTGGTTTTTAGCCACATAACTCAGAATTTTTTCCACCAGAATCATCCGGATTGCTCCCAGAGAATATTCAAGGTGCCTAGCTCCTCTCCTACTGCAAAGATTCTTAAGATTTGTTTTTCATCTCAGGGGACTTTATTTAGCTTTCATTTCTTTGGCCTCTCACTTGTATTTTTCAAACAAAAATGCTGTGCCTGCAGAACACCTTCTGATGAAAATGTAAGACTGAACATGCCTTATGTATTTTGAACATGTATTGTCTTCCAGTTTAACCCAAGTTTTCTTCAGCACAGCTTCCTGGGAGCACCTCTTTGGGAGTTCTAAAGCATCAGGCCAGGTCTATCATCAGAGGATATATTAACATTAATACCTTAATTCATTAATTTACTATTTAAAACTCTTAAGCTTTTATAGAAAGGCTGTTGGCCTCACCAATCTGGTTACACTTCTGAAATAAAGGATCCTTTATTAAGGTGCTTAAATGCCTAGACTGCTGTTACTTCCTTGAGGCAGTGTTCCCCTGTGAATTGAGCAGTGGTAAAAATTTGATCTATTTTTGTCCTGAATAAACATTTTTTTTTTTTTAGCATTTTCAAACTCAAACAGATAATTAACCTTTTTTTCTATGCCATATGCAGTCTTTTTAATGAATAACTGAAATGATCTTAAGTAAAAACTTGTGGTCAAAATCAACTGATATTTTTATTATTATCAAGATCAGAATGCAGAATATGGTGTGAAGGCCGAAAACTTATCTTGTGCTCAAGGATCTCCTGAGCAGTTGTAACAAAAACCGACTGCTGTTAAGTTAGGAAGATACTGAACGAAATGTCACAGGAATGCTTCTTGCACTTTGTGAGGACTTGGAATCACACATGCACTTTGGGTCTCTAATGGCTCTGGCAGCAATTGTGGGAAGAATAGCAGCTATGCCAGAGAGAAGGAACACAAGAGCAAGAAACATATTGGGACTGAGACAGAGCTTGACATTGCACAAGTCATTCTGAGATGAGTGCCAAGAATGACTACTCAGAGGCCAGTAGCCCAAAGATACTTGGCTTCTCTTTTCACTTTTAATTGTTCTGTTCCAGACACGTATAAACAATACCTAATTGTAGAAAAGCTGGGAGGCAACTTTTAAATCCAAGGAGTATGTAAAAGGGTAAAGGAAACTCTGATGTCAATAATGGAGAACAAGACTTGAGAAGTACTATCTGAACAGCCTCAAGGGACTTGACAGCAAATTGACTAACAACTCTCAAGCATGAGTGTGCTGTGGAATGAAAGTAGGAGAAAAGTAAAGGTTCAAAAGAGATGCTTAAAATAACTAAAAAAAAAAAAAAAAAGCTAGAAAAATGTGGTAGGTTGACTCTAGCTGGATGCTGTGCCAACCAAGTTGCTCTATCACTCCCCTCCTCAATTGGAGAGGGGAAGAAAATGCATTGAAAACTCATGCTTTGAGATAAGGACAAGAAAAGATCATTCACCTGTTACTGTCACAGGTAAAATAGATTCATCTTAGAGAAATTGATTTGCTTTATTGCCAATTAGGCTGAGTAGGATAATGAGAAGCAATTAACACATCTGAAACCAACTTCTTATACACACCTTTCTTCTGGACTCCACTCCAAACTCTTCTACCTCCTCCTCCTCCTCAGTAGCACAGGGGATGGAAAGGGATCAGTTCATCACATGCTGTCTCTCCAAAGAAACTACCAGAGAAGGACTCCTCACACTCTTTCCCTGCTCCAGCATGGGATCCCTCCCATGGCAGACAGTCCTCCTGAACTTCTCCAGCATGAAGAAGGAAATCCTGCCTCTCCATGGTCTTCATCACAGGCTGCAGGCAAATCTTTTTCCAACATTTGGAGGACCTCCTCACCCCTATTCTGCACTGACCTCAGTGTCTGCAGAGTTACTCTCTCACATATTCTCACTGCTGTCCCTCCCATCTGCTGCACAGATATGGTACCACCATCTCTGATGGGCTTGGCTTTGGCCAGCTGACAGTGACAGGTCCCTCTTGGAGCTTCAGGCGGCTGTGCCAGACACAGGGACAACTTCTGACAGCTTGTCAGAGAAGCAACACTTGCAGCCTTCACCCATGGCTACCAAAACCTTGCCATACAATCCCAATATAGGAAGGAAAAAAAATAGTATTGTGGACTCATGAAATAATAAAACATCAGGAATACTTCAGGTGGCTCTGACTCTTACATAATCAGCATTACCCAACAGGCTCATCATTTCCTTGTTAAGCTTACAATATTGGGGATGGTATGACTTGAAATTGTAGAGTCAAGCTTTGGCAAGAGCACCTCAGATTTCCTTATTGAGGAAAAGTTTCCCACTAGTAGATCTATAACAAAAAAAATGGAGAAAAAGAATTGCAATGAATACAGTCTCCTAATTCTAATAAGGTTAATTTATTATTCCCAAGGGCTGTGGTGGGCTTGTGTCTGCTGAAAATTTCTAATTTTTGCCAAAATTTATCATAATTTTTTGATAATTCTAATGGCTGCATTTTAAATATTGGAATACATCATTGCTACAAAATTTTTGAGGGCATATAATATTTTTAAAAGATATTTTCTCTTTCCTTAATTCTGGCACATTGGTAGTAATTTAAGAACTATACTCAGAAAGGAACCCAATCTTTATAGATTTTTTGTAAAGAAATGAAAAGGAAATTACAAGAGTCAATTCTGTCTCAGGAGTTTTCAAATAAGGCATCTATTTTTACTTAAAATACATGATTAAAGACTTTCAAAAAGTGCCAGGAGAGGCAGATTTCCTCTTTTGGTTTTGTTAATGATCTGTTACATTTCAGTGGTGGGTTCTGTGTTTCAACTCTTTTTTTTTTAAAACTCAGAATACATTTGGACACCACTTCTGAATGTCCTTGAAAATGAATTCCTTTTCCTACAGTTTCTAAACACACAAATGCAGGAAATTGCTATAAGAAATGTCCTATCAACAGCATTGTTTTAATGTATTAACATTTCTGATTCTTCTAACCCTGCACTGATTTCCAGGCACTAATCTAACAGAAAAGGTAAAGAAATGTTCTGGAAGATGCAGCTGTACCAGTAGTATCTAAGGAACCAGTTATTCTTTTAAAAGCATCTGAATAAAATAGTAAGTGAATTAATTGAAAAAGCTGCCACTGCTTACAAGGAAAATGTCCTGAGGTGATTCCCCAGAATCTTAGGGTATCTCTGCACAGAAGAGTAGGAGAACAAAACAAGGAAGACACCCCTTAATCATGAATCTGACAGGCATGACCTTGTATGCCTCATTAGGATGAGGTCAAGTCCAAGAGAGGATTTCTCAATTGCTTTGTTTCATGCATTGCTATTTTGGTGTGTCATCATCCATCTAGTAATTACAAATTCTGTCACTTACAATGCTGCCCAAATCAGTAATTACTTCATACCACACAGGTGTTTTAATACTGGCCTATTTAAAAAGAGTAATTCAACAGTAACTGAAGGCTTAATGGAAAAACAAATCTATAAACACACTAGTTGTAGTTGAGGAGTAGAGTGTAGTATATTAGCCCTTCTAATAGAAATAAATCTGCTTTCAACAAGGATTTAATTATTCTTTATTAAGCAAGAGCATAGATGTATTACCACAAGGCAGTTCATAATAATTTTTCTGACAATACAATGGATTGCTGGCTCTTGAAAAGAGCATTCATGTATGATAAATACATGAATGCATTCATGTATGATAAATAGATTCATGTAGGTTTTCATTGTAAATCCTGGATTTTTTTGCTAAGGAACAAGGCAATCAACAGGATTTTGAGGTTAAATTTTGCCCTATTATGAGAGCTTCCAAGAGTATCTGTTTTCATGACATGAAACACTTTTTTCAAGCACTTTTTTCAGGCTTCCTATTGTGTTTTTTAATTAAAATAAGGCTTATCTGTACTGCTTAATGGTATTAAATATCTTGCTCTGCTCCAAGGTTACCACACTGGTAATTTTCCCTCTAATCCCAAATCATGTCTTCATCCAAACAGAAAAGTTGGGCAGAACTGACTGATGACTGCAGAGGATGACCTTCCTTCCTTGCCTCCCACTTCAGCACACCTGCTTTATTGATTGATTGATTTCCTGTGATTGATTTCCTGTGATTGATTTCCTGTGATTGATTTCCTGATAGCTGCTGTGAAGAAACCCCTGGATTAAGTGAGGCTGAGCTGATAGGAATCAAAGCTGATTTAATTAGATTGTTTTGCTATTCTGTGTACTTTATTAATGTTTGGAGAAAGCTGAAGCTCAGTTACATGACCTATGGTTGAAGAGTCTGTTATTATGTGTTCAGATGTGATTGGTAAAGAGAAGCAGAGGTGGTTTTTTTTTCACTTCAGCAACAACTTTGGGCAACTGCTGAAATTAAATTTTTTATCTGGGGTATTTAAGTTGCAATTTCTATGCTAAATTATACAAAACAAAATCCAAGCCCTGTTTATATAGCTCAAACTAGTACAATAAATGCAATTACCTTTTAAGAAATAGAAAATTATTTCTTTCGGTATAGAAAATGATTTTATTTTTTAGCTGGGATAGAAGTTTCAATCTACAATAGTAAGTCCAACATTCAGTGCAGCTGGTTGGGATTTTTCCAATTCAGTCAGCATACCAAATGGATACACTTGCACACATCCTCACTTTATTTGCATAAAGAAATCAACTGTAAGGCAAAGTCCTGAAATTCTCTCTGGTGCCAGGAATTTATCTGAGAGAGGATACAATAAAAAGTGTTCAAAGTCTGTCTGAATTGAAACATAGCCTGCAAAAACATGATCACAAATGATTAAATGAAAAATTCCTTATCAGAGGCAGGACACATAGATGTCATCCTATAGTACTCCACCTCATTCTGAAGAGCTTTTAGCTTATTCTGATTTACATGGAGTGTTAAAAATGCAGTGCAGAAAACACCTTTTTATTATAGCTCTGGTCTTAGAAATAAATCAAAACAGGTAGAGGATTAATCCTTTGCTTAGAACTCAGTCCAAATTATTCAGATAGAGGATTAAGATAATATCGTTCTACTTTTAAAGGTGATAAAAAATTATTTAGTAATTTTATCAAGTACTGAAAGCAAATCATAACCTTAGTGCTGAAGTTAGAATCTTTGAGCAGATCTCTTCTAGCTGGTGCTGTCTGCCAGGTTCCCTGGTGGAGATGAGTAACAACCAAATTGCATGAGCAGCACTGACAATCTAGGATATATTTCAACAATAATTAAGTGCTGCTGGCTGCAGGTGGAAGAGAGGAAAAAAAGAGAGAAATATGCAGAGGAGAGGCCCAGTTACAAAGCAAGATATAACAAATTCAATGGGAAACTACTGTGCTTCGACACTATTAGAAAAATACGCACACACAAGCATGGATCTTTAAAGAACCTTAACTAAACAAAAAAATAAAAGAACCCTCAAGTTTTACACATCAGCTCAGTGGTTTTTCAGTGAAAGAAGGTGGCTGCTTTGAGCAGAGAACTGGGGGAGAAGAGCTCCACAAAAATTGATAAGGAAGGAATCTCACAGCAATGTGAAAGCAGAAAAGGATTGATAAGATGGTAGAAATGGTCAGTAATCTGTTGGTAATCACATCATCTTGTGCCAAGGTGAAGTCCTTCACTAAAGCTGTCCTAAAACCTTGGATTCTTGTCTTACAATGCAATTTGAGTTGGATGTGTGATGGTTAAGTCCTGTCTTCCTGTCTGCTGTTCCTCTGTGTGGTGCTTTGAACAGCAGAGGAGTGAAATGAGACTGGATGGGAGAGAATGTGAGCCCTGCTCTCCAGCCCCTGGCTCTGCATTCCTAGCCACAGACTCCTGCACAAAATGAAAGCATTTTGCCAAGGGTGCATCACCCATGAGCTGTGCTTGGGTTCATCCTATCCACTAAAGGTGGAAATGCCAGCATAATGAATTCCACTCCTACAGCCTGTTCTGGAGCCTGGAAACATCAACATATTTTTATAATCTGGTCCTATATGAGAATCTGAGGAACTGCTTCTCAGACCACTTACGTTTCTTAATTTCTCCCCTAAAATTTAAGTAGCTAAAGTAGAGAAGAACTGTATTTCCATAGTTAAATATTTAGAAATTTTTAGAAGTATGACCATGTTTTTAAATATCCAGTCTTCCAGGTCCACATGCAAGCATTAACCCCATAGTCTGAAATCAGTCTTAGCACCCAGAAAATCTCTGTGATAATTTGAAGCTGAGAGGTGGTTCTGGACTCTGTTCTGACATAACTCAAGGAAATAGGTAAGTCTCGGGGAAAAAATAATAAATGCATCCCTTTTGTCAAGGAAAGTCATGCCTCAGAGTTTTCTTTGAAGAAGCAAGCAAGAGTGGGGATGGGCAACCTGCATGTCAGTTACTTCGATTTGAACAAATTGTTCAAATTAGCCATCCACCAAATACTGTTGAAGAAACTAAAGTGGAAAAGCAAAAGAAGGAAAATCTCTAAATAACAAAGAACTGTACAAAAGATGGGCATCAGACCTCAAGTAGAAGTAAGAAGTAATCAGGTTTTTTTTTGTTTGATGTCATTCTTTAATTTTTACATTCTTATGAAAACTAGTAATTTCATGTAGTACTAAGGAATCTGTCTGATTCTGACCTCTGAAATTAAGCTGAACAAAATGAGTTTCTGTTTCTCAGTTCTGCTCCTCTTTTGGCTATTTTGAATGAAGTGACGTGGTTCTGGGGAACAGGTTCTAGGGGTAGAGAGGAGACAGTTAATAGCAAGATGACCTTTAGAAATGCTTTGTCCCTTTTGCTCACTTGTTCCACTGCAGACAATTTATTTCTTCTGCAGGTATATATTTTTTTATTATTTCAACTCATTTCACTTTTGGGCAGTCTGAAGAGTAGTTTGACTAGCCAAAATTGTGAGATGCAAATATTTGTCAGGATAGGTATTGTATGCAGATGTTCTTATTGCTGCTAGCTGTTTGGCACTCTGACATGGATTTGTTGTGTAGGTGAACATCTGATCATGCATGTAGTGAATAAGGAATCTCTATCCCCAGAGATTGTGTCACAGATATTCAAACTGAGTGGATTAATTAAAGGAGTCACAAAGAGTTTCTTCATGCACTCAGTTGAATGAAGTTGAGTATCCTCCTTGTTTGAATATCTATTTTAATTTGAATTAATAAACAAGCCGCAGGAGTATCGTAATAGTGGAATAATTTTTGTCACTTTTACAGCTTGTTTTTTCTTTTTTTAAGGGACACACATTGATAATAAGCCAACAATCTTGAAGCTCTGAGAGTGTGGCTTTTTTCAATTTTACATTTTACTTCCTATTTAGACTTTCTTAGAAGGGGAAGAGAAAAAAATCATACAATAAAGAGTGAGGCATTCAGAAAATATTCTGGCAGCATTCCAACAATCATTAATATTTACAAACAACTTCCAGTAATTTATTTTCCAATCTATTGTTCTATTTTCTACTCTTATTTAAGCCTTTGGTAGTAAAAATATCATTAATTTAAAATAGATCCCTCTTCTATGCAACTAATAGTTCTCTTCCTATACTCAGCTATTAGTTTTGTCTCTTACTAATAACCATTCATATTGCCTTTTCTATCAGCCCTGAAATCTGAGCTTTCAGATTTCTTTCTACAAAGAAATCTGTGTTTCTCCAAGGTAGTTCTTATTTTCTGCTCAATAGCATGTTTTTCTAATATTTTTCCATATCCTCTTTTGTATTGCAGTACTAGTCCCCTTGTCCTCTTTGTCTCCTTGCTGGTAGGGTATTTTGTTACTTTCTCACACTGACCTCAGCAAATCACTGAGTTCCCACAGTCAAGCTTCCCTTAGTTTTAATTCCCCCCACCCCCCCCCAAAAAAAAAAGAAAGATTGCAGGATTTCTGACCAAGATAATTGACTGAGCTATCAAGCCTTGGAATGAAGAGTGCAGATAACACAGCACTGACATTAAAAATGCAGTGTGGTGATAGGATCACTAGAAGCTCCTTCAGACCCTGGTTGTGTAAAAATCCTCTGGGCCTTTCCCACTAGAACATCTCCCACTTGTCATCCTCTTCCCTTTGTGCTACCTGTTGCCCAATACTCTGATTCTTAATCTGATCCCAGAAGTGTCAAATAGCCATCAGAAGAATCAAAGAGGGAAAGAAGCACTAAAGAAGGGAGTGACAGTGTGAGGTACATAAGAAGGTACAAAATTAGCTCAGTTGTAGGAGAGGCTTCCTAAGCTCCAGATTTCCACTGATTTCTCAATTGTCACTTTCAAGTTACTTAACTCCATACCTTCATAACTTCCCTAAGTGTTGCAAGACTTTGAAATAATTTTTAACATCTCACATAGTTCCTAGTGTGAACTATGTGTCCTTCATACAAAGCACAAACAAGGGAACAGCTGCATAACTTACTCAGAGAGGAGAAGCAAAGGAAGGGTTGATATGTTGGATACAGTCCTCATTCATCTCAGGATGTTTAGCTATGAACTCAGCTAAGGAGATGGATTCCTCCATGGGGAGTTCCTCCTAAGTGGGATTGCTGGACAGATCACCCCCATTTCAATATTTGAATCAATTCACATTTCCCCACCTACCTCTGAATGACAGATCTTTTACCATAATGCTGCTCAGGGGACGCTGAAAGGATCAAGGTGTTGATGGTTTTTTCCTCCCTGATCCACCAAGCATGGCTCCACGTTATATCTCAGCAGCTTTCAGTATGTTCACTGACAGCCTGTGTGTCTATTTAGAGAAGCAGGGCTAACCTGGCTTGTTCTGAGTGTGAGCACTGACTGTCCATGTGTAGCACTTCACAGTGCCTTGACCATTTTGAACCACTCCAATCAACTGCAGCACGCTGGATATAGGAGAATCAATGCTGCTCAGCCTCAACATTCCTCACTTTTTATTTTGTAGCATCAACAGAGTCCTAGAATTAGGTGAATGGCATTTTTTAAGATGCTTGTAGTGTCTAAATACTGGTTAAAGGTACCTAAAGTATCTCTAGCTCAGCTAAATTTATCTCCCTCTTCACTCAAAAAGAGAAAGTCAGGAGAAACAATTCAGATCATGGGAAATTAGTCTTCTGCTTTCTATACAGTCCAATGGGAGGCTGAACTGACTACCCTTTAAATCTCACTGAATCTACTAAATAAGTAAATTTGTTTCCCAAAACCTCTTGGGTGTAATTTTCTAGTTCACACTAGCACTGAGTATAAATGTATGTGTAGCTATAACATGCAGAGTGACTGGGACCAGAGCAAAGAGGGAGTGCTGTATGTGTAGGCAAGGATGAGATATTGTAACTGCTGGCAGTGAGGCCAGGGCTCTTACTCTGTGCCTTCACCAAGGGGAAAAGCCTCATCATAATATTCTTTTTTAGAATCTTCCATTTCATTTACTTCATTGCTGAAAGTATCTCTTTCCCTTCACAGACATGGAACACAAGATCCTCTTTATTCTCTTAAAACGTGCATGACCTAAATGGTTCTTACAACATTTAATAATAACAGTTAAAAACAAAAGAAAAGAAAATGCAGTGTAATCCCACTAATTAAAAATAAGTACCTACTACAATTAGTCCTTAAGAAAAAACCCGTAAATGTTCCCAGTTTGCACAAATGTTGGTTGCATCACGTTTGCACAAAATATTCTTTAATTAGCACAATGCTCCCTAATCCTGAATTGCAGGGTGTGGACCAAATATTCCACACTGCCCAGGCTGCATGCTCTGGACCTTCAACTCCTTCAAAGCATTGTCTTGCAAATGGTGCAGAATCTGCATTCCTGATGCAGCTGTTTGGAGGACTGTGGTGAAAATCCCCATTGTTTTGTTGAGGGGTTTTGGTTTTGTTTTAATTTCTGAGATTTTTCCTTGGCATGTTTTAGAAACCGCACCAATGCCTACAGCTAAAGACACAAATGGCAACCTGCAACCTGGTACTTTTAAAGGCAATGCTTAAGCCTTGGAAGTCTTGGAAGAGCACAGTAATCACCTGAGTCACAATTTCCAAGGAGGTGGCATCCCTAAGACCTCTTGTATAGAATTACTTTTCTATAAAGTTTCATGAATTTTGTCATTCAGACACAATTTAAAAAAAAAAGTTGCACAAATCAAGGACCAATATTTAACCACTGAAAATCTTCCACCTCCAGAAACAGAGCCAATGATTCTAATTTGTCTTGACTTTTGTGAGACGAAAGTATTTTTGCATAAAATTGACTGATATTTAGAAACAAAACCATCATATTTTGAGGAGGGTCAGAAAAACTCACTGGCTTGACATAGACACTATGTAAATTGTTTTCTGTTTCATTATTAGTTATCTGTTATTACCCATATACATAAACTATAATATTTGTGATCCCCCAAAATTGCAAATCATAACCAATAAAAACTTATTTTGCTCTGCCTGTTTTAAAATATACTTTGAATGCTTATGGATCATCCCAGAGTTTCTGCTAGATTAAACAGATAAAACATTTAAATCCTGTGCACTGCTGACATGACTGTTTCACCTGTGCTCTTAGCAAATATGGGAGTTAAGTTCCAAAGCTAAAAAATAATAATTCCAATATTGAGAGTACAGCAAGCATACAGCATGGCTTAAGCTACATTTGAATCCTGTTTTCAGGACACATGGACTTTCTCCTAAGTCACCACAACAGCCTGTGACTTTCCAAATTTGATTTACAGTATCACAAAGACTTGAAGAACGGGAGAGAAACTGTACCAACCACATCATGGGGATCCTCAGGAGACAGATTTGAGGTTGATTTTTAGAGACATATAAAAAGAAAACTGGTCCAGTTAAACAGTCTCTAGTGTAAACGAACAAAAAACTATTTGCAGGAAGTATCAGAAAAGACACAAAAATAGCTCGTGCATTATGAGTAGGAGTCATGACAGGAAAGCCACAAGTGTATAGTCACATGAAAAATCTACTTACATACACAGTCAAGGAAATCCTTCACCCAGAGATGATAATTTGGATGTCCTGGCTTAAACACTGAAAGAATATAAGCTTAAACTAAACAAAAATGTCTTTTAGGGATCAAGGTACACCTTGTGTTGGCTTCCAGTCAGATGGGCCATGGCAGAAAGTACCCAAACGGCCACAGTGGTGGTTAATAGCTGTATATCACATTTCTAGAACCAGAGAAGAACAAACCCTGGTACTTGTGCATGACACCTAATTAAACCAAAGAAAAGTCTTCTTTCTTCAGGAGTACTTTAAGTGTTTGCAGGACCAGAAGTCTAGTTCTACAGTACAGTCCTTACAAAGGAGAAGGTCAAACTTTTCTAAACCCCTAAATTCACATTTGTAGATCACATTGCAGCCAACATCTTCTCATGAGGAACTCGTTCTCTGGATATCATTAAATTCACTCAAAACTCACTTGATGAAAAGCCACCCTAAACAGGATTATCTTTTTTGACTTTGCATGATTCTATAGCTTTGTGCATTGCACAGTTCTACAGCTATCTGTATTCAGAGAGCAAGACTGTGGCCCATAGACAAAGACTTGAATGCATCTTTCCAATTCTTTATCTATTTTTCTGAAAATGTAAGGTCAAATTACAAAGTTAGCCCCACTATGTTTACTGAACTTGCCCAACTAAATTGATTTCTATTGATATGAGCACCAAATGGTTAAGACCATTGATTCTGGTTGAACTCCAAACCTGTAGTCAGTCAAAATTTGTTTCTGGACCTTAGACAAGGGATTTATTCAAAAAGCTTTGTATTTTTAATTTTTATATATATATATATATATATATATATATATATATATATATATATATATATACACACACATCTTCTCTCAGTCACAGTGATGTTCCAAGGATTAATTTCTTAAAAGCTGCCGTAACCTTCTTTGAGATCTTTAGAAAAGGCATGCTTAATTAATTGTTGTTATATCATATATTGTGCTGAAGGCTCAGTGGAGAATTTGTGCTTTTCAAAACATCCAGTTTCTTTGAAAGGAACAAAATAGGAATTTTAAATTCTAATTATGAATTCTGAGGGCTGATAGATGTAAAGAGGGCACAGCACAAAGGATTGCTCTAAGCAGTGAGTGGTAATACGCAGTACATAATTGTGTGCTACAAGCATTTAGATGGTGAGGCCAGACATTTTTTAATTAAGTGGTGAGACAGTTTACGTCAGATGGTCATCTTGGACACCATTCCTGCCTGATGAGAGTGTCCCTTCAGCTTACTGACCACTGCAAGTCAGAACTGAAAAACGAGCTCCTGGGAAGGAAAGGATTTCTGCACAGGAAGGAGAACCTTGAGCTCGCTCTTTTGTAACAGAAGATTTCCTAGAAAAGAAGTTCAGCACTACAAAAGACTTGAACATTTGTTTCTTCTTTTGCTGTGTTATTTTAAGCATTCCTCATCAAACACCAGGTTGTTGATCTCAGCCCTTGATCTGGTCCTTCTTGATCATTACAACCAAGCTCCTTTTTATTCCTTGATTAGTATCCAGCTGGATATTTTCCCTAATACAGCAGACCTGAAGCAGTACAAACAGAGGGATTAAATAGAATGGTAAAAGTGTAGGAGTTGCATAATTATTTTAAATGCCTATTTATGCCAAATATCCAAACATGGCATGTGGCAGCTGGATGGCATAATCCTCTCCTCATAGTTAAGTTTGCAGCATAATCAAAACGCTAGTGGGGCTTCTTTGGTGTCAAACAGAATGGATAAGGAGTTCCTAGAAATCTCCTGGAAGGAAACCCATGTTCTAAAAATGCACTTTTAATGGCTTCATCACTCAGTGTTCATTCAAATGTAGTTTTTACCACAGCTCATATAAAGGACAGCATTTTATTGCTGTGCTAGGGATCAGATCTAGAAAGAGATTTGAATCCAAAGTGTCCCACCCAGGGAACAAAAAAAAAACCAAACCAACCAACCAACCAAACAAAAAACCCATACCTCTATGTGTTGTATATAGTTGTCTGAAGGATCATTTTCACAAGGCCAAACTCCTGCTCATGGTGCCATGGTTCATCTCCCAGCTCAAATTTCTCAAGCCGAGTATGCCAGAATTCAGGATTCAACCGACTCAGCAATAATTAGTCAGGTGAAATTCAGCTGCATAATGGAGGCAAAGTTTGATTTAGTAAAAATGAGAGTCCTCAAGAGTCTTAAATCTCTTATCTGAAAGTAAGAGCGTTTATAGGAAAAAGAACAAAAAACCCCCAAACCTAAAGTGAAATAAGTAAGAATATATAAAAAAGCAATTCATAATGGCACACTTCACTTCTTTCACACAAGCTTTAGGCATGTGAAACTGTTTTGGGTTTGACCAGGAAGGGGTTGCCACTGTGAATTTGTAGTACCTTCTCACTACTGTTGGAGCCTCATATTTGCATGTGCAAGTGTAAGAGTGTTCTTGGGTCCCATTGCAAAGTGCATAAAAAAGTGGCAAGCTGAAGTCAGATACAAGTCACAGGACGATCTCACAACACCTGGAGTGAATTCCTATTTCTATTCTTTAGTGTAGCATCTTTAGATAAACCAAGTAAATAGACATTCATTTGAGCTTGTGCTGGATGAATATTCACTAGAGAAACTATTTGCAGAAGCGTCAGCTGAAAATGGTATGTCCAGAGCTCTCAGATCCAACTTCCTGCTTAAATCAAGAGTTTCACCAGCTGCAGCTCTCATTTGCTGTGCTTTTAAAATATCTAAGAACAGATTCTCTATAGTTTTCCAATGCTGCATTATCATGCACCCAGTAAATAAAGAAGCTTTTTCTATTGCTAAAAACTGTTAAGCCTCTGTCTCTCTTCTCTTCTCAAAGATCTGCCACTATTGAGAAGATTTTGGTTTTCACTTTACAATTTCCCCTCAAGTAATTTTAGACTGCAGTTACATTTCCCCTTAGTCTCTAAAAACACATTTATCAACAGTTTTTTTGTGGTCAGAAAGTCAAAGCTAATACAATTTCATGCGATCAAGGAAATTAATGCAATTTTAAAGGATATAGACTAAGTGATTCTACATTTGAAGAATGAGGTTTTCTTTGTATAGACTTGTCTGGATTCTTTAACATTTTTTTCAAAGGAAACAGTGCACTGGAACTTTTCTGCCAACAGAATCAAAATATTCCTTAGACTGTGTGCACAAACTAACTTCCCCTCCCACCAAAAACCACCTACAGGAGCATGAGGTTGTGGTCAGGAATTCTGCACTAATTTTGATGCTGTTTGCCCATGTTTCAATTCAGACTTGAAGCTTATGTGTCTCCCACCTTAGGAGTGTCTAGTTCTGTCAGAATTTTGTTAGGAAGGGCATAGATCATACAGACAGACTAAAACCTTTCAGCTGGGTGTTGCCTCAACAGAAGCTCTTGCAAGGGAGCACCCAGCATACCAAGACTGTACAGCTGTGCTACCACAGTGAGTGCAGGGGAGCCATGAAAACCAGTCAGAGCTTTGAGGAACCAGATCTCCTGCTTCTAACTCTCTCCCTTTCTCACAGGATTTCAGGAAAAGTTCCCATGTCTTCCAGCATGTTTGCCACTTTGTGGGTAGTGAAGTGTGGCTACACATTTATTTCAGTTCACATGAGGGGCACATAGCTGCTGGTTAATATGTCTCCGTGGACTGTCATAATCTCATCACCCTTCATTCCTTTCTGTTTCGTGTATCTCCTCAGCCCTCTGCTGTGAATTTATCTTAGAGCAACTCTGCAAAAAGTTATCATCCTTCACCAGGATTTGAAGCAATCCCTTGCACTGGATTGCTTCAAATCTGGCATCTAGCCAAGACCATGACACCTCCAAATGCCACTGGGCTTTCCCTTCTGTGCTAATCCAGCAGCCCCCCTCTGAAGACACATTTTAATGAAAACCAGGTATGTTTTAGTGAAGCCCAAAATATTGTTCTGTCCCCAAGAACAGTCACATTGAATTCTGCATCTTGCAGTGTGCTGGGGGTCGGGGTGGTTGGTTGCTTAATCACAGCTCAGCCTCACCAGGGTCCTCACAGCTCCAACCAGGATTTCCTAGTCCAGAGCCCAAACTTCTGGTGCCAGAACTGACAGCAAATCTCCAAATTCCTTCCCTTTGCTGTATGACCAGTGGTCCCCCACCTTTTCAAGTGGGATAACGCTAAATAAATTGTGACATGAAAAAAAAAGATAGGATTATTAAATTTTACAGAGGCACAGAGAACATGCTGTCTGTGCCTTTCTTCTATCTCAGGTCAGAAGAAACAAACCAAGCAAGGAGAATCGAAAATAAATACCTATTAATATTTAACTAAGCCTATCAAGAATAGTGGATCTGGTAAGCAATAAGGTGCATATCTAATATTGCCTGTTTTGATTACATAATTCCTATTTTATATATTACATAATTCTTAATTTATCAGATAAATGGCAAAGATAAATGGAAAATATAGAGATATATGTAAACATTAAATGTATTTTGATTACATAAAATAAAAGTAAAAAACTGTATACAAATGTAAAAATATTTTATTACATAAATATAAGATAAAATAAATATTAAATATAAGTAAAATTAATAAAAGACTAATTGGAATATACAAGTGAGACCATTTACAGAGAAAAAAGGAATTTACCTTGTACTATGGAATATTTTCTGAAAACGTCATTGTGTGTGTATTTGCCATGTAAGGGATGTGAATTCTGCTTTATGTTCATCAAGAACCAAAAAGAAAGATAATTATTTATTATTCTTGATCAAAAACTGCACGTGTGCCAGGCAATTCTGAGATTTTTTTGACAGGCTACTATAAAAAATAGATGTGCACAGCTTTTGGTCAAAATCATGTATTTAGAAATACTTATAATACATTTTTCATTATTGAAGTGAATGATTTAATATATATAGAATTCAATTATATATATATAATTTAACTATCTATATAGTAAAATTCTGAAAAATTTCATATGGCAAAAAATGAGCACAAAGTGCTGCCAAAAAATGTCAGGCTGAAAGCAGGACACCAACAAGATGAGCAGCCTGGAGCTGTTCACCTACTTGATAGCAAACTGGAGAGCTTTTCATTTTTTAGCATCAGCATTTTCTCAGTTTTTTTCTACAGCAGAATATTATCAGCTCCTCTAACAGGTCTTTTTTTAATTATTAACCCAGTGTACTCTTTTCTTTGCAGAGTGACACAGTTAGAGTACCCAAAGGTTTTATTTTAGGTATCTTTTTTGCCAGAGTGGAACATGGCCAGAAAGATCCCTTTGCATTAAGGAGGACAGAGATGATTATATTCTGCTACATACACTGAAATACTCTAAACCAGAGTTTAAGTGAATTATTTACTATCAAATATGTGAGGTTAAAGAGCTCAATTTTCCATTCCCCAAGCATGATGAATTTCCTTCTGCCATTGGCAAAGGCTTTTCACAGATCCAGGGATATGTCTGTGAATTTTTCAGGGGCTGTGGTGGATGGCTGCAGTAAGCATTCTTTGTAGGGAACTGTGGGGATGTAGCATGAGTTTATGCTGAGTCAGACATTTTGAAATGTGTAACACAGCAATTGCACAAGAGGCCTTATTCTAAAATTAGTATTTTTTAAAGGAACGCTGACTGAAATTCTCAACAAAATGGAGCTGTGGTTATTATTTTCAGCAAACCATGAGAGGTGACTGCTGTGGCCTTTAAAGCAGCAGGCTGTCTGTGAAGTGCTTGGTGGAAACAGGTTTTACTAAGTCTCTAGCTGTGCCTCTGGGAGTGGCACAGAACTGCCAGTGACCAGCTGCATTTTGTGTAGTGCTGCTGAGAACAACGTGTCAATATTTGTATAAACAGTTTGTCCTTGTTGTTTTACTGAGGGAAAAAAGTTTGTGCAGTTTCCAACTGTGTCTAAATTTGAGCCTTCCTGCATCTTGAAGAGTAATCACATTTTTGAGTTAAGTAAGCAGGAAGTGGCTTCTAATCACTGAGCAATCAGGGGAAGGACCTGTGCTCCAGTAATGTGCTGGGCTTTGCTGAGCCATAGCTGTGGGAAATGCAGGGATACCAGGATAACTGCTCCTCTGAAGCACTACCTGTGAGACCATGTGATAGCAAGAACTGACTACAAAGAACTTAAACCCCCTTATATCCACCTAAAGTGTAATAAATTTCTCAGATTCATTGTTGCAATTAGTTACAGAGAATGAGGGAGAACACAGAAACAGAAGAGTGTGTTCTGTGTTCTGTGTCTGTGTTCATTACTTATACATGAGCCTGTTAAGGATAATTAAATTCCTTCTGCTTCTTTTGCAATTCCATCATGGAAGCAACCCCACTGATATTCCTGTTCCTTAATAGTTATGGGCACAGAAGGATATTCCACACTGATACAGAGCAGGTTTGGAAGAAATTCTCTGGAGTGAGTAGAATGATATAGTGTAGCTGGCTCCCAGTTTTTTTATTTTAGAAAAGCACTGATATGTTTTCCTTTTGTATCTTTTCAGACTTCACTTTCCTGTCTTGGATTATTTTGTTTTTGTTACAGGTCACAGGAATTCTTCTTTTCAAATTTTTCAATTTTTTTTTTAATCTTTAATAGGACTGCTTTCAAAGGTTACAATGAAATGGCAAAGCCTAAGAACAACAGCAGCCTCTGCCTCAGTCTTGAGAAAGCATCTAAATAACCCATAACAATAATATAGCCCCTTCCCCAAGCTTTGTGTTCCCCTGGAAAAGTTCCATATTCCCCCATTCTAAAGAGAAAACCAAATCTTTCCACATCTTTTTGACCCATTTGGTTTGGGTCTTTAGTAGGGAAGTTGTGCAAATGACAAAAGGTCAGTGAGAAGAGAGAAGCTGCAGGTTGTGCTGGACAGAGGACTCTGGAGAGCAAAAGGCTGAGTCAGAGAGAGTGTAAGGAGGCATGGTCACATGCATCTTGTCACATTTACTGAGGGCAGCAGCTCCACTAAGCAGCACTCTGTAAACTGGAAGGTCAGCATCCCATACTGCTACCAGCAAACCAAAACTGGGAAGTCCCTTTTCAGATGGAAATTGGTTTGGGGGTTTGGTGTTTTGAAGTGGGTTTTTTGGGGCTTTCTTTCTGTTTTCACCAAATCATAGCATCTACATCACACAACACAGCAGAAGAAAAATTCAAAGGCACAGTGATGAAAAGTCATTCAATTTAAATTGGTAACTTAAAGGGGTAAAAGAGTATAACCTTAACTCTCCTATATCTGTTATTCCTAAAGGAGGTTTCAAAACTTCAGTCCAGTGAGAATTAAAAGACTAAATATAGGAATTGAAACATGAAAATTAAAATGTTCCCAAACAATCTATTTAAAGGAAGACAATTTAACAAGCCTGCCTGTCCATAGTTACAATATCATCCAAGTTACAGAATTCTTTTGAAGACAAACACAAACATACATTTTTCATTCAAAAAAGCATCTCAAAAATAAATTAAATTCTCACAGAAAGGATCTGTGTTTTCCAGGAACTTCTCATCACTTCACTGGTTTCCATGGTACAAAACTATGCAAATCAATCAGAAGTGAGCTGATACTAAGTATTAGCCTGTATTAGTTTAAATCCAATTTCTATACAACTAGAACATTAAAGCTTGCTAGAAATTATACATATGCATCATTTAAACAGAGTTCATTAATTTATTGTGTCATTTTTATGGTGTTTGTAGTAACATAATGCAGCAGTTCCTCAAATTAAAAACATCAGGGCAGCTGTGTTCCTCGAAAAGCTGTGTAGCTTCTCTCAAAATTACTTAAAGACCTAAAAACGAAATTATATTGCTAGCAGAAGATGTAACCACTGCTTAGGCGAAGCAGTAGTATGAAAAATTAAGACAAGTAGCAGTTGAAATTATTACTTTTGCAAAGCATCTCAGAAAGCACAGAAAAATATTCACTACCTCAACTAGAAAATACTAATAAGAAGGAATAGCTAGAGATGCAGTTTAGTCTATTAAAGGAAATTCCCCCAATACGTTCTTCTTTAGAGAACAATCTAAAGAGGAATGCACAATGGGCAAAAAATATTTTTAAGCAGCATTCACTGATAAAGCGAATCACCACCAAGGCAACAGTTAATCATCTGTGGGAAATGGAAGTCCTTGACTTTGTTTACAACCTCCAAGAATCAAGGTCAGTATGTAAAGTGTTTTCAACAATTATAAAGACTTTTAAACATTTCTGAATGTGTGGGTGGATGCCAGCCTTGAAAGAATGGCTGTGGACACCAGCCACGTCCATGACAGCGGCCATGACTACGTACATCACTCAGACTTAGTAAAATCCACTTAAGTTTTAAAAGAGTGGGGTGGAAGTGTATCCTGGCTGAACAATAGGCAGTGGTGTTTTATTTCAATGACAGCAATGAGCCATCAGCACAGGGCAGAAGTTTCTCTATGAAACAGGGTCCTTCTGACCATTCCTGGGTACCGACTTCTGCAGTCAGAGGCAAACACCAATAAACTTTTTGTCTTTGCTCTGTTAATCCTTACACCCCTTGCTTCTAACTCAAACTCAGGTACTGGATCTTAAGGTCCAATAAGATAAAAAGAGTAAAAAGTAAAAAATTAAGGAGAAAAATGGAAAAAAAATGAAGAAAAGATAATTTGCGCAGCCAAGAAAGGAGAAGGTGTCTTGACATTTTGGGAGCCAGTTGCTAAAAAGAGGTGCAGCAGGAACAAGTTCTAGGCAGTAGAACAAGTTCACAGTACAAAATGTTCCAAATGGAACAACACAATGATTTGCTGTTTTTATAGAAATACCTGATGAATTTCCCAAGAGGAAACTCTCAACAGATTGGACTAATACCAATAAACCTTGACATAAAGAAGGCTAAATCAGCTCAAATGGAGACTTGTCTTGCCAGAAATATGTTATACTTGAGATAAGTCAATGATAGCTTGAGAGGCTGCCCACAGCCATTTCTGTCAATGTTGTTCTGAAATACCAGACTGCCCTGTTCTTCTCTCTAACAGGCAGAGTCAGAAATCACACTTCAGCTGTACAGGATATTAACTTGCTCCTATTGATGACTGATTTGCCCATGGGAAATGTGGGCATCTGCTTAGAAAAGCAGACAGAGAAAAAAACCCCAAACATCTGTACTTCTCCCCTGCTGTGGTTTCTGATAACTGCAGCTTTACAAAGGTGTTTTGTCTCTCTCTGGTGAGTGGGCTGGTGTGTAGTGCTGGGGAGAGGGGGAAGAGCAGCTCCCTCCAGCACCAGGCATCAGACACCATCGTTTATTTCCCTGTCTCCTGGGAGTGAGCAGCAGCAGCAAACCCAGCTTGACACATTTTCCCACCATCTTCCTCTTCCCTCCTTGCAGGGGAAGCTGCCCAGCCCCAGCCAACTCTTCTTACAGGTCCATTTCTTGAAGGAGCAAAATTCAGTATTAGCTGCAAGGCTTGCTCTGTCTTTGGTGCATATATTCAAGGGGGGCAATCGCTGTGCCAGGTAAGGCTAGAATCCAGGAAGACATCAAGAGAACACATGTAGGAAAAATGTGACTCCAGAAAAAATAAAGATTATTCCTGTGGTTCCATTTCATTTCCTATGAAATGCTTTATAGAACATACAGAAGGGAAGATGCAGCACAGCATGAGATGAGGACAGTGTAATCTTATTTTCTCTGAAATCTCCCCTAGAGGATTGCATTATATTTACCTCTCTAAGGGTAGCTTCTGACTTTTCATTTAATTTCAGGTTTCTATTAGAGGACATAACTCTTTTCTTCTTTGGGAGACTTCTTCACCCTAACATAAAATTTTGTTTATAAATGTATTTATTATAGAAGATTTTTTTTTATATCTGTTTCAGTACTTTTCCAAATGAGTGAAAAAACTTGGCTTGTGGATTTCTCTTGTTCCTTCCCAGTCTGCATACAGAATTTGCTTTCCTATATCTTTCTATCTTTTTATGTGATTTTCCTTTAACAGTATTTTTATTTTAGAGCTTCAGTCATATTTGTTGTAAAGTCCAGTAAAATTCTGATTTCAGCTTTAAAAAATACTAACAAACACCTTTTTGGGTTTTCCTTCAAATCTCACATCTAAGGCAAAAACCCCTAAGAGGCAAAATGGGGAAAGAAAAAGGGTTTGTAGGAGAAAGGGAGACAGACAAGCTAGATCAGTTTAGGGATGGGGACTATGAGGGTGGGCTGTAGCTTGAGGTGTGGTGGTATAGTCACGTCATATTATTAGAACATAAACCCTGGAAGTCCTTAACAGGACCTGAATGGTGTAACCTGACAAGAATTTGGCCACCTTTGTCCTCATCATTGTCCCTGACTGGGAGGGTCCCACACTGAGCACATCTGAACAAACCATTAGGGAGGATGTGGAGAACCCAGAAGCAGAATGATAATAGAATCCCAAATTCTGCTGCTGCTGCTTCATCGGAGCTCTCTAGAGGAATACATGCTGCAGAGCTGGCTTCTCCTATTTTGGCTGCCTAACAAACCACAACAAAACACTGGACTTCATTGTTATTCTGAGGTCCCGTGAAGTGGTGTATAAAAAAAAAGAAGTTAAGACATTTCCTAGTATTCTTTTTTCAATACCTAGTAGGAATTTATTCTAAACTCCATGAATTCCTCAACAGCATCATCTGGCAGAGGAGTAATTCTTCTGTGACTAAAGATAGGGTTTCTAGACTGCCAGCACATAATGTAATTTGATTTACATTTTTAGAATTTTCTCTATGTGAACACAGATAAATATCAAAACCCACAGAATCAGACTGAGCTTGATTCTCTGTTAACCATATATTTTTGCTGTTTACTTGAATGTTCAAGTCATTTGAATGGGTATGAGTAATGGTCCAGCAGAAGTGGGATGGGACTGCTGTGATTTGAGTAACTGAGACAAACAGGAGGTGACCCTCTGTTACCCATCCATGGATACTGTAATCTAAAACTCTTATCTTTCCTTGTGCTTCTTCTTCTTCTTAAGGGAAACTCCCATAAATGGGGCTGCTGAGGGAGTCACAGCCTGCAGGGGGTTGACTGACTCATTCTCTGTCTTGTTTCCTTTTTGACTGGTGTTATCTGGGTGCTCATAAGCACCAGGTCCCCCATTTCAGAGCCAGTATCAGTGTAGAGCTTCAGGAAGCCCCTGTCCTGCCCTGCTTTATCTTTGGATCCCTCCATTCCTGGTGTAATGCCATGAAATTAAGGGAGAGAAGCTGAGGAAAATATACAGAAAAGGAAGAAGTGAATGCAAAATTAGAACAAAGCAGTGTGTGCATTTCTACTGCATCCAAGAAGAAGAAACAATACAGCAAAAGGTTCTGCTTGGTGGGAGCAGCATGTGAGGCTGAATGGAAAAGATATGCAGAGATATACTCTATAAACACTGCCAGTAGAATTCCTGAAAGCTTTTCTAGAAGGAAGGCATGAATTTATGCTCATAAGTCTCTTGCTGATCAGTCAGTTGCCATCAGTGTAAGGAACCAGCTCCTACATTCCCTGAGTTATTGGGGACCCTGGCATACATCACTAACCATGCTTTCATGCCTGCTGTTACCATAGTATTTTAAGGGGGTATTGGGCCTTTTTCTGTGTGGAGCTGAGCAGCAATGCAGCACAAGCCAGTCTGTAACTGGAAAATTTAATTTTGAACAATTATTGTAATTTCTGACTGGATCACACAAGACATAGGACTTCCCTGAAATCTTGTTTGAAAAGCTCCACTCTTGCAAAACTCCCTCTGCAGGATCTTTGTAATTATCAATTAGTGAAACAATAAGAAATGGAGGGGAAGGAAGATCACAAACAATAAAATGAGCACATGCCCCTAAATATGAGGAGGTTTCATCCCAAGACTTGTGTTTTCTGTCACCATCTAAAAATGTTCTAGCTTTTATTAAATGCTCAACAAAAGAAGGAAACAGGTAGTAATTAAATAAGCTCAAAGTAGTTAAACAATTTCCTTACCTTAATAGCTGTTTTCAAGTCTTGAATACATCCTTTAAAAGACAAAATATTATAGAAAATTCTGAATTAAAGATCCATTCATATCTCCTAAGGTAATAGGGCTCACACAAATTTCTGTGCTCCTATTGTGAAAATCACACAGGATAAATTTCAGATCACTTACCTGGTGCCACTGAGAAACCTGAAGAACATTTAAGAATCTTGGGATGAATTAAGAGAACCCCAGCATTCCCTGTCCAGCATGATATAACCCTGAATGTGGTCAGGTTCACATTTAGCTTTTATACCATAAAGTATTCAAATAATCTTGATCAGAGCAGCCATGGATATTTCCTCCTGACTCTCATCCTCAGGGGTTGAAATGTGAGTTTAATTTTCTAAAGAGAGGGGAGAACATCCTTACTCTGGTTTTACCAGTTGTCAAGTACAAGATATGAAAGAAAAATGTACATTCTCGAGTGTCTAGACACTACAGAGAAGTGAACCACCAGCCTACAGAGCCATCTTACTTTATCATCTCCTTCTCAGCATTTTCTCTTGGTCTAAGCTAAATTTCACACTCGACCCCTCTTTGGAGAGTTCAGGCACTCTCCTGGAGGTGACAGGCTCCTTCCACTGATTACACCAGGAACCTTGCTGCCCAGCTTGAGCACCCTGACTCACCTCACAGGTCCAGGTCAGCCCTACTACATGCTGGGGTGGCTGATCCAGATGGTCAGAGTAATTTTGAATGGTCATTTTGATTTTGGGTGAAATCAGCAACAGCATACTGGGGTAATAAGGAACTCCTCAGTTGATCTGTTCCAATTTCATGTGCAGCTTTTTCTTTTTTGTCTTTTTTTTTAATACTGTTTTGCTTACTCTGGACTCCCCTTTGAGTCCTGGAATCCTGTCAAAAGCAATGAATGACCATGTTTTTGTAGGCTTTAGAAAAAATTCTCAGCCTTAACAAAGTTTCTTAAATCCTTGTAATTTTCTTTAATGTAAGTAAAGAGTTATGTTCTAATCTGGGCTACATTAAGGCACATGGTACAACATTTCAGAGTATCATTCAGGGAGGAAAGAGGAACAACCATGAGTATCTTTGCAGATAGAAAAAAAAAGACAATTTGAGGAAGAAGAAGTCACTGAGATAGATAAATTTTGTACAGGCACACTAGGATTCAAGTGAAGGAGAAGAAAAATGAAATGTAATAAAACACAGGGCTTCAAAAGTTGCATTGTGTCTCTCTGCAGTAAATATGCTGGATTTAGTTTCCCACAACAGTGTCTGATACACAACTATTATGGTTATGATTTCCACAGCCTTCATATATAACATCTTACACTGCTACAGAAGAAGGTTTTATTAAGATCTAATAGAAACCCCCCCTCTTTTAAATTATGACTTTTTTTTTTCCTGACCTGATAATTTGATTTCCATTCTCTTCAAAATGCATGTTTGGTATTTTTCAGCCATTATGAGCACTTTCACACTTCGTTTCCTTGTTAGTTTATCTTCCAAACTTTAAACAATCAGGTTTTTTTTATTTTCACTATGACCATTAATTGCATTTTTTCTAATGCCCAACTCAACTTGTCTTGGGTTTGTTGCTAAACACCATTACCCCCTTGAATACTATCAATTAATAATGCAAAAACAGATCTAGGCTGTCAAAACTATTACAAATTAAAAAAAAATTATGGTCGTAGTTTCAGATTGCATATATTACACTAGATAAATACTTTTAAAATAAACTATGTAATTTTTGCAAAAATTAGCTCATAACAGAGGTCAGTTGCCCCTTACATTCAGCTGGTGTTTATTTACAAAGTAGTAATGTGAATGTACACAATATTTTTATCTGGAATGCACCTGACATTTTCAATCAGAAAATGTGTAACAAGGAGAAAAGACTTTTACCTCCATTATGAGCTTCTGCACTTGAGTCTAAGAGGCTTCTCTAAGAATATGATGAAACTGAGCACCTTCCCTTGTATTATGAAATTCTGCTTGTCTTTCAGCCATGTAATGTTGTTTCTGGGAAGAACTCTCCTTGATGATATTGGATATTTTCAGCTGTAATTCCTTTCAGGTACGACAGATATGTGACTCTAAGACAGTCATCCTATTCAAAAGGTATCTGTACATCCATTTTCTTCTTCCCCTTAGTACATATGAAGAAATGAGGCTTTCAGCATTTTCCTCCTCCTTAAGCCTTGTCTCTTTTTTTCCCCATATGATTTTCATGTACACCCACAAAGACTCAAAGCAATTCAGAACTCAGCCTGTAGTAAAACAGAGGTTTTTCTATAGTGGGTCATAATTCAGTGTTGTCAGATACACAGTAACCAATTATTTTGCTTGTGCAGTTCATTTATATTTCTTTTTTTGCTAGGGAAAACTGTTCTGCTTTAGTTCTGTTGAAATGGCTTTTTGGGTTTGGGTTTTTTCTGCATCTTTTTCATTCTAAAAGATGTAAATTATGAACAAATGTTTATTATTTTGACAGCAAGATAAAGAAACAGGTAGAATTTATCCCAGAGATGGATTCCATTTCTGGTTACAAATTAGATATAACATCTGACATAAAACCATCCTTTTAAAAGTGACATCTAGATGAATGGTTAAACTACACAATTAATATGGTAATGGGAAATTAAATGTGTTATCTTGCATGAAGAATAGAGGAAAAAACCCAACCACCCTACACACAAAGAATCTCTTGTAAACCCAAGGATGAATGGATGAATGCTGTCAACACAGGGACATTCCCTGTCTCCCATTGCCCTTGGTCATCATTTCAGTTTGTGTTCATAGAGCAACCACTGAACTATTTTAAAAAAATAACTGATTTTATCAATAAAATTACTACATCTTTTCATTTCTATTACAACATGTTGGAAATTTTCACTGGCTTTGACCACTGTACAACTTTCTCTCAATTTTCCAAGTTTTTTTTTGGAGTACTCATGAATTTCACATGGACCTTTTGCCCAGCAGGTCTCAGAGTTTATCAGGATGTCTCTGGTGTGGCTACCACCAGCCACTGCTGCAGCCTCCAGTAACTCTGCAGGCAGCTCCAGAAACGAGCCAGACGTGTTCATGCACTAAAATCTGGAAAAGCTCCTCACTGCAAGGTCTTCAGATGGTGTTTTCCTAAAATGGGAAGCTGATCTTTGTCTTTTGGAATCCTTCTGGACATTGCTGACATTGTCAGTTGTCCAACAACTTTGAGAAAATCATTTCATCCATAACTTCTGCACCAGCTCCTTGCATGGGGGAAGGACACTGTTAGAATTCTCCCTGGAGAGCTGCTGAATTTAGAACAGTGAAAAAAACCAGGAGGGTTCTGAGGCAAAGGATTTTATTCTGATGAGAAACATGCTCAGAAGAACTTTTGTGACAATATAAGAGAGAAAAAAAGATTTTAGCATTCTTGCTGAGGGTTTTTGGCAGCAAAAGATGAGACCTCTGTGCTGCATACTTCAAAAATGAGAGGAAACAGAACTGTGGAAGTGTCTATTATTTTTATTGCCTATAAAAATGACTGAAGGTGACTTGTCCACATGTGGGCTTGTACACTGTAGGCGTCTGCAGACAGTTGCAATTCGTGCCAAAACATACATTTCATGATTGTAACAGCAGTGACAGAGAAAAAAAGTTTTATTAACCTTTCAATATTTTAATTAAATATAAATAAAGAGTATACATAATATAAAAATGAACAATAAGTTATTACATATACACAAAACCTGCAAAACCTCTCAGTTTTATAAGTTCTACACTTGACATAGAAATTGGTATGTTAGTCCCTGGCCTACTGTATAATCACACAACAGTATGTTTTGGATAAAGGGGTAGGGTGAAAGGCAAGGGAGAAAAGAAGGATGAATTAAAGAAAGGAAGAGAAGGAGAAAGAGAGAGAGAGAAAATTTACATTCTGTTATTGAAGAATTTATGTCAATCCCATATATGTGTGTTCTTGCCATGTAAGGGGTGTGAGTTCTATTTGATGTTCACCAAGAACCAAAACAATTGCTTTATTATTGTTTGTCAATAAGTACATGTGGTAGAGAATTCGGAGGTTTGTTTGACAGGATACTGCGTGTGCAATACTTTTGTTCAAAATAATGTATTTATAAACATTTATAACACATTTTCCGTTATTGAAGTGAATGAGCAAACATATATAGAATTCAAATTTATGTACACCTTTTCTGAGTTGAGGTGATTCACAATTTTTATGACACACATCTAGATCTCCCACAGTGCAGCTTGAGGCCATTTTCTCTCGTTCTGACACTTTTTACCTGGGAGAAGAGACTGAACTCCTGTTTACAACTTCCTTTCAGGCAATTGTAGAGAGTGATAATGTCCCCCTTGAGCCTCCTTTTCTCCAGAATATTCACCCCAGCTCCATCAGCTGCTCCTCAGTAGTCTTGTGCCCCAGACCCTTCCCCAGCTCCCTTGTCCTTCTTTGGCAAGACAATTTCACAATTTACCCTTGCTGTGTGGGAGCATATTTCCCAAGATAATGACACAGGGAGGATGCTGATCAGAGCCTTGAGCAAAAAATGCTGGTTCTGGACACAGACTACAGCAGGCCAATACTTTCAACAGGTTAGCAGGGAGCACATCAGTGCCTGTTCTGAACACAGAATTTTCCAGCTGTTGAGGATTCTCCACACGACAAAGAATAATGAACTGGTGGGAAAAATAGGAAAACAGGCTGCTCTGCTTTCCACTTGGTAGTACTTGGAGTTTCAGGAAGAGTGGAAGGGAGCTGCCAGATGCCCACAGAACACAGAAGGAACACTTTACTGAATAGGTTTTGTGTTCCTGACTCACACCAGTGTTGCCTTCCAGGCAGATGGATTGGGTTAGATGGTGCTGTAAAATAAGGAGGGTGCTGCAGCCATCTGAACAGAAGTGCCATGTCAGCTCCAGAACGTGTGACTCACACCTATAGGAACTGACAACTATTCTCACAGTCCAGCTCAAGTCCATTTTTAAACTGCCACTCTTCAAACCAAACAGGTTGTAAGCAATCTGCCTTTAGCTGTGCCAATTTTGTCTGGCCAAGTGTATGAACTGTTCAGGGAATGTCATGAACACATCAAATTCATTATTGGGGCTGCCCTAAGACGTACAAGCACAGAGAATCCGGTTCCAGGAAAATTTCCAGGCACTCTTGCACTTACTGATATTGCTGATGCCTTTA
The DNA here is from genome assembly GCF_022539315.1 of Serinus canaria. Classification (NCBI taxonomy): domain Eukaryota; kingdom Metazoa; phylum Chordata; class Aves; order Passeriformes; family Fringillidae; genus Serinus; species Serinus canaria. The sequence continues at coordinate 10,534,144 of NC_066314.1, forward strand.
AATTCAACATATAATTGAGAGCAGGGGAGAAATACTGAGTAAGAAGACATGTTTCTTTCTGTGCCACCAGATAATCCATGGGAGCAGGTCATGTGGAAAAGCAGCAGGCGCTGCTGAACCATACATGTCTGTAAGGAATGGTTTAACTGCAAATTGGGAATCTGAACAGAGTATAGGATTGAATTCATACATATGAGATCACAAACTCAGGAGTCCAGCCCTGTGGTATCTGTGCTTCAGAGAGATTTAAAAACCGAGCAGGTACCAATGAAATATTAGACCCAAGCAGAGCAGCTCACTGAAGCACGAGTCCTGCTAAGCCAGCAGGACTGTGGCAGGTATGTGAGCTGGAATCACACAGGGCAGTGCCTGGCATCTGACCAGCAACTCAACTCAGAGGTGACTTTTCATCAGGGTGACTCTGGAGCAGCAGAGGGCACGCAGAGAAACAGCCTGACAGAGTTGTGTGAGATATCAGTAACACAGCTTGCCAGCTGCACAGCACGTTAAAATAGGAGACAGGCACTGCAGTGACTTCTGAGAAATGTCACCCTGCATCCCATGAAAGTGCTACCACAACAGATTTAGTAATGAATACAAAAACACAACATCCGTTGCCAGAACAAACAAAACATTTCAGACATTGAACAGTACAACACAGGGTAACTCAAGTTATCCTATGAGTCTCTTAAACACCTGCAGCCTTACCTTGCAGAATGCCTAATGAGAAAATTACTCAAACAAGCAAATATGGAAACAGACATTGTACAAAGAACTGGCAGATTCTGCTCTGCACTTCAGTTAAAAGAAGACTCAGATTAAGCTAACTTTGAGACATGAAAGATGATAAAAGAGAGGAGGAAATTAAAGAGAAATTTTCACAAAACATCTGTAGCTGCCAAAAAAACAAGATCTCAAAAGACTGGAAAGTAAGCCCACTTAGATTTATAACTTTGAGAATAAAAGAGGAGGGATATTTAATTCTGGAAAAGATTGTCTGATTTTGAGAAGCAAAAAATTTCATCCCTGAAGGCGTAGACTGATATGCTGTCTGAAGGTATGGTGGTATTCCCCATCTCAACATGTCACTTTATAATCACCTAATTACATTTCTTTTTACCCTTTGTTGAAGGCATAGACCCACTCCTGCCAGTGATTTCTTAAGGAACACCACTTAGACACTGCTGGCATTCATGAAATGTCTGTCTAGTCTTCCAGGCTCTTCCCTTTCCTTTGTACCTGAGTCCTGACCTCAATCCTTATGAGAACTGAGGTTTCAGAGGTTTCTATTTTCCCCATCAACTTATTGAATGTGGGTTCAATAAGTTGAACCTAAGCAAGCATGAATGTGGGTTCATGCTTGCTTAGGATCTCCCTTCCCAAATTCCCAGGGAGCCTGATCTGTGCTCAATCCATTCAGGAGAGTAATAAAAACATTTTGTTTTTGTTTTTCCTTCCCTACCTAAGAATGGAACATTTTGGGGTGGAGGTCAGCCTAGCTCAGGAAGGCTTTTAAAGAGCTCAGCTGTTTAAAATTTCTGTAAGGGGAGTGGGAGCTGAAAAGAATGAGATAATTTCCCTTTTCCCTGGAATTCTCAGGACAATGCATATTTTTCTAGGCAAAGTGTCAGCTAGAGTTGTGTCAATTAGAACACCACTTCATAATTAGAATGAAAGAATACTAAAAACACTGTTAATCCTTAAAATTCCCAATATCTCCATATGCTGCATGGTTTGTGATGAGGTTTGTCATGTCACCTTCTCACAGTATTGCAGGATACCATCGAGACTGAAAGCACTTTTGGTCTTCAGTTAAAGTCCTTTAAAAGTTAGGGAGATCTGATTATGGAGAAAGACAATGTATAGGATTAAATCAGAGGCTAAAATGGTTACAAACCACAAAGATAATGAGAGACAACTTTGCTTCTCTGAAGAAATAACTTTACTTTCAGAAGTTACACTGAGCAAGATAGAAGAGTTTTCTCAGAATTACGTCAATATTATGGATTCCTAGGAAATCTCTCTCTTCTGCCTTACCACATTTAGGTTTCATGCTTCATCCTTTTTAATATTTAACATAGCACTACAATGAAATTATTCTTTAAAAAATGTAAAAGATTTAAAAATTTGTTTAAAAAAGTCTCTCTAAAAACCTATCAAAATAAGGATCTTATTTAGTTATTATGTCCTGGAATGTGAATGAAAGAACAAATATAATGCAGCAGATGTCAGCCAGCTTCCATAAGTATGTAATATAACAATCCATGCAGAAAAAAACCAGATCTCTTCAGATGAAGTGCATTAGTTCAGCAGCAGAAGCTCTTCCACATTAATTTCTATAGGTATTGTTGCAATATGGAAACAACTCTTATGGAAACTTTGTGGACACCCTCCATGCAGAACAGTTCAATTCAGCTGACATCCTGGAAGTCACTCCAAGCTCTGAATCCACACACTCACATCCTTGTCAGCACTCAGAAATCAGATTTTATCCAGCCATTACACAGCTGTGTCTGTGCAGAGCTGCTTGCATTCTGACGAGGACACCACAATCACAAATTGTCTTAGCTGGAAAAAGTCTGCCAAGGACAAAGAGAAGAGATGCTAATCTGCTGGGAAAAAAATGTCTTTATTTTTCCCATAATTTGTGTTGCATGTTTGTTTGACTCTGAGAGAAAAGGTTAAAATATTTGTTATTTAAAGGGTTCTACAAGTCAAATCAGAATTGTGTCTGCTTTTACTCTTCATTAGTTTCTGGCTATCAAGGAACAATGGGACTTGATGAGTCAATATATAGCTCTAGTGGGAATTGGAATTGTTCAGAGTGAGATGTTGACAAAACATTTCCCCATTGTTTTCAGCTCTTTTTTTTTTTTTTTTTTAATGTACTGTGTTGACTGTTCACCTTGTACTAGAAACTTAATCCTTTCTTCAGAGATAGCAGGCATCACCCATTTTCCCATTAAGATTCTGTTTTACTTTTTTTCTATTTTCTCCCCCTGCAAAAAATACCAGGTGCACCTCTTACAGAAGTCAGCAGGAGAGAGTCTTGGACAATCCAGTGGGAAATTCAATAGTTCAAAGACTTCAAACCATTTTATCATGCACTAACTCTGGCTGTTCTTTTGCATTTTCTTGTGTGAATCAGCAATAAGCCACAAGAAAAATTAAACTTACCATAGCAGAGAGATCATTTGTTAATCTTTGCAGAAAGATCAGAGCCTGAAATATTTTCAGTTCTTATGTGAGAAGTCAGGGGATATTGCCAAGCTCAGTGCAGCTCTGTCAAACACATCCCAGGCATCCTCTAAGCACAGACTGGGACAGGAGTGTTGGTTCAAGAGACACTGAAGGGTTTGGGCTTTTATAGCTTTGCACTGCACGTTGCATTTTTTTTTTTTTTTTTTTTTTTTTTGCACTGGTCAGCCTAATATAAATCTCAAGTTTCAGACTGTTGGAATGACCAGTTCTTAATCTGAGCACAGCAGCTCAGCCACACATCTACTGTCAAAAATTGGCAGAGGTTTCCTGATAGCACAAACAAGGTTACAGCTGAAGTACAGGCAAACTTTTTAGAACTCAGTGGGTCTTACCTGACCAATACCCAGCCAGTGAGTCCCCCCCTGGGGCTCAATAATCTTTTTTCACACCCTGGCACTTTCCATTGAAACAGCACAAGCTGCAATTACAGAAGGAAGGATAGTGAGTGTACTGAAGCCAGAACAGTTCCCCTCTGCCATAGTGGCACTAAGATTTTCACAAAAATGGAAAAGTATTGCTGTTTATGTCTATATATGAGGAAAAAAATGTTTGACAGGATTGAAAATGCAGGAACTCTTTATTGTCTTTAAAGCATTTTCTTTGATCTGTAATATTGTTTCTGTCCTTCTTTGTTTCCACCTCTTCAAACAGTAAAAATGAAAGACTACATCATTCCTTTTACCTTTCTTACAGAACTAAATGGCTTTGCAAACATTACAGTATCATCACTGTACTAATATAGAGCTAAGGGCCAAGATTCCCTTTTTTCTTCTGATATTTGGTAATGTTTCCTAGAGAGAAGATGAAAAACTGGGGAGTGAGGGGCTGAAATGACACAAAAATTATAGGTTTCACTTTGATTTTCACATTTATATTCTGTTTAGAAAAAGGAAACAGAAATCTTAGGAAGAGACAGAGGAAATAAAAAGAAAATAATTCAAATTTTTATATTTTTGTTAATATTGAGGGTAAAAAAAAAGAAACAAAACTTAGGCATTAGGGGCTTATAGACAAGCTTTATGAATTAAAGCTAAGGTAAAACTAGTTGATATTTCTCTAACAAAATAGAACTATTTTTGTTAGGAGGGACTTCCTGTGGTCTCTGGTCCAACTCTCAGCACAAAGTAGAAATGAGTCCAAACTTAAACTTTCCCAGGGCTTTTCACTGCTGAATTATGAAGCTTCTTGAGGGTCCATCTAACATTCTAGTGCCAAGCTGGCAGGAGGACCAGCATCCCCCTGGCCCTTGGCCTGCAGCAGTCAGGCAGTGCCAGTGCCCTGCCCTGTGCAGGTGCCAGCCCAGCCTGGACAGGTCCCCGAGCACAGCCCTGAGTGGGGACACTGCCTCAGCTCCACAAACACCTCAACCCTCTGACTGGGCCCAGTGCCAGAGACAAAGCCCTTAACAGGTCTCAAAAGCTAAAATATGTGTCACTGAGCAGGTATCTCTGCACATCAGGAAGCACCAAAGTCTGGATGGGTTTGTCAATATTTCAGTGGGTGTTTTCCACATTGATGAATTCCAAGGGATTCATCAGCCAGACAAAAGAGATGGATGGTTTCCTCTGATTGTAAAAGGCATTGTACTGAAGATTTTTCAAGCTTCCTATATTTAGAAGTATACTGAAGGATTTGTATAAAAAGTTTCTAAATTTGGAGAAATCTATTCTTTCTAAAACTTCCTCCTTTTTTATCCATCTCATTCCGCTAAATTTATCAGGGAAAAGGCAAAACATTCATTTTAGTGAAAAAAGTGGAAAAGGTTACTAAATTCCAGTCTGAACAAATGGTAAATGCAAAGACCTAGAGAGAAAGTGGACAAAACTTAAAGGTATGGGTTTCTTAAGCTACTCCTCTTTTTTGACTGAGACATGTTTAGTACTTTTAGAAGAAACTGAAAATTAAAATGAAAACCTAAGAACTTGAGAATCCTATTACCAGGACAATCCTTATTATTTGCCAAAAAAATCCCACACCATTACAACTTTAATATGAAATAAAAATTTGCAGCTGGAATCCGAGATGGGCCATCCATGAATTCTGAAGAGATCACTTGAAGCAGCCTCTCAGACAGTCTGAGAGCTGGTACAGCTGCTGAATGCTTTAGTCAGCACTCTATAATATCAGCACCACCTAGAGTGAATTACCAGAAACAACTCCAGCCCCAAAACTAATAATCTTTACAAAGCATAATTTCATTTCAAAGCAACATTTTCCAGATTACCTTCAAAGCCCTCCATTCAAATAGAGGTGGTTGAAACAATAGAAGAGAAGCGAGGTGAGAGCATAATTTTATTATTGCAACTAGAAGAAGTCAAGAAAAGATATCAAAAAAAGCATTTTAGAATCAACTGAACTCTGTCTATTAGTTCTGGCTTAATCATCAGCAGAAATTTCCTCAATCAAGATATTGTTAATGATGAGGAGGAAGAGGAGGAGGATGTCTAAAGCAAAACAGAATCCTGTTTGCTCACCAAAGGAATAGAAACAGATTGTTGAGGAGTTTTTTATCAGTAAACTATTTAGAGTTTGAAGGTAGAACTGGGTAAATAAAATGGATAATATAGACACTGCATCTTCATGGAATAGTTGGTTTCTGTCTTTATTTATGCACATTCTCTTTACAGGCTGCTTGATTTAGACAACTACTTTTTTAAAGCCAGTTCCTGTACAGAGTCGTAATACCAGAGAATGTTAGGAAACTTCTATTATGGGATGCACATTGATTTTCCATTATTTTCCATCTAGGAAAAAAATTATGTAAATAAGGATTCCTTTACACCCATCCAGTAAACTGAATGGTTTACCCTTATTCTCTTCCAGTTTGATACCACAAAACTTATATGCAAAATCAATAGAGGTATACTAGTAAATATGTAGAACAACTCAGTAGAGAATTGGGCCTGTAATTTGGAGATGATTTTCATCTCCATGATTTGTGATATCAGTTAATGTTTAGTTCTGTTAGTTTTCAGAAATGCCTATTTTCAACCCCCCTGAAATTCACAGGAACACTGTACTTGCCTACAGTTCTGATAAACAGACACCTGGCACTGATATCACCCTTCCAAAGTTACTTATTTTCATTTTTTAAACAAATCAGTTACTGTGTAAAGACCTTATGGTGGCCTGTTTTAAACAAGAAACAAAGCAGTAATATAAGCTTAACAAAACAGAGAATTTTCTTGTGTTGCATATATGCAAAAATTCAGCCATTAACAAGCTCTGATTGTTCATTTCAGGCAACTCACTGCAAGGAGACTGAAAACTGCATGGCTTTGTGTGCTGCCAAAGAAGAAGAATATACTGACAAAAAATATAGAAGAAAAAGAATATACTGACAAACCAGAACTCTGTGTCTTTACTGCAGCTTGTGGTCTGAACATTAAGCCTGAGAACTCAGTCAGTGCTGAATGGGATGAGCACAGCACAGCACCTGTCTTTTTTCAGAAGACAGCTCTCTGCAGCACTGATGGCTCAGAATTCAGAGTGATGTTTATTCTGCTCACTCTCATCTTCCCCACCCAGTAGGAGTTGCCTTCCTGTTGCCTCTGGCAGCCACTCATCTCTGCTGTGGGGAAGTTTCTTTTCTCTAGGAAGGGATGAGTTTGCCTCTGGCTCTCTTCCTCATGTATCTTCTGACCTAAAAATACTTCTAAATCAAAGCAACCTGCATGCTTATTTTGCCCATAAACATTACTTTCATGCTGAACCTTATATATGTGCATACTGTGAAGTTAGAACATTGTTAACTGGTATTAGTGAATAATTGGAGAATTGCCATATCATTTTACGTTTATGCTTTTTATATAACCAAAATACTTCATAAAGTGAATAAGTCTAGAATGAATTATAGTCTTTCACACTGGTGAGATTAATTTAAATCCTTAATCTGAAGAGAAAGGGAAAAAAAAAAGTATTTTTTATCTTTTAGTTCTGGCAGTAATTCTACACTTTTTCATTGCCACATATTAGAGTAGATATATTTTCCCAATATACTGCTGACTCCACATGCCAAGTAATATTTCCATCATATCACATAAAACATTTCTATAATACTACTGCACTGTGAAGAATTATACCTGTGAGGAGAATCCGACCCGTGTCCTTTCTTACATAAGACAAGGTGGAGTGCTTTCAGCCAAAACTGATAACTTCTAATTAAATAATTTTATTAGCAATAAATAACATATTTTATTAGCATTAACAATGGCAAAGACTCTGACATTACTCTAGGAATATCTGCACAAAAATTATTACAATGATATTACAAATTACTGTAAAGTGTCCTTTACCATTTCAAGAAAAAAAATGCATTTCCCACAATATAGAAAATGCAGCAAACATTCCAAATGCTAGTTAATAAATTAAAAATCATACATCAAAGTAATAAATCAAAATTGTCTTTACTATGTAAATTCAAATTCTGTCATTTGAAAATATAGGGTGCATATATTTAGAGCTATCACCACTGAGAAAGATGAAAAACAAAAATTGTAAATGCTGGGGTTTTTGCTTCAGGGCACACATACTGCTTCACAAGCTGAAAATTTTACTCTACAGTTATTTCCAATCCTGTTTCAAGACATTTTGCACACTTTTTTGAGTATGTGAAACAAAACCTCCCTGAACAAGAAGAGAGTTCTGTGCATGCCTTGGTTTGATCTTGAATGGATAACTTTAATTCTGTGACATCAGAACACTTCCTTTTTGTGTTCCTATGCAAATGCTTGACTACAGCATCTCCAGGTCATGTGGCAGGGGAAAAAGGACCATTTGATTTGAAGGCTGACCAGAGAGGTCCTATGGGATTTTAACATTTTCTTTGAGCCCTGATGGTTGTCCTTCTGAATCAAAGCAGCTGGTAGGATAAGAAGTCAATCAGCTGCATAAAGAGAATTGTTAACATCTCAAGATGGGCAGTGGAGCCAGTTCAGAGAGCAAGGAGTCGGCCAGGAGATCCAGAGAACTGGAAAAGAAACTCCAGGAAGATGCAGCAAGGGAAGCCAGGACAGTCAAACTACTGCTGTTGGGTAAATAGAATAAAAACTGCTCCTAATGCTTTTCCATTTGGAGTTGTTTTCATCTGGAATTACATTTTATTACCGTAAATTTATCACCTCTCACTATTTTATTTGAAGAAGACAATTCTGTAATATTTGTTTAAAATATTTTCTGGTTGTGGGCAGTCATGAATAGGTTGTAAATGGCTGTGTCACTGCATGTATTCAATTTGAAATGTTACAAATCCTTGACTTTGAACATGTTTGAGAAACAAGAACTTGCTCTTAGAATAAATGTTTATGATAAAAACTTACAGAAAACATAGCACACCTATCTCTTTTTTTCATGGATCTATATGCACTCATTTGAAGGAGGATTAAGTGAGATAAGTGGTTACATAAAAATCCACATGTCAAAAGATATTGATATTGTTTTCCCTCCAAAGTGTTTCATTCCACTTTTTAAAAAAGCAGAAAGTGATTTAGAATGGCTTTTTTTGATATATAATGTAGAGTGGAATGAAAAGTGCTCAGATAAATATTCTCACAAACTACTACTTTTAATCCCCGCTATAATCAATTTATTAGTGATCAGTGGGTGTAATGGCAAAAGAAAATAGTTGTTTTTTTGGATACAACTTTATTCTTAGGTGGTTTTTTTTTCCCTTGGTGCTGTGCAGCTTACAAGAAATATCTGAGAGCACATTAACACCACCACTGTCTTAATATTTTCCTTCTAAAAGCCTCCTGTAAAAGTTAGCAGTGGTTTCTCCCAATGAATAGAAAAACAGTCTTTGATCATTGGAGTGTTCTTTATTTTGCTGTTCTTGTACTTGCATTCTTGCAAATGGTTTTAAACTGACATTTATTTAGACAAAACTTGATGAGCTAAAGTAAATCAACTCTGTTTGTAACTTATGAAAAGGTCGATTTACACCTGTTAAAATCAAAGAACCATTATTCAAAAATAAATAAGAGAAGAACATGCAGGTTTTTCAAATAATAATAGGAAAGCAGAAGTTTGATAACCTATATGTAAAATCAGTATTTGGATTGTGGCTTACAAAGCTTTTCAGTCCAGTTAAGAATACTAAGAGTTTCTGTACCACAGAAATATAAAATATTGATCCTGATGAGGAAAGCTTAAGCCAGTCAAAAAATCCCAGAACAATATTTTAATTTAAAATTCTATAAATTTAAAGTAATTTATATGTATTGTTACAAAAAGAAATTGGGACATTGAGTTAGAACCAGGATCCATCTAGTTCTGCATCCTGTCTTTGACCTTATCCAACCTTATCCATGAGGAAAAAGTAAGAAATCCTTTAATAGGAATGTATAGGATACAGAAGAATTTTCCAGATAAAGAGGAATTTATAAGTTAAGCAGTTTTATCTTCAAGCTTTTATGCCCCTACAGTGTTACTGAAGGCTCTTTTACAGCAGGACACCAAGTAAATTACCCCCCCCCCCACTGAACATATGTATGTATTTAGTATTAAGGACTTAAGTTTTAAATGTTTCCTAATGTATATAATGAGTCTTCTTCTGACTGCATTAATAGCAGTCTTGAGATACTTTTAGTAAAATACTTTGAAATTCAATGCAGGCTACATGAAAAAAACTTCTATTACATTCATTTCCAACCTGAACATAGTTGAGTTTCATTAGCTACACAAGCACTTTTTTCATGACACAAAATGATCATTTAGATCTGAAATACTTCTTTATAGATTCTTTATACCTTCCTTTACTCACATCATACATGATAAAGTTCAAATTTTTCAGTGGGTAATATTTTGGAAGGCTTTTTTTCTCCTGAACAACAGGACAGAAAGTCTTAATAAAAAAATATGTTAAAGGAGCAAAAAAAAAAAAATGTTTAATAACTTAAATTTTCTTCTTCTTAAAAAAATGAATAGTGAATAAACTGTGTATCAGAAGCCTATTGTTCCACCAGAGTGAGAGAGTGTCTTGAAGATCTGGAGCCAGAGATGCTGAAGCAATGTGGGCACCACATATTTCCACAGGGGCTGTGTGAAATGGCCAGATAGGAAAGGATTAAATCTACCATGTTCAGATTTGTACCTGTTATCTTTCCACACCTCTGAAGTGATATCAGAAATGATACAAATTTTAGAGTTCATAAATCAAGGGCAGCTCTATTCAAACCAGCCTAGTCCTACCTAGTCCTAGCTTTCTGTTCAGTCAGGCTTAATGTTGCCTTTATACTTCAGAGCAGATGTCATAGGGTTTTTTTTGAATAAGCAGGCAGGGTAGAAAACACTCAGAAAAAAAATAAAGAGATGAATATCATAAGCTTTTCAGTGTAATCACTTTTTTCCTTACACCTAAAATGTAAAAAATCCAGTGTATTCTGACTTTTTTCTGAGAGTATTATTTAAAATCAAGTGTGGTGTCTCTACAGCCTCCAGCAGACCCCTTCACAAAAAAACAGAATTTATATTCAGAAAAAAAAGGCACTATGTTTGTTTATGTCAGGTTCTATGACCCAGACAAACACACTAACTGATGATTTACAGCTTATATGGCACGCACATATAAACTGGGGAGGAGGGAAATGATGTCAGGTTCTGACGTTCCTCACAAGCTGACCAGGAGCCAAGAGCACTAAATCCTCTGTGCTGGGTGCTCCCATGCTGCCAAAGCCATCCCTTCCCCCAACATGTCCGAGAATCTGGTCTGTACGTATTTATACTTCAAAAAGATCCGGTTGTTTTATGAGTCTGGAGCAAACTCCAAGGTGAAAGTTTTATATCCTGTGTATCAGGGCTGTATCTGGCCTGCCACATCACCTGTAGTTTGCATTTTCTCTGCAGGGTGCCAGCTTTCAATTGACAGTTGTGCAAAGTGCAGTGTGCATTCCAAACATGGCCAAAATAGCTGATGCTCACAGTGATGTTCCACAGAAATAAGAACTTAGCTTCACTTTAAACAATCATTAAAATTTTAACTTATTTGCCTTCAAAGTATTATTCCATGTCATTGTCTACTGTTTTCAGTGTCAGGACAAAAACCACCCTCAACAGAACTGGTCATCCTCACCTCCCCTTTTGGGGCACAACTCACACAATTTATTTAAACATCTGCTTCAGGGGAACAGAAATTGGAGTTTAGTTTTTGTAGCAAATATTTCTCTCCACTGACTATAAGAGGTCTCTGGTAAGTAGCCTGAATGTAGAAATTTATAGTATGGATACTTAACACCAGTTAAATGAAACAGTTACTGCAGTACTGAACCTTAACTTCCTGTTATTAACAGCCTGGAAACACAGGGTTTGGGCACAAAGACAGCCCAACAATCCCACTGATGGGAATATACTGATTTTCTTTTTTGGAGAGTAGGACAGTACTTAAGGACATTATTCTCTCTCAAGGGTGTTAGATCTTAGATTTCTTTTTCTTGAAGAAGCAGCATTGTCACCACTTCCTGGGGTGACAATGCTGCTACCACTATGATACTCCATGGTGAAGCCAAAGTCTGAAAGTCAAGTGTTGGTTGGATAAAAGCATCATTGGATCATAAATTAAAGATAAGCAGAGGTAGAAAATTGCATCCAAAAGATATAAATTACATCTCTCACTCTATTTTAACAGTGTCTTTTGGATCTGGAAGAGAAGTTAATTTCTATATATGTTTCCTAGCATCTTTCCATGAGCTGAAGGTATGAATTCTCAGCACAGGCTCCTCTCTTCCCTACAAAAACTGTAGCAAACACTACCTTGCAGACAGGGCTTTACCAAGTTCTTCAGAAGGTCACTGAAAGGATAATAAATGATCTGCAACAAATTTGCATTTTTTCCAAACTGTGGCAGATGGCAGCATTAGCCCATTTTGCATAGGCTTGTTTTTCTCTTGCACTTTCTACTATTCACATCATGAGTTTCAGAAAATGCTTTGAGTGTGGTTTGCTGCCTCTTGTGATTCATTTAAATTAATCCCTGTCATTTGAATACTGTTACCTTTGCATAATGTGTTTGAAAATCAGTAATCAATTTGTTCTATTTACTGAGAAGTCTTTGGTTAAAAAACCCAGGCCTTGGAATTTGGTTTAGTCAGAAGTATTTGACACCATACCATGGGTAAGGGAAAAGGTAATCTACCAAGAGAAAAGCTGGGATGAATCTTTTTGTTCTTCAGCAGAGCTTTTGATACTTTCACAAGAGCTAAAACATCCAGTTTTATGCGAGTTACACAGTGGATGAGCAAGGGGCTCCCGGGCCAGGCACAAAGGTGACAGTGAATGGGGGGACATCAGGCTGGGGACCTGCCACTGCTGGGGTCCCACTGGGCTCCATCCTCAGCCTAGCTCTCTTCAGCATCGTCTTCAATGCCTTGGGTGCAGGACTTGAAGGAATGCTGAGGAAGTTTCTCAACAAAACTAAATTTGGATGAGCTGTCAATTCCCTCCTGGGCAGAGAGGCCCTGCAGAGAGACCTCAACAAATCAGAGGGGTGGGCAATCACCAACCACATGAAGTTCAACCAGGGAAAGGGCTGGGTTCTGCACCTGGGATGGGGCAGCCCTGGATGTACAGACAGACTGGGGAAGGACAGGCTGGAAAGCAGTGCTGGGGAAAGGGACCTGGGGGTCCTGGTCAATGGCAAGTTGGACATGAGCCAGCCAGGAGGGCCAGCCCTGTCCTGGCAGCCAGGAGGGCGAGCTCTGTCCTGGGGGCATCTGGCATGGCATCAGCACCCAGGAAAGAGACCTCATATTCTGGTGATGAATACTTCAGTTTCATTAAAATATGAAGAATATTTTTCACCTTGAGCCCTGTGTGCAGTTTTGGACAGCACAATATAAAAAGTCCTTAAATTATTAGAGAGCATCCAAAGGAGGGCCATGAGGATGGGTGGTGAAGGGTCAGGAGAGGAATCATTGTGAGGAGCAGTTGAGGTGTGTTCAGCCTGGAGAAGAGGAGACTGAGGGGAGATCTCACTGCAGTCTTCAACATCCTCCTGGGGGGAAACAGACAGTCAAGTACTGATCACTTCAAGATCAGTGGCAGGACTCAAAGAAAGAGCCTGAAGGTGTCAGGGGAGGTTTAGGTTGGATATCTTCACCCAGAGGGTGGCTGGGCACTGGAAGAGGCTCCCCAGGGCAGTGGTCACAGCATCAAGCCTGCAGAGTTCAAGAAGTGTTTGGACAGGGCTCTCACACACAGGGTGTGGTTCTTGAGGGGTCTTGTGAGGACCAGCATATTCTCTGATTCTATGAATCCCATCCCGTGAATTCACAAATTAAATCCTCTCTTCAAGTGCTTTTAAAATCCATCTCTTTTTTGGCAGCTCTTGCCAACCCTTATCACTCTCACTGACCAAAGATGACAGTCAGTCACTTGTGTTGATTTGCAGTGGAAATACTTTGAATTGTGATTACTCACTTTCCATGAGATAAGAGAGGAAATTAGCAGTACATAATCTGGCCAAACCTATGCCCCAGTTCTTGGGTGTGTAAGCAAATGCCTGCACCTCCTCAGCAGCTGTGGGGTTTCCCTGCAGAATCATTCCCAAGGTGGAACTGGTGCACTGCTCTGCAGGTTTCCCAATTCCAGCTACAGTATTTCATGGCAGACTGCATGGCAGGGGAACAAAAAAAGTGTCAAGACTTTTGCTCAAGTGCTGCCTCTGCATCATGAGCTAGACCACAAATAAATCTTTACACTCTGGTTTTGCAGTTGCTTACAGAAGTTGGCTAAAGGGCATGGACCTGGCTCACTTGGCTTACAAAAGGTCATAATAGGAATTAAAAGAGCAGCTACAAATCAGGTAATAATGGGACACTAAAAGAGGCTGTACTTTGCCCATGTTTTCCTGCCCAGCTGCCAGAGATGTAATCAAAACATTATCCATATTTACTTGCTAACTAAATTTCTATCATTTTCTTTAATTGACTGAATATTAATTTTTCAAGTGTCCTTTTGCTTTTATGTCAAAATAGTTTAACCCAGACTTTGTTCTTTTTAAATCCAAATGGACATTAGGGAGGGTTTATGCTTAGTACAATGAGAAACTGAGACAACTGTACCTCTCTTCACAGACAGAAAATTCTGTGTTCCACAGAGTTATTTTTAATATTTGCTTCTTATTCATCTATCAATCATATCTTTTCCCCATTCCCCTTCTGCAGGTGCTGGAGAGTCAGGAAAGAGCACTATTGTAAAGCAAATGAAGTAAGTATCTGAATATGCATATCAGCTGTTGAATTTGGTACTTGTAGAATAAGCTGTCTACCTAAAGTCTTATTACAATATTTATGCTTATTTGAATAAAATGCAAAGAAACATCATTCAAATCAGGTTTCCACTCAAACACACGATAAAGAAAATCACCAAGTGTCTGAGACACACAGGTGGATTGGTAGTCAAATCTGAATGACCAAATCATGCACTGGGGCCACACATGGAGACCAGGGAATCTGCTTCCTTGGCTTTGGTGGGAGTTCTGTAGTGGAAATATGACTGTAAGAGACAAGAAGTGATGGCTGAACCACCTGGCAGACCCTGTCTCCAGCAGATGCCAGTGAAGGATGTTTGCAAATCATCAGACCAGCCAAGCCAACACACTTGTGCTGGGTACCCTGGCAGTATCTGACAATCTGTGGCTTGGAAACCATCCTGAGCTGGAGACAGCACCACTGTTCCTCCAGCAGCCCTCAGTTCATTCATGCCTACCCCTGAATCTTTTGTTGAACCAATGTAAACTAACAGCATCCACAGCATTCTACAGCAAGCAGTCCCATAGTTCAATTACACCTGGTGTCAATCATCTCTCCTATTAATTTCATTTGATTTCACTATACTTCAAGAGTAAATATCAAAATATTTGCATTGTACCATAGAACAGAGAGGGATTTCTTCCTGGGGTTTTTTGGTTGTTTTGTGGGGGTTTTTTGTTTGGTTGGTTGGTTTTTTGTTTGGTTTTTTTTTGTTTGTTTGTTTGTTTGTTTGTTTTCTTTTGTTTCATTGGTTTTTTCCCCCTAAAATGGTCTCTACAGATCATTCTTGGTCTCCAGAGGTCCTGCTGAGGTTCAAAGGTCTCCCACAGGCCAGGAGAGAGCACATTTAGCCACCAGCCTGCACAGTGAGCAGCTGCTACCCACAATACCATGGGTAGGGACTGATGTAAGAACTGCTTTCAGTAAGAAAATTATCAGCACAAAAAGTTTTCATCCAGTAATCAATCTGGAAGAAAAACAGGCTGTAGAAGCTCATGTGCAGAAATCCCTGCTCGAATTTGGACTGACTATCTGGGTACAGAGATATTGTGAGTGCATCATAAATCTACTGCAAGCATACTTATATCTGTTTGTTCAAAGTGCACAAGGTCCCTCACAGCTTGAAGTCAGGAACTTCACTTTCCTTGGCTTCAGAGGAAGGTTGAATCTCTCTACATGTGTGTGCTGAATTACAATTTAGTTTGATAATATGTTCATATACAGTAAAATAAGTTACGATTAATTCACACATGTTTTTCTTTTAAGGGCAGCCAAAATGCAAATTATGTATCTGGTTTTAATTAATAATCCACCAAAGCTGAAGGGACCATACTTGCACTGATGGCAAACCCTCATTTACTGCACAACCTGATAAAACACTGCTGATGTGTCTAGTCTTATTTTCATAGAGAGGTCCTGGTCTGATTCCTAAACCTGTCCAAATACAGAAAAATTACACAGGGATTGCAGCTGTTTAGATTTGATCCCACTTTGTAAGTACCAATCTCTTCCTGTGTAAAAATCAAGCAACATATTTATGAAATCAGTAATACTATTCTGCACTTAAGTCCCCTACCTATTTATTAACTTCACCAATACCTATTTATTATTTTCACCAGTGCATTTTATAGAGCTAAGTAAAAAATATTATGTCATAAGAACAAATTTCTACTATTTAAGCAACTCATTTTGTAACAAAGCAGATTCAGAACCATCCACCAAATACTTTGCTAGCCTTTCTTTTTTCCAGTTAAATGGAAAATTTATTAAATTTAATTATATAAATTATTAAATATTAAATTTATTTCTGGTTTGAGTTCCATGCAGGAGACCCTTCCTATTCAGGAAACCATTGAGGTGTGTTGTGCTCAAAGCCTCCCTAAGCAGGAGCAGGTGAAAGATGTTCCCCTGAACTGAGCACTTTAGGAAGGCTGATAAGCTTTAACAGCTTGGAGGAAAGGGAGAACACTGCAAAGCTGAGAGTTAAATATAAAGACTTATGCACTTATGACCTGTCAAATTGTTCACAAATTAATTATTTTACAGGAAAACAGTTCACAAAAATTGTATTTTTTCATATAAAATGTCATCTTTCTGTCTCAATGAAGGACTTTTCAAGGGATTTTTTTTTCTGTTAAAATCCCCAATATTAGTTAATTTTTTTCAATGAAGCATAAAGTTTTCTAAAGAACACTCATAGATGTTTAAAATAGAAATAGTTTTACTGAAAATACAGTTTCCAGCAAAATCATAGTAATTTTACAACTAATAACATAATTTTCTAATTAATAAATTGCCTTTTTTCAGTCTTAATCAAAGTTATATGCATCCACTAAGCTTTACAAAATATCTTCTGATACTCAAAATACTCAAGGCCCTTGCAGCATGAAAAGATGAGGACGGTTATGAGAGCTACTAAAAAGAAAAAAAAATCTCTGGAGCCCTGTGCTTCTGACTGCATAATTTCTAATGTGCAATCTAACTTTTTTAAAACCAAGTTGCATATCTCTGTGCTGTGTTCTTGTTTAGCAGTATGAAGCTTCTACAAATATTTCAGTGAATGAAAAGCAGGAAGCAAAATATTTGGTAACTCATCATGCCTGTTGAGACTGAATCAAAGCCACCTATCTGATGAGAAGCCCTGCTTTTGTGAATAAAAGCCTCAGAAGATTGCATCCATAAAATGTGGAGGGTCTCTGCTCCATGAGCTCCTCTTTTTTCTTTTCCCCAAGTTCAATAGGACTCCTTTGAATCTTGCAGGATTCATTTGAATTCATGATGAAAACAGCATTCAAAAACAAACAAAAAAAGGCTTCAAAAGAGAGTTCATAGAGTTGCCTGATCAAGAAGGGATTGGGAAAACATTTTAGAGAGATTTTTTTCCTACAGATGTTATTCCTACAGACACAGGAATGCAACTTTTGAGTTTTCTGACATCCATAAGTCAGAGATGTTCAGACATATCATTTGTCATCTGGGTTTTGTGTGTGTGAGTGAATTGTTTTCTGGCAGGGCTGATTTGGCCACTTAGGGAGCTCTCTCCAGAGTGTATCTCAGGCAAGATGGGGCAAAACCCCAAACCCCAGAAATTTTGCATTTAATACCCTTCATCTCTGACCATCTGAGGTGAGGAGGAACAGAGCCCTGGTTCCAGCAGCCAAAGCAGTCCAAGTCTGTTCAGTGAGAGCACACCAGGTCAAAGTGGGTGAAGATTTCACCCTTTTTCACAACTCATGGAAAAAAGATGTCTCCAAGCCATGACATAATCTGTACACTGATTTGGAGAACTTTAACCGCATGCCATTCTCCAGCCTAGGAGGATTATGAAATTCTAATTCTTCTGTCAGAAAGATTACTGAAATTGATTACTAGGGCTCTTTACCCTATGGAGTAAAATGTAAGTCTCCAAAGCCTAGAGATAATAAGAATAAGACCTTGTTATAACTAGAAACTGTGGCTGATGCCCAAAGAAATATTAATTTTTTTTCCTTGTTTTCTTGATAATTGCCTCCCAGTGCTGAAATGTGTTTTCCAATAATTTTTCTATCTAGGTAATATTCTGGATAAAAATTAGAATGACTGAACAAGCAACAACAGCCCATGACTAATATTGCAGCTTCCAAAACTAAAATATTTGGGATCTAAGTAGAGAAATGTGTCTTGCCCTATATCTCCAGGGATGGGCCTGGCTCTTGTTCTAGACTCATATTTTGTTTTAGATTAACCCCCGAGCAGAAAAACAGCATCTATTCACTCAGACTGGGTGCAGACAATTAACCTCACAGAGACAAATAATGCTCTTTTCCTGTTCTAGCAGAATAGGCAGATCAGCCACTGAAAAATACTTATCCAAAGGCCAGATGGATTCAGTTCTTTCTCACACTGAGTACAAAAGCACCTGATCTAACTTGTCATTACTTTTTTTTTTTTTTTTTAATGTATCCCATAAGCCTTTTGTTGGTATTTTTTTTCACCAGAATCATCCATAAAGACGGTTTCACCTACGAGGAGCGCATGGAGTTCAGACCAATCATTTACAGTAACACAGTGCAGTCGATCCTGACCATTGTGAAAGCAATGGCTAAGTTAGGAATCAGTTATGAGAACCCTGGTAGAACTGTGAGTATGACACACTTTCTCTTGAAATAGGTATTGGAAAATTATTTTTCTTGTAATATAATAGTAGAGAGTAGTAAAACAAAGAGGATCTGGTATTTTCTTTATGACAGTGGAAACTGAGTAGCATTTGAGTTACATGTGACAAAATGTCCTCACTTATTTTTATTTTATCAAAACTGATGCCTAACCTTTGCATAAACCCCCATTTTGATTGCTACAAAAAAAAATGTTCAAGCTGCAAAGACATTAAAAAAAAGGCAGAAAAAAAAAAAAAAACGAGAATCTTTTCTTAGCTGCTTAGTCACTTATTTATTGCTATTGAGAAATGTAAGAAATATTTTCATTTTATGACCAAACCTTGGAGTTTAGCCATGTAAGGAAAGGTTATATAGACATGTTGGGAGCATTTCAGTCTGTCATTGCTGCTGGAACAGAGACCTCCCTGTTGTGTGGATGCACTGCTGGCACACTGGCACCACAGGGAAGTGGTGCCCAACATTCCTGACACAGACAAAAATCCCCTGCACGGGCAGAGGATGGAGGCAAAGCCACAGGAAGAAGACCTGTAATCTTCAGTCAATATCACACTGAATTTTCAAGGACATAAATAAAGGAAAAACTTTTCTTCTCCATGCAATGATTTAGTCTTTTAGCCTATAATTCAGATCTCTCTGAGAATTTCTCAGATGCCTGTCTGAATATCAGTTGATTCCAGTTTTGGCAAATTCTGCCTAATCCCTAGAGGTTTATCTTGGAGGGAGTAGCATCTGCTTATCTGAAAGAGCTTTACTTGTTCCAGAAGTCTACATTTCATTATAATGACATGTGGTACTTTGACCTAAAAAATGATAAACAAAATCTTCAGGGGTTCCTAAAGCTCATACTGGAGTTTGACAAAATTAAATATTTTCCACGAATGCAAGTCATTCAAACAAATGTAACAAGGCCCAAAAGCAGCACACAGAAAACAGGGCAATGTTAATGTGCTGTACTGCATAAGGAGCCATCAACCACCCTGCATGACCCAAGCCATGGCTACAGCTGAACCTTGCAGTGCTGGCCACAAGTCCTGCCTGGCTCAGCCCATGATCTCCACTCTGTGGGGCAGACTTTGCCACCTGTTACCCAGATATGTCCTCCCTGTGCCCCGGTATTTCAGTCTCTTCTCTCAACCCTGACAAATTTTCTGAGATATCTGTACAGTCTCACTCTGTGCCAGTTTCACAGACACCCTTTGCAAGGGACTTCACAGCATGGAGAATTTGTTAAATAGCCTAGTCCATTTCTTAGCATTATATATAACCAAATAACACAGCTTTTGTGAGTTTATCGTTCTTAGCACAGACAGCTTACTCTTGCTGTCATTGCAGAAAAGGCTTTTAGGAACACAGGTGAATATAGCTGTGTAGAATGTTTGCAGTGCCTGTCTTCTTTTTTCCCAGAATGCCAGAAGAGCAACCTGCATTTCATTTTTAGAGAAAATAGAAATTTCGGTCACATTTATTTGAGTTGCCAATAAACATTGCCTTTTCTTCCAAAAACCTCCAAAAATTAGCTTACCCATAAAATCATAAGCAATTGATAAGCTTTAATTGTTTTGATATAAGCAGTGATTTCAGCTGGACTTAGTTCTTGCTGTGTGTTCTGGTCCAGATTTATCTGTTCAAAGTCATCTAGTTCAAGGGCTGGGATTATCTTGGTCCCAAAAGCAATGTGCTTATCCATGTTCCAGGTCTGCCTGCAAATACATCTTACTGGTACAGAAAAGGCCTTAGCACTTAATTTAAAGAACATCTGTTCTGGGAAGCGAGGTAATTTTTTCTCTTTAAAACATCATTCCCATCTATTTTAGTGTGAAAATCATCTGAAGTCTTTGTAAATGCCAGAGAGAAACAAAAAGTTGTACAAATCAGGGTGATAATATGATAATTCAACCTGCTGCTATCTTCCTTTATTATTGTCCAGGTTTAGGGCAAATTTGGGAGAGAACCTCTGAAAAGGGTTCCTCTAGAAAGCAGATTCAAGCAGCCCCTCCTTCAAATGGTTAAGGAAAATATTTTCTTGGAGAAAAGTGGAAAAAACTGTTTATTTAACAGGCAAAGCATTCACCAACACAAAAAAAAATGAACTATATTAAACAATAAAAGCTCTTGTTGCTCCAAAAAGATCAGAGATTCAGAAAGTCCCCTTGGTGGGCTGTAGCTCAGATCACCAAGTCTGTTATCAGTCCCTCTGGCACTGGAAATGCTGTGGCCCAGACCCAGGTGGGCCACAGAGCTCCCCGTGCTCTTCTGGATTTTCAGTCCAGAGCAGGTTTGAACAAGTCCAAAGAAAAAGAAAAAGCACAGTCCAGGGAACTTCTCTGCCTCAGCTAGCTAAAAACTAAAAGCAAAGGAAAGCTCTGTCCCACTGTCTGTCCATCCACAGACAGCACAGTCCAGGCGAGGACGCGGGGGAGCAAGTGCAGTTCCTGATAACAAACTCTGCACTTCTTCTCTCCCTCCTTCTCTCTCAGAATCAATCTTAAAAGTGCAAAACTTATTTCTGGGCTAAAAAGACAAGTGGGGATATGAGCATCATAAAGACAGCCCAGAATATCCCACCTCCACTTCTTATTATTGTTATTACCAGGACAATTATGTAAGCACAAATATCCGCACTTGTTTCCTTTTGCGTAATAATCAATAAACATTTACCCTCTATGCCTAGAGACTCTGAGCTCAAGGCTTCTTATTGTAGGTCATTCAACTACAAATCCAGCCTAGTAGGTGGATAGCTGCAATCATTCCGTGATATGTCATATCTTGAAGCAGAGAACATTCCAACTCTTATCTTTCTGCTGAACAAGTGTGCACCCTGGAGACAAATGCAGGGCACACACGGGAGAGTGACTGGCTTCTGCTGATCCCAGCACTGCAGGAGGGCATGGGGGTGTAGATGGAGCTGGTGCTGCTTGATGTAGAAGGGCAATTATCCTGCTGTCCTCCTCCCTCTTTCCAGTGAAGGCAATTTTCTAGTGGTTATTTCCTAGTTCTGGTTTTTTCCCTCCATGCCTACTCAGCTTCTCTTTTTTTTTTTTTTCTCCATGCCTACTCAATTTCTCTTTCATAAAAAAAATGCAGTGTTTAATTTTTGATCTGTCTCTGACTTTTATAAATTTTCCACAAACTGCAGCTCCTCTTGAGACATAAAGATATAACATATTCCTAAAATAAATTTGTTAAAATTTTTTGGTGAAGATGCTTCCTGATTTTGAATAAAACATACTCCCTGCCAAAACAGTGTCTGTCAGAATCCATTTATACTTTTGCAGCTATTGACTACAAGTCCCTTGAGTTGTCTACTTCCATGACTAAGAAGGAGTTATATTTTATAATTATCCCTTGCTGTGGCAATGTATCAAATTACTATTTTAATCATGCTCTTTATTTACAGTAAATTCCTAAACTGTTAACTACTGAAAATAAATATTTTTAATGAAATAGATGATTTAAAATATTTTTACTTAACTACAAAAGGAAGAAATTACAGACTAATATATTTTAAATAATTGGGATATTATTCTGCACAGGTTTCTTCTTCCCCACATATAGTAAATGCATTCACAAGTTATATTCACTTTGTCACATTTCTTACTGGGGTTAAAAATTAAATTTTTTTTCTTATTCAAAACCAACTTTTGATATCGATTTCTGCATTGATATAATTATAATATGTTTTAAATTTAAATGTCCTTTTTAATTTAATTTTTGATACCCTATTGCTCTCTTAATATAAAAGCCTTCCATCCAAGTTGGACTACTTGTGAAGGCCTATGGTAAGATAGAACTGAGCCCTCATATCAAAACAAAACAATAAAAGATGAAAACTCTGTGTATCACAATTTCAGCCTTGGCACTACCTAAAGGGAAGTGAGCCTGTAAAAAGATGTTTACATGCACAGGCGAGTACAGCAACCTGGAAAAACCAGTGAAAATGAGAAATTTTGCCCTTTCGACTCATTGTAAACCAAGCTCATCTTCAAGGGGGTGAAGGGGCACAGCGGGGTGGCACGATATTTACTGAAATTTCTCTTTAGGAAGATGAAAGGAAGCTGTGTGCCATGGCAACAGCTCTGGAGGATGGCAGCATGTCTTCGGAGCTGGTTGAGCTCATCAAGCGGCTGTGGCGCGACGGCGGCACCCGGGCGTGCTTCGCGAGGGCGGCGGAGTACCAGCTCAGCGACTCGGCCGCCTAGTAGGTGACACCAGCTGCTCAACAGCTGGCTGCTGTGCTACAGCACCTGTCCCCCTTGCAGAACAGCCTGTGGAAATCATTGCTGGTTAACCTGGGAAAATGAGCGGGTTGCTAAGGTTTGGAATAGATCAGAAATGTTTAGCCGGAGGAAAGAAGTGAAAACAAGGTTTCAGACACAATTTGTTTCTGTGGGTTTGTTTGAATGGTTAAAAAAAAAAAGTGGATTCTCCCTCTGAGTACTTCTAAGATTGAACAAATTAGGGAAAGGTGACTTGAAACAGCTTAGGTTTTACCATACCTACTTTGTGTATGTTGCAAGTTGCTAAATATAAGTCAGGAGGAAACTATTAAAACTTTCCTCTAAACTACCAGGGCTGCACGGACAGGTGCTCCCTGGGCCATTGCCACCTCAGCTGAACCAGTGGTGCTCTCCAGCCTGACAGCCCCAGGTCCTTTTCTGAGCCCTGGGGGAACCAGACAGATGAGCAGGGGCCTGACCAGGGCTGCTCAACCTCACCCCCATGAGGGATCACCATCCAGCTGGGGCACATCTCTTACCTCAGACGAATCAGTGACTTCAGAGTTTTCAGGAGCCCCTGGCTTGGCTCCAGTCCTGCTTGGCCCCAGTCCTGCTTGGCTGCTTTCTCACCCAGCTCATACACTCCCTGAAGGGAGGTGTCCCTGGGTCAGAGTCTTAAACCTGACTCCAGACCTGGGGCAGAGGTTTGTTCCAGCTGAGGTCCATCTTCTGAGACCTGGAGGTGGAGGTTTCCCCACTCCTGGAGCTCCTCCTGCAGGCTGAGGGCACCTGCAGGGTGAAGCTTTCCAAGGTGTTAGCTGTCCCTTCTGTAAGGCAGGAGAACAAAGGCATGGATGAATGTTGGACTTCAGGGGGCAAGCTGGAGTCATTCATAGTTCAAAAATTGTAGATATAGTGCAGGGAACATGCAGAGAAAATATTAAAAATTCTTCTTCTCTTTATATCTTCCAAACAAGAAGGAAGATTTTTTGCAAGAGTCATAAAGAAAGAAAATATTGCCAATGTTGATTTATGCCTGATTTGACAGTATTTTATAACAATGTTGTATTTTTATAAGGATGGTACTGAGCAATTTTTTTCTACAAAACCCTTTCTGACAGGTTCCACTGCCATTCCCTCTAAAAGCCCGTAACAAACTAGTCATAATAAGTAAAAGGAAAATTACCTCTTAAATTTAAAACAAAATTTAAACCCTTTTTACCAGCTAACACTCTTCTGTGTACCCTCTGCCAGGCAAATAAGGTTTGTTGTCTGCAAAGAAGATAGAAGAATCTAAATTAATTCCATTTCAGTGTCAATGTTTTTGTCCTGTTTTAACTTGAAATAGATTTCAGTATTTAAGGAGGTTAATATAGATTGTGTCTGTAGTTATTATATATTTCTAGACTTAGATTAAAAACAGTTACAGTGAGAGGTTTTTCTTCTGCTTGAACATTTCTGCTAATTTCTTGAAAATCCTGCTTCTCTGGCTTCATCTTTTGGTACCTGGTGCTTCTAAAATTCTAGCCTTTGGCTCTGAATCATGAAAATAAACTTAATGTTTGCCCTAACTGCTAGGCTTCTAATGATCAGTACAAAGTCAGCTACAATCAACCATCTAATGCTGCAGTTCAATTTCTTTTAAACCCCAAACTCTGTTTCTCAGCGCCTGTGAACCAGCTCCTGCATAGAATCTTGATTAATACTGTGCAAACTCCGACTTTCTGAGGTTATGTTCTCTGAGATTTTTCATTATTCATTCATGCTAATGAAATTTGATCACTGCTTTTCCTTTGTGTGTTTTAATTGAAAAAAAAAAAAAAGACTTCTTCTGAATAACAGAAAAATTCCCTCTTTGTCAAATTTGGCTGGTATTTCTTCCTCAGACTCACCTGGAGCTATTTCTGTTTTAAACTGGAATGATGGGTATGGAAGGGGCAAGATTTGGATTATAAATTGTGACTTTACATGCCATTGTAGTGCATGGTGCATCTTGCTAGCTCAGTCATTTTCCTCTCAGGGTAGGAGTCCTGTCACCTCAGTCCAAGCTGAGGAAAGATCAGCATTTACTGACCCACCAGCTTCCATTCCCTCCTTGCCCAGTGAGGAGATGGTCTGCAGTCTCCCCTTGGAGCTGCCTACGGCTCCAGGAGGAGCCTGAAATTGCCTCTTGCTCCTTTAACTGGATAATTGACTTGGTCTAATTTTTTATGCAATTACAATTGGCTGTGTTGAATTGAATTTAGACATTTGTGGCTAAGAACTGTCAGAACTTTATTTTATATTCAAGTGTTTATTTTAGTGCTTACATGTTTTATAAATAACAAAATGCCTTTTGTTTCTGCCTTCCACAAAAGTGAGCTGAGATGAGTTTGCCTCAGGCTCTACTCAGAGAAACAGAGCTATATTGCTTTTTTTTCTTTCCTCAACAGATTGTTTCCTGACCTCAAATAATGGGAAAACATTGAATTACTCAGATCAGGTTCAACACCCCTTGCAGACTGGATGCAGTTTATTCAACTTAAAATAAGAAAATCCCATTTCCAAACTTGTAAATATCCAAATGAAAGATTCCAGCATTTAAAATTTTACTTTTATTTAATTTCATTTTAGTCTTCTTTTTTTTTATTATTTTTTTAAACTTACAGATCTATTCAATATTGCACACAAGGATGATGTTCTGTGAGGTTTCTTTTGGAAGATTCTGGTTAAACTGAGCAGCAGAACTTCCTGCTGGGTGGACTTAGTGTAGAGAGGAGAAAAGAAAGTATGGAGCCTGATAGCCATTAGAGACAGAGTGTTTGTTTGCCAGAGACATGAGGCTACAAATAAGAAGGTGCCAAGTGGACAGTGAAAATGCTTCAGCTATTGTGTGGCTTCTTGCTTTTGGCTTTGGTCTTTATTTGAACATTAGTAGCTAAAATGCAGGAAGTTACTCAAGCATCACCTTTTTCTTTTCCTTTTGCCAACTCATATTCCCTCTGCACAGATTCCCAGACCAGCCAGTGCCATTCAGAGGCTCTGCCCAGCCATTTAAAGAAAGCTGTCTGCCCAGGAGAAGTGTTGGACAAAAATATGCTTCAAAGATCTGGTTTGGGTTCTCATATCATGTAGATTTTATCTCTGTATATCAGACATAAAAGCAGATAATCCAAAATTTTTCAAGGGCTCTTCAGAATGCTCACCCAGGGGATCCTCAGCTTTATCAAAGCTTTTGGTTTTGACTAAAAAATGTGTTTTTCGAAATCACCATGTACCTTCTTGTTGTGAATTGAGGTGTCCACAGAGAAAACATCCCTTTAAAGTGAATTCCTCCAAATTATTATGCCCCCATTTTCACTTAGGAATGAAAATACTGTTGCAACCAGTCTGACAGGCTGAGGTGATTTCTTATGAATCTGCTTTTGCAGCATGCTTGTGGTTCTTGCCCTGAGGTAGCAATTCCCACTTGCTGAGAGAAAATGGCCAAAACCCCTTTGCTGCCAAGGTGGTTTTCAACCATCCCTAGGGAAAATAAGGATTTCCCTTTGTTGCAAATCGAAGATGTTTACTATGTGCAATTGAATTACAGTTCAATGTACAAGGAGGAAAAAAAAAAAAAACAAACAAACAACTCTGAATTGTGCAACTCAGTTGTATAAAACCAAAAGTACTGTATTTAAATATGTATATTGCATAACATTTAAAAGGGGCTCAGTGTGGAGTGATTATGTAATGGACATTTCACTTTTTGAATTCACCAACCACCATTTTTTCTCACTCCCCCCAGTTACCTCAATGATTTGGACAGGTTGGCAATGCCAGACTATGTCCCTACTGAGCAAGATGTCCTGCACTCCCGAGTGCAGACCACTGGAATTATAGAGACTCAGTTTTCTTTCAAGGATTTGAACTTCAGGTATGAAAGTCATATTTTACAGTTTTCTTGGGTTTTATTATTCTTAAGTATTTTCTTTCACAGGTGTTGACTTATTATAACACAGGTGATATCATTGTGGTGTCGTTGAATCCAGTCTTATAAAACATTTTTACACAGCTTAAAAAGCAAGATATTTTATTACCAGTACTTCAACTTTGTACATAGAATGGACTAGTACAAACAGGTCACAGAACACTAGGTTCTAAAAGGGCATTTTCACGTATGCAAATGTCTAAAAAGCTTTAGTTATATCCTGCCATTTGAATAATTGTGCCATTTATGAAATTTGCCTACTTAAATATCCTTAAAAGCATTCAAAAAACATTTGATGTCTACCAATTTGCACATACTCTCAACCTTTCACTCTTCTTTTGAGAATGGAAATAACTGCTTTTAGCACAGGAATGCAGTTGGCCAAAAAAAAACTCTGTCCCATGGGGAATTTCAGCATTAACGAACATATCTTCATGCTCATGTAAGATGAAAATCAAAATGCTCAGAAAAAAATTTTGAAAATAATGCCTCTGAGAAATTTGACTGAAATGTTTTACACTTTCAGATATTCGAGATCTAGTTATGCCTGGTAAACTAATTAAAAACATCTAATTGCACATGAAAATGGATTTGAATGAATTTTTATAATTTCAGAGCTCTATAATCCTTTTCTCTGTGGACTGAAATCCATTTACTTCTCAATTTAAAATCTGGGCAGCATATTGAGGAATGCAGTCTAGACAAGAAACTGCCTGTAGAGACAGACAGATTTATAAAGCATTATAACTTTTACATTTTTCATTTGGCTTCTTTCTTTCTCCTCATGCTCCAATTACACATTTCCCAAACCATCTATGCTACCATACAGATTCTTTAACACAGCAGAGATTGCACATGCAAAATGAGATCCCGAAGTAGATGTCTTACAAATAAATTGTTATCATCTATCAGTATTCTGGTCACTCACGAAAACTCATGATTTGCCCAAAAATGCTACAGTGCAATGTCATGGACATCTTCTTCTTTTTCTCTGATTAATGTATTTCTGGTCTTGTTCACTGGAAATTTGAATGCCTTCAGTTACAGTCATAGTTCATGCATGAAATCACATCAGGGTGGAGAAAGAAACCACCAGAGGGAAATCCTCATTGACATAGATGCTATCAGCCCTGATATGAGAATATCATATATATTCATATGTATAATATCATATCAATATTAATATTTGGGTCTAGCTGAATTGCAGCACAACTGGGAATTGAGTTACAAAATTTAGTCTGCAAAATATACTTTACAAAATTTTGTCTGTAAAAAAGAGGAAGGCTCTTAAAGCCACCACAAACACAAACCCCACTGTTTTTACCCTCTGCTGTGCATCCCAGTAGTGTTATGTGAGTAAATTCATTGGTGGTTTCAGGCAGTTGGGTAATACTTGGTAAAACCCCTACAAAGGAGTCTGAGTGGTTTGAGCTGCTAAAGGGGCGCAGAACAATAATAAATCCATCTTAACCAGCCAGGTACTGCTACTTTGCATTGCCATAGCAATGCAAAACAGCTGGAGGATCCTGATGTCTCTGCACCAAGTTTGATAGGTACCATGGAAACCTCTATAAAGAGAGGAACACTTGCACATTCAGAGTGAGTTTTGGCTGATGTACTGATGGGGCTTCAGGTCACAAGCCATGCATGGAAACAAAAAAAACCCATGAACAGATGCCTCATTGACTAAACACTTGTTCCTTTACTGAACTGAATGAGACAGAAAACATTTTGTATTTGAGCAGTAAAAGTCTAAATCCCAGTACTGCTCCTAGGAACTGAATTGCAGTTGCACAGAAAACATTGATTTTTATTTGCTCCTTGCTTAGCAGTTACTTTGCTGGTTTAGTGCAATTTAGCTTCCATGTTCTTTTCAATTTATTTCACTAATGTTGACTTAAAGCTCAGAACGTATTTAAATGTTTTTCAAAGGAGATCTGATCATCATAGGTCCTCCTCTAGTGTCCTTTCTATTGGCGTTCTAGGAACAGTTTGACTGAAATCAGGCAAGATTTATTTTAATCTTCAGACCTCTCTGTGTGTACCACTGAAGGAGTAAATAGATAATTCTGTATCTGCAGCTAAGTTTTTCAAGAGCAGTTCTGGCAAAATATAGAGATTTCTAGACTAACTGACTATCTTGGTAAAACAAGATCATCTCATTTTCTACCATTTATGGAGGGACTTTGGGTTTACATGTGAGTATGTTAAGTTCTGGGCCGAGAAAAGAGAAGCAAACTAACAAAATCTTCCCTTAAGCATTGCCTCTGGCCTTGGTCTTGTCCTTTTTAACTGACTTCTCTTGAATATTCAAAGAGACATATGCTAAAAGTTCACAGGAAGTGAATACTGATTCACATGATTATGTATACTGAAACAAAACTTTCCTGAAGAATAAATTTTGTAGCTTTTATTATTTGTTTTCCTGCCATAACCCTCATTTCAGAGTTATACACCACAAATCAAGAAAGGCGTGTAATTATAGGTGACTTTTGAGTACTAATCAGAGACAAAAGTCAAGATACTTTCTTTGTGCTGATCCCACTCTTGAGTAGACCTTCTGAACTCAGTGAAGATATGCTTGGAAGAATGTCATTACTATTATCAAAATCTTACTCCACAACAACTTCCTGATTTCCAAAATAATTCACTTTTATTGACACCCAATGAAAAAGACAAAGATTAAATGTCCCAGAAAAAAAAAAAAAATTGATTACTCCTCAAATTCAGAAACATTTTATTAGGACCTCTGAAAGGTTTTAATTTTTTTCCTAAGAAGGAAGAAAAATTACAAAAAATAACCTTTTTTAACATCAGCTTCACTGCTGATGCTGAAGGAAACAAAGGCTTAAGATACTGCAGAAAGCAATGTTTCAGTAACAAATTATTCTTGCTCTGTTTACTACTGACATGATTGTTTCTTACTGAATCCCTTTATATTCGTTGCTATAAGAAATGTTTAATTTTCAGATACTGCAGGATCCAGAGATCTAATGCATATTCTTGAAGGAAGGGGTAATCCAACAGGGGATTATGTTTTGCAGTATTAAATTCAACAACAGGGGGCACAGGGAAAAGTCATCATGCACACTAGGAAACAGAAAACCTAAGGGCAGGATAAATTTGATTTTTTAATGTTTTCCCTGTTTTCTAACACACTTAAAAAATCTTCAAGTTTGGCACCTTTTGTTTCAGAAAAACAGTGAAAGGAAAGCCCTAGCCCTCACCATTGAAGAACTGCAAATGTAAGTGCAAGTTTTGGAAGCTCAGGCTGAGGGCCCTAAGTCCCAGCCAGGTGTGCCCAGATGGCTTTGGATCCCACAGAGAGTCCATATAAAGTTCTTAGGACACTTCCCAAAGGTAGTAGCAACTCCTGGCAAAGGTGGCAGGAAATTATTGCAGGGAAGGACAGCCCTACAATTCCCTCTGTGCAAAGGAAGGGATTCCTGCTCCCCAGGAATTGCTGCTCAAGAGCAGCTAATGAAGGTGAAGAGACTCTCCAAAGGTGGGATGCAGGTTCTGCAGTGAGCTCAGTGATCACTCCAGGGCAGGGAGCAGATGGCAACATCTATTCATGCTCAGCCAGGGGGCAATGTGTGACTGGCCTTCAGTCCTGTGTCTTGCTGGTCAATATGCCAGTTCACTGCAAGCAAAACCATGAAGTCAAAAATGACACTGATTTTGAGGGTCTTCTATTGATGCCTTAGTACTCTGCCCTAAATAAATCCTAGCCTGCAAGTCTTAGTCCTGCACTGAGCCTCACTTCCTCAACACTTCCTTTTCTGAGCCCCTCAGTTTGGGAAGGACACTGAGGTGCTGGAGCACATCCAGAGGAGGCAACAAGGCTGGTGAAGGTCTTGGAACACAAGCCCTGTGAGGAATGGCTGAGGGAGCTGGGGTTGTTCAGCCTGGAGAAAAGGAGACTCAGGGGTGATCTTGTCACTCTCTACATTCCCTGAAAGGTGGCTGTGCTCAGGTGGGGTTGGTCTCTTTCTCCAGGCAGCAACTGACAGAACCAGAGAACACAGTCACAAGCTGCATCAATGAAAATTATGTTGGATATTAGGAAAAAGTTTTTTACAGAAAGGGTGATAAAGTTCTGGAATGGTCTGCTTGGGGAGGTGGTGCAGTCACCCTCCCTGGATGTGCCTAAAAAAGACTGGATGTGACACTGGGTGCCAGGGTTTAGTTGAGGTGTTGGGGCTGGGTTGGACTCAATAGTCTTTAAGGTCTCTTCCAACCTGGTGA
The DNA here is from genome assembly GCF_022539315.1 of Serinus canaria. Taxonomy (NCBI): domain Eukaryota; kingdom Metazoa; phylum Chordata; class Aves; order Passeriformes; family Fringillidae; genus Serinus; species Serinus canaria. The sequence continues at coordinate 10,565,222 of NC_066314.1, forward strand.
TTCTGTGAATTCTGTGAACACAAAGTGCCACACTGAAGTACTGAGTATTAATCCTACATGCAGGTATTTAGACCCTTTTATTTCATTTTATATCCACTGCAAAGCCATGAGTAACAGCACAAAGCACTCCTTGACCTTTTGGGGTAGAAACAGACCAATATTTGGAAAAGCTGGGTATTTGTCATTCATCTCCATTTAACTCCATGCATTAAAAGCATGGCTCCATCCTTATGAGTGCTTTACACTGTACATGTGCTATTTTTTCTGCAAAGGATGTTTGATGTGGGTGGACAACGATCAGAGAGAAAAAAGTGGATTCACTGCTTTGAAGGAGTTACTTGCATCATATTCTGTGCTGCACTCAGTGCCTATGACATGGTTCTGGTGGAAGATAAAGAAGTGGTGAGTCAGAACAGACAAACAATCCTTTTTGCTTCTAAGATTTAATGTACTCTCTGATGCTACATTCCCATTCACTGATAACCATTTAAAGGCTATTACAACATATTGGGTCTTTCCAGTAAAGAACATCTCAGTAAAAATGATGTATGGAGATGAGATTGTTCAGTCTTCTTTTTTTTTTTGCACCTCAACAGAACAGAATGCATGAAAGCCTTCATCTGTTCAACAGCATCTGCAACCATAAGTGCTTTGCAGCCACTTCCATTGTGCTGTTCCTAAACAAAAAAGACCTCTTTCAAGAGAAAATAACAAAAGTTCATCTGAATATCTGCTTTCCTGAGTACAATGGTAAGTTTGGAGTATCCAGGAGAAAACACATTCAGATGTTTTGTGTAGGCCATGAATCAAACCCTGAGACTTTGACTCATGTCACCTATATATAAGCCTTTAAATACTGAATCTTCTCATGAAAGAATGGTATGAGACAGACACAGCCAGAATTCAACTCTTCTTACCTACCCATCATGTTTATCTGGGGATGGGTTCATTTCTCTCCCTTGAGTTGCATATGTTTGTCCATTGGTGGTAGAAGAAGCTGAGAATTTAAAAGTCTCAGATGGCTGCAGGGTGCTGTGATGGACTCAGCCAATATTTCAGTACAAGTCAGTATTTTGTCACTCACACACACATCACAACTTAATCCTAAATTTCTGTCCCTATTTTAAGAACTCATTCCGTAAGGGAAGTCTGTCTCTTTTTGTACGTCACAGTAGTGTCTACTGGAAATTAAAAAAAACACCAGATGTTCCCAGCTGATGCTAGAGAATATATAAGGCTGTGTCAGAAATTTCCAGAGAAAAAACAGTTTAGATACAAAATTTTCATGCCTAAAGTATGAAGTTAATTCAAATAGAAAGAAAAGGGAAAAAACCCACAGAAAACATTATTTCTTCTCTTTTTGCAGTTGTGAGGAAGTACCAGCTGAAATGTGTCTTTTTTGCTTTTACTTTT